>NC_060126.1:434028118-435237047 GCF_021461395.2 Schistocerca americana | reverse complement strand
TGTCCTGCTGAAATGTAAGGTTTCACAGGGATCGAATGAAGGGTAGAGCCACGGGTCGTAACACATCTGAAATGTAACGTCCAACTGTTGAAAGTGCCGTCAATGCGAACAAGAGGTGACCGAGACGTGTAACCAATGGCACCCCATACCATCACGCCGGGTGATACGCCAGTATGGCGATGACGAATACACGCTTCCAATGTGCGTTCACCGCTATGACGCCAAACACAGATGCGACCACTATGATGCTGTAAACAGAACCTGGATTCATCCGAAAAATGTCGTTTTGCCATTCGTGCACCCAGGTTCGTCGTTGGGTACACCATCGCAGGCGTTCCTGTCTGTGATGGAGCGTCAAGGGTAACCGCATCCATCTTCTCCGAGCTGATAGTCCATGCTGCTGCAAACGTCGTCGAACTGTTCGTGCAGATGGTTGTTGTCTCGCAAACGTCCCCATGTGCTGAATCAGGGATCGAGACGTGGCTGCACGATCCGTTACAACCATGTGGATAAGATGCCTGTCATCTCGACTGCTAGTGATACGAGGCCAATGGTATCCAGCACGGCGTTCCGTATTACACTCCTGAACCCACCGATTCCATATTCTACCAACAGTCATTGGATCTCGACCAACGCGAGCAGCAATGTCGCGATACGATAAACCGTAATCGCGATAGGCTACAATCCGACCTTTATCAAAGTCGGAAACGTGATGGTATGAGAAATCGGCTGGAAACTTTCCTCATGTCAGCACGTTGTAGGTGTAGCCACCAGCGCCAACCTCGTGTGAATGCTCTGAAAAGCTAATTATTTCCATATCACAGCACCTTCGTGGTGTAGCAATTTTAATGGCCAGGCCGGCCGGAGTGGCCGTGCGTTTCTACGCGCTTCAGTCTGGAACCGCGTGACCGCTACGGTCGCAGGTTCGAATCCTCCCTTGGGCATGGATGTGTGTGATGTCCTTAGGTTAGTTAGGTTTAAGTAGTTCTAAGTTCTATGGGACTGATGACCACAGCAGTTAAGTCCCACAGTACTCAGAGCCATTTGAACCATTTTTTAATGGCCAGTAGTGTACATATAAATAAGTCGTTTGACCTTTCCTAGAATACTTGGTGTTTGGGACAGATACCAAATAGAACTAACATGAGATAGTCAGCGTATATAAGGTAGGGTAACAATAACTATCACAGATTCGTTTGACCCACTGGAAAGCGCCACGGAAATGCTGAAGGACGTGAAATGGAAGTCGCCTCAAGAGAGATGCCAGCACTCCCAGCCATATGTAGATACAAAATTTCAAAGAAACACTATTAGGTGAGGAATTTAGGTGTGTACTACAGCCACATACGTATCGCTCCAGTACGGAACGCGATGAAAAGATTAGACTAATAACGGTGGCCAGATATGCATTTTTGTTATTCTTACTGCGGTTCGTAAGTGAATGTAGTGGGAAGAATTCCTATATATGATTAAGCAAACTGGTTACAAATTGATATCCATGCAGGTACAGACCGAATTTGAAAAATTGTGAACTTTGGCGGCATATGGATGAATGTGTGACACTGCAGCGCAGTTTCACCGCGCAACGGGCACGAATGGTGTGCAGGGGGTATGTCGATACTAGGGCGTAACCAGTTGTATAGTAACTATGCCTCGCAGGCGGGCACGTGAAAAGTATACGCATATGTCAGCGTCTGAGAGATGACGTGTGGTTGCACTCAAAGAAACCAGTTGGAGTACTCAGCGAATTGCTTGATATTTGAATAGGATCGGCTACACTACCACGACTCACGACCCGCCCTCACAGCTTTATTTCCGCCAGTATCTCATGTCCCATCTTCCAACTTCACAGAAATCCTCCTGAATAATTTTCAGGATTAGCACACCTGGAAGAAGGGATACTGCGGAAGTAGCGCTGTAATGACAGTTTCTGAGTCGTACTCGGATAGCCCCGTTGGATGCCGGCACGGTAGCTCAGCGTGTTGGGTCAGAGGGTTAGCTGCCCTCTGTAATAAAAAAACTGAGTTAATGGATCAACGATGAACTTGAACAAGCGTCATGGGACGTCCACCCCGAACAAATAGTAACGGAAAAAATGAGATTAAAAAAAAATAAAGTTGGTGGAGCACTTGCCAGAGAAAGGTGAAGGTTCTGGGTTCGAGTCCCGGTCTGGCACACTTTTTAAATCTCCCAGGAAGCGTCATAACAGCGTATAATCCGCTGCAGAGTGAACATTTCATTCTAGATAGCAAAAATTATATGCATTATTAAGACAATCACAAGACTTTTTGTACGTGCCTTTTAACAGGTGATTTCTAACAGGAAGCCGGCCGAAGTGGCCGTGCGGTTAAAGGCGCTGCAGTCTGGAACCGCAAGACCACTACGGTCGCAGGTTCGAATCCTGCCTCGGGCATGGATGTTTGTGATGTCCTTAAGTTAGTTCGGTTTAACTAGTTCTAAGTTCTAGGGGACTAATGACCTCAGAAGTTGAGTCCCATAGTGCTCAGAGCCATTTAACAGGAAGTATTCCACCACACAGTTCTAGTGAAAGAACTTAGAGAACCCGTAAAAACGGGTTTATTTTACTAGAGAACTTCTTAAGAAGTGTAGATCATTACCTAGCCATAACTTAACTGATCGTGTGGTGAGCCCGTGCAGGAATTGCATCTCATTATGTGCTGATACAACTTTGTGAGAATTACATGTTGCTAAGCGCTTGTACAGGACGTTTATTATTGTTTTCAACCAAACATGTTCCTCCTATTCGTATTACGCATCAGCAGTGGTTTTCATGTTTCACAGTGCCTACAAGAGCACAAAAATAATAGGAAACATAAATACGAATGATTATTCCTGACGCGAATAGATGAAACAACTTAAACAAGTTTGGTTGATAACAGTAATAAAGATTCAGTTGCAAAAGGCAGATAATATTTTTTGTCTATACAGTAAAAAATTTTACGTGCTAATTGCCGCCGGCCGTGGTGGCCGAGCGGTTCTAGGCGCTACAGTCGGGAACCGCGCGACCACTACGGTCGCAGGTTCGAATCCTGCCTCGGGCGTGGATGTGTGTGATGTCCTTAGGTTAGGTAGGTTTAAGTAGTTCTAAGTTCTAGGGGACTGATGACCTCAGAAGTTAAGTCCCATAGTGCTCAGAGCCATTTGAACCATTTGAGCCAATTGCCTAACAGTAAAATGAAAATTTTTTTCTTATATTGTAGCTCGTTTGATTCAACAAGTTTTTTCTTATATTGTAGCTCGTTTGATTTAACGTGTAGAATGAGGAAGAGGGTAAACAATGTTTGAGCATTTTGTTGCGTATTTACTTCTACGGAACTGCTTTTATAAAATTCAAAAAGGGTTCAAATGGCTCTGAGCGCTATGGGACTTAACATCTGAGGTCATCAGTCCCCTAGAACTTAGAACTACTTAAACCTAACTAACCTAAGGACATCAGACACATCCATGCCCGAGGCAGGATTCGAACCTGCGACCGTTGCGGTCACGCGGTTCCGGACTGAAGCGCCTAGAACCGCTCGGCCACACCGACCGGCCTGCTTTTATCCTTATCTACAGAGGCGTAAGTGGTTGAATATCAGTAATTGGTAGTAATTACGTCAGAAAGATCTATTACCTCATTGTCCACTACATATTTGGCGAGATTGCCTTATAGAGGGAATAACTTCAGAGATAAAAATCCTCTTTCATGCTTTACTCATTTTGTGTCAGTATGTTGTCTCGTAATTTAGTTATTTAGATTTGGAAAGTGAAAGCAAAACCTCTTTTGCATAGACGTGCGATTTTTGAGAAGTTTAACTTTGTAATGATACCAAAGTAACGTTTGTAAACCTAGTTAAAAAGCTACAAAACTGATCTTGTAGATACCCGTATTGAGAGCTACAACCTAAAGGCATACTACTCAACCACGATATTATTGAACTTGGCCATTATCGGAAACACGCTGTGACGTTACAAGTGCAGTGATGACTAAGGAAAAACGCACAGCGCTATCAATGCTTTTAGGCTAGTTATGCATATACTCGTACGGTCAACCTCGAACGGGATAACTCACGTTAAGCCACCGAAGAGCCCTAACTCACAGGCGCATTAGTATTGTGGTCGACTAATGCAGCGTCGTTGAGTGTCGGCAAACAGTTATTATGTTTCTCCTCTTTAGCAGAACGATTTGACTGATTGCTTGCCCTGTCATTGAGGCTGTGACGTCATACGCCACGGTTTGGCGTCGTGCTTTGGTCCTTAGGGCATAGATTAATACAGACCGGGCTATCCCTTATGTGTGATGTCTTCAGGTTTTAAATCAACATCTAAGCAACTTGGCAGAGGGCAGAAAGCCGAGGTTCTGTCAACATTCACTGTGCGAAATGGGGCCAACAGTTACAGTTTTTTCTCACTTGTTACTGAAATCAAGCGACGATTTTAAGAGGTTAAGGACTCGTTGTACTAGTATTACATGTACAAATGTAATAGTAATAGAAAATAGTACAGTTAATCTAATTTCTCCGAAACTCCCAATATTAATGCGATAGTTATTGTTTATACGTTTGGCCAGGGAAATGGGTAACAAACAGGTTGAAACATTGTACTGACAGTTATTCGTTTCTACAAACGACAGAATAACCGTTCTTCAGTCAGTTCCTGTTCTTGGTGCACTGTAAGTTCATTTAGTTCACGTTTCCACGCGAGGAGCAGATGAAATATCCGATTGGAGGGAGGCACTTAGTCTTCTGACGACTCCTCAAGAATAAGTATGAAAAGTTTTATTAGCTTTTATAACAAATGAGATCCATTTCTATTCATAACGTCCCGCTTTTGCGCCAAATAAGCGTTTATGTTTTAGGACTTTTGCTTCATCCGGTAGAGATATTGAAACAATATCGATATAAGAAACATGATACATTAGGAAAGGCTTGGATATAGAAAAAAGTCTTGTAGTGAGTTAAATATTAACAGTCATGGCATAATCTTCGTCATTCATCGAGTTTTAGATCAGATGAGTAACATACATCCTAACTTCCAATACATGGAAATATCTCTGCAAGTATTTTGAAATATGTTTGCTGCACGGTTTGTATAGTAGTTTGGTTTAAAGCTCTCCCTTTACAAAGCAAGGGTCCAAACATTCCTTCGTGCTTCATCAATGCTAATAATTTCGCGAAAACGGAAAATGAAGTCATGAATTTGAACAGAAAAACAGAAATATCTTGCAATTAATATTTCAAGAACTTACAAACGTAATTCAACTGGTAATATTTAGACACAATAAATACTTTCAAATACAGGCCAGTTCAAAAATGGTTCAAATGGCTCTGAGCACTATGGGACTTAACTTCTGAGGTCATCAATCCCCCAGAACTTAGAACTACTTAAACCTAACTAACCTAAGGACATCACGCACATCCATGCCCGTGGCAGGATTGGAACCTGCGACTGTAGCGGTCGCGCGGTTCCAGACTGTAGCGCCTAGAACCGCTCGGCCATCCCGGCCGGCTACAGGCCGGTCTCACTTATTTGTTAACGTTATAACGCTCTAGTTTCAGCGTGTAAATTCACTGCCCTAACCTCGAAAATTTGTGTCCGCAATTTTTATATATATTTTTAAAACATATTTAGCTGCGGAGCTAACTATCGCTTCCTTCCTCATATCTTTCGGAGCAAATAAACGTTGCACAAGATTCCGCCAACTTTCGCTGGAAATACTACAATCAAGATGAAGATACCAGAATGAATTTTTCACTCAACAGCGGAGTGTGCGCTGAGACGAAACTGCCTGGCGCATTGAAACTTTGTGCCCGACAGAGACTCGAATTGACCTTTGCCTTCAACGGGAGTTGGTAAAACACTTTTTTGTTCCTTTTTTAGGTGGAATGGAAGGGTTAAATAGGTACTGGAGAATTCTCATTTATTTATTAACAAAGAATAAATCTGTCTTTTCCATACATGTCTCGGGCACCAAGATTCTAAGAGAAGAAGCGATAGTATTACATCTGCTTGTGGATGTACCAAATTGATCTCCGGCCATGAATGATCCATCTGCGAGGTGGCTCGTGGAAGATCCCCCGCAAGAAGTTCCAAATCTATTGGCTGTATTTAGGATTCTTCACAACAGCGCAATGACGATCGTTTAAAACCAACTTAATTACTCGACACCGATCCTCACAGCTACAGTCCCGAGTTCGAGTATAGGTCCGGCACACAGTTTTAACCTGCCTGGAAGTTTTAAGATAATGGATGCTGCCTCTGGGCAGTTGATTGGGCAACGGCACCACGCACGTTGTATGTCTAAGTGGAGCTTCCGACGCTGTTCCGCTGGAACTGCACTACTGGCCGTTAAATTTAATCGACGGGAAGAACATGCAGTGATGTACAAATGATTAGCTTTTCAGAGCATTCATACAACGTTGGCGCCGCTGGTGACACCTACAACGTGCTTACATGAGGAAAGATTCCAACCGATTTCTCATACACAAACAGCAGTTGACCGGCGTTGCCTGGTGAAACGTTGTTGTGATGCCTCGTGTAAGAAGAACAAACGCGTACCATCATGTTTCCGACTTTGAAAAAGGTCAGATTGTAGCCTATGACGACTGCGGTTTATCGTATCCCGACATTGCTGCTTGCGTTGATCGAGATCCAATGACTGTTAGCAGAATATGGAATCGGTGGGTTCAGGACGGTAATACGGAATGCCGTGCTGGATCCCAACGTCCTCGTATCACTAGCAGTCGAGATGACAGGCATCTTATCCGCATGGCTGTAACGGATCGTGCAGCCACGTCTCGATCCCTGAGTCAACAGATGGGAACGTTTGCAAGACAACAACCCTCTGCACGAACAGTTCGACGACGTTTGCAGCAGCATGGACTATCAGCCCGGAGACCAAGGCTCCGGTTACCCTTGACGCTGCATCACAGACAGGAGCGCCTGCGATGGTGTACTCAACGACGAACCTGGGTGCACGAATGGCAAAACGCCTTTTTTTCGGATGAATCCAGGTGCTGTTGACAGCATCATGATGGTCGCATCCGTGTTTGGCGACATCGCGTTGAACGCACATTGCAAGCGTGTATTCGTCATCGCCATACTGTCGTATCACACGACGTGATGGTATGGGGTGCCATTAGTTACACGTCTCGGTCACCTCTTGTTCACAGTGACGGCACTTTGAACAGTGGACGTTACATTTCAGATGTGTTACGACCCGTTGCTCTACCCTTCATTCGATCCCTGCGAAACCCTACATTCCAGCAGGATAATGCACGACCGCATGTTGCAGGTCCTGTACGGGCCTTTCTGGATACAGAAAATGTTCGACTGGTGCCCTGGCCAGCACATTCTCCAGATCTCTCACCTATTGAAAACGTCTGGTCAATGGTGGCCGAGCAACTGGCTCGTCACAATACGGCAGTCACTAGTCTTGATGAACTGTGGTATCGTGTTGAAGCTTCATGGCCAGCTGTACCTGTACACGCCATCCAATCTCTGTTTGACTCAATGCCAAGGCGTATCAAGGCCGTTATTACGGCTAGAGGTGGTTGTTCTGGGTACTGATTTCTCAGGATCTATGCACCCAAATTACGTATGTAATCGCATGTCAGTTCTAGTATAATATATTTGTCTAATGAATACCCATTTATCATCTGCATTTCCTCTTGGCGTAGCGGTTTTAATGGCCAGTAGTGTAAATAAGTGCTCCGCGAAAAACTAACTACCAGGGCTTTTTTCTCTCGACATTTTGACGAAACTAACTACTGTTTTAGATCTTTATGAGATTATTGTATTAGTTATGATTAGAAAAGTAACCACTGAATAATACAAGAGTTTCTCATTTTTAAAAATTTCTTAACCTTCAAAATAAACAACGTGTTCCACCACTGTAGCAGTATTCTCAGAGTGTTCCGTCAGAGGGATAGTTTGGGACGCCAGGTCCACGGCGCGATCCCTCCGCCTACGCGCGCTGCCGCCTGTTTGCCGCCCGCGTCGCGTCGTCGCGCAGCCGGCCGCAGCGCCAGAGACCTCGGCCCGGCTGTCACCGGCGGCGCCTCTGGTGCAGTGGCGCCCGATAAGGCGCGCTATCACGCCGTCAGCTGACGGGCAGGATAAGGATAAGAGACGCCCACGCGCCCCGCGCCACAGCTGACGATGCTCTCGGTGTGCGGACAGTTGCCACGGCGGACATTTGCCACGATTTTACGTGCTCCGAAGGGTTGGGTCCCTTGTCTCCCCCTCCTCCTCCCCCTCCTCCTCCACACCCGCCGCCCGACACGCAGTGAAGGTGCTTACTGAGCCTTTCCCCTGGTTTTCTTAGCCCTAGGACGCCTAAGGGTGGGGGGGGGGGGGGGGTTCGTTGAGCCCACAATTTTTTAAGTCCCCTGCTTTTGCCCAAGTAACTTTCACACTATATATTCCCTTTGAGTTATTGTTTGTTGGCTATTTTATGAAACGTTAGTGTCAATATATTTTATAGAAAATTCCTGCTTTGAAAAAAAAAAAACTTATTATGAGTCCAACAACCCCGCCCCCCCTTAGGCTTCCATGCTATAGAAAATTTCCCTGTGTAGGATTTCGTATTTCTCATCTCTACAACAATGCAAGTTGGTTGGTATTCTTGATATTCACAACAATCGGTTTCCTTTCAGAGGAAGTGAGTGTTGATCTCAGTCAGCTGTTATTTATCTTGTAAACTTTTGTGAGTTAGTGCAGTTCTCAACACATAGGCCTCCAGTAACTTTGGTGTCCTACACAGCAAAAACGAAACCAACTACAAACTTACTGATGTTGTCAACAATGCACCAAGATAAAGGCACTGTTGGGGGAGACAAGAATAAAACCGAGATAAATGCACTAAAGGTGGAATTGATACCATTGATCAAATGGTGCATATGTACACCTGCAAGAGCGGAACAAAGAGATGGCCTCTATCTGTATTTTACTCTCTCATCGACATTTGTGCTATCAATGTAACCACCATATTCATCCAGCGACATCCAAGATGGAATGAAAAGAAACACAACTAACGGAAACTTTATCTTCTGCAAGCTGGGATGGAACTACTGAAATTGTGGGTAGAAGAAAGAAGTACCAATGCAAGAGGGTTATCTAACCAAATTGTTCAATCAATGGAGACTATTCTACAAAAGAAAATCAAAGAAGTGACAACAGAAGCACGTCAGCCTCCTGCAGGGAAAGGTCGGTGCCATATTTGTGTAAGAAAAGCTAAAACAAAGAAGCAGAAGTACAACAATCCAAGTAAACCAAAACACTATTGTGGACAGTGTCATAAACATGTGTGTAACACACATTCGGAAAAAATTGTGAAGTGTGTCTCTTGCCTTGAAATTGAGGACTCGAAGTATATGAACACATCTGTATTTTGTATTGTAATATGTCAATTTTTTATTCACTCACTCCAATATTTATAACAATTAACAACATTTATAAACCGATGCCTTAGTTAAAACACACAAACCATTTTGAAAGTTGTAATTTTTCGTCAGTAAACTTATTTAATACCTGTGGGCTCGCCGAACCCCCCCCCCCCCCCCCCCCCCCCCCCCCCCCCCCCCTTAGGCATGGCTTGGGTTAACATAGGACCAGAATCTCTTTGGATTTTCCGTCACATTTCTAGAGAGAGTTTCGTTGTGTAAACTGTTAAATGCATCTCGCATTGAAATCCGCACCAAATTTCGAGCCACAGTAAAACTTCGCCAAAGATCCTGCAGCAGCTTTCTGTCGTGTTTTGTGTACCACGGGGGATCAGTTCTGTCTGATATTAATTTATTTGGTATGAATGTCTCGAGTGCTGTTGATACTATTTCTTTGAACTTAAGCCACGTATGGTCTTCACTTACATAGTTTGGAAGCATTGGAGACTGTCTCTTAGAAAGAGGTCAACCGAATTTTTAGTTGCTTTTATAAATATCTATATTTCGCGTTTAGTTTTGGTGAATTTCTTTGTTACGGAATTGAGCTTCGCTACGATTGTGTGTTCACTAATTCCTGTACCCGTCGTGATGCTCAGGATTATTTGTAGCTAAGAGGTCAAGAGTGTTTTCGTAACCATTTACAATTTGAATGGCCTCGTGAACTAATTGTTCAAATAATTTTATGAAAAGTATTTAGAACAATTATGAAAGTTGTTTTCTATCTACAATAGGGTCTGAAAATGTATGTTTGTCAACATACAGAAGGTAGACTGAAGTCACTGCCAACTATAATTGTATGACTAGGGAACCTATTTGCGATGAGACTCGAGTTTTCTTTGAAATGTTCAGCAACTGTTTCATCTGAGACCGGGGGTCGGTAAAAGGAGCCAGTTATTAATTTATTCTGGTTGTCGAATATAACCTCTGTCCATACTAAGTCACAGGAACTACCTGCTTCAATGTCGCTTGTGAGATGTAACACACGTTACATTATTTTTCCATAAGTTGTGCTTCTTGTTTCTGTTGTAGTGGAGATCATTACAATTACGGCTTGTCCCTCCAAAACCTAGGATGATTTGTCTGTGACCCTGTAAATACCAGAGCTAAACAATGTAGAACAACAACGTACGTTACAAGCATAGCATTCTGTATTACTTCATTTCATTATTTGTAACATTTCAAAATTGTGCGTCGACTTTAGATGACATGTCAATCGTGGATGTTCTTATCTCAACCATGTTTTGAACATTGTCCCGCTACACGTCATTGACTAATGTTTCGCCGCAAGGGATATCGGATTTTAGAGAGTAAATTAACATGGAGTATATCGTTCTTCTTTTCAAACATTCACATACCCATTTCTTCTTTCCTTATTGTCTTTTGGGCATGCAGTTGTACTAATTAAAGTACGCACAAATGCAGCGATCAAAAAGAAATGATTAACGTACATTCGCATTCTCTTTACAGCATTTCTTTCTTGTTGCTCCCATGGCAATGGACTGTTTCTATCGCAATCAGTAAGCGTGAAAGGAAGCTACCGTAACGACAGAGGGATCTATATTTATACTTGGCAGAACTAATTACATACTGACATAATCGTCGGAATTGCTTTCGTTTCCCAGGAGATATAAATATTTCGAGTTCGGAAAAGAAGCTCTGTATTTGGCCAAGATGTCGAAGAAGAAGGTCCCTTACGTACTGGTTCTATCGAGTAAGATGTGGAGACGGCGGTTAAAAACGGACAGAAGAAGTACGTGGAAGGGCGTCCCTTACCTGAGGGATCACTACCTGGCGAAGGGGCAAGTGTGGCAAATGTCCGGCGTGGCAAATGTCCGGCATTCGATGCTCTCTGCCAGCCTCGACAACAGGTGCGCTAGTCGCGCGGTTGACGACCACACACGCAGCACTGATTTCTTTTTACAAGAAAGGCGCCGGTGTTGCATTCCTTTTCCTCAACCTTGCCGATCGAGAAGGCCCACTATGATGGATCTGGAATTATCTACTTCAAAGAGAATGTCCCGTGTGGTATTGTTCACTTAGAGAACGCAGATGTTTGTCAGTCCCCTAATCCGAAGGTTTCCTTTTTCCTCCGTGAACAATTTAGACATAGTGCCCAGCCCAGCTGGCACGTTTGTCAAATGGCTCTGAGCACTGTGGGACTTAACTTCTAAGGTCAACAGTCCCCTAGATCTTAGAACTACTTAAACCTAACTAATCTCAGGACATCACACACACATCCATGCCCGCGGCAGGATTCGAACCTGCGACCGTAGCGGTCGCTCGGTTCCAGAATGTACCGCCTAGAACCGCTCGGCCGGCACACGTTTGTCCCGCCGCCACACAACGCTGTCTGTGCTGAGTCAGGGGGAGACGAAGAAACTGTGAACGCGTCACATTTACACTGAAGATCCAAGGAAACTGGTTGTAAGGGATCCGTGATCCCACGAATATAGATATTAGTATCCGACACCCAGGTCGATAGCAGACAGGAGTGTGTGTGTGTGGGTTGAGGTTTTCGGGCGCTAAACAGCGTGGTCATCAGCGCCCAAACGCATAGAAACAGGAACACATGCGGAGAAGAGACGAAGACGGACAGCGAACAAGGAGAACGGCTAAAAGACACAGACCTGACGCAGTTACAAATCCTCACATACAGAGGCAAAACAAGAGGAGAAGAAACGCACTAAAAAGGAAAGGAAACACAAGGAAAAGAGAACAGAAATTGAAGGGAAACAAGTAGGTAATCGTGACTGGCGGACCTCTTACCTAAAACCTGGGTGAACCAGTCACCCAGCAGCACATTAAAATCCTCTCCCTAAAATCCGAGGCAACAAATTGGACAGGACACAAAACCGTAAGACCTTAACCACAGTCGTTGCGTCGTCTTGCAAAATAGAGGGCAAATCCGGTGGCAAGGAAACCACCGCCCTCTGGTCAGAGAATAAAGGACAGTCAAGTAAAATGTGGCGCACAGTTATCAGGTCGCCACAAACACTACAGATTGGGGGGTCCTCCCGCCGGAGTAAAAAACCGTGCGTTAAGGGACTGTGCCCGATGCGGAGGCGGGTGAGGAGAACCTCATCCCGCCTGCATGACTGGTAGGATGTACGCCATGGCCGCGTGGTGGCCTTGACCAGACGCAGCTTATTTTCACCGACTGCCAGCCACTCCTCTTCCCATTGACGCATAACACGAGAACGCAAAAGGGAGGTAACAGCATGGAGGGGGACGGCACATTCAACAACGTGAGGGAGGGAACATGCATCTTTGGCAGCCACATCCGCCAGTTCGTTTCCCCTAATACCCACGTGCCCCGGCACCCAGCAGAAAGAAACCTCCTTCCCCTGCCGTTGCAGGTGGAGTAGGGCATCATGGATGTTCTGGACGACCGTATCCGCTGGGTACAAGTGTTGCATGGTCTGAAGGGCACTCAGAGAGTCAGAACAGATGAGAAACTTAAGACTGGGAACACATCTCATCTGCTCCAATGCCCGCAAGATCGCAAACAATTCGGCATCAAAGATGGTAAACGCTGCAGGAAGCCGTAATTTGATGACTCGATCAGGGAAAACCACAGCACAACCTACAGAGTCCCCCTGTTTAGAGCCATCCGTAAATACTGGTACATGGTCAGGATGCTGGTTTAAAATATCGTAAAATAAGGAGGTAAAAACAAACGCAGGAGTGCAGCTCCTCCGGTACTCTGACAAGTCTAAAAGGACGCTGGGCCTCTGGAGCAACCAGGGAGGCAGGCGGGTAAAACCCTGGAGTTGGGGTGCCACACGCTCCACACCAAGGGACTCAAGCAAATGCTTGGCACGAATCCCAAATGGTCTCGTTGCCCTTGGACGACTGGAAAAGAGACGTTCCATAGGGGGTCGGGCAACAGTAGGGTACGCAGGGGAGGTAGGACAGGCAAGGAATTGACACACCCGTCGCACCATGAGGACTTTCCGCCGGATGGCGAGCGGCGGTTCCCCTGCCTCAGCACACAGGCTGGGGATGGGACTGGTACGGAAGGCACCAGTGGCCAGCCTGATACCCTCATGGTGTACTGCGTCAAGAATCTTCAGATACGAAGGCCTCGCTGACCCATACACAGTGCATCCATAGTCAAGACGCGACCGGACGAAAGCCCTATAAAACTGCAGCAGACGCGCCCGATCTGCTCCCCAGGACCGATGGCTCAAACACTTCAAAATATTCAGCGCCTTCAGGGCCCGCACCTTGAGGTCTTTAAGGTGCGGCAACCACGACAACTTGGAATCAAAAGTGAGGCCCAGGAACCTCACAGTGTCTCTAAAAGGAAGAATGGTGCCCCTCAGACGCAATTCAGGGGAGGTAAAAGCACGTCGAGAACGATTAAAATGAACACACACACATTTGTCTGCAGAAAAGGTAAAACCCGTCTTCGCAGTCCATGCCTCTAATCGCTTTACCGTAAGCTGCAGCTGCCGACTAGCAGTGACAAGACTGGAGGAAGAACAGAAAACAGCAAAATCGTCCACAAACAAGGAGCACTGGGCAGGACTCCGGATTGTGGACGTGATACTGTTAATGGCGACGGCAAAGAGGGTGACACTTAAAACGCTTCCCTGAGGAACACCATTCTCCTGCACGTACAAATCAGATAGCACATTACCAACCCGATATCGAAAGAGGCGGCGGGAAAGAAAGGACCGAATGAAGATGGGGAGATGGCCACGAAAGCCCCACTGATGGAGTTGATTGAGGATAAGGCGGCGCCAAGTAGTGTCATACGCCTTATTAATGTCAAAGAATACACCTAGACAATGCTGGTTACGTAAGAAGGCCTGCTGGATGACCGCCTCAAGCAGGGTCAAGTTGTCTATAGTTGAACGACGTCTCCGAAAGCCACACTGAGAGTGGCTAAGGAGCTGCCTGGTCTCGAGCAGCCAAACCAGGCGACGGTTGACCATGCGTTCCAATGTCTTCCCGACACAGCTCGTCAAAGCAATACTCCGATAACTACTGGGATGCATTCGGTCCTTTCCCGGTTTGAGGAGGGGAACCAAAATCGCCTCCCTCCACGAGTCAGGGAACGTGCCGGATGACCATATCATATTAAAACAATTCAGGAGTACTTCCTTGGATGGCAGCAACAAGTGCTGCAGCATGCTGTACAGGATTTGATCAGCACCTGGCGCAGTATCATGAGCCACAGACAGCGCCGAATCCAGTTCCCACATTGTGAAGGGGCAGTTGTAGGGTTCAGAATTTGGAGACCGGAAGTCCAAGTGATCCCTCTCGATAGCAGTGCGGTAGCGGCAGAAATCTGGATCACAGTTCATAGTGGCAGTAGATTCGGCAAAATACGTGGCCAGTGTCTGGGCAATGTCTCTCGGCGCCGTGAGTAGACTACCCTGATGCAGCAATGCCGTGACAGGTAGTTGGCTGCGTTTCCCGGAGATCCTCCTGATGGCTTCCCACACTTTTGTAGAACTAGTAGAGCGGGAGATGGAGTTCAAGAACGATTGCCATGACCGTCGTTTGCTCTCTTTAATCACTCGCCGCGCCTTGGCCCTTGCCACCCGAAAGGCCGCAAGATTGTCAGCTGAGGGACGGCACTTGAAGCGGCGCAGAGCTGCACGGCGGGCTCGGATGGCTGAGCGGCACTCAGTGGTCCACCAAGGGACAAGGCGCCTCTTGGGATGACTTGAGGACCGTGGGATCGACAATTCAGCAGCATGGGAGATCACGGCTGTAACATGGTCGACCCATTCGTGGACGCTGGCACGGTGTTCCAAAACAGCTAAATCGCTGAAAAGTGTCCAGTCAGCTCTGCAGAGGTTCCACCTGGGTGGCACTGGTAATGCTACAGTCTCATCCAGGAGGCGAATCCAAAGGGGGAAGTGGTCACTAGAATGGAGGTCAGCGGCAACCTCCCACAGAGCAGAATCCGCGAGTGCTGGAGAGCAAAAGGAAAGGTCAATAGCTGACGACGACCCAGAAGCAGTACAGAAATGAGTGTGAGCACCAGAGTTGAGGATGCACAGTTCTTCGGATACCATGAGGCTTTCCAGAATGCGACCCCTGGGGCAAGTAGTCGTAGAGCCCCATAAGACATTATGAGCATTGAAGTCCCCCAGAAGGAGAAATGGGCGGGGGAGTTGGGTAATAAGGTCTGTGAGAGCCTCAGAGTCTATGGCGTCCTGAGGCGGTAAGTAAACGGAACAGATTGTGAGCCTCTGCCCCACAAGAAGGTCAACTGCAACTGCTTGCAAGTCCGTAACGAGAGGGAGCTCAGATGAGTGGTGCATGTCATGGACAAAAACCGCAACACCACCCTTTGCCCTTTCCCCCATCAGATCATCTTTTCGATACACGGTATAGCCCCGTAAAGAAGGAGCATCAGTGGCCCGGAAATGTGTCTCTTGGAGACATAAGCACAAGGGGCGCTCTCGTACAAGGAGTTGTAATTCGGCCACATGCGTCCTGAACCCATTCAGGTTCCACTGTAATATGGGAGCCAGTGATCAGGGTGGCTGAATTTTCACCCTGCCCCTGTGCTTTGGAGGAGAGCCCGTACTGGCCGGAGATTTATTCCTGGGGCGAGAAGATCGCCCCCAGTCGACATCAATGTCCATCAGCTCCGATGGCGACCCAAGGGAGATGTCAGATAGTACGATGGCATCATCATCGGACTGACCGTGACTAGTCTCCTTAGGTGGCAAAACCTTCACCTTTGGCGTCTTCGTCTTGGGGGGCTTAGAATGCAGAACCCTGTCAACAGTTGGAGCTTTACTCGCCTGGGCAGAAGGTGCCATATGGGGAGGTGCAGGAAGTACCCCAATGTCAGCAACCACGGCCTTGTCCGATGTTGTGGGGAGAGCTGCAGGTTGCAAAACAACCGCAGCAGCACAAGTGCACTGGCAAATGCAGGTATTAGTGCTGACACTAGCAACCTCCGTTTGTGTAGCAACAGTGGCCAACTGTACCGGTTTCTGCAGAGTGGAAGCGAAAGATGTTGTAAACACAGGAGGCTGCATGGCCTTAAAGAGCTTCTTGGCCTCACCATAGGGGATGCGCTTAGATGTTTTGATCTCCTGTATCTTCCGTTCCTCGAGATAGATGGGGCAGACCCGGCTCCAGACAGGGTGACTCCCAGAGCAATTCACGCACTTCACAGGCGATGAACAATCGGCTCCTTCATGGGCAGGCTGACCACATTTACCACAAGTGGCTATCCCATTGCACCCCAACGTAGTATGCCCAAAGCGCTGACATTTAAAACAGCGCATTGGGTTGGGGAAATATGGCCGTACTGGCAAACGTAAGAAACCCGCTTTAACATGCTCTGGGAGTCTCGGGCGATTGAACGTGAGAATAAACGAGTCGGATTTGACTAGGTCCCCATCGACTCGTTTCATAATATGCTGCACGTCGACAATACCTTCGTCAGCCCACTCAGATTTCAACTCGTCCTTGGGGATATCCACCAAGTCCCTACATGTCACAACACCCTTACTATAGTTCAAAGTGGAGTGGAGCTCGATCTCGATAGCGTACTCTCCGAGACAGGTTGCTTTCCTAAGAGAAGTGACTTGACGGGAACTAGAAGTTTCAACTAACAGAGTCCCATTGCGCAGACGCTTCACAGATTTCAGTGTTCCTGCAATTCCCTCAAGACCCTTGTGGATGTAAAAGGGAGAAACTCTCTCAAAGCTACCTTCCTTCCGTTGACAATCAAAAACACATTCTGGATATCAGCATGTGCTCTGTTACGACAGTCTGATAAATCTCTAGTAACACCAGGCGCTGGAGGACTCGCAGCACGAAGTCGCTTTTTCGATTGGGTGTGTTTTCCTACCAGTGGCCCACCCAATCCACTGGTAGGGGGAAACGTAGAGGTCGAAGGGTCCATTGTGGTCCCACGAGCAGCTAGGGAACTAAAGGTCCGCTCAGACAGAGCCCCGCGTGCCTGAGTAAGCCTTATACAACTGGGGTGCGGCAGGTGCCCCAGAGGTTGCCCGCTTGCGACCCACCCCAACAGCCATGCATCTTATAGGCGCGCAGCACACCATAAGATTGAGGGGTTTTTATAGAGGTTTACCTTCCTCGCAATCCAGGCGGTCAAGCCAAGATTACCATTCCCCGCAGCATACAACATTCCACCGCTGCGCCATGCGGTGGTCGCTGAAGCATGTCCGGGGTTTACGGTGACAGGAGACTGGCGGCGCTGACCAGTCCCCAGCTCAGGACCCCGGGGTCGCCAAGCCCGTACTCAGCAAATGAATGCTGAGCCCCTGGGGGGAGCAGACAGGAGTCGACCGTCGAGCGCTGCAGGAGGCAGTGAGACTAGTGTGGAGTGAGTAGTAGTACTGGAGAGACGGGCAAGAATGATAGTCGAGTGAGTAGTAAACGGTAAATTCACCGGAGTATGACAAATGAGCGCATCCCCTTATCGTCGTGGGGTTGACCCTCATCAATACCGATTCGCGAGTGATATGGAGCCAGAAAGTGATAAGTGCCGAATTACGTGTTTCGCGTCAACCGCGTCGGCCAGCAACAACCATGGATTGCAGTGAGGATTGTTGTGAATGTTAACCATCAGCATTGCGTGTGACGAAGTACTGAAAATCAGCAACCAATAAAAAGATAAACTGTGATTAGACGTGTAAGGCGAAGGTAGCAACTGCCTCAGAATTTGTGTGTTAGTAGAAAATACATATCAATTTGTACATCGCAACCTTTATGGTCTTTAATAATAGACGAACTTTCAATTATTAACTACTCCGTCTCAGAACAGCCGCACTCGGTGAAAATACCCCCGAAGCCACAGCAGAAAAACAGATAGCCTTACATCCATTAAGCACAGAGTCATATAATCATAATAATTAACTGTTTGGCGGCTTCGGTAAATCACGCAAAAACCAATAAAGGACATACGGGGGTGTTTCATGGTACACCTGCCTAATACTGTGTAGGTCTCCCGCGAGCGTGCAGAAGTGCCACAACACCACGTGTCATGGACTCGACTAATGTCTGAAGTAGTAGTAGACACCATGAATCCTGCTGGGCTGTCCACAAATCCGTAAGAGTACGAGGGGGCGGAGATCTCTTCTGAGCAGCACGTTGCCAGGTGTCCCAGATATACTCAATTATATTCAGTCTGAGGTGTTTGGTGGCCAGCGAAAGTGTCTAAACACAGAAGAGTGTTCCTGAAGCCACTCTGTAGCAGTTCTGGACGCGTGGGGTGTCGCATTGTCCTGTTGGAATTGCCCACATCCGTCAGAATGCACTAAGGACAGAAAAAGATGCAGATGATCCCACAAGATGCTTGCGTACGTGTCACCTGTCAGAGCCGTATCTAGACTTATCAGGGGTCGCACATCACCCCAACTGCACACGCCTCACACCATTACATAGCCTCCACCAGCTTGAACAGTCCCCTGCTGATATGCAGGGTCCATAGATTCATGCAACCGCTCGATACAATTTGAAGCGAGACCCATCCAACCAGGCAACATGTTTCTAGTCATCAACAGTCCAATGTTGGTGTTCACGGTCCTAGGCGAGGCGATAAGCTTTGTGTGGTATAGTCATCAAGGGGCACGAGCGGGCCTCCGGCACCAAAAGCTCATGTCGATGATGTTTCGTTGGTTCGCACGCTGACACTTGTTGATGGTCCAGCATTGAAACTGAAACGTCCACTTAGAAAAATTTATGAATGACGATGCTGGTAAACCTCTTACGTTATTTGATTTTCAAACAGCTGAGCAAAACTGAACGTACTCACACATTTCTCTCTTTACGTATTCTGATCATCACTAAACTGACACACAATATTTTTAGCGCAACGCAATCTGACTTTCAATAATCTCTACAAAAGAATGGCCCTGACTAACAATAACCTATACCTTTCATGAACCACTTACCTCAAAAAAATCTTCGTTACTCGATCTACTGCAATATAGCGAGCGCCAATACTGCCAGCTAAACAAAAGATTGTAACTACTGAAGGCACTAACTACTGATAGGCATACATAGCAAATGAAAGATTTTGGTAGAGAACAAACAATGTATTTACCTTAATAGTGTTCAAAAGTCGTAACATATATATCAGTTCATGACATCCAATCTTACAAATTAACTCATTCCGATGGACATACGTCCAGATCATCCGCTCTCAAAACTCCGCCATCTCTCTCCCCTCATCCACCACTGCTCGCGGCTCACCTCCAACTGCGCAACGCTACAGTAGCAAATATTCCAACAATGAAGACCAGCCACAGACTGCACACAGCACAGTCAGTGATTTTCATACAGAGCGCTACATGGCGTTACCAACATAAAAACCTAAACAGCCTACTTACACAATCTGCAGTAATTTTTGTAAAGGTTGCACTTCTGTCATGTTGAACGATTCTCTTCAGTTGTCATTGGTCCCGCTCTTGCAAGATGTTATAGCTGACGCACGAGCGAAGGGACACAGCATCTCCGAGGTTGCTATGAAGTGGGGATTTTCCCGTGCGACCATTTCACGAGTGTGCCGTGAATATCAGGAATTTGGTAAAATATCAAATCTCCGACATCGCTGCGGCCGGAAAAAGATCCTGCGAGAGCAGGACCAACGACGACTGAAGAGAATCGTTCAACATGACAGAAGCGCAACCCTTCCACAAATTGCTGCATATTTCAATGCTGGACCATCAACAAGTGTCAGCGTGCGACCCATTCAACGAAACATCATCGACATGGGCTTTTTGTGCCGAAGACCCACTCGTGTACCCTTGATGACTGCACGACACAAAGCCTTACGCCTCGCCTGGGACCGTCAACACCGACACTGGACTGTTGATGACTGGAAACCTGTGAGCTGATCGAACGAGTCTCGTTTCAAATTGTATCGAGCGGATGGACGAGTACTAGTATGGAGACGACCTTATGAACGCATGGATCCTGCATGTCATTAGGGGACTATTCAAGCTGGTGGAGGCTGTTATGGTGTAGGCCTTGTGCAGGTGGAGTGACATGGGAGCCCTGATACGTCTAGATACGACTCTGACAGGTGACACGTATTTAAGCATCCTGTCTGATCACCTGAATCCATTCATATCCACTGTGCAGTCCGACAGATTTGGGCAATTCTAGAAGGACAGTGCGTCACCCCACACGTCCAGAACTGCTACAGAGTGGCTCCAGAACACAGTTCGGAATTTAAACACTTCCACTGGCCACCAAACACCCCAGACGTGAACATGACACAGCATATCTGGGATTCCTTGCAACGTGCTGTTGAGAAGAGATCTGCACACCCTAGTACTCTTACGGACTTACGGACAGCCCTGCAGGATTCATGGTGTCAGTTACCTCCAGCACTACTTCAGACATTAATTCAGACCACGCTGTGTTGCGGCACTTCTGCATCCTCGTGGGGGCCCTAGACGATATTAGGCAGGTGCACCAGTTTCTTTGGCTCTTCTTTGTAGAAGGACTTGAGCCACGTGGTCCAACAAACGCTGACGGGCTCTTCCGGCGAATAACACCATACAGTCATGTCATTTCATAGTGTCCACGTTGACATCAATTAGTTTCAATCAAAACTCTTCCATTTCTGAATACTGAAAAGTGCAGCTAAGGATGCATGTTTCCAACACTCATCATGGTACACATATGAGCACATTTCCGGAAATGGTGTTGACGAAGGCGAGAAAGGGATGACAACAGTCGTTAACTTGTAAACAGTATCTACTGTGCTGATGGATCTGTCATACTCACCGACAACTTCATTTCCTTTTGGACAGCGTTAATCCACTTTATAAAGACTTATCACTAAGGAGATGACAGCAATGCGGTTATCTATTTTAATCGGCAAGTACTTCAGAGAGCAACCAAAATCAAACATTTAGTATGCTGTCTAAAACTGAAATAAGTCGAGTAAGACCAGGATGAGGCGACAAGAATAAGAATTGACACTGTTCAAAACTCAGAATTTCTCTTTCTTATACCTTTTTATCCAGTTTACCACTCAAGAGGACGAGAGTATCTGGAACTTCTATCACCATTGTCTTTTGGCAGAATGATTATTCTGTATGTGATAACTTTGGTCATCGAATCTCGACTTGTGTTTGCTTTAGAGACAGGACAGAGGACAACGCTTTCGTAAGGCCACAAAATATGATAGATGAACAAAACATAGTAAGAAGCGTGGAGCCGTTTATAAAAGGCTTATTTTACTGGTGCGAGGGTATAATACAAATTCTGGGTAATATCAACTGGCAGGCAGAAAAACGCTGTATACCTCGCGATAACCTGATTAAAAGATTCGTAGAACGAGCTTTCAGGGCAGAAACTACGCATGTTCTTCGTCTTTCTACGTATCCCGCTCTTAGATAACGGGAAGGTGACATCAGGAAAACAACAGCTCGCACAGAGACGTGTAATCAATGTTTAATCACAGCTCCGTATGTGAATGGAAAGACAATGTGCAGTACAAAAAAGAAGAAGGAAAGAGAGAGAGATACAGAGACTAAGAGAAACAATCTCCGTCACACACTTTATAGCGATTCCCATGGCACAGACGTAACAGTTCCCTCTGTGTGTAGCTGCCGTTTCTCCTTGTTAAACTCTGTCTCTCATGGAATATGATTTGTGAACACTGCTGTCAGATCCTTATTCGTATTCATGCTTATGAAGATAATGTGTTTTCATAATGGGCGTCCAAAATAGGCTATACAGAGATAATGGTACTAAATAAGATATCACTTTTACCGATTGTTAAGAACCCTTTATCTCAGGAGAGAGTAGACATGACAAGTTAAAATTTATGTCACATATTAACGTCTATGGTCACCTGGCGGTGTAAAACTTCTAAGCTTCTAAGTCAATGTAATCAAAAGATAGGGTTATTTATGACAATTCATCAATCAAAACCTATAGGGTGCTCCCGTTGACCTAGAATCACGAAATTTGGCAAAAAGCATGGTTTCACAGTACAACTAAAGGAAAAAATACGATAATTGTTAAGTTGTTATTGTATAACACGAAACAAGTACGTAGGCCACTGACATGGGAAAAGAAGGCAGTTCACGACAGGGTCAGGCGACTCAACTAATCTTCGAGACTGCGGCTACTGGCACCGGTTAGTAATCTACTGTATGGGGACCACCTGGCGGTGTAAAACTTCTAAGCTTCTAAGTCAATGTAATCAAAAGATAGGGTTATTTATGACAATTCATCAATCAAAACCTATAGGGTGCTCCCGTTGACCTAGAATCACGAAATTTGGCAAAAAGCATGGTTTCACAGTACAACTAAAGGAAAAAATACGATAATTGTTAAGTTGTTATTGTATAACACGAAACAAGTACGTAGGCCACTGACATGGGAAAAGAAGGCAGTTCACGACAGGG
Organism: Schistocerca americana; assembly: GCF_021461395.2. Lineage (NCBI taxonomy): Eukaryota > Metazoa > Arthropoda > Insecta > Orthoptera > Acrididae > Schistocerca > Schistocerca americana. The sequence continues at coordinate 435,214,228 of NC_060126.1, read as the reverse complement.
TCAGGCGACTCAACTAATCTTCGAGACTGCGGCTACTGGCACCGGTTAGTAATCTACTGTATGGGGACCACAGATCACATAAGTGAGATAATTTTTAGGTTTCCGCATCTTAATTGATAAAATGAGTCACCTTAAATTTCTTCTCTGTCTGTCTCCCTGTTCGTCTGTCCGACTGTGAAGGTACCTTTTTTCTCAGGAACGGATATGAGTATAAAGTTCAAATTTATGTTACACAGTAAGTCAACGATCTCTTGGCGATATGCAAAATTTAAGCTTCCAAGCCAAAGCGGTCAACACATGGATATTTATGACACCTAATTCGATACTCGCAGACTCACTGATCAAAACCTCTAAGGTAGTTCCCCTTGTCCTACACTGATAAAATTTGGCAAGGAGCAAGGCTTGACGGTGCAAGGAAAGGAAAAAGAAATGCGAAAGTTGTTAATTTGCAATTATATCTCATAAATCTATTTTTTAACCATTTTTTGTCCGTCTGTTTGTCTGTCGGTCTGCTAAGACCCTTTTTTCCCAGCAAATGGTAGAAGTATTGAGGCGAAATTTACGTCACATACTGAGCTCTACGGTTCATTTGGGGTGTAAATACGTTGCGCTTCTAAGTCAACCCAATCGAAAGGTACGGCCATCTTTAAAGACAGCTTTTTCGCAGGAATGGGTAGAGGTATAGAGCTGAAACTTACGTCAAACACTAAGACCTACGGTCCCTTGGCAGTGTAAATAATTTAAGCTTCTAAACAACGAAAAATACGGCCATAAAAGCCTCATACTGTGATGCTCACAAACTCACTCTTTAAAACCAATAGATGAACTGTCTACATCCACGTTGTGCCTGGTGGTTTAGCAGTAAAGCGCATGGACGGAAATCGCACTTGGATCACAGATTTTTCAATTTTCGTTTTAACCTAGCATTCACGTCTCAACGATGTGAGGAGTCGCAAGAGACAAGACGATGTTTAGACATGGTGGTGGTAAGTTTCTATGGGACAAAAATGCTGAGGTCATCGGTCCCTAGGCTTACTCACTACTTAATCTAATTTAAACTAACTTACGCTAAGGACAACATACACACCCAAGCCCGAGAAAGGACTCGAACCTCGGACGATGGGAGCCGTGCGAACGGTGGCAATGCGCCTTAGACTGCACGGCTACCCCTTCGCTGCTCAATGTTTAGATTCCACGTTAAACAGTAGATAGCCTTTGCCCTGCTGGATAACTGGGGTAGGTTAGCAACAGTCAGATCACCGACGTGGCGTCCAATAGAATGAACTGCAGCAGGCCATTGAGCCACATGATATTTTTATCATTACTATTGTCTATATACATAATTAAGTTAGTGCGCAACTTTCAGATCGCGAGTCCTACTAGTAATTGTTCAGTTTTTTGCTCATCGGTTTTCAGTTATCACATGAGACGTCAGTAACATTCTGATGACGACTATCGACTACCACACACAGAATATGTTTTCTTAATTCTTCTGGGTGAGTGACTGCGACACGACATGAGAATGCTATTGACATTTCGGGTACTGTCGGTGGTAGTCTTCATCAGGCTGACTACTTCGTTATTTGTGCTTGCTGCTTTGTATACAGGATGTCCTACAAACGTTCCGATAAACTTCGAGGGGCTGTAAAGGGCATCCTGAAGAACAAATCGAGGATAGGAACCCGTGTCCAGGAACGGCATCCAACGGCGCTACGGAGCGTCGAAGGTATAGATGCTGGCGCCTGCTGGTAGGCCACCCCTTTGGCGACAAATGTGACTTTATACGCTGACAGACCGTAGGCGGAACGTCTCGCAATGTTGTTTGATATTCAGTGATTGTGACTGATTGCCATGATCGCCAATGGAGAAGATGGAGCTAACTGCTATGTAGAAAGGTATTTTCTATGAATGCAAGGCTCAGTTGCCACAGTGGATGATAGTTTTGGACACGGGTTTCCATCCAAAGCTTATTTTTCTCCTGGAACCCTCTAAAATCTCAAATGTGTTTTCGGTATAGAGGAGGAAATTAAAATGCATGTGAAAACCTATGTCCGAAACCATCATCCACCGAAGCAGCAGAGCATTTGCATTCATAGGAGACAAAGCCTTTCTCTGCCTCAGCTAGCTCCATCTTCTTCACTGGCGGTGGTGACAGTCACGATCACTGAATAACAGAAGACACTGCGAGACGTTTAGACTACTGTCCATCAGCGCACGAAGTCCCGCTTGCCGCGCAACATGTCGCCTAGTGGCACGCGCCGTTGCCTATGACTTGGACGCTGTGTAGCGGCATTGGATGCCGTTTCTGGACACGGGTTCCTCTCCTCGATTTGTTCCTCAGGACACCCTCTACAACACCTCGAAGTTTATCGCAATCCTATTTATTACTTCGGCCCTGTCCTTCTGTTGCTATGTGACTGATCGTCCTAGCATACGATATGATGATTGGATGGAAGGATGAACAGGGACGGGTATCAATAGCTACTGCCAGGAATATTTGCTGTAAATTTTTATTGGTTGTTATTGGTGTAGTGGTGCAAGCTTCCATGTCTAATTACAAGCCACATCAGAAATATGTAATTGGCTCTGAGCACTATGCGACTCAACTTCTGAGGTCATAAGTCGCCTAGAAGGTAGAACTAATTAAACCTAACTAACCTAAGGACACCACACACATCCATGCCCGAGGCAGGATTCGACCCTGCGACCGTGGCGGTCGCTCGGTTCCAGACTGTAGCGCCTAGAACCGCACGGCCACTCCGGCCGGCAAATTTGTAATTCATACATTAGCAACACACCGAATGGTGATACTGATAGCCTGCAGATCGAACATCACAAGTGACACACCACTACATGGGCAAACAGATATAGAGAAATTACTATTTAGATAGCTGTGGAAACAAGAGTCAAGGTCAAGAGTATCCAGTAGGAAAAGGCACTAACAAGCGCCCACCTACAAACATACGAGGCTTTAATGGCATGGTGGGCGAGAATCCACGCCGATGTGGAATCAGACTTCTCTATCACGTCAACAACAAAATTACGGACTTCTTGCGTTGCACCGAAGACTCATCCGAGACTGTGAATTTGCGTGAACTGGCGTTCTAGTTGAAATGTCGGGAAAAAAATTATTTAGTTTCATGGCGCCAGTCCTGGTGGCTGTGATACACAGAGAAGTCACAACGCGAGGAAGTTGTAGCGAAATACAAGACGACCTGCAGAGGATGGGATTGGCAGTCAGATCTCGAGATAAATAAATGTACACTATTGGCTATTAAAATTGCTACACCAAGAAGAAGTGCAGATGATAAACGTGTATTCATTGGACAAATACATTATATTAGAACTGACACGCTATTACAGTTTCACTTAATTTGGGTGCATAGATCCTGAGAAATCAGTACCCAGAACAACCACCTCTGGCCGTAATAACGGCCTTGATACGCCTGGGCATTAAACAGAACTTGGATGGCGTGTACAGGTACAGCTGCCCATGCAGCTTCAACACGATACCACGGTTCACCAGACGTTTTCAGTTGGTGAGAGATCTGGAGAATGGGCTGGCCAGGGCAGCAGTCGAACATTTTCTGTATCCAGAAAGGTCGTGGAATATCGTGCTGAAATGTAGGGTTTCGTAAGGATCGAATGAAGGGCAGAGCCACGGGTCATAAAACATCTGAAATGTAACGTCCATTGTTCAAAGTGCCGTCAATGCGAACAAGAGGTGACCGAGTCGTGTAACCAATTGCACCCCATACCATCACGCCAGGTGATACGCCAGTATGGCGATGACGAATACACGCTTCCAATGTGCGTTCACCGCGATGTCGCCAAACACGGATGCGACCATCAAGATGCTGTAAACAGAACTTGGATTCATGCGAAAAAATGTCGTTTCGCCATTCGTGCACCCAGGTTCGTCGTTGAGAACACCATCGCAGGCTCTCCTGTCTGTGATGCAGCTTAAAGGGTAACCGCAGCCATGGTCTCCGAGCTGATAGTCCATGCTGCTGCAAACGTCGTCGAACTGTTCGTGCAGATGGTTGTTGTCTTGCAAACGTCCCCATGTGTTGACTCAGGGATCGAGACGTGGCTGCACGATCCGTTACAGCCATGCGCATAAGATGCCTGTCATCTAGACTGCTAGTGATACGAGGCCGTTGGGATCCAGCACGGCGTTCCGTATCACCCTCCTGAACCCACCGATTCCATATTCTGCTAACAGTCATTGGATCTCGACCAACGCGAGCAGCAATGTCGCTATAAGATAAAGCGCACAGTTGTAGTAGGCGCGTAAGCGTAATGGAAGTGCTCATCCAACTCTCGTAGCAGACGCTGCAAGAGAGCCGTTGTGCATCACATTGTGGTTTACTGTTAAAATTATGAGAGCTTACGTTCCTGTAAGAGTCAACCAATATATTGCATCCTCCTACATACACCTCGCGAAAAGGCCGTTAAATTAAAATTCGAGATATTCAGCGGTGCATGAATGCTTACCAGTAACCATTCTTCCGGCGGATGATTCACTCCTGTAACAAGAAATCTGGAGGTGGCAACGGTACACGAAGTGCCCTCCACCACACATCGTAATGTGACTTCCTAAGTGTACAGCACGTAATCATAGTTCGTCATTACGCGGAACCGGCACGAAGCTAGTGAAGCCACTCTGGCACCATTTTCTGGAAGGCTGGAGAAATACGTCAGAAATGCCGTTTTTGGTGTATAGTTATCGCTCGTACGAAACTAAAATGCCTATTACAGTGCGTGTGTGCGAAAGATGATTAGGGCTACGAAAAACCCATGAATACTGCTTACCGTGCGAATGACATATATGTTGGGCAGACTATAAAAAAAGGTGTTAAACAAAAGTCTAAGGAAAATCAAAGTGACTGGGTTAATCTGAAGTAAAATATAACGTATAACGAAAAGCCCACAGAGAAAAAAGGAGAAAAGATGGAGTTCCACAGAAAAAAAATTCCCTCCAATCAGCAATCACAAAATACTAAACAACAGCTAGAAAGCATTAAAACGCTCTCGTTTCTAAAGTTAGAATACTTGGCGTGGTAACAAACAGGGCTTCGGAATTGCAGACTGAATCGGGAATCAGTAGATGTCCTTATCTAGCTGAACATGAACGGTTAAGAAAGGAAGATAAGATATGAAGCTTTCTTCACAGAAAAATATGCACAGAAGTTCGCCAGCATGTGTCAGAACAGAGATACAAATACGAGACGGACAACTTTAGCACGTAAGGAAACCACGTAGGTATTAGGCGCGTGTCACCCAAGTGTAACACAGTGGTTAGGGATATGAATAAATAAAGCTGCTGTATAATGAATTTAGTACTGGTTCAGTTGCGAAGATGCGAGGATACAGTGAAAAATGTGGTAGGAAACGGAGGATGTTGATGAAAAGTGCATTACTAATTAAAAGCTCACGGGACTCTTTATCTAAAATAGTAGGCTTTTTTTTTCCTCCTGGGAGTCGGTAATGATCGAGAGGGAGCACTACTGAAATCGCCAGTCCTGTAAACCAATCAAAGAATCCATACTGTGAACAAAAAGAGGAGCTAACTCTAGCTAAGGTGAACGTATTTTCTCTGCGATGTGATGATGACTACTGGTGGTTGTACCACTTTACCAGCCAATTCGAATGTGATTTCTAGGCACTTTTTCATGCGTAGCGGTAAATTACGGGTTGTTCCCATATGCACTTGAGTAAAGTAACACACACATAGTTAAAATATGAATACACACGGGGAAAGAATTTGCACAGTTTACACACAGACGGCGCAACAACTTCCCCCATTATGGTAAACTGACTGTTGTGATGACTGGAAGACGCCGTACACCTCGCGAGAATTTGCTTAAAAATATCGATAACTGATTTTCAGATCATAAACTAGGAATAACCTTCAACCTTCTACGTATCTATGGTGTAGAGATCAGGCTGGATGAAACCAGGCAAGTAACAGCTAGCAATGAGGATTACAAGCAGTCGTTATTCTCACCCTTTCTCTCTGAAAAGAACGGGAAGAAAAACTTAATATATGCTACAGTAGATTTATGGGATTCATAGACTACAGAAAGCGCTTAAGTTTCCACAATTAAATCTTTGCTGGCAGCACTTAAAGACCAAGGAACAGAATCTACCCACATCAGTTTGTTGAAGAATATATACAATAACGCTACAGCTTCCATTCGATTACATCACAAGGGGAAAAGTTCAAACTCTGAAAGGAGTTAAGCAGTCTGACTCCATTTCTTAAAACCTGCATTCTGCATGTTTGGATGAAGTCGTCAAATTAATAGACTGGGATGAAAAAGGAATTCTCATAAACGGATCTTACCTGAACCACTTTCAGTTGCAGGCGACATTGTTTTGTTTGATTCGAGTACAGAAGAAGTTCAGCTAAGGATGGAGGAAGTGAAGAAATGAAACATAACACAGAGTTTGAAGACATTGCGCCGGAAGCAAGATGGTAAAGTTCACATTGAATTTATGGTAACAGTTGACGAATTCGTGTACTTGCTACAACTAGAAACAATGAATGAAGTCTCACTTAACGAAATAAACTGAAGGGCAAAAATGCCTTGCAAGTTCAATTCCTAAATTGCAGCCGGCCGATGTGGCCTAGCAATTCTAGGCGCTTCAGTCTGGAACCGCGCGACCGCTACGGTCGCAGGTTCGAATCCTGCCTCCGGCATGGATGTGTGTGATGTCCTTAGGTTAGTTAGGTTTAAGTAGTTCTAAGTTGTAGGGGACTGATGACCACAGGTGTTAATTCCTATAATGCTCAGAGCCATTTGAAACATTTGAACCTAAACTGCATCTTATATTCAGAAGTAGGTTCACTATGTGCCTTACTTTTGCCAACCGTCCAAAGCGTTAACGGATAGGGCCAGTGCCTCTCTGTCGAACAGTGAAGTAAATGCTTTCGTCCTTTCACAGTTACGCTTCTTTGTATTTCCCTTTTTCAATCAGTCACGCCACTTTCTCTTCTCTTTACTTGTATTTTGTCACTTTCATCCTCTTCCTCCCTTTTTCTAATGTGCCCCGCTGCTGGAACTCATCTACTTGCCTGGAATTTGTTCCACTTTCACTTAACAGTGTTTTCCTGCACTATTTAGGTCATACTGGATTCTAAACGTTGGTTTGTGTATTAGATGTAACTTAAAACATGCCTATCGTAATGAATAATGTTCAAAATTTGTAGAATACCTGGTTAGACATAAGATGGCCTAAATTCTGAAGGTATGTTCAGGAGGTCCACAGTCAGTGTATACTGGCAACACTAACGTAAGGAAGTGAAACACGAACGTAAAAAGACGGTTGAGAAATCGAAGGTTGTTCAATGACCATTGGAAAAATGCGTGTTCAACATAACGAAAAGGGACAGCCAGACTAATGATAAGGATGTGATAGTGCCTGAAATGGAAATAGGCTGGACATGTAGCAACACAAATTGAGCTGAGACAGGCCAAGGATATTCTTTGAAGGATTCCTCGCCAAAGAAAAAGACGGAGCTGACGACCTAATGGAAGACGGATTGGTGTCGTTAGGAAACAAACAGGACACACTCGGATGCCATAGATGAAGACAATAATCTGTCCCTGAACGGAGAAAAGACGACTAGACCTGATGCATTCTACATTGAATATGAGTACTTTCACCTCTTCTCGGAGTAGTCAACCGTACGTCACTGCAGGAACAAATCGTTACAATTGATTGGCAAAATGCAATGGAGATGGCCGTTTCCAAGAAATGGCGTCAAAAAGACGCACTCAACTATAGCGTTATATCGATGTATCGATGTGTCAGTCTTTTGTAGATTTTGACACACGTTCTCTGTTCGCATAATTTTGCAGTATTGAGAACCGAAAGCCATCATGTACAAAAAAAAAAAAAAAAAAAAAATGGATTCCACAGACAACAATCGTATGTAACTCAGCTTTCGGTGTTCGCCCACAGGGCTGTGATGCATGGGATGATGTGTTTCTTGACTCCACGAAGGAGTTACACACAGTTCTGCGCTGTCCTCTGTTGAACCAAATGTGAGCGTACGGAATATCAGACTAGCTTTGCGATTAGACGGAAGAGTTACTAACAAATAGAAGACAGCACGTCGTTCTTAATGGAGAGGAGTCGTCAGGTGGAAATGTAACTTCGGGCATACCCCAAAGGAATGTTATGCGGCAGTTAGGGTTTACAATATATCCAGGATGTTCCAAAACATCTAGAGGTTATAGAACAGATCATGGGTGACAACTTTCGTTACGGACAAAATGCTCACTTATGCTTCCCGGTGATGCTAGATGTCCTTTAGTACTTGCTGGCAAGGGCCATGTAAATTTCACCAAACTAGCTGGATCTGCTAACAAGGTGTGCTGCATGCTACCTACCTTGGTTAATGAATATAGTTGTTTGGCTGGTGCATAAGATCTAGCATTTTTGTTTTGCATGTTGGTATTTCCATAGCTACGGGTTTATTTATAGACCTTTTTTATTTGTTGTTCACTGTCGCTATTCGAGTTTACATACTGTCATTTCGAAATAGTGAGTGGAGCTACGGGCGCTATAAAATGGCGTGTCAAGTGGAGAAATCGGAACATTTAGTTCAGCAGAGTGATGACAGAAGCGGAAGTAACCAGAAACGTTTGAACTGTGTATGGGGATAATGTCATTATAGAGAGAACGGAAAGAAAATGGTTTTCTTGTTTTAAGGAGAATCGTTTTGACATTAGTGACTCATCACGTTCAGGAAGACCTTCGGTATTTGATGAAGATCGTTTAAACGTATTAATCCAAAATGATTACGCCGGTGTACTCGAAAACTGGCAACTGTGGTAAAGTGTCATCATTCCACCATCATTGCATTTACATGCAGTGGGGAAGATTCGAAAATCTGGAATATGGCTACCGCATGCTCTAAGCCATCTCTCCTTGTTCATCATTAACTGGTTCATGAGCAACACCGACTATTCCTGCCCTGTATCGTTACCAGTGAGAGAAATGTTGTCTTTATGCAACATAAGGAAAAAGCCCGCATTCTGCTAGACTGACAAAAAACATTATACAGGAGTTGGGTTGAGAAGTCATTCCGCACCCACATGATTTACCTGATGTTGCGTTCTCAGATTTTCACCTTTTCCGCTCTCTAACGAACAACCTTCAAGGACTTCCTTTCCGGATGAAAATGCGCTTCCAGTATGTCTCGACAAGTCCTTCGCCACAAAACCACGTGATTTCTACAGTCACGGAATCGAAAAGTTACCCCAACTTCGACAGACTGTTGTAAATAGTGAAGGAGGATATATTATTGACGATTAAAGTCTCTGTTATGTGTATCTGACGTGCTAATTAAATTTATAGACATTTTTTATTTTTTTATATATTCAACAAGAGAATCTTAAGAATGAGTGTGTATAAGGGGAGAAAGATATTTTAGAAACGAATCAAAAATTTTAGTAATTGTTTTTGTCCAACAGATTTTTGTTTTAACTTCATCCATCTACATCTACATGGATACTCTGCAAATCGCATTTAAGTGCCTGGCAGAGGGTTCATCGAACCACCTTCACAGTTCTCTATTATTCCAATCTCGTATAGCGCGCGGAAAAAATGAACACCTATATCTTCCCGTACGACCTCTGATTTCCCTTATTTTATCGTGGCGAATATGCCTCCCTATGTAGGTCGGTGTCAACAAAGTATTTTCGCATTCGGAGGGGAAAGTTAGTGATTGGAATTTCGTGAGAAGATTCCGTCGCAACGAAAAGCGCCTTTCTTTTCATGATGTCCAGCCCAAATCCTGTATCATTTCTGTGACACTCTCTCCCATATTTCGCGATAACACAAAACGTGCAGCCTTTCTTTGAACTTTTTCGATGTACTCCGTCAGTCCTATCTGGTAAGGATCCCGCACCGCCCAGCAGTATTTGCTCGAGCCCACCGATTTCCCACGGAACAGATGAGTGGATGACAGGCAACACACAATGCATACGCAAGTCACAGAGTGCCTACTTCAGGCTGCTTCTCTGGGGCATAACTAATACAATAGCGTAGCCGGGAAACGTTAGAAAACATTATTCCTCATGGTGTGACCTGTCACTCTTACACGTTTGATGAAAAGGCATTAGAACATACTGTATAGTGGAGCAACGAGTCATACTTGGACTGGCAATTGACCTCCATAGTTACAAAAGAAACATAATGCACATAAACAGACGGAAAGGAATGGCATCATTACACAGTTGCTGAACAATCTCTGGAAATAGTGACGTATCTGGACGGATGTGAGGGCTCGATTTAAAGCAGAGCGATCGCATAGGGAAAAGGTGGATGCCAGACTGTGATTCATTGGGAGAATTGTCGCAAAGTGTTGTCTATCGACGAAGGTGGTAGCTTATATGACCCTCGTTCGATCAATACATGAGTACTGCTCCTCAGCACCAGATAGCATTGATAAACGGACTGAAAAGATACAAAAAAGAATAGCGTGTTTCGTAACAGAACGAAAGTGTCACGGGGATGCTTTTCTAACTGTACAGGTAGACGTTACAAGACAGGCGTTGGGACTCGCCAAGTGATTTAGAATTAAAATTCCGAAAACGTAAGTTCCAAGGTCAACAAATGTATTGCTTCCTCCTGCGTATAAGACGCGAAAATACCGCGGAGGTAAAATTAGAGGGATTCAAGCTCGCACCTAGGCTTTCCAACAGTGGCTGTTCCAGTACGTCAGTACTGGAACGGGGAAAAAGGAAAGCGACAGTCGTGCACAAAGTATCCTCCGGCACCCGCTACTTTTTTTTTTTTTTTTGTCTGGAAATTTGTGATAAGTTCTTATGGGACCAAACTGCTGAGGTCATCGGTCCCTAAGGTTACACACTACTTGATCTAACGTAAATTAACTTACGCTCAGGACGACACATACACCCATGCCCAAGGGAGGATTCAAACCTCCGGCGGGGGGTGCCGAGTGGACCGTGACAAGGCACCCCGACCGCTCGGCTACCACACGCGGCTCAAACGCTACTGCAGGATACCTCACATAGTAGAGATCTAACTGCAGATGTAAACGTATGCAGGTGCCTATAAGAGGCACATGTCCAATAGCAGAAGATAAGACCGTCTGATGAGCATAACGATGAGGACGATGATGACGATGATTAAAAAGTACCGTCTGCCTCACAGTCGACAGCGATTCCCAGAATGTAGAAACAGATATACCACCTAAAATTATTCGAACATTCATTACTGGGTATTAATATCTGGAGTGTCCACCTTTCACCTTTATGACGATTCGAACACTGCCGGGAACACTTTCAATGAGGTGCCTGAATGTCTGTGGAGCAATGGCAACCCGTTCTTTCTCGAGAACTGAATGTTGTATGATGATGATGATGATGTTTGGCTTGTGGGGCGCTCAAATGAGCGGTCATCAGGGCCCGTACAAAGTCAATTTTTACACAATTCAATCTAGCCACGGTCACGAATGATGGTGATTAAATTATGAGGACAACATAAACACCTAGTCCCCGGGCAGAGAAAAGCTCCAACCCGGCGGTGAATCTTCTAGGCGCTTCATTCCGGAACCGCGCTGCTGCTGCGGTCGCAATTTCTAGTCCTACCTCGGACATGGATGTGTGTGATGTCCTTAGGTTAGTCAGGTTTAGGGAGTTCTAAGTCTAGGGGACTGATGACCTCAGATGTGAAGTCCCATAGTGCTTAGAGCCATTATAACTGGCCGGGAATCTAACCCGGGACCGCGTGATCCAGAGGTAGCAATGCTAGCCACTTGACAGACCACCAACTGCGGACTAAGGTGTTCGACTGGCCTCAGCTCCGGACTCTGTGCAGACTAAACCATTTCATGATTCTTACTCTCCATAACCCATTGCCTCACAGATCAAGCGTTATGACAAGTTCCATTGTCATGTTCATACAACCAATCATTATATTATTTCTGAATTAGGCCTCTACTATACGCAATAGAAAATCCAAATAAATGTTTTCATAAGCTTCCGCATTTAGCCTTTCCTCAGGCTCAATAAGCAGACCACACCCGAACCTCGAAAAACACACCGCCACCTCCGTACTTCACTGTTGGCACTACACATGAAGGCAGGTAAAACCCCTTCCGTTGGATTTTCCCAGCTCACAGTGTGATCCGTCACTGAAATTCACTCGTTTGAAGTCATCCAGTGTACAATGGCGTCGGTCTTCACATCTCCCCAATCATTATTCAGCTTTGACTATGGCATTAAGTAGGTTTTGAAAAGCTGCGTGGCCATTGTATCCCATTCGTTTTCACTCAACACGCACGTTCACTGAGTTAGCTGGGCTGTTGACAAAGCTTTCGAGCTCACGAGTGGTTCCTTCCGCTCATTTAATGTAATTTTTTGCAACAACCTTCCACAGTGATCAACGGTTCCTGTCCGTCAGTGCGTGAGGTTTAGGTTTATCTGCGGTTTGCATTTCACCGTCACAACAGTGGACTTGCAGTCTCAGAAGGGTTGAAAAGTCGCTGATGCACCTGTTCCTCAGATCACATCAAATGACGCTCGATGTCATTGAAAATTTAAACGCAGCCAAAACCTCTCAGACAAACAGAAGCTAAACGATGACAAAGTTCGCGTGAGGAGAGCTATGCGTGAAGCGTTCAGTGGATTCGAAAGTAAAATTCCATGTACCGACTTGACAGAAAATCCTAGGAAGTTATGGTCTTACGTTAAATCAGTAAGTGGATCGAAACAGCATATCCAGACACTCTGGGATGATAATGGCACTGAAACAGAGGATAACACGCATAAAGCTGAAATACTAAACACCTTTTTTCCAAAGATGTTTCACAGAGGAAGACCGCACTGCAGTTCCTTCTCTAAATCCTCGCACTAACGAAAAAATGGCTGACATCGAAATAAGTGTCCAAGGAATAGAAAGGCAACTGAAATCACTCAACAGAGGAAAGTACACTGGACCTGACAGAAAATCAATTCGATTCTACACAGAGTACACGAAAGAACTTGCCCCCCTTCTAACAGCCGTGTACCGCAAGTCTCTAGAGGAACGGAAGGTTCCAAATGATTGGAAAAGAGCACAGGTAGTTCCAGTTTTCAAGAAGGGTCGTCGAGCATATGCGCAAAACTATAGGCCTATATCTCTGACATCGATCTGTTGTAGAATTTTAGAACATGTTTTTTGCTCGCGTATCGTGTCATTTCTGGAAACCCAGAATCTACTCTGTAGGAATCAACATGGATTCCGGAAACAGCGATCGTGTGAGACCCAACTCGCTTTATTTGTTCATGAGACCCAGAAAATATTAGATACAGGCTCCCAGGTATATGTCATTTTCCTTGACTTACGGAAGGCGTTCGATTCAGTTCCGCACTGTCGATTGATAAAGTAAGAGCCTACGGAATATCAGACCAGCTGTGTGGCTGGATTGAAGAGTTTTTAGTAAACAGAACACAGCATGTTGTTCTCAATGGAGAGACGTCTACAGACGTTAAAGTAACCTCTGGCGTGCCACAGGGGAGTGTTATGGGACCATTGCTTTTCACAATATATATAAATGACCTAGTAGATTGTGTCGGAAGTTCCATGCGGCTTTTCGCGGATGATGCTGTAGTATACGGAGAAGTTGAAGCTTTAGAAAATTGCAGCGAAATGCAGGAAGATCTGCAGCGGATAAGCACTTGGTGCAGGGAGTGACAAGTGACCCTTAACATAGACAAATGTAATGTATTACGAATACATAGAAAGAAGGATCCTTTATTGTATGATTATATGATAGCGGGACAAACACTGGTAGCAGTTACTTCTGTAAAATATCTGGGAGTATGCGCACAGAACGATTTGAAGTGGAATGATCATATAAAATTAATTATTGATGAGGCGGGTGCCAGGTTGAGATTCATTGGGAGAGAAAATGTAGCCCATCAACAAAGGAGGTGGCTTACAAAACACTCGTTCGACCTATACTTGAGTATTGCTCATCGGTGTGGGATCCGTACCAGGTCGGGTTGACAGAGGAGATAGAAAAGATCCAAAGAAGAGCGGCGCGTTTCGTCACAGGGTTATTTGGTAAGCGTGATAGCGTTACGGAGATGTTTAGCAAACTCAAGTGGCAGACTCTGCAAGAAAGGCGCTCTGCATCGCGGTGTAGCTTGCTGTCCAGGTTTCGAGAGGGTGTGTTTCTGGATGAGGTATCGAATATATTGCTTCCCCCTAGTTATACCTCCCGAGGAGATCACGAATGTAAAATTAGAGAGATTCGATCGCGGACGGAGGCTTTCTGGCAGTCGTTCTTCCCGCGAACCATACGCGACTGCAACAGCAAAGGGAGGTAATGACAGTGGCACGTAAAGTGCCCTCCGCCACACACCGTTGGGTGGCTTGCGGAGTATAGATGTACTGGGTGATCAAAAAGTCAGTATAAATTAGAAAACTTAGTAAACCACGGAATAATGTAGATAGAGAGGGAGAAATTGACACACATGCTTGGAATGACATGGGGTTTTATTAGGAAAAGAAAAAACGAGTTCACAAAATGTCCGACACATGGCGCTAGACAGCAAAACGTCAGTGACTGCGCATGACAATCGTGTATAAAAGAAGCTGTAATGAGAGAGAGAATCAGATGCGCCAGCAGTCGCAGCATGTTGACGTTACCTGAAAAGGCGCTTTTAGTGAAGCTGTATTATCAGAATGGGGAATGTGGCAGTTCAGCGTTACGATCCTATCGCCATAGGATGGGGATTCGAACGTGTTAAGGTCCGTTGAGAAATGCAGCTGTGGCAAGAATGATTTCGAAGTTCGAAGCCACGGGTTGTTTAGACGATAGACCCCGTAGTGGCCGACCGAGCACAAGGTGTAATGTAGCTGAGACAGTTCAGGAAGAAATGGAGACTGTAGCGGGTTCGTCTATGCACGGGGAAGTCAGCGCTCGTGCAGTCGCACGTCGCACCGGCATTGCATACACTACTGTTTGGTTGGCACTGAGGCGTATCCTCCGATGCTATCCGTGCAAAATCCATCGGCATCATGAACTGTTACCTGGCGATTTAGTGAAGCGGAGGGCATTTTGCGGTGTGGGCGTTTCAAAAGATGGCGGAAGATGACGATTGGTTGAGTAACGTGTTGTGGACCGACGAAGCTCATCTCACGCTCCGAGGGTCTGTCAACGTCCTCAACTGCGAATTTGGGCCACCGAAAATCCTAGAACTGTCGTGGAAACTCCATTTCACGACGAGAAAGTCACGGTATGGGTTGGATTTATCACATCTACCATTATCGGGCCTTTTTTCTTCGAGGAAATGCGTGATTTTGGTTTTGTAACTCCTACCGTGAAGGGTGAGAGGAACGCCGATATGTTACAGAATCGCATTTTCCCCAGCCTGGCTGACAAACACCTGCTGGAACGTACGATGTTTATGCAGGATGGCGTTCCACCCCATATTGCTAGACGCGTGAAAGATCTCTTGCACGCGTCGTTTGGTGATGTTCGTGTGCTGAGCCGCCACGTTCGTCATGGTTGGCCTCCAAGGTCACCTTACCTCAGTCCGTGCGATTATTGGCTGAAGTCGCAAGTGTATCGTGATCGACCGACATCTCTACGGATGCTGAAAGACAATATCCGACGCCAATGCCTCACTATAACTGCGGACATGCTTTACAGTGCTGTTCACAACAGTATTCCTCGACTACAGCTATTGTAACATCACCAAAAGCAAAACGAGGATCATGGAATGTAGTCGAATTAAGTCGGGTGATGCTGAGGGAATTAGATTAGGAAATGAGACACTTAAAGTAGTAAAGGAGTTTTGCTATTTGGGGAGCAAAATAACTGGTGATGGTCGAAGTAGGGAAGATATAAAATTTAGACTGGCAATGGCAAGAAAGCGTTTCTGAAGAAGAGGAATTTGTTAACATCGAGTATAGATTCAAGTGTCAAGAAGTCGTTTCTGCATCAAACCAGTCTTAGGACTGAAGAGCACAACAACAACAACAACAGCTATTGTTGAGGTATGATGGTGGTGATATTGAGCATCTCCTGTAAAGAATATCATCTTTGCTTTGTCTTACTTTGTTATGCTAATTATTGCTGTTCTGATCAGTTGAAGCGCCATCTGTCGGACATTTTTTTAGCTTTCGTAATTTTTTTTTGGTTCTAATAAAACCCCATGTCATTCCAAGCATGTGTGTCAATTTGTACCTCTCTATCTACATTATTCCGTGATTTATCCAGTTTTCAGATTTATACTGACTTTTTGGTCACCTGGTAGATGTAGAAGTAGTGACTGGCCTTCCAGATCCGCTGCTATTCCTTCGGCCGGTATTACACTATCAAATTTCTTTGTCAAATATCTTTGTCCAGTATCTTCGTCAAAGATATTTGACGGTGTAATAGGGAACGTTGTCAAATGTCGTCCAATATTTGATCAAATGTAGGGCCTCGCTGTAGATTTGATCAAAGAAGTCGCTTGTCTTCTGTTCACTGCAATGTGACACGTTAGCACATGGAGTGCTAGCATCGCTGCATTCTGTCGTCTGTAGTGTTTTTATAAGCATTTCGGGTAAATACAATTGGTGTGTGCCGACAACTAAAAAATTAATAGAGATGTATGAAGCTGATGAAGCGCTTTACAACGTGAGGCACGCTAAATACAAAAATAGATCACGAAGATTGGAGACCTGACCTGACCTGACCTAACCTAACCTAACCCTCTCCTGTAGCAAGGAATCGGAGTGTTACAGTGAGCCTGTCTTCTGCAGATGTAGCAGTTCTTAAGTGAATATTGTGCTTTGTGGCATGAGGATACACTTCATTGAGCACATACAGAAATGTATGCTTATCCATTCTTAAGTAATTGATGTACGACTTGACGTCCTTCACTATAAGCTCACATAACAAGTTTCGTTGAATGCTTTTATCGTGTCGTTGTAAAATCCACGGCTTCACCCTGGTATGTTTCCTTTTTTTTCCCCCGCTTCTCTTCCCCATATGCACACAGTGCAATTGTGGTACATGCAACTAAAAATGGTTCAAATGGCTCTGAGCACTATGGGACTTAACATCTGTGGTCATCAGTCCCCTGGAACTTAGAACTAATTAAACCTAACTAACCTAAGGACATCACACACATCCATGCCCGAGGCAGGATTCGAACCTGCGACCGTAGCAGTCGCGCGGTTCCTGACTGAGCGCCTAGAACCGCTAGACCACCGCGGCCGGCTACATGCAACTGCTGCGGTTAATAACAAGTTGTCGTTGTCACCCATCTTGAACTTTGACGAAAAATATGATGACTGTGTAATACCCATTCTAGCGCTACGTCAAAGATCTTTGTCAAATATATTTGACGGAATATTTGATCACATCTCTGATCAAATCTTTGACAAAGAAATTTGATAGTGTAATACCGGCCTTCTCCACTGACGACACAATACTCCCCGCCTCTTTCTGTAATGGCAGGTGTGCCCCCAGTGACATCTAGTGATAAATTCCGCGTTACATACAAGTGTACGGATACTGCCGATGAGATTAGTGTAGAGAGCAACGGACCGCAGAACGGGAAGAGTCGGTGCCGTGGCGACGGCGTCCCGCCATATCGGCCGCAGGAGGCTGCTCCACATGAGCGGCACTCGCTGCTAAGCAGGGCAAAAAACGCAGAGCCGAGTCGATGCGATACGAGGCGAGGCGAGGCGAGGCAGGGCTGGAGGCGCGCGCCGCGCCTGCCGGCTTTTTGCCGGCCGCGCTGTTCAGTTGGCGGCTGCGGCCCAGTGTTTACGCCGCGTTACGCAACTCACGCGACCCCACAGCCGCCGCCTGGACATCTGGCGGCACCAGATAAGCGCTGCTCGCTGCCGGCTACTGGCGGGCCAGCCCGCTACGTCACGGCGCCTAGGCCGGCTCGTCCTAGGGGCGTCCTGCGAACTCGTCTCTGTGACACCTGCACCGGGATAAGTTCGCAACCGTGTCAACTAATGCCCGTGACCCAACTCCAGACAGGGATGGGCAAAACCGACGGGTTCTGGATACCCGGTATTTTTCGATGTTTATTGGGTCTATGTCATCGGCGAACCTCAAAGTTTTTATTTCTTCTCCATGAATTTTAATACCTACTCCGAATTTTTCTTTTGTTTTCTTTACTGCTTGCTCAATATACAGATTGAACAACATCGGGGAGAGGCTACAACCCTGTCTTACTCCCTTCCCAACCACTGCTTCCCTTTCATGTCCCTCGACTCTTATAACTGCCATCTGGTTTCTGTACAAATTGTAAATAGCCTTTCGCTCCCTGTATTTTACCCCTGCCACCTTTAGAATTTGAAAGAGAGTATTACAGTCAACATTGTCAAAAGCTTTCTCTAAGTCTACAAATGCTAGAAACGTAGGTTTGCCTTTCCTTAATCTTTCTTCTAAGATAAGTCGTAAGGTCAGTATTGCCTCACGTGTTCCAGTATTTCTACGGAATCCAAACTGATCTTCCCCGAGATTGGCTTCTACTAGTTTTTCCATTCGTCTGTAAAGAATTCGTGTTAGTATTTTGCAGCTGTGACTTATTAAACTGATAGTTCGGTAATTTTCACATCTGTCAACACCTGCTTTCTTTGGGATTGGAATTATTATATTCTTCTTGAAGTCTGAGGGTATTTCGCCTGTTTCACACATCTTGCTCACCAGATGGTAGAGTTTTGTCAGGACTGGCTCTCCCAGAGACAGCAAAGGACTTGAAAGAGCAGTTGAATGCAATGGACAGTGTCTTGAAAGGAGGATATAAGATGAACATCAACAAAAGCAAAATGAGGATAATGGAATGTAGTCGAATTAAGTCGGGTGATGCTGAGGGAATTAGATTAGGAAATGAGACACTTAAAGTAGTAAAGGAGTTTTGCTATTTGGGGAGCAAAATAACTGATGATGGTCGAAGTAGAGAGGATATAAAATGTAGACTGGCAATGGCAAAGAAAGCGTTTCTGAAGAAGAGAAATTTGTTAACTTCGAGTATAGATTTAAGTGTCAGGAAGTCATTTCTGAAAGTATTAGTATGGAGTGTAGCCATGTATGGAAGTGAAACATGGACGATAAATAGTTTGGACAAGAAGAGAATAGAAGCTTTCGAAATGTGGTGCTACAGAAGAATGCTGAAGATTAGATGGGTAGATCACCTAACTAATCAGGAAGTATTGAATAGGATTGGGGAGAAGAGAAATTTGTGGCACAACTTGAGCAGAAGAAGGGATCGGTTGGTAGGACATGTTCTGAGGCATCAAGGGATCACCAATTTAGTATTGGAAGGCAGCGTGGAGGGTAAAAATCGTAGAGGGAGACCAAGAGCTGAATACACTAAGCAGATTCGGAAGGATGTAGGTTGCAGTAGGTACTGGGAGATGAAAAAGCTTGCACAGGATAGAGTAGCATGGAGAGCTGCATCAAACCAGTCTCAGGACTGAAGACCAGAAGAACAACAATATTGGGCCTACGTTACAACAGATGTCTTTATTTTTTAGCAATAGCTTCGTCATCAGGCCACAAGTGACCCATCGGGGCCATCCGACCACCGTGTCATCCTCAGTGGAGGATGCGAATAGGAGGGACGTGTGTTCAGCACACCGCTCTCCCGGTCGTTACAATGTTTTACTAATAACCGCGTAAAAAAACATCGAAATATCGATACCCCTAAAAGCTGTGCTAAAATTTTTGGTTTTCAAACATACCTTTCTGAAAAATTGAATAACCAATATCCGTAAAATTTACATTCCTTTGAAATATAATAAAAAATGGGGATGCGATCAGTGCTACTTTAATAACAATGCCGAGAGAAACGAGCAACAAGCCCACGGCATCAGAACTGGTACAGGGTAGCTAAGGAAATAATGTATCTTTTTGCCATGTGGTGTGGCCTAATAGATGATACGCGTGTACATGCAGAGTGCAAGACTTGCCACATCTGGTCTATATGATACACTACTGGCCATTAAAATTGCGACACCGTGAAAATGTAGTTTCATGTCAGTTCTAGTATAACATTTTTGTCCAATGAATACCCGTTTATCATCTGCATTTCTTCTTGGTGTAACAATTTTAATGGCCAATAGTGTATTAGGTTAAGAAACACTGTAACATCCTCCGTACAGCCCGGACCTTCGTGTGATTTTCACATCTTTGTACGATATGAAGAAAGACGTACATGGGCGTCGGTTTCAGTCGGACGAGGAAGTGTAACAGTAGGTGCGGTTGTGGATCCGCTAGCTGCCGACCGCGTTCTACGAAACAAGAACTGATCATCTCGTCTCCAACTGAGATAAATGCCTTCACGCACGCGGTGATTACATTTGAGTCAAACCATTCCATGGTCCCTTCTGGTCCCGTAGTGGCGGGTGTTCGGTTTTCATTTGATTGCGCCTATGATGGAAATCCGCTGTTAGTAATCTTGTAAACTATCTGGCCACTACGTCAGAGCCTGTATGCACCCAGAGTCCTCGTCTACAGGACAGACGATGAGAAGTTGCGACGCCATGTCGGAGTCTATATCTGAAAACGGAGAAACTAACTGATGTAATGAGGAAGAGGAGACTACAGTTTTTTGGACATATATTCAGAATGGATAACAACAGACTAACCAAGCGGATATTCACATTACTCAATAGCTACAAATCCAAGCCAGCATGGTTCATAGAGACTGGAAAGGACATTGAAAATGCTGGAGTTACAATAGACACAATAGAAAACAGAACACATTTCAGAAAGGCAGTTCAAAAGGCAGAATTTCAGGAGAGAAAGAAAATAACTAGACGAAAGTGGACTCAAGAAGAAAGGGAACAACACTCTAAAATGATGAAGGAAATTTGGAAACTGAAGAAATCTAATACAATGCAGAGTAGCCAAAGCTGATTCATCGTACCCTCCAAATGGGTTATTCGAAAAAAAAAAAAAATCTCGTCACTACGTCAGGGCCTGTTTGTACCCCGAGTCCTCGTCTACAGGACAGACGATGAGATATTGCGACGCCATGTCGGAGTCGCGTCAGCACAGCCATGTAAACGACCTGAAACGTAAGCGAATCGTCCAACTGCTGGAAGAAGAGCGCCACCAACTGTTTTCATAAGCCCACATGGCACTCGTTCTCATTGTTTTAGTGTTTAAATCTTGCTTTTTCCTTTTCTTATGATACGTACTACGTCTTAATATGAAAAATAGTTGTTCGTTGTCACTTTAAATTTGTATGTTTTTGTTATGTATGTTATTTTATGATGAATACTCTGTCCCATTAAAGTATACATTTTGTAATACATAGTTTTACAGTACTCATGTATCCACACTTGGCAGTAACGACAATGATATGCAGAATTATTCAGAAGTATTGTTCCTATTTAATCTTCGTGCCATTACAACCATGTGTGATACAGTAGAAATCGCTAAAACTGCCCAAACGTTCAGGACACGATGAACTCCGTAACAGGTTCTATACTAAACTTGGGGTTGAGTTGGCCTATCTCTTTATCATATCTACGGTAGATCGTCCAAAGAAAATCTCGTGTCCAGTAGTTGAAAGAAAGTACAGGACACACTCGTCTCCAGGAAGGGTGTCAAACGAGAACCGCAAAACTACCGTACAGTGTCCTTGAGATCCATAATCTTAGAATGGGCTCGGACGTAATGAGGTATCTGGAACAGGATGACCTGTTGCATGCCAAACATTTTTTTCGATTCCGAAAACATCGAACATACGAACATCCACTTGCAGTTTACTCACATGACTTCCTGAAAGCCATGGATCACGTCAGGTAGATACTGTATTTCTTGATTTCCGAAAACCTTTTGACGCAGTAGCACACCACATTTTTTTTCGAAAGTACAACCGTATGGCGTGTAAAGCGAAACTTCTGACTAGATTGATTACTTACTGGTAGGAAGGGCGCAAAATATTATAATGGATGGAAAGTCATCAATATATCTACTTCAAATGGGCTGCAGAGAATTGTGTTGCTACCCTTGTTGTTAATGCACGTTAATGACCTTGAAGACAAATTTTCAGTAACCTCAGATTTTTCGCAGTTGGTTCAAATGGCTCTGAGCACTATGGGCCTTAACATCTGAGGTCATCATTCCCCAAGAACTGAGAACTAGTTAACCAACCTAAGGACATCACACATATCCAGGCCCGAGACAGCATTCGAACCTGCGACCGCAGCGGTCACGCGGTTCCAGACTGAAGCGCCTAGAACCGCTCGGCCACACCGGCCAGCCTTTTCGCAGATGATACAGTTGTATATATTACTAGGAAAAGAGCTTCACAAATATGCAGTCCGATCTTGATAAGACTCTTAATTGGTGAACAGATTAGCAACTTGCTTTAAATGTTTGGAAATGTAAAAGTGTGCACTTCACAAAGTGAAAAAAACACGTTATCCTGTGACAACAGTGTCATCGAGCCACGGCTGGAGTCGGTCAAATCATACAAATACACTCCTGGAAATGGAAAAAAGAACACATTGACACCGGTGTGTCAGACCCACCATACTTGCTCCGGACACTGCGAGAGGGCTGTACAAGCAATGATCACACGCACGGTACAGCGGACACACCAGGAACCGCGGTGTTGGCCGTCGAATGGCGCTAGCTGCGCAGGATTTGTGCACCGCCACCGTCAGTGTCAGCCAGTTTGCCGTGGCATACGGAGCTCCATCGCAGTCTTTAACACTGGTAGCATGCCGCGACAGCGTGGACGTGAACCGTATGTGCAGTTGACGGACTTTGAGCGAGGGCGTATAGTGGGCATGCGGGAGGCCGGGTGGACGTACCGCCGAATTGCTCAACACGTGGGGCGTGAGGTCTCCACAGTACATCGATGTTGTCGCCAGTGGTCGGCGGAAGGTGCACGTGCCCGTCGACCTGGGACCGGACCGCAGCGACGCACGGATGCACGCCAAGACCGTAGGATCCTTCGCAGTGCCGTAGGGGACCGCACCGCCACTTCCCAGCAAATTAGGGACACTGTTGCTCCTGGGGTATCGGCGAGGACCATTCGCAACCGTCTCCATGAAGCTGGGCTACCCCGCACACCGTTAGGCCGTCTTCCGCTCACGCCCCAACATCGTGCAGCCCGCCTCCAGTGGTGTCGCGACAGGCGTGAATGGAGGGACGAATGGAGACGTGTCGTCTTCAGCGATGAGAGTCGCTTCTGCCTTGGTGCCAATGATGGTCGTATGCGTGTTTGGCGCCGTGCAGGTGAGCGCCACAATCAGGACTGCATACGACCGAGGCACACAGGGCCAACACCCGGCATCATGGTGTGGGGAGCGATCTCCTACACTGGCCGTACACCACTGGTGATCGTCGAGAGGACACTGAATAGTGCACGGTACATCCAAACCGTCATCGAACCCATCGTTCTACCATTCCTAGACCGGCAAGGGAACTTGCTGTTCCGACAGGACAATGCACGTCCGCATGTATCCCGTGCCACCCAACGTGCTCTAGAAGGTGTAAGTCAACTACCCTGGCCAGCAAGATCTCCGGATCTGTCCCCCATTGAGCATGTTTGGGACTGGATGAAGCGTCGTCTCACGCGGTCTGCACGTCCAGCACGAACGCTGGTCCAACTGAGGCGCCAGGTGGAAATGGCATGGCAAGCCGTTCCACAGGACTACATCCAGCATCTCTACGATCGTCTCCATGGGAGAATAGCAGCCTGCATTGCTGCGAAAGGTGGATATACACTGTACTAGTGCCGACATTGTGCATGCTCTGTTGCCTGTGTCTATGTGCCTGTGGTTCTGTCAGTGTGATCATGTGATGTATCTGACCCCAAGAATGTGTCAATAAAGTTTCCCCTTCCTGGGACAATGAATTCACGGTGTTCTTATTTCAATTTCCAGGAGTGTATCTGGATGTGACTGTTCGTAAGGATGCGAAATGGAACAATCAAATAGACTCTCGTAGGTAAAGCAGATGGAATACTGTTGTTCATTGGCAGAATATTCGGGTAACGTAATCAATGTTGCTTGCAGAACGCAGTGCGACCCGTCCTAGAATATTGTAAGATGTCCGAGATCCGTACTAAATAGAGCTAACAAGGCACGTTCAACGTGTTGTTGTTGTGGTCTTCAGTCCAGAGACTGGTTTGATGCAGCTCTCCATGCTACTCTAACCTGTGCAAGGTTCTCCATCTCCCAGTACCTACTGCAACCTACATCCTTCTGAATCTGTGTAGTGTATTCATCTCTTGGTCTCCCTCTGCGATTTTTACCCTCCACGCTGCCCTCCAATACTAAATTGGTGATCCCTTGATGCTCAGAATATGCCCTACCAACCGATCTCTCTTCTAGTCAAGTTGTGCCACAAATTTCTCTTCTCTCCAATTCTATTCAATACCTCCTCATTAGTTATGTGATCTACCCATCTAATCTTCAGCATTCTTCTGTAGCACCACATTTCGAAAGCTTCTATTCTCTTCTTGTCCAAACTATTTATCGTCCATGTTTCACATCCATATATGGACACACTCCATACAACACTTTCGGAAACGACTTCCTGACACTTAAATCTATACTCGATGTTAACAAATTTCTCTTCTTCAGAAACGCTTTCCTTGCCATTGCCAGTCAACATTTTATATCATCTCTACTTCGACCATCATCAGTTATTTTGCTCCCCAAATAGCAATACTCATTTATTACTTTAAGCGTCTCATTTCGTAATCTAATTCCCGCAGCATCACCCGATTTAATTCGACTACATTCCATTATTCTAGTTTTCATTTTGTTGATGTTCATTTTATATCCTCTTTTCAAGACCATGTACATTCCGTTCAGCTGCTCTTCCAGGTCCTTCAACGTCTACAGACAATTTCCACAGATTTCTTTGACCCCTGGGAGAGTCACGGAAACGCTGAAGTAACTGAAATGACAAACGCATCAAGGTCGAGACAAACTCTATCGACAAAGCCTTCTACGTAATTTTCAAAAATAAGTTATAAGTAATTAATCTACGAATATACCTCAACATATTGATCCAATAGGGATTGCGAGGAGAAGTTTATACTAATTACAGCGCCGAATGAAATGTTCAGGCGATCGTTCTACCCATGCTCCATACATGAATGGAATGAGAAGAACCCTAATAAATCGTAGAACGTGAAGCACTCTGAGTGATGCACTTCACAATGGTTTTCACAGTATCGATTTACATGCAGATGTAGAATTATTGTTATAACTAGTTAAAAGACGGCTTTGCCAGGATATTTAATTATAGTTGTGCCTGAGACTTTATATGCATGGAATTTATTTTTGACTGATGAAGCTTCTTTGAGCACAACATTTGAAGTTGGGTGATTGGGGACATGTATGAAGATCTTAATTGCTTCACTAACATGGGAGAGAGCCGCTCAGAGCTAGTCGTGCAAAAGCCAGTTGACGCAGAGGTCCATATCCACAACACAAGGTGTTAGGCCTTGTGCTTTGTTTATGGTCAAGGCATAACCAAAGCTCACTTTGAAAGCAAAATGGTAAATTATTAGGAATATGTAGGGTCCATGGGATAAAAATTCACCGTCAGCGCCACTTCACGTCAACATTTCCGCTTCTCTGATGTCATGTTGGAGAGAAGTAACTTTAAACTTGTAACATTACGAGAGCGTGCGCGAGTTACACGCCCACCTTGGCCTGTTACTGAGGAGAGATGACATTGTTGCACCGCTGAACGTAATGAGCCCATGTCTCAGGGTGCACGGCGGCAGTTGCGGCTACCGGTTAGGTGACCAGTACGAGCGAGTCCAGGTACAAAGAATATCAGCGTCGTTGAAGTAGGAAAAATCTCAAAATGGGGAATTTTGAGGACTGTCGCTCGCATGGTCTTTGTGAAGCAGACAATGCTCCGGGACATCGCGAAGTGTCAGAGAAGTTGAAAGACAGTTTATTACAGCTCTTTGACTGTCTATAATAATTCACATCAAGTACAAAAGTAAATATGAATACATTGGATATCTCACAAAAATCCAGTGACAAAACATTATTTCAATATCTTTAAAACTACAGAAGTTAATATTTTACAGTCAATAAACATTTTGCCTGGTGAAACGTTGTTATGATGCCTCGTGTAAGGAGGAGAAATGTATACCATCACGTTTACGACTTTGATAAAGGTCGGATTGTAGCCTATCGCAATTGCGGTTTATCGTATCGCGACATTGGTGCTCGCGTTGTTAGAGATCCAATGACTGTTAGCATAATATGGAATCGGTGGGTTCAGGAGGGTAATACGGAACGCCGCGCTGGATCCCAACGGCCTCGTATCACTAGTAGTTGAGCTGACAAGCATCTTATCCGCATGGCTGTAAAGGATCGTGCAGCCACGTCTCGATCCCCGAGTCAACAGATGGGAACGTTTACAAGACAACAACCATCTGCACGAACAGTTCTACGACGTTTGCAGCAGCATGGACTATCAGCTCGGACACCATGGCTGCGGTTACCCTTGACGCTGCATCACGGACAAGAGCGCCTGCGACGGTGTGCTCAACGACGAACCTTGGTGCACGAATGGCAAAACGTCATTTTTTCGGATGAATCCAGGTTCTGTTTACAGCATCATAATGGTCGCAACCACGTTTGGCGACATCGCGGTGAACGCACATTGGAAGCGTGTATTCGTCATCGCCATACTGGCGTATCACCCGGTATGATGGTATGGGGTGCCATTGGTTAGACGTCTCGGTCACCTCTTGTTCGCATTGACGACACTTTGAACAGTGGACGTTACATTTCAGATGGCTCCAACCTTCATTCAATCCCTGCGAAACCCTACATTTCACCAGTATAATGCACGACAGCATGTTGCAGGTCCTGTACGGGCCTTTCTGGATACAGAAAATATTCGACTGCTGCCCTGGCCAGCACATTCTCTAGATCTCACACCAATTGAAAAGTCTGGTCAATGGTGGCCGAGCAATTGGCTCGTCACAACGCGCCAGTCACTACTCTTGATGAACTGTGGTATCGTATTGAAGCTGCATGGGCAGCTGTACCTGTACACGCCATCCAAGCTCTGTTTGACTCAATGCCCAGGCGTATCAAGGCCGTTATTACGGCCAGAGGTGGTTGTTCTGGGTACTGATTTCTCAGGATCTATGCACCTAAACTGCGTGAAAATGTAATTTCATGTCAGTTCTAGTATAACATATTCGCCCAATGAATACCGGTTTATCATCTGCATTTCTTCTTGGTGTAACAATTTTAATGGCCAATAGTTTTCACGCCGGATGATACGCCAGTATAGCGGTGACGAATACACGCTTCCAAAGTGCGTTCACCGCGATGTAGCCAAACGCGGATGCGACCATCATGATGCTGTAAACAGAACCTGGATTCATCCGAAAAAATGACGTTTTGCCATTCGTGCACCCAGGTTCGTCGTTGAGTACACCATCGCAGGCGCTCCTGTCTGTGATGCAGCGTCAACGGTAACCGCAGCCTTGGTCTCCGAGCTGATAGTCCATGCTGCTGCAAACATCGTCGAACTGTTCGTGCAGATGGTTGTTGTCTTGCAAACGTCCCATCTGTTGACTCAGGGATCGAGATGTGGCTGCACGATCCGTTACAGCCATGCGGATATGATGCCTGTCATCTCGGCTGCTAGTGATACGAGGCCGTTGGGATCCAGTACGGCGTTCCGTATTACCCTCGTGAACCCACCAATTCCATATTCTGCTAACAGTCATTGGATCTCGAGCAACGCGAGCAGCAATGTCGCGATACGATAAACCGCAATCGCGATTGGCTACAATCCGACCTTTATCAAAGTCGGAAACGTGATGGTACGCATTTCTCCTCCTTACACGAGGCATCACAACAACGTTTCACCAGGCAACGCCGGTCAACTGCTGTTTTTGTATGAGGAATCGGATCGGAACTTTCCTCATGTCAGTACGTTGTAAGTGTTGCCACCGGCGCCAACCTTGTGTGAATGCTCTGGAAAGCTAATCATTTGCATATCAGAGTATCTTCTTCCTGTCGGTTAAATTTCGCATCTGTAGCACGTCATCTTCGTGGTGTAGCAATTTTAATGGCCAGTAGTGTAGATGAAGTGTAGCCATCGTCTGATTTTAGCGGAACTTCTGTGCACAGCTGTAGATTTCTTTGGCGGTGGAGATGCGGGACGTTTGCCGTGGGCCCTCTGGGACGTTTGCCCTCGGGTTGTCGGAATGCTGCCGGATGGAATCATCCATTTGCACGATAACCCCCGCCCGAACACTGCCAACTGAACGAAGGCTGTGCTTCAGCGATTTGGTTGGTAAACACTGCAACTTCCTCCGTATAGTCTGTATCGTTCACAGTGTGATTTTCACTTCTTTAGCGACGTGAAGAAAGATATGTTTGGACATCGGTTTCTGTAGGGCGAGGTAGTTCAAGAGTGAGGTGCGGTTGTAGATCCGTCAGCGGCTACCAAGTTCTATGAAACAGGAATTGATCCTCCTGACTCCGAGTGGCATAAATGTCCTAACGCGTATGGTGATCGCTTTTGAACATAACCATTTCATGGTCATTTTGTGGTGGGTATATGGTTTCCGTTTGACTCTCGTCATATTTCTGGTTGAGCGCAAATTTCACTTGGTGTAGTTTTCATATACCTTGTCGTAGGCTTCATTCGCACTCGTTAGCGTCTCGACAAGAGCGCACAAGACGAACATCAACGAAAGTAAAACAAGTGTCGGCGATGGTAGTCGAATTAAATCAAGCGATGCTTACGGAGTTGGATTAGTGACTGAAGCCTTGAACGCAGTAGGCGAGTATTGTTATTCCGACAGTAAGATAACACGATAGTCGAAGTAGACAGAATATAAAATGCAGAAAAAGAGAAATTAGTTGGCACCGAATATAAATTTATGTTTATTATATCTTTATTTTTCTGTTTCAGTTTGACAGGCGATTTGGGCTACTGATAGTTTCGAAAGTGTCCGTTAATTAGCGAACCATTACCTTTGTGGTTCTCATATGACAAATGAAATAACATTTGTACATTTTCAGCTGTTCACTTCTGTTAGTTAACAAATGTTTCATTGCATAGAAGGGACTTATATTAAGGAGAGAGAATGTTCGAAGTAGGATAATCGGGAATACCTCAAAAGTCAATAACCTACACTGTCAGTGCAGCTAAGAGAGGCGTTAACATAGTTGCTTATACTTTTGACAATTTTGGAATAACATAAATGGAAGTATTAGGAAATATTTCTTGTAGGTAATTTTTTCTGGAATGTAGCTTTGTACAGAAGTGAAACAAGGGCGATAAACTGTTGAGACAAGACGAGAATAGGCCACTGAAGGTGATTCACGAAAAAAACGAAACGCGTATGGCAAAAACAAAGTGCCTTTGATTTAGTTAGAAAGTCGTAGTACACTTCCTTGAATTTTGAACCAACTGAGGAAAACAGACAAAATGACGAGAATAGGAGGTTTGACATGCAATCGTACAGAAAAGTGTTAAAAATTAGATGGATAGCTTGTACAACTAATGAGGTAGTACCGAACAGGTGATAAAAGAAATTGATAAAAGAAGGGATCGGTCGATAGGACACATCGTGAGGCAACGAGGAATCATCAGTTTGGAATGGAAGAAAGTGTGTGGTATAGAAACTGTAGAGGGAGTCAGGGGATGAATGCAACAATCAGGTTCGGATGGATGGATGTCGCAGTCGTTACGCAGAGATGAAGAGGCTTCCACAGGACGGACTGCCTGCACTGAACGATAACAACAACAGCAATGTTGTCAGAGAATATTATTATTGATACACTCGCACCCAAAATTTTAATTTTACTCCTGAACTTTCCGTTTAGTTCCTTCACTGGTTCTTCGATATCTGGGCTCTGTCGTACAGGAGGTACACTGCATGTCTGTCTCCATTCTTACTGTTCCCTCTTGGTTCTTGTACGTATTGTACATGACTCGTGTTTCCCTCTAGCTTATAACTGTTCTGCTGGAAATTTCAAGCACGTTACATAGGCACAACTACTCTCCACTTCAACAAGGAGCTGTGACATTTTGCTTTAATTAAGCAACTTCAATTTTTTGAGGCGGTAGTTAAAACTATTACTATCCTTCATAGGACCTTGCTATGGGCAACATAAAAGAGTTTAGAGAGCCCACGGACAGTAAAAACAACTGACCAGGAAAGTACTTGGGCTCGAACAAACAGATCTGTATGAACGTTTGGTTACAGGACCATTATGTACCTCTGAATGTGATGGTGGGTGTCGTTTTTCTGCAAAACTCTGCAGTCATGCTCTAGATATCACTGTAGATGTAACTGTAGACACCATACGCAACGCAGCAATCTTAACTATAAATGTAATTGCGGAATGTCAATAAAATGCTCCGAACAATACGAATGACTGCTAAACGCACAGTGAAGAAATGCAAGTTGATCGCATGGCGTATTTGCACATTCTATAATATCAGTGTTGAACGCCACGTCAATGACACTTTTGAAGTTGTTCACTGGTTCACCAATATCGTAGCCAGCGTTCTGCCACGCGTAACGAAGCATTGGTCTGTATACTCCCGCAGATAACTGACTGTAAATGACAGAATGCATATTCATGATAAAAAATCTGTCGTGCAATTTCGGCTGCATATTACTGGAACGTAGTTTAATGAAGTCTGTTATTCTTTTGGCATATATTTTACATTGCCTGAAGAAATACACATCCAGAGGTTGTGCATATTTTGTAGTTTTAGGCGGTATGATTTTTAAATCTACATGTTTTCCGCCAGATGCTTCCAGTAGTACTCGTTCATCCTTACGTCCAGACCAGAAGTCTCAAAGTACTAATGACTTTCTCGACAAATGTGTACTATAATAGATACCAGAAAACATGCTAATGATTCGTCTTCTACACCAATACCATCTTCACGAAGAAGGGTTCTTCGTAACTTCATCTCAACCAATTGCAATACATTAGCAGGATTGATTACCAATCGCCGAGCCATCTGACGCTTCAATACACAAATAATGTCACAAAACGCAACTTCGGAGGCACACTGCACCGTCCCTACTGGTCCCGACTGTCGTACCGGCAGGTCAGTGTGCAATGCGGCATGGCATACGCAGAGGCCTCTAACGGACGACTGCAGAGTTTTGCAGATGCGGGAGTATCACTAGCGCAATAAGAGACCTTTACATTATTTCTCACATGATTTTGGTATATTTGTGTTTGTTCGAGCCCAAGTACTTTCCTGGTGAGTACATTTTAAACGCGCCAAAAATGCTTTCTGCTGCCGCCCAGGCCGGCCGGAGTGGTCGAGCGGTTCTAAGCGCTGCAGTCTGGAACCGCGCGACCGCTACGGTCGCAGGTTCGAATCCTGCTTCGGGCATGGATGTGTGTGATGTCCTTAGGTTAGTTAGGTTTAAGTAGTTGTAAGTTCTAGGGGACTGATGACTTAAGATGTTAAGTCCCATAGCGCTCAGAGCCGTTTGAACCATTTTGCCGCCCAGGCACACATTTGCCTCTACGTAAAATCTGACGTGGCAGACTTCTTTTTTCTCCAGTTATGAGATATCACATATCAGCTCTGGTGAAATTCTAAAAAGGGCAACACTGTTAAAAAGTGGCACATTAAGAATCGGAATGGTACGTAAGTACGGCAATACAGTTAGTACTGCGTGACAAACGAGCTTTAAACTCTGACACAGTGTTTACAAACGGGGGCAAGAGCTTGCGCACCCAGACGCCTCAAGATAAGGTTCACCGACTTCTGGGAACATCATTCATTACTCCTTTCCTCTCACTGATACGGTGCTGCCAAGGGGGTCAGCGAGCCCGCGCCGATCCGAGCAGCTGAGCTGTTTACATTCATCATCCGAGAGAAGCCCCCCAAATACGGCTGTAGCCGCGTCAATGACGAGCGAAAGCTTTGCTCTCAAAATTTCTTTTATAGTCTTGCTCCGTGTGGACGCATGCATTGACCATTTCCGTGTTAACAGCTCGAAACTGACTGGTAGGTTACGAATCCTCGCGCCGGCCGCGGTGGTCTCGCGGTTCTAGGCACGCAGTCCGGAACCGCGCGACTGCTACGGTCGCAGGTTCGAATCCTGCCTCGGGCATGGATGTGTGTGATGTCCTTAGGTTAGTTAGGTTTAAGTAGTATTAAGTTCTAGGGGACTGATGACCACAGCTGTTAAGTCCCATAGTGCTCAGAGCCATTTGAACCATTTGAACGAATCCTCGTTAAACCGTTCGCTATCGTTTGGCTGAACACTTGAGGAACCGTTTGGAACGTTGTCGGATCTGGTACGTTGTGTAGTCGATCGGTTGAAGAACTTGGATGACCTACACACTTTCAGAGGTGGGGCTTGAGACTA
Organism: Schistocerca americana; assembly: GCF_021461395.2. NCBI lineage: Eukaryota > Metazoa > Arthropoda > Insecta > Orthoptera > Acrididae > Schistocerca > Schistocerca americana. Next base: position 435,181,862 of record NC_060126.1, on the reverse strand, counting down.
GAGTGTATAGTGTAAGGTTCAGATTTCATCTACAGTGCATATTACCAGAAGGCTTTCGACACCGTTCCTCACAAGCGTCTTCTAACCAAACTGCATGCCCATGGAGTATCGCCTCAGTTGTGCGACTGGATTCGTGATTTCCTGTCAGAAAGGTCACAGTTCCTAGTAACAGACGGAAAGTCATCGAGTAAAACAGAAGTAATATCCGGCGTTCGGCAAGGAAGTGTTATAGGCCCTGTATTGTTCCTGATCTATATTAACGACATAGGAGACAATCTGAGTAGCTGTCTTAGATTGTTTGCAGATGATGCTGTAATTTCCCGTCTTGTGAAGTCATCAGATGATCAAAACGACTTGCAAAATTATTTAGATAAGATATCTGTATGGTGCGAAAAGCGGCAATTGACCCTGAATAAAGAAAAGTGTGAAGTTATTCACATGAGTACTAAAAGAAATCAGCTAAATTTCGATTACGCGATAAGTCACACAAATCTGAAGGCTGTAAATTCAGCTAAATACTTAGGGATTACAATTACAAATAACCTAAATTGGAACGATCACATAGGTAATATTGTGGGTAGAGCAAACCAAAGACTGCGATTCATTTGCAGTACACTTAGAAGGTGCAACAGGTCTACTAAAGAGACTGCTTACACCACGCTTGCCACCCTACTCTGGAGTATTGCTGTGCGGTGTGGGATCCGCATCAGGTGAGACTGACGGATGATATCGAAAAAATACAAAGAAGGGCAGCTCGTTCTGTATTATTGCGAAATAGGGGAGATAGTGTCACAGACATGATACGTGAGTTGGAGTGGCAACCATTAAAACAAAGGCGTTTTTCGTTGCGACGGGATCTTCTGATGAAATTTCAATCACCAGTTTTCTCCTGCGATTGCGAAAACATTCTGTTGGCACCCACCTACATAGGGAGGAATGATCATCACAATAAAATAAGAGAAATCAGGGCTCGTAAGGAAAAATTTAAGTGCTCATTTTTCCCGCTTGCCGTTCGAGAGTGGAACGGTAGAGAGACAGCTTCAAGGCGGTTCATTGAACCCTCTGCCAGGCACTTTATTGTGAATAGCAGAGTGATCGCGTAGATGTCGATGTAGAAGTTCAACCGAAGAACAATTATGGTGCTTATTCAGGGTAGATATATAGAATATCACTCGCTATAGAACTTACCTAAGTCCGGTGTCGAAGACATGGGGCAGTTACCGTGACGTCACCTGATCATCATCCCAAACAAAAAGGCAGAAAAAAATTAAAATTACTGACAGGTCACATCTGGGGTTGAAACCCTTTTACCATTATCCTAACCTATAAGTTCTTGATGCATCTCAACCTACGCCCACAAGGCCTGAAACTTTTTCCTCCAAAATTCCATAAATCCCTTTAAGCCCTCGAAAAATATGCACTTTTCCTCCTCTTATACATCCGTCTTTTTTCTCAGCTCACAAGCTATGCTCTCTATCGTACCCTGTCCATGTATCCTCCCGTGCCATTACATGTATATTCCGCCTTCTTTGCGCCAGTTCCACCCTCTTCAACCAAACCCCACTGCTCAACCCTCAAATCGGTCCGCCTTAGCATCCATAGGCTACAGAATTTCTAGCCAGCCGTTTCCTAGTATATACTACCGTTCGTCCTTGTTCTACTTGCCTCTATCCGCACCTTTCAATATTATATGTCCCCCCACAGTCCTTCATAGTCCGTCTTGTGTACGTCTTTTTATCTCCATTCCAAATTTACTATTTTCTTATGTCACCAGCATCACCAATATATCATGTCAGCGCCATCATCTCTGTATATGTCGCCTTATTTATTTTATACTGTAAAACAGTGTAAAATGTGTAACACTTACACTGAGGAACGCTTTTTATCTGCTGCTATTCCACTCAATCGGGGTGAATTGAAATATTACTAAATGTGAGTAATAACCATGAGCTCAATGATATGACTCATAGACCGAGGGAAGATCTAGCGAGGGTGATAACGCCGCATCAGAAGCAGTACGTCCGCTTAGCTGCATAGAGGAGAGCAACACCTATTGCTCAGAAATTACCAGATAAGCTACTGAGGGTAATTGGGGTCCGTACAATCGGTTGGACATCTATCACCAAAGCATCGGCCTGGTACGCGTGGTATAAGATGGGCCATCAAAAGTGTTAAACTATAATTGATATATATCTGTTTTCTGGTATATGTCTATGTCTCTTGCCAGATTTGGGATGTATTGTTGCTAGAACTGTCTGCTGCTTATAGTATTTTGATGCCCTGTCTTTTGAAAATGTTTGTGATTTTATGAGTGAGTTTGTTTAGTTATGTCATGGTTTACCATTCTGTGTCATTTTCGCTGATTATTCTATGTAGGTGTTGTGGTACGGAGTGTTTATTACTGTGTTTGGTTCTGTTGTGTTATTGTCTATGCTTTTGAGTTCTCTGTTTTTCTTTTGTGAATCTTGTTGCTTAGGTTTGTCACAGTGTTACTGTTATAACCATTTTTAAATTTTTTTTATTTGTGGTAAGATCTTATGGGACCAAATTGCTGAGGTCATCGATCCCTAAGCTTACTCACTACTTAAACTAACTGAACTTAAGGTCAACACACACATCCATGCCCAAGGGAGGACTCGAACCTCCGACGTTTGGGGGGGGGGGGGGGGGGGGGGGGAAAGCAGCGCGCGCGGCGGACCGCGACAAGGCGCCTAAGACGACGTGGCTTCTAACCATTGTTTCTGGCTTTATGCATCATTCTGTAAGTCCTTTTTAGCAGTTTTCTTTGTCGAGTAACGCTGTCTTGAGGGTATGGAGCTTATGCCGAAGTGCTGCTTGCTTTTGTGAGCGTGGGTGGTTCAAAGACTGAGGAATGAAGATGTCAGTAGCTGTGGGATAAAGGTGTTTTTTATTTACAAAACGAATATTTCTGTGCTTGCTGCAGATGATGGCCACGCAAACAAACTTGTTAGCCGAGAATGTTTGCATCCTTAATAAAGCAAAGCCTCTCCACATCACTAACCATTCACGTTTGACTCACTGTCTGTGTGTGTTACTCTCATGTTTCTCGCCAAAAGAACAGTAAAAGTTCAGAGCATAATACTGAAAACGCGTTGTACGTATTACGCGTCTACGATAAATGCATTCGCAGAGTGGGGTGACTTCGCTGATCACGCCCTGTGCCTCAGTTCAACGTCAGGAAAATTTAACGGTGATTGCAAGCAACGGGGTGTCTATTTGACATACCTTTCCTTTCGGAAGTATACATTACAGAACAAATGTCAGCTGTCAAAGATATATTAAAGTTTAAATTTAGTTGAACCCTCTGTCTGTATGTGTCACTACTCAAGATCTGCTGTAACTGAATCTCAATTCCGCCTGAGTTTTCCACATCTAGCCAGAAGAATTCTCGATTGGCCTTGATTTTTACAATCATCCAGAGCAAAAGTATATAACACATTTTGAGGTTTTTACGCTTATTTGTTCTCTACTGGGAGAGAGGAAAGGGACCGAGCTCTACTTGTGCTTCACCACTCCACGTCCCCCCCCCCCCCCCCCCACCCTATCAGCGTTACTCTGTTTCTTACAAGCTGAATTACCTAAAACATGTTGAAATGGAAAGTACTATTGACGTGCGGTTTTTCACAGAATGGATTGGTAGAGGGGGACTCGTATTGTAGGCCAATGCACCGATTTTAATAATACTTGGAAAGTGCATTTTCGTGCAAGCATATGTACTTTTTTTAATTGCGGAAGCGTTCTCGCTTCCCGCGCACGGGGTCCCGGGTTCGATTCCCGGCGAGGTCAGGGATTTTTTCCTGCCTCGAGATGACTGGGTGTTGTTGTATCGTCTTCATCATCATCATTCATCCCCATTACGGCAAACCACCTCCACTAGGACCCTGCCTAGTACGTCGGTGCCGGTCTCTCGCATCGTTCCCTACGCCCCTCAGAGTATGGGACCTCATCATCATCATCATCATCAATGGAACAGTGCGTATCGACATTAACAAGGGCATTACGACAGGATACTCCAGTATCTTTTTTAGTGATGAAGCCACATTTGTCAGTCATGACCAGGTAAACCGCCAACACGTGCACTATTCCAATTTTGACAACTCTCGTTGGCTTCGACACGTGGAACGTCAGCGTGCATGTCTCCAGCTACATATACATTTACATTTATACTCCGCAAGCCACACAAAGGTCAACGGTGTGTGGCGGAGGGCACTTTACGTGCCACTATCGTTACCTCCCTTTCCTGTTCCAGTCGCTTATGGTTCGCGGGAAGACCGACTACCGGAAAGCCTCCGTGCGCGCTCGAATCTCTCTAATTTTACATTCGTGATCTCCTCGGGAGCTATAAGTAGGGGGAAGCAATATATTCGATACCTCATCCAGAGAGGCACCCTCTCGAAACCTGGACAGCAAGCTACACCGCGACGCAGAGCGCCTTTCTTGCAGAGTCTGCCACTTGAGTTTGCTAAACATCTCCGTAACGCTATCACGCTTACCAAATAACCCTGTGACGAAACGCGCCGCTCTTCTTTGGATCTTTTCTATCTACTCTGTCAACTCGACCTGGTACGGGTCCCACACTGATGAGCAATACTCAAGTATAGGTCGAACGAGTGTTTTGTAAGCCATCTCCTTTGTTGATGGACTACATTTTCTAAGGACTCTTCCAATGAATCTCAACCTGGCACCCGACTTACCAACAATTAATTTCATACGATCATTCCACTTCAAAACGTTCCGTACGCATGCTTGCAGATATTTTACAGAAGTAACTGCTACCAGTGTTTGTTCCGCTATCGTGTAACCATACAATAAAGGAGCCTTCTTTCTATGTATTCGCAATACATTACATTTGTCTATGTTAAGGGTCAGTTGCCACTTCCTGCACCAAGTGCCTATCCGCTGCAGATCTTCCTGCATTTCGCTGCAATATTCTAATGCTGCAACTTATCTGTATACTACAGCATCATCCGCGAAAAGCCGCATGGATCTTCCGACACTATCTACTAGGTCATTTATATATATTGTGAACATTAATTGAGTAACAAGCATGACTGCGATGAACAATAACATTAGCTACGTGTCTGCAGTGTTAGCTGTAGCGCGAAGGTTTACACGGCGTAGTAATTCATGATAAGATTGTCACATTTGCAGACCGTTCTCAAAATCAAATTCATGTGACCACTATCTGAAGATACTGTCTTTTGCAACGCCGAAATATTATGCCAGTTTCGTTTTAAGGACAGGCTGCAAACCCGACCTGCGTACGACGATAGCTGTAGTGTTTAGATTACCTTAACTGATTCCGTTGATTGCCAATTTAGCACATTTTGAGACAATTTTGCAAAAAGTTTAAATGTAAACATTAACAAGCATTATAACGCTGTATTTGTCTTTTCAAGACATTATTAATGCCATTAAAAGAAATACAGTTTTGTTGAAACAAACCGCATATGCTTCAAGAGCTAAAGGTGAAAACATAATTACCTGTCCTTCTGCGCATTAACATTTTCACGGAAACCTCTTGAACCGTACACAAAACGGGTCCTCGAGCATGTCAACATCGATTTAATTAAACGTCAGGTATCTGATGAGGAAGTACCCACGACGTATCCGGTTATTAGCGAGTCGAGGGCCTGTCTATGATATTCAGACGTTTTCAAATGGTGAGAGATCTGGAGAATGTGCTGGCCAGGGCAGCAGTCGAACATTTTCTGCATCTAGAAAAACCCGTACAGGACCTGCAACATGCGGTCGTGCATTATACTGCTGAAATGTAGGGTTTCGCTGGGATCGAATGAAGTGTAGAGCGACGGGTCGTAACACATCTGAAATATAACGTCCACTGTTCAAACTGCCGTCAATGTGAACAAGAGGTCACCGAGACGTTTAACCAATGGCACCAAATTCCATCACACCGGGTGATATGGCAGTATGAAGACGACGAATACACGCTTCCAACGTGCGTTCACCGCGATGACGCCAAACACGGATGCGACCATCAACATGCTGTAAACAAAAAAAAATGGTTCAAATGGCTCTGAGCACTATGGGACTCAACTGCTGAGGTCATTAGTCCCCTAGAACTTAGAACTAGTTAAACCTAACTAACCTAAGGACATCACACACATCCATGCCCCAGGCAGAATTCGAACCTGCGACCGTAGCGGTCGCGCGGTTCCAGACTGCAGCGCCTTTAACCGCACGGCCACTTCGGCCGGCTACTGTAAACAGAACCTGGATTCATCCGAAAAAATGACTTTTGCCATTCGTGCACCCATGTTCGTCGTTGAGTACACCTTCGCAGGCGCTACTGTCTGTGATGCACCGTCAAGGGTAGCCGCAGAAACGGTCTCCGAGCTGATAGTCCATGCTGCTGCAAACGTCGTCGAACTGTTGGTGCAGATGGTTGTTGTCTTGCAAACGTCCCTATCTGATGATTCAGGGATCGAGACGTGGCTGCACGATCCGTTACAGTCATGCGAGTAAAGATGCTTGTCATCTTGACTGCTAGTGATACAAGGCCGCTGGGATCCAGCACAGCGTTCTGTATTACCCTCCCGAAACCACCGCTTCCATATTCTGCTAACAGTCATTGGATCTCGACCAACGCGGGCAACGATGTCGCGACACGATAAACCACAATCGCGATAGGCTGCAATCCGACTTTTATCAAAGTCGGAAACGTGATGGTACGCATTTCTCCTCCTTACACGAGGCATCACAACAACGTTTCACCAGGCTACGCCAATCAAATGCTGTTTGTGTATGAGAAATCGGTTGGAAACTTTCCTCATGTCAGCACGTTGTAGGTGTCGCCATACTTTTGTGAATGCTCTGAAAAGCTAATCATTTGTGTATCACAGCACCTTCTTCCTGTCGGTTAAATTTCGCGTCTGTAGCACGTCATCTTCGTGATGTAGCAATTTTAATGGCCAGTAGTGTACAACTCTTGATGACTCCCCATCTGCGTGACAACAGGCTGCACCATCCGTACTGAAAAATTCTCTTCGCGTTCGCCGGCGAGTAGCCTGCTTTTTAGCGAGCGGTGCCAGACGGAAGAGGTGTGTGAAGCCAGCCGCGGCAGTGTGGCGCCAGCAGGCCGGCCGGGCCGCTGACAACAGACAAGCAGCCCCTGAACCGGCAACCAGCCAGACCCGCCGCCCCTCCTCCCCAATGTGGCTGCGAGGGCTGAGAGACGAGACACACCAGTCATAGGGCCGCTTTTCCCTCCCACCATTGCAGGACTCTAACCTGCGCGTGTACACTGCCGCCATTAAGACTGCAACACCAGGAGGGATAGTATTTTACTTGTGCTTACGTAGTAGTGTCCAGCGTTGTCTCTGGGCGCGGCATACTCTGGTCGCATCGAGGGCAGCCGTGAGAGTGGGCGCCGCGCTAATGGCCCGGTATGCTCCAGGCGTCGATGCCGCACTGCCCGTGTCGGTATTTGTCTCGCTGAACCCACTGCCCCCATATTGGCACGATAGGCGTGGGACCCTGTTCGACGTGAGGAGCAATACCGCGGAAGAGAATGCTGTGTTACCAGGTCGCCTACTGACGCGCATAACCTCAAAATGGTTCAAATGGCTCTGAGCACTATGGGACTCTGAGGTAATCAGTCCCCTAGAAGTTACACTAACGCCCATTAAAATTGCTACACCACGAAGATGTGCTACAGACGCGAAATTTAACCGACAGGAAGAAGATGCTGTGAGATGCAAATGATTAGCCATTCAGAGCATTCACACAAGGCTGGCGCCGGTGGCGACACCTACAACGTGCTGACATGAGGAAAGTTTCCAACCGATTTCTCATACACAAACAGTATTTGATAAGCGTTGCCTGGTGAAACATTGTTGTGATGCCTTCTGTAAGGAGGAGAAATGCCTGCCATCACGGTTCCGACTTTGACAGAGGTCGGATTGCAGCCTATCCCGATTACGGTTTATCGTATCGCGACATTGCTGCTCGCATTGGTCGAGATCCAATGACTGTTAGCACAATGTGGAATCGGTGGGTTCAGGAGGGTAATACGGAACGCCGTGCTGCATCCCAACGGCCTCGTATCAATAGCAGCCGAGATGACAGGCATCTTATCCGCATGGCTGTAACGGATCGTGCAGCCACATCTCGATCCCTGAGTCAACAGATGGGGACGTTCGCAAGACAACAACCATCTGCACGAACAGTTCGACGATGTTTGCAGCAGCATGGACTGTCAGCTCGGAGACCATGGCTGCGGTAACCCTTGACCCTGCATCACAGACAGGAGCGCCTGCGATGGTGTACTCAACGACGAACCTGGGTGCACGAATGGTAAAACGTCATTTTTTCGAGTGAATCTAGGTTCTGTTTACAGCATCATGATGGTCGCATCCGTGTTTGGCGACATCGCGGTAAACGCACATTGGAAGCGTGTATTCGTCATCGCCATACTGGCGTATCACCCGGCATGATGGTATGGGGTGCCATTGGTTACGCGTCTCAGTCACCTCTTGTTCGCACTAACGGCGCTTTGTACAGTGGACGTTACGTTGCAGATGTGTTACGACCCGTGGGTCTACCCTTCATTCGATCCCTGCGAATCCCTACATTTCAGCAAGATAATGCACGACCGCTTGTTGCAGCTCCTGTACGGGCCTTTCTGGGTACAGAAAATTTTCGACTACTGCCCTGGCCAGCACATTCTCCAGATCTCTCATCAATGGTGGCCGAGCAACTGTCTCGTCACAATACGCCAGTCACTACTCTTGATGAACTGTGGTATCGTGTCTAAGCTGCATGGGCAGCTGTACCTGTACACGCCATCCAACCTGTGTTTGACTCTATGCCCAGGAGTGGCTTGGTTCAAATGGCTCTAAGCACTATGGGACTTAACTTCTAAGGTCATGAGTCCCCTAGAACTTAGAACTACTTAAACCTAACTAACCTAAGGACATCACACATATCCATGCCCGAGGCAAGATTCGAACCTGCGACCGTAGCAGTCGCGCGGTTCCGGACTGAAGCGCCTAGAACCGCTCGGCCACCGCGGCCGGCCCACATATTCTCACATCAATAGCGATATTCTCACAAACGAACAACATGCGTTTGCAATTTCTGATTCAAAATCTCACTGCTTACACGTCCTTTATGGACAGAATGTTGACCGCGTTGGAGGTACTTGCTTGGTATGACTGTGCTGAAATGGTAATGATTTGCATATCGATGCGTGTAGTACACTTCGTGCCAGTTTGCCGTCTCTTGCGTGGCTGTTGTAGCAATTTTAATAGTCAACAGTGTATTTGCAAATAAGGAAACTACGATTTGCGTTTCAGCCTGCCGCAAGCACTCACATGGAGAGATGTTTACATAACTAAACTCGGTGATGAAAAGATTTAAGACTACTTAAAAACAATTGCTATTACATACATCAAATACGCTGCGGCATTAGCCGCTAACGTAGTGATTCTGAGACGAAGAGACTGGCACGTGTGAACCATGGTAGGCCGTCTCAGACAAGGCTCACGACCCAGAAAAGGAACGAAAAGGATCTAGGTAGACTGTACAACAGTTGTCCTGTCTCTGTCGTATATCTTGCGTGGGGATCATGAGACTTCAGATTAGGGTATATACAGACACTGTCATTTTTACCACGCCCAATGCGCATATGAAATAGGGTACGGATTGGCTGGTGTTTCTACCCTCCGCCATGCACTGTGCAGTGAGCTACGAAGCAAAGACGCTGATCTAAATGTAGGAGAGCAAGAGACTCTAACTCGAAGTTACATTTCTATCAGATGTCTGCTGTCCGATCGAAAGTGTGGTGTCACCGCCAGACATGTCGCCATCGTCAGGTGCGCTGATGATCTGAGCTCCTGAGGGGGGCAGCCGATTTAAACCCCCCTTCCCCCCCCCCCCCCCCCCCCCCCTCGCGGGACGCTCTCTTCGCCGTCCCCGCCCGCGCGGCGTGGGCGCACCAGGGAAGATCTTATCAACCAAGATTGCGGCTACAACCTCAGCAAGGCTTGGGACCCGGCACTGAATGTAATCAAGAAGACTCTCAGCAAGAAGTACGAACTGGCGGATGTGGCAAGCACATCGACGCTACGACAGATTCCGACGCCCTCGTCTTCGCGACCGCCGGCGCGCGGGCGGTGAAGAGAACGGCCCGCGGGGGGAGGGGATTTAAATCGGCCGCCCGTCCTCAGGAGCTCAGTTCGTCAGCGCACGTGACGATGGCGACATGTCTGATCGCCGAAATATTGTGCCCGTTGGACACTATGAACCGACAGTATACCCGTGGACTGTTCGAGCAACAAATACGCCGGGAGAAACTGAAGAATCACTGTCAAATGTGTTTGCTTGAAACGAGAGGCCTGGTAGGCACTGTTGTCATAGTGGAATTCTGATTCTGGTGCGCCAGGCTTGCATTGCGAGGCGAGATATAAGACACACCAGTTTCTCCAGTGAACAGGGTAGGACAGTAGCGAGCTTGCCGGGCCGCGTACTGCGATGCGTGTACTGGACACGCTCACCGGCTTGCCAGATAACCTCCCACTTGGTGACGCAGGATAATGAGCGGCAGAACAGGAGGCGCTCGACACGACACGGCGACGGTTCGAGATCTGGGGGCTCGTCGCTGCCAAGCTGCTCGTGGCTGTGTCTGGGACGCACTGGAAGCGCCCCAAAGCAGGCGAGCAGACACCCGTGTGGCGAGAAGGCAGCACAGCGTACCAACCTCGGCCGTCAAGTTTGGGTTATCACTTCGACAAAGTCAGTGAGACTTGGTAACACTGTGCGCCTTCTGTACATATTCAACCTTTCTCCCAAAGATGGATGACTAGGCGGAGACGCTTGTTGTACCAGTCTCGATTTTGTTGTTCAGGGAACGTGTAGCCAGATGTTCCGATATTTACGAAATGTCCCTGTTCTTTGGGATATGTTCACCCTTACGAATAATCCGTACGCGGGATGCCAAATGACACGACAGTTGGGAACTGCTAAGAATTCGATATACAGGGCGGTCCATTTATCGTGACCGGGCCAAATATCTCACGAAATAAGCGTCACACGAAAAAACTACAAAGAACGAAACTCGTCTAGCTTGAAGGGGGAAACCAGATGGCGCTATGGTTGGCACGCTAGATGGCGCTGCCATAGCTCAAACGGATTTCAACTACCTTTTTTCAAATAGGAACCCCCATTTTTATTACATATTCGTGTAGTAGGTAAAGAAATGTGAATGTTTTAGTTGGACGACTTTTTCGCTTTGTGATAGATGGCGCTATAATAGTCACAAACAAATGGCTCACAATTTTAGACGAACATTTTATTTCGGTTGTTCCAGTGTGATACATGTACCTTTGTGAACTTATCATTTCTGAGAAAGCATGCTGTTACAGCGTGATTACCTGTAAATACTATTGTAAGTTAATTACAGTATCCAACATGACTACTCTGTAGTAGAATGTAAAACGTAGTCATGGTGGATACTGTAATTAACTTACAATAGTAAAGTTATCTGACGCGTGCGTAATGAGAGTTTGACTCTATACGTCTCGCGCATGCGCGCCGCCCTCTGTGAGGCAGACGGCGAAGCCCTCGCGGTCCGCAGTCTCCAGTCACACGACGAGGCCCATACAACGGGCTTAAAGGGAATTTGCTACAGCTTGTTTAATAGAAGTGACAAAACCTTAGGGTTATGCAACAAGTTTTATAAAGCTGACTTATGACATGGCTTGTTTTAGGCAAACATTTCAATAATATTTTATGTAAGTACTTACACGTTGCATCCTGTTGTATGACCATATCTAATATAATTTACTAGCATATTATAATATTAACTTTTTGCATGTTCTGAAGAAGACGTTATTACTAACATTGAAACCTAGGTAAACGATAAAGTTAACCTGAAACTGTAGACTTTGTTTAGAACCTTCCAACAACAAGACCAGTAAATTGACTGGTTTAAGTGCCAACAGGAAAGCATTTGAAAGTCGATTTTTGTAAAGAAGAAAACACCGAGTCACGCGAAAATGACCTAATAAAATTATAAAAATTGCTGCCTTAAATGAACCGAGTCTAAACGACACTGATAAACGTAAATACTGAGTATTGTACACTGACAGATGCAGGTACAAGACAAAACCTTTAGCTAACAATAAGATTGCAGAATGTAAAGCACAAATACGAACTCTACTTTATAGGAACCGATGGGCTTACAGTACACGATCACTAAAGCCCACAACAATCTAAGGAATTTAAGCAGAGGGAGAGGTGAGTTTTAGCTTTCTGCTAACTAAACCGTATGTAAGAAGGGCTCAGAAGTTTTATTATAACACTGATTTGCTCAGATATTGTAGTGTAACACTAATTTACCACGTATTTTACGTTTGCTTAACTGTTAACGGTAGCAGGTTGCGCTAGTTAAACGAATACAAGTGAGGTTAGAATTCACTGTCAGTATCACTTTTCCTAATAAAACCCATAAGGACTGCTAGCTTCAATGTATCGAGTCTAAATGACACTAATAAACTCGAATACTGAGTATTGTACACTAACTTAAAACTGTTTAACCCTCGTATTCATAATGTAAACAAACGTTTACGTACACGCGAAAAATGACCTAATAAAACGTATAAAAACTGCTACCTTCAATGTATCGAGTCTAAATGACACTAATAAACGTAAGTCCCCCCCATGAACCATGGACCTTGCCGTTGGTGGGGAGGCTTGCGTGCCTCAGCGATACAGATAGCCGTACCGTAGGTGCAACCACAACGGAGGGGTATCTGTTGAGAGGCCAGACAAACGTGTGGTTCCTGACGAGGGGCAGCAGCCTTTTCAGTAGTTGCAAGGGCAACAGTCTGGATGATTGACTGATCTGGCCTTGTAACAATAACCAAAACGGCCTTGCTGTGCTGGTACTGCGAACGGCTGAAAGCAAGGGGAAACTACAGCCGTAATTTTTCCCGAGGGCATGCAGCTTTACTGTATGATTACATGATGATGGCGTCCTCTTGGGTAAAATATTCCGGAGGTAAAATAGTCCCCCGTTCGGATCTCCGGGCGGGGACTACTCAAGAGGATGTCGTTATCAGGAGAAAGAAAACTGGCGTTCTACGGATCGGAGCGTGGAATGTCAGATCCCTTAATCGGGCAGGTAGGTTAGAAAATTTAAAAAGGGAAATGGATAGGTTGAAGTTAGATATGGTGGGAATTAGTGAAGTTCGGTGGCAGGAGGAACAAGACTTCTGGTCAGGTGACTACAGGGTTATAAACACAAAATCAAATAGGGGTAATGCAGGAGTAGGTTTAATAATGAATAGGAAAATAGGAATGCGGGTAAGCTACTACAAACAGCATAGTGAACGCATTATTGTGGCCAAGATAGATACGAAGCCCACACCTACTACAGTAGTACAAGTTTATATGCCAACTAGCTCTGCAGATGACGAAGAAATTGAAGAAATGTATGATGAAATAAAAGAAATTATTCAGATTGTGAAGGGAGACGAAAATTTAATAGTCATGGGTGACTGGAATTCGAGTGTAGGAAAAGGGAGAGAAGGAAACATAGTAGGTGAATATGGATTGGGGGACAGAAATGAAAGAGCAAGCCGCCTGGTAGAATTTTGCACAGAGCACAACATAATCATAACTAACACTTGGTTTAAGAATCATGAAAAAAGGTTGTATACATGGAAGAACCCTGGAGATACTAAAAGGTATCAGATAGATTATATAATGCTAAGACAGAGATTTAGAAACCAGGTTTTAAATTGTAAGACATTTCCAGGGGCAGATGTGGACTCTGACCACAATCTACTGGTTATGACCTGTAGATTAAAACTGAAGAAACTGCAAAAAGGTGGGAATTTAAGGAGATGGGACCTGGATAAACTAAAAGAACCAGAGGTTGTAGAGAGATTCAGGGAGAGCATAAGGGAGCAATTGACAGGAATGGGGGAAATAAATACAGTAGAAGAAGAATGGGTAGCTTTGAGGGATGAAGTAGTGAAGGCAGCAGAGGATCAAGTAGGTAAAAAGACGAGGGCTAGTAGAAATCCTTGGGTAACAGAAGAAATATTGAATTTAATTGATGAAAGGAGAAAATATAAAAATGCAGTAAATGAAGCAGGCAAAAAGGAATACAAACTTCTCAAAAATGAGATCGACAGGAAGTGTAAAATGGCTAAGCAGGGATGGCTAGAGGACAAATGTAAGGATGCAGAGGCTTGTCTCACTAGGGGTAAGATAGATACTGCCTACAGGAAAATTAAAGAGACCTTTGGAGAGAAGAGAACCACTTGTATGAATATCAAGAACTCAGATGGAAACCCAGTTCTAAGCAAAGAAGGGAAGGCAGAAAGGTGGAAGGAGTATATAGAGGGTTTATACAACGGCGATGTGCTTGAGGACTATATTATGGAAATGGAAGAGGATGTAGATGAAGATGAAATGGGAGATACGATACTGCGTGAAGAGTTTGACAGAGCACTGAAAGACCTGAGTCGAAACAAGGCCCACGGAGTAGACAATATACACTCCTGGAAATTGAAATAAGAACACCGTGAATTCATTGTCCCAGGAAGGGGAAACTTTATTGACACATTCCTGGGGTCAGATACATCACATGATCACACTGACAGAACCACAGGCACAGACACAGGCAACAGAGCATGCACAATGTCGGCACTAGTACAGTGTATATCCACCTTTCGCAGCAATGCAGGCTGCTATTCTCCCATGGAGACGATCGTAGAGATGCTGGATGTAGTCCTGTGGAACGGCTTGCCATGCCATTTCCACCTGGCGCCTCACTTGGACCAGCGTTCGTGCTGGACGTGCAGACAGCGTGAGACGACGCTTCATCCAGTCCCAAACATGCTCAATGGGGGACAGATCAGGAGATCTTGCTGGCCAGGGTAGTTGACTTACACCTTCTAGAGCACGTTGGGTGGCACGGGATACATGCGGACGTGCATTGTCCTGTTGGAACAGCAAGTTCCCTTGCCGGTCTAGGAATGGTAGAACGATGGGTTCGATGACGGTTTGGATGTACCGTGCACTATTCAGTGTCCCTTCGACGATCACCAGTGGTGTACGGCCAGTGTAGGAGATCGCTCCCCACACCATGATGTCGGGTGTTGGCCCTGTGTGCCTCGGTCGTATGCAGTCCTGATTGTGGCGCTCACCTGCACGGCGCCAAACACGCATACGACCATTATTGGCACCAAGGCAGAAGCGACTCTCATCGCTGAAGACGACACGTCTCCATTCGTCCCTCCATTCACTCCTGTCGCGACACCACTGGAGGCGGGCTGCACGATGTTGGGGCGTGAGCGGAAGACGGCCTAACGGTGTGCGGGACCGTAGCCCAGCTTCATGGAGACGGTTGCGAATGGTCCTCGCCGATACCCCAGGAGCAATAGTGTCCCTAATTTGCTGGGAAGTGGCGGTGCGGTCCCCTACGGCACTGCGTAGGATCCTACGGTCTTGGCGTGCATCCGTGCGTCGCTGCGGTCCGGTCCCAGGTCGACGGGCACGTGCACCTTCCGCCGACCACTGGCGACAACATCGATGTACTGTGGAGACCTCACGCCCCACGTGTTGAGCAATTCGGCGGTACGTCCACCCGGCCTCCCGCATGCCCACTATACGCCCTCGCTCAAAGTCCGTCAACTGCACATACGGTTCACGTCCACGCTGTCGTGGCATGCTACCAGTGTTAAAGACTGCGATGGAGCTCCGTATGCCACGGCAAACTGGCTGACACTGACGGCGGCGGTGCACAAATGCTGCGCAGCTAGCGCCATTCGACGGCCAACACCGCGGTTCCTGGTGTGTCCGCTGTGCCGTGCGTGTGATCATTGCTTGTACAGCCCTCTCGCAGTGTCCGGAGCAAGTATGGTGGGTCTGACACACCGGTGTCAATGTGTTCTTTTTTCCATTTCCAGGAGTGTACCATTGGAACTACTGACGGCCGTGGGAGAGCCAGTCCTGACAAAACTCTACCATCTGGTGAGCAAGATGTATGAAACAGGCAAAATACCCTCAGACTTCAAGAAGAATATAATAATTCCAATCCCAAAGAAAGCAGGTGTTGACAGATGTGAAAATTACCGAACTATCAGCTTAATAAGTCACAGCTGCAAAATACTAACACGAATTCTTTACAGACGAATGGAAAAACTAGTAGAAGCCAACCTCGGGGAAGATCAGTTTGGATTCCGTAGAAACACTGGAACACGTGAGGCAATACTGACCTTACGACTTATCTTAGAAGAAAGATTAAGGAAAGGCAAACCTACGTTTCTAGCATTTGTAGACTTAGAGAAAGCTTTTGACAATGTTGACTGGAATACTCTCTTTCAAATTCTAAAGGTGGTAGGGGTAAAATACAGGGAGCGAAAGGCTATTTACAATTTGTACAGAAACCAGATGGCAGTTATAAGAGTCGAGGGACATGAAAGGGAAGCAGTGGTTGGGAAGGAAGTAAGACAGGGTTGTAGCCTCTCCCCGATGTTGTTCAATCTGTATATTGAGCAAGCAGTAAAGGAAACAAAAGAAAAATTCGGAGTAGGTATTAAAATTCATGGAGAAGAAATAAAAACTTTGAGGTTCGCCGATGACATTGTAATTCTGTCAGAGACAGCAAAGGACTTGGAAGAGCAGTTGAATGGAATGGACAGTGTCTTGAAAGGAGGATATAAGATGAACATCAACAAAAGCAAAACAAGGATAATGGAATGTATAGTTAAGTCGGGTGATGCTGAGGGAATTAGATTAGGAAATGAGGCACTTAAAGTAGTAAAGGAGTTTTGCTATTTGGGGAGCAAAATAACTGATGATATTCGAAGTAGAGAGGATATAAAATGTAGGCTGGCAATGGCAAGGAAAGCGTTTCTGAAGAAGAGAAATTTGTTAACATCCAGTATTGATTTAAGTGTCAGGAAGTCATTTCTGAAAGTATTCGTATGGAGTGTAGCCATGTATGGAAGTGAAACATGGACGATAAGTAGTTTGGACAAGAAGAGAATAGAAGCTTTCGAAATGTGGTGCTACAGAAGAATGCTGAAGATTAGATGGGTAGATCACATAACTAATGAGGAAGTATTGAATAGGATTGGGGATAAGAGAAGTTTGTGGCACAACTTGACCAGATGAAGGGATCGGTTGGTAGGACATGTTCTGAGGCATCAAGGGATCACCAATTTAGTATTGGAGGGCAGCGTGGAGGGTAAAAATCGTAGGGGGAGACCAAGAGATGAATACACTAAGCAGATTCAGAAGGATGTAGGTTGCAGTAGGTACTGGGAGATGAAAAAGCTTGCACAGGATAGAGTAGCATGGAGAGCTGCATCAAACCAGTCTCAGGACTGAAGACCACAACAAGAACAACAAAACGTAAGTACTGAGTATTGTGCATTGACATAATTGACAATCCAACGTATTTAACGTCAGTTAAGAATGTAAACAATCGTTTGCGTACACGCGAAACTGTCCTAAACAGAAACTTCGCTTATCTTATTCAGACGCAAATAAGAACTGAAACCTTCAATTTATCACGTCTACTTGACGCTAATGCACGTAAATACTATAGAATATATAGCAAAAACAATTAATTACTAGCTAAATGACTTATCTCGCAACACAGCAAGCGCAAAGCGCCCGTAGCCGACGTCAGGGCTGCCAACTCATGGCTGAGTCGTGGCAGGTGTTTCGAAAACGGTGCCTCCCAGTTCGCACATCCCCACCTGTAAACCAGAAGCCACCTCACGGAGTGTGTAGGAGGGTACTTATCGCCCATTACCATTTCCCCGTTGCAGTTCCATTCGCGGATAGTACATGTGAATATAGACTGTTGCCATGCCTCCGTACAAAGGGTAATTTCTCTGATGTATCAGTCGGCGTCATTTAGCGAGATATATACGTGGGAAGAAGCAGAACGTTCCCGACTCTTAGTGGTATATACAGTCTCGAAGTATCAACAGTAAATATTTTCGTGATGCGAAAATGTCTCTCTTGCTGAGTATCTCCGTAACACTGTACACTTGTTAATCGAACCCATGACGAACTCGTGAAATTCTTCCAACAAAATTAAGTCTGGCATCTTCGTTCTCTGCAACTAGTTTCATCTGTTTTCAGAAGAATATTGAAAATTGAGTGTGCTGGTAAAATAAGAAGTGAGGAGGTTCTCCACAGAGTGAGCAAGAAATAAATGTGTGAAAAACATTAAGCAGGAGAAAGGTCAGGATGGTAGGACATTTACTATGACATAAAGAATAACGTCCATATTGGTAGAGGGTGTCGAAGCGGATTAATATTGTAGGGAAAAAGAGAGACAATATATACAACAAATAATTGAGGACGTTGGCTATAAGTACTAGTCTGAGATCAAGGGACTGCACAGTAGAGGAAATTGTTATTTATCTTGGACAGATTACTGTGTGTTACTTGATTACGATCTGTGTGGTGTCACCGCCAGACACCACACTTGCTAGGTGGTAGCCTTTAAATCGGCCGCGGTCCATTAGTATACGTCGGACCCGCGGGTCGCCACTGTCAGTGATCGCAGACCGAGCGCCACCACGCGGCAGGTCTAGAGGGACTTACTAGCGCTCGCCCCAGTTGTACGGACGACTTAGCTAGCGATGCACACTGACGAAGCTTCGCTCATATGCAGAGCAGATAGTTAGAATAGCCTTCAGCTAAGTCAATGGCTACGACCTAGCAAGGCGCCATTAGCATTATATAACTTGTATCGTCAAGAGCGATGTACAACAATGATGGATTAAAGTTAAGTATTCCAGCAGCTACGTACTTTTCTTTATAGCATTCATTACGTATCCTGTTTCAGACCTCACGCCAATCTGCGTGAGGGTAACGCGTGCCTTTCGGCTACTTCCGAGTGGCGTGGCTGTCTTACTACGCCACAACAATCTGTGCGATGGAAACTGAAAGTAAATAAAATCATTTTTTCTCTTATCACCTTATCTTGGTGAGAGTGGCAATCTTTAATTATTTAAAAGTCGCTAGGGAAAGCCTGCTAATGCAGTAAGAGGCATCATAAGAAAAATTATATTACAACTATGATCTATTACATACTATTACAAAAGGTGCAGTCAGATTACATTTTATTATGTCGTAGTGAAGTACATCTGCTTGACTTTGTATCAACTTCTAATGATCTGTTTTCAATAAAATGTTTTTATTCAAGCAGCGTTTGATCGTGGTGAACACGACGTTCTTTAAATTAATGTGTTGGTCACAGCCTACATCTACAAAATATTTCCTCATACGAATTTATTTATCGAGATAATGATGCAACTATGTTTCTTTTAAACTGAATGACAAACTTTTGAACGGTATTCCATAGTTTGTGAAAATAGGACTGTGTCGATATAATAAAAGCGATACTGTGCGAATCTGACAAGAGTAGGCGGAAATGTACTGAATGTCAACCCCATGCCTTCGAGCACACGGTAGATTCAACACGATGCTCTTGTAAACAATCCGAACGTGACACGTAACTGCAAAAATTCCCATACGTAAACGGAACGATAACGCAAACCTCTCTTTCGATAGTGTATGGGTCACCTAGGAGTCGGTTTTAAAATTATCGTCAGAAACGTTCGTAAGTGAAACGTAGAAACCTGGCTCGAAGTCGTCCAGTCATGTTTAAGGAACTGCGATGAAGACGTGTCTCTTTGTGACGCACTACGTTTCGAGGCTAACAGCCACCTTTACCGCATGAAGACATGCTCACGTCCGCCAGGGGCAGTATGGTTAAAGCAGGCAGATACATAAGGAACCATATGTACTTAAGTACTGATCTTTGGTCCTGACGAGGAAATGGAGTTAATGCTTGAAACGTTGCGTGATAATGCAGTTTGGCTCTACTGAGCTGCAGTCTGTATATGTGTGCGATATGATCATAATTAGTTTCGAGAGCAATGTGATTATCAAACGATCCTGTGCGAAGTGGGAAGATAATAACGTAATGCCATTAGCTTATACAAAAAAGTAGCATTTTGTCAGTGCTAGGATAATTACAGATCGTTAACGCTCTCCTGTGCCGGCCCTAAGCTGCCCAATCGTAAGGTAAGGCATCTGTTCATAATACGTCAATTGCAGGAACAACAGTTTATTGTGTTTGATTAGGTAGGAATTGTCGTGACGTTTTCTGTGCTTAGACAACGTGCACTCTTCCCTTATTAGGCGTTAATTTTCTTCGGGAACAATAAATTTATTCTGAATTGTTCTCGCAACAAACACATTGACAAAGTGCTTCTTTTTGTCATACTGAAGCCTGAAAACTACTTTATTTACTTTTCAAACATTAATAAAAAGTTTAGATAGGTATGCTTCTCATATCGAATAGTTAGTGTGGGAGAGAAGCAAACATGGTTTTTCTCTAGCCTCAGCTTAAAAAAAGGTTATCGTATCTCAATTTTCTAACCACAAATCATTTTTGTAAAAAAAATTTTGGCCAGGTGCGAGTACAATTCGCGCACTGAAGCTTCCGTAGAAACTTAATTATGTATGGACAATTCATCCGTGCCTGACTCTAGAATCTCGACGATTTTTGCCTGTTATCGACATTGATACTGGGAAGATAACATTCCAGGGAAATTTGAAGACTTTCGAGAACGTTTTAATTTTAATTTTGAAGTCGTATAACAAATGACAAAAGAAATACTTTTATGTGATATAATTACAAATCAACAGTCTTGTACTGTGAAATCTTGCTTCTTGCATAATTTCATGATACTAGGTCAAGGAGAAGTATCCTATAGGTTTGCCCGCCCGGTTAGCCGTGCGGTCTAACGCACTGCTTTCCGGGCGGGAAACCCATGCAGGGTGGCGCAGTGGTTAGCAGGCTGGACTCACATTCGGGAGGACGACGGTTGGATTCCGCGTCCGGCCATCCTGATTTAGGTTTTCCGAGATTTCCCTAAATCACTTCAAGCAATTGCCAGGATGGTTCCTTTGAAAGAGCACGGCCGACTTCCTTCCCCATACTTCTCTAACCCGTTGAGACCGATGACCTCGCTGTCTGGTCTCCTCCCCCAAACCAAGCCAAGACGGGAGGGAAGACGTGCCGGTCCCCGGCACGAATCCGCCCGGCGGATTATTGTCGAGGTCCGGTGTGCCGGCCAGTCTGTGGATGGTTATTAAGGCGGTTTTTCATCTGTCTCAGCGAATGCGAGCTGGTTCCCTTATTCCGCCTCAGTTACAGTATGTCGGCACACGCTGCGGGAACACTGTGTCCACGTACGCGTACTCCTCTCGTCTGGTGTGAGACCTTCACGGAGTGGAGGGAGGGGCGGGGAGGGGGGGGGGGGGAGGAGGGCGGGGCTGTCCACTCGGGGCTGAACCGCACAGGGTTGAGTGGACTGCTGTAGCCTGTTGTGGGGTTATGAACCACTGAGGGCTACAGTGGGGATGAAGCCTCTCCGTCTTTTCTAGGTCCCCAGTTCCATATAATACAATACAGTACAATACAATACAATCGTATAGGTTTTGATGAGTGTCAAAATATGTGAAATTAATGGCCGTATGTGCTGCATTGACTCAGAACCTTTAATTTTTTTTATATCGCCAGGAGATCGTAGATCTTAGTGTTGTGGATTGGCAAGACAGCCAACCCACTAGGAGAGGAAGCCGAAAGGCACGCGTTTTAGCTCACGCAGGCTGGCGTGAGGTCCGGAACAGGTCAAGGAATTAGACTAGCAAAAAAGGACGTAGCTGTGGAATACTTAACTTTAATCCATAAATGCTGAACATCGCTCTTGACGGTACATGTTTTACAGCATCAATAGTAACTGGTAATGGCGCCTTGCTAGGTCGTAGCAAATGACGTAGCTGAAGGCTATGCTAACTGTCGTCTCGGCAAATGAGAGCGTAATTTGTCAGTGAACCATCGCTAGCATAGTTGGCTGTACAACTGGGGCGAGTGCTATGAAGTCTCTCTAGACCTGCCGTGTGGCGGCGCTCGGTCTGCAATCACTGACAGTGGCGACACGCGGGTCCGACGTATACTAATGGACCGCGGCCGATTTAAAGGCTACCACCTAGCAAGTGTGGTGTCTGGCGGTGACACCACACTTAGGATGTGACATAAAATGCGACTTGGTACATATATCCGTTCCTGAGAAAATTGGTTCTTAACGGTCACTGTGACAGACAGACGTACTGCGAAGTGACTGTATGTGGGTTCTATTTTCGCCGACAGAGGTACGGACTCTAAAATGAAAAACGACGAAAGAATGAATTTAACAAAACCATAAATTCCGCAAGAAGATATCTGTATTCATTGAATATACTACTGGCCATTAAAATTGCTACACCAAGAAGAAATGCAGATGATAAACGGGTATTCATTGGCCAAATATATTATACTAGACCTGACATGTGGTTACATTTTCACGCAATTTGGGTGCATAGATCCTGAGAAATCAGTAAACAGAACAACTACCTCTGGCCGTAATAACGGCCTTGATACGCCTGGGCAAGCAGTAAAGGAAACAAAAGAAAAATTCGGAGTAGGTATTAAAATCCATGGAGAAGAAATAAAAACTTTGAGGCTCGCCGATGACATTGTAATTCTGTCAGAGACAGCAAAGGACTTGAAAGGGCAGTTGAACGGAATGGACAGTGTCTTGAAAGGAGGATATAAGATGAACATCAACAAAAGCAAAACGAGGATAATGGAATGTAGTTAAATTAAATCGGGTGATGCTGAGGGGATTAGATCAGGAAATGAGACACTTAAAGTAGTAAAGGAGTTTTGCTATTTAGGGAGTAAAATAACTGATGATGGTCGAAGTAGAGAGGATATAAAATGTAGACTGGCAATGGCAAGGAAATCGTTTCTGAAGAAGAGAAATTTGTTAACATCAAGTGTAGATTTAAGTGTCAGGAAGTCGTTTCTGAAAGTATTTGTATGGAGTGTAGCCATGTATGGAAGTGAAGCATGGACGATAACCAGTTTGGACAAGAAGAGAATAGAAGCTTTCGAAATGTGGTGCTACAGAAGAATGCTGAAGATAAGGTGGGTAGATCACGTAACTAATGAGTAGGTATTGAATTGGATTGGGGAGAAGAGAAGTTTGTGGCACAACTTGACTAGAAGAAGGGATCGGTTGGTAGGACATGTTTTGAGGCATCAAGGGATCACAAATTTAGCATTGGAGGGCAGCGTGGAGGGTAAAAATCGTAGAGGGAGACCAAGAGATCAATACACTAAGCAGATTCAGAAGGATGTAGGTTGCAGTAGGTACTGGGAGATGAAGAAGCTTGCACAGGATAGAGTAGCATGGAGAGCTGCATCAAACCAGTCTCAGGACTGAAGACCACAACAACAACAACAACAACAACAACGCCTGGGCATTGAGTCAAAGAGAGCTTGGATGGCGTATACAGGTACAGCTGCCCATGCAGCTTCAACACGATACCACACTTCACCAAGAGTAGTGACTGGCGTATTATGACGAGCCAGTTGCTTGACCACCATTCACCAGACGTTTTCAATTGGTGAGAGACCTGAAGAATGTGCTGGCCAGGGCAGCAGTCGAACATTTTCTGTATCCAGAGAGGCCCGTACAGGACCTACAACATGCGGTCATGCATTATCCTGCTGAAATTTAGGGTTTCGCTGGGATCGAATGAAGGCTAGAGCCACGGGTCGTAACACATCTGAAATGTAACGTCCACTGTTCAAAGTGCCGTCAATGCGAACAAGAGGTGACCGAGACGTGTAACCATTGGTACCTCATACCATCACGCCGGGTGATACGCCAATATGGCGATAACGAATACACGCTTCCAATGTGCGTTCACCGCGGTGGAGACAAACACGGATGCGACCATCATGATGCTGTAAACAGAACCTGGATTCATCCGCAAAAAATGACGTTTTGCCATTCGTGCACCCAGGTTCGTCGTTGAGTACACTATTGCAGGCGCTCCTGTCTGTGATGCAGGATCAAGGGTAACCGCAGCCATACTCTCCGAGCTGATAGTCCATGCTGCTGCGAACGTCGTCGAACTGTTCGTGCAGGTGGTTGTTGTCTTGCAAACGTCCCCATGTGTTGACTCAGGGATCGAGACGTGGCTGCACGTTCCGTTACAGACATGCGGATATGATGCCTGTCATCTCGACTGCTAATGATACGAGGCCGTTGGCATCCAGCGCAGCGTTCCGTATTACCCTCTTGAACCCACCGATTCCACATTGTGCTCACAGTCATTGGATCTCGACCAACGCGTGCAGCAATGTCGCGATACGATAAACCGCAATCGCGATAGGCTAAAATCCGACCTTTATAAAAGTCGGAAACGTGATGGTATACATTTCTCCTCCTTACACAAGGCATCACAACAATGTTTCACCAGGCAACGCTTATCAGATACTGTTTGTGTATGAGAAATCGTTTGGAAACGTTGCTGATGTCAGCACGTTGTAGGTGTCGCCACCGGCGTCAACCTTGTGTGAATGCTCTGAAAAGCTAATCATTTGCATAGCACAGCACCTTCTTCCTGTCGGTTAAATGTGGCGTCTGTAGCACGTCATATTCGTGGTGTAGCAATTTTAATGGGCAGTAGCGTAAATTAAAGTTTCTTATTTGCGAGTGGTACAAATGTAATTTTATATGTGGCCTCACTGTATGCAGTGGTGCAGATACGTGACGAAGCGAATGTCCGACTGTAAGCTTGAAATATTTTACTTTGGCCTGAAGAAGATTAATAGTACGATCGTCGTTCCAATTAATTAGATCGCTTCCCGAAATAGTTGCACTGTGGAGAGTCATTAAGGCACACAGAGGCAGTTCATAGGGATTGATCTCAGAGTACTATGAGCTAAATGCATGCGAGGTCGATTGTGTCTGGACAGTAGCGGTTGTCGGGCCGACTGACAGCTGTGCTTCGTGGCGAAACTGGACACCTCGACGGGGCCCCTGCACATGGGGCCAAAGTTGTTCTTGCAGAATACGATAGCAGCGCGGGGCGGCCGATGCGCCGCCAAATGACGGAGCCGGCGACTAGGACGGCGCTTTGTTCCAGACCCGACACAGTGTGTGTGTGCACCGTCTCAGCTGAGAGGCAGCCGCGTTTGTTCCGTCACACAGTAGAGGGCGTCCCGGTGGCTAGCTTAATTCGTTTGACAATGGGTCCGATGTGCAGTGGATAATACAGTTTTTACTTGCCCAAACTAGGCGTAAGTTGCTTTAGGGCAGGGGTCTCCAAACTTTTTAGTCTGCGGCCCACATTGACTCCTCCACGAAGTCATAAAGGCCAAGATCTACATAGTGGGATTAAAGCACCCTAGCACTCCATGATCACCGTAATGTAAGGCTAAAGGAAACATGAAATCGCAAAAATCTAAGGTTGTGGGAATAGCTAGCACTGAAACGAACTACAATTTTTATTTAATTACATAATTTTGATTGGTGGACGTACCTGACCGAAATTCTGGCGTATTTTATTCTGGCGAATTTCACCGACAAAAAAGTATGTCACTGCACATTCTTCACGAAAGCGTTCTGCAAAGTTAACGAAATCTCAAAATCATTGTTAGCAACACTATTACTGCGTGACGTAACGCATTGTTATTTCAAGCGGCGCAACAATTAGTTTAGTTATGTAGTCTTGTAGCGACTAGCAGAGCCAGAGCATATATTTGATAGTTCTGTTGCGTGATTGTGTCTATGTTGCGAGTGTCTCCCGAGGTTTTTAGTGTTTTATGCGCTGTACTAGTAGGTGCGCCTTAGACCGCTCGGCTAATCCGGCGCGGCTCCAAAATGAAACATGCAAAAAGTATTTACAGATCAAAATTAAGTGATGAGCATCTGAAGTCTCTGATGATTATCTCTACCAATAAACTTGATCCACAACTGGAGGTAATTATGAAAGGAAAGTTACAGCTACATAAAAGTGACTAATTATCACTAAGATATTAAATTTCTTTACGTCAGTGCTCTAACACTGTGAGTTTTCTAGATATAAATTAATTACAGTTATTTTTATACATCAGTTACAACTAAAATATCCAATATCATTATGTACACCAGCTGATTTATTTTCTTTAAGTTGCCTTTAAATAAAAATATTTTATACGATTTGCTTGCTATGTGTATTTTACAACGTAATCAAAAGAAAGTGAAAACTTGCTTACGAATCATCTTCCATAATGATCGATTACTAAGGCTAGTCGGCGAAGTGACGTCCATTTGAAAGACTTGCACCAGACTCGTGAGTAGAATAAAATGCAAAGAATTTTTTTACTTAAAATGTTTTCGTCAAACTAGTCTGTTAACCGTTATTCTTTTTTTTCCACTATCGCAGAATGGTCTGTCTGTTTATTGTGGATAGCCACAAGTTTAACCATGACCTTCCGCTTTGTAAAGATAGAGCTCCGACAATGTCGCGGTGCATCGGTCGCGATAGGCCTCGAAACTCAATTGTTGGCAGTATAGGTACCACCTCAAACATCTGGCGGGTCGGATACCGGGGATGTCCGGCCAGCTAAAGCGGGCCGGTTTGCCAGCCCTCGCGGGCCGGTTTCGGCCCGCGGGCCCTGGTTTGGAGACCCTTGCTTTACGATAAAGACAATGACTTGTTTCTAATTTTTTAACCGTATTTTTCAGCTTCAGGATATTCAGATCGTATCGTTAACTGTTCTCGAAGTATTTCCTGATACGTCTAGATGTCTCTTCTCCCCGTTCGTAGCCTTTTCCTTTGTGGAAGTTTCCTTTTCTACCACCTTGCTGTAGTCTAATAATAGTTTGTTGTAACTACTGTTTGAGTCTGGCTGTTCAACGTACATCTGAAGTGCCCAGCTGCTAACTTGATCCATTAGATTTCGGCCGCGTGACCGCGGAAGCCCTGTTTCGTTATCTATACTTCGGCCGTATATCCTTCGTCCATCTTGAGGATGAAACGGGTAACCAAATACAAATAAAAAGCGTCTTAAGGGGGGTAGGACGCCAAACGGGCCGTCTTGGAGCAGGAGAGACACCACAGGACATTTTAATTCCCACTGTCTGTACTTTTACGAATAAATTCATAAAACTTTGTCAGCATGATCTGGAAGGATTCAGGATTCACACTCATAGCAGTGGAAGTTCAAAAACATTAAAAAATATTTTTTTTTACAAGTGAACTTACATCATTTTTTTTCACTTACTATTGGCTGCGTTTGTTGCTACAGGTACACGTTTCTTCATAAGTAAGAGAGATTCTTCGATGAATTTTGCACAGCATACAAACCATACTTACAGGTGTATGAAAGTCTAGAAATTATTTAATTTATGAAAAAAAGAATGTGCTGTTACATTTTAAACTTCGTGTTTAGAAAAAACTCAAATTTTATAGTTAATTATCTCAATTATTACCACAGTTTTCAATAGATTTGGAAAATTCTAGAGTTTCATACACCTGTAAGTATGGTTTGTATGCTATGCAAAATTCATCGAAGAATCTCACTTACTTATGAAGAAAAGTGTACCTATAGCAACAAATGCAGCCAATGGTAAGTGAAAAAATTTCAACTTTTAAATGTAAAAAAAAATTGTTTTTTTATAGTTTTGAACTGCCACTGCTATAAGTGTATTTCCAGAATCCTTTCCGACCATTCTGACAAAGTTTTATGAATTTATTCGTAAAAGTATAGACAGTGGTAATTAAAATGTCCTGTGGTACCTCTCCTGCTCCAAATCGTCCCGTTTGACATCCTACCCCCCCCCCCCCCCCTCCTTAAAGCTGTATTGAGATCAGTTGTTTGCAGCGCGATTGTTGGCCAGCAAGATTTAGGATCATTTCTTGCAACGAAACTGCCTCACTTCCTGGAGGAGGATAACAAACACTTAAATAATGTGAATAATAGTAAAACCCGAATACTTCGGAAAATGTGGTGAGCGTTGTATTAAATCCGTAAGTTAGTCTGATCAGTTTCTTAGATTTCCTGCTTTGTGATAAGCCATCTTATCCTTCTACTGCGTACAGTGCCTCAACATGGTCAAATAAATTAGTTTCGTACAGCACGTTAATAGTTACTTTCCTTTTCAATGTGAACATAGTAACCACTCAACACAATGACATAACAGTCTATTGCTATTCAAGTTGCGTGAAAGATGAATGGGCGAAATATCAGATGAAGAAGTAGTATTTCTGCTGCTGCACGCCCGAAATCCAAAGGATCATTCATTGCCTCGCGAAAACTTGAAGACGCAGCTACTCGGTGTTGTCGCTTCCCACGCCCGGGTTCCCGGGTTCGATTCCCGGCGGGGTCAGGGATTTTCTCTGCCTCGTGATGACTGTGTGTTGTGTGATGTCCTTAGGTTAGTTAGGTTTCAGTAGTTCTAAGTTCTAGGGGACTGATGACCTCAGATGTTAAGTCCCATACTACTCAGAGCCATTTGAACCATTTGGAAAGCTTACGGACGAAAGGTATCATTCGCATGATGTGTCACTTCAGAGTAACTTAACTAGGTGAACCATACCTAGAAAGAAATGCTTTAGTACAGTACAGTGCAGACGGTAACTGAAAGAAATAAGCGATAAGACGAACAGAAATGACAGTTTTATTGAAAGACAATAATTATAGGGTGTTTCAAAAACACTTTACAACTTTGAAAATTCATCTAAATTAATTCATAGTACCTGCAGAGGTGGTTGCAGTGCCAATTTGTAGGGAAATACATCATGGCTGGTCTCGCGTAGTTTGCTAGTGCCGAATCACACCGTAAGAAGAGCTCGCGGCTGTTGCGTTAAAGATGACTGCCTTCACTGGACCCGAGCGCGCTAGCTGTGTGTTTTGGTTTGAAGAATCGAAGTCGGCGACAACAGTTCAACGTAATTCCCCTACCAAGTACGCTAAAGATTATGCTAGTAGGCGTACAATTTATGATTGGCATAAATGTTTTGTAGAAACTGGGTGCTCGCTAAGACATGGGAAAACATCAGGTCAATGGACTGGCCGTGATGCGCCAATTGCATAGCCCCCATGTTCCCCAGACCTGACGCCAATCGATTTTTTTAAAATGGGGATTCATCAATGGTATCATGTTTGTACCTCCTGTGGCGGCTTCTCTACCTGCACTTAGAGCATGAATTTACGCCGCAACTAAGGAAGTTACACCAGCTGCGACATAGTCGCGTATACGAACAGTGATCCAATACTATCAAATGTTTTTTATTCCAGTCTTTGACCACAATATCAATTCTTTTGACGATGACCGCTTTCAATCCGTAATGAACATCCTCAGGTAATATACAAATATACAGGGTGGTCCACTGATCGCGACCGAGCCAAATATCTCACGAAATAAGCGTCAAACGAAAAAAATAAAAAGGACGAAACTTCTCTAGCTTGAAAGGGGAAACCAGATGGCGCTATGATTGGCCCGCTAGATGGCGCTGCCATAGGTCAAAAGCATATCAACTGTGTTTTTTTAAATAGGAACCCCCATTTTATTATATACTCGTGTAGTACGTAAAGAAATATGAATGTTTTAGTTGGACCACTTTTTTCGCTTTGTGATAGATGGCGCTGTAATAGTCACAAACATATGCCTAACTATTTTAGACGAACAGTTGCTAACAGGTAGGTTTTTAAAATTAAAATACAGAACGTAAAAACGTTGGAACATTTTATTTCGGTTGTTCCAATGTGATGCATGTACCTTTGTGAACTTATCATTTCTGAGAAGAAATGCTGTTACAGCGTGATTACCTGTAAATACCACATTAATGCAATAAATGCTCAAAATGATGTCCGTCAACCTCAATGCATTTGGCAATACGTGTAACGACATTCCTCTCAACAGCGAGTAGTTCGCCTTCCGTAATGTTCGCACATGCATTGACAATGCGCTGACGCATGTTATCAGGCGTTGTCGTTGGATAACGATAGCAAATATCCTTCAACTTTCACCACAGAAAGAAATCCGGGGACGTCAGATCCGGTGAACGTGAACAATACACCTGTCATGAAATATGCTATTCAATACCGCTCCAACCGCACGCGAGCTATGTGCCGGACATGTCATGCAGTGAAACATCTTGTAGTAACATGGGTAGAACATTACGTAGGAAATCAGCATACATTGCACCATTTAGATTGCCATCGATAAAATGGGGGCCAATTATCCTTCCTCCCATAATGCCGCACCATACATTAACCCGCCAAGGTCGCTGATGTTACGTTTGTAGCAGCCATCGTGGATTTTCCGTTGCCCAATAGTGCATATTACGCCGGTTTACGTTACCGCTGTTGGTGAATGACCCTTCGTCGCTAAACAGAACGCGTGCAAAAAATTTGTCATCGTCCCTTAATTTCTCTTGTACCCAGTGGCAGAAATGTACAAGACGTTGAAAAGTCGTCGCCATGCAATTCCTGGTGCATAGAAATATGGTACGGGTGCAATCGATGTTGATGTAGCATTCTCAACACCGACGTTTTTGAGATTCCCGATTCTCGCGCAATTTGTCTATTACTGATGTGCGGATTAGCCGCGACAGCAGCTAAAACACCTACTTGGGCATCATCATTTGTTGCAGGTCGTCGTTGACGTTTCACAGGTGGCTGAACGCTTCCTGTTTCCTTAAATAACGTAACTATCCGGCGAACGGTCCGGACACTCGGATGCTGTCGACAGGATACCGAGCAGCATACATAGCACACGAACGTTGGGCATTTTGATCACATTAGCCATACATCAACACGATATCGACCTTTTCCGCAATTGGTAAACGGTCCATTTTAACACGGGTAACATATCACGAAGCAAATACCGTCCGCACTGGCGGAATGTTACGTGATACCACGTACTTATAAGTTTGTGACTATTACAGCGCCATCTATTACAAAATGAAAATAGTGGTTCAACTAAGAAATTCATATTTCTTTACGTACTACACGAATGTGTAATAAAAAGGGGGGTTCCTATTTTAAAAAACGCAGTTGATATCCGTTTGACCTATGGGAGTGCCATCTAGCGGGCCAATCATAGCGTCATCTGGTTTCCCCCTTCAAGCTAGACGAGTTTCGTTCTTTGTAGTTTTTTCGTTTGAAGCTTATTTCGTTAGATATTTGGCCCGGTCACTATCAATGGACCACCCTGTATACACCTAGTGAGAAGAGTGTGTTTCAACACAATATAGCAATACGTATCACAATATACTATCATACAACCTGGGAAATGTACAGGTAAAATACAGTAAAACGTACCTTTTCCACACCTTGTCCTAAAGTGCTAAGGCCATAATGGCATCGTCAAGACATATAACTATAATGAGCACGGCATCGACACATAGATGTAAAATAAGGCGTAGAACACACAGTCGTTACTGCAACTGGCTACTGAAGTACGGTAGCTGCCAGAAATCTGTTTGCCTACAGCCTACCTAGATGTCGCTACTGAGGGCTTAGATGTAGTCATCATTTATGCAAAAAACATGATTTATCTACCACAACTACTTTCTATGATAGTTATCAATATTTTAAAGTCTGCTACATGTATTTTACCAAAAGTGTTTTTTTTATCAGATCATATCCTTTGCATAAATAATGACTACATCTAAGCCCACAGTACAACATCTAGGTAGGATGTAGGCAAACAGATTTCTGGTAGCTACCGTACTTCAGTAGTCAGTTGCAATAACGAATGTGTGGACGATGTGGCCTATTCTACGCCTTATTTTAGATCTATGTGTCGATGCTGTGCTGATTATATTTACATGTTTTGACGATGCCATTATGGCCTTAGCACTTTAGGACATGGTGTAGAAAAGGTACGTTTTACCGTTTTTTATCTGTACATTTCCCTGGTTGTAGGATAGTATATTGTGATACGTATTGCTGTATTATGTTGAAAGACACACTGCTCACTAGGTGTATATATTTGTATATTGTAGATCTGAGGATGGTCGTTACGGACTGAAACCGGTCATCGTCAAAAGAATTGATATTGCGATCAAAGACTGGAATAAAAAATATTTGAACAAGTTACATCTGCAAACCCCCCCATGAACCATGGACCTTGCCGTTGGTGGGGAGACTTGCGTGCCTCAGCGATACAGATAGCCGTACCGTAGGTGCAACCACAACGGAGGGGTATCTGTTGAGAGGCCAGACAAACGTGTGGTTCCTGAAGAGGGGCAGCAGCCTTTTCAGTAGTTGCAAGGGCAACAGTCTGGATGATTGACTGATCTGGCCTTGTAACAATAACCAAAACGGCCTTGCTGTGCTGGTACTGCGAACGGCTGAAAGCAAGGGGAAACTACAGCCGTAATTTTTCCCGAGGGCATGCAGCTTTACTGTATGATTACATGATGATGGCGTCCTCTTGGGTAAAATATTCCGGAGGTAAAATAGTCCCCCATTCGGATCTCCGGGCGGGGACTACTCAAGAGGATGTCGTTATCAGGAGAAAGAAAACTGGCGTTCTACGGATCGGAGCGTGGAATGTCAGATCCCTTAATCGGGCAGGTAGGTTAGAAAATTTAAAAAGGGAAATGGATAGGTTGAAGTTAGATATAGTGGGAATTAGTGAAGTTCGGTGGCAGGAGGAACAAGACTTCTGGTCAGGTGACTACAGGGTTATAAACACAAAATCAAATAGGGGTAATGCAGGAGTAGGTTTAATAATGAATAGGAAAATAGGAATGCGGGTAAGCTACTACAAACAGCATAGTGAACGCATTATTGTGGCCAAGATAGATACGAAGCCCACGCCTACTACAGTAGTACAAGTTTATATGCCAACTAGCTCTGCAGATGACGAAGAAATTGAAGAAATGTATGATGAAATAAAAGAAATTATTCAGATTGTGAAGGGAGACGAAAATTTAATAGTCATGGGTGACTGGAATTCGAGTGTAGGAAAAGGGAGAGACGGAAACATAGTAGGTGAATATGGATTGGGGGACAGAAATGAAAGAGGAAGCCGCCTGGTCGAATTTTGCACAGAGCACAACATAATCATAACTAACACTTGGTTTAAGAATCACGAAAGAAGGTTGTATACATGGAAGAACCCTGGCGATACTAAAAGGTATCAGATAGATTATATAATGGTGAGACAGAGATTTAGGAACCAGGTTTTAAATTGTAAGACATTTCCAGGGGCAGATGTGGACTCTGACCACAATCTATTGGTTATGACCTGTAGATTAAAACTGAAGAAACTGCAAAAAGGTGGGAATTTAAGGAGATGGGACCTGGATAAACTAAAAGAACCAGAGGTTGTACAGAGATTCAGGGAGAGCATAAGGGAGCAATTGACAGGAATGGGGGAAATAAATACAGTAGAAGAAGAATGGGTAGCTTTGAGGGATGAAGTAGTGAAGGCAGCAGAGGATCAAGCAGGTAAAAAGACGAGGGCTAGTAGAAATCCTTGGGTAACAGAAGAAATATTGAATTTAATTGATGAAAGGAGAAAATATAAAAATGCAGTAAGTGAAACAGGCAAAAAGGAATACAAACGTCTCAAAAATGAGATCGACAGGAAGTGCAAAATGGCTAAGCAGGGATGGCTAGAGGACAAATGTAAGGATGTAGAGGCCTATCTCACTAGGGGTAAGATAGATACCGCCTACAGGAAAATTAAAGAGACCTTTGGAGATAAGAGAACGACTTGTATGAATATCAAGACCTCAGATGGAAACCCAGTTCTAAGCAAAGAAGGGAAAGCAGAAAGGTGGAAGGAGTATATAGAGGGTCTATACAAGGGCGATGTACTTGAGGACAATATTATGGAAATGGAAGAGGATGTAGATGAAGATGAAATGGGAGATATGATACTGCGTGAAGAGTTTGACAGAGCACTGAAAGACCTGAGTCGAAACAAGGCCCCCGGAGTAGACAATATTCCATTGGAACTACTGACGGCCGTGGGAGAGCCAGTCCTGACAAAACTCTACCATCTGGTGAGCAAGATGTATGAAACAGGCGAAATACCCTCAGACTTCAAGAAGAATATAATAATTCCAATCCCAAAGAAAGCAGGTGTTGACAGATGTGAAAATTACCGAACTATCAGCTTAATAAGTCACAGCTGCAAAATACTAACGCGAATTCTTTACAGACGAATGGAAAAACTAGTAGAAGCCAACCTCGGGGAAGATCAGTTTGGATTCCGTAGAAACACTGGAACACGTGAGGCAATACTGACCTTACGACTTATCTTAGAAGAAAGATTAAGGAAAGGCAAACCTACGTTTCTAGCATTTGTAGACTTAGAGAAAGCTTTTGACAATGTTGACTGGAATACTCTCTTTCAAATTCTAAAGGTGTCAGGGGTAAAATACAGGGAGCGAAAGGCTATTTACAATTTGTACAGAAACCAGATGGCAGTTATAAGAGTCGAGGGACATGAAAGGGAAGCAGTGGTTGGGAAGGGAGTAAGACAGGGTTGTAGCCTCTCCCCGATGTTGTTCAATCTGTATATTGAGCAAGCAGTAGAGGAAACAAAAGAAAAATTCGGAGTAGGTATTAAAATTCATGGAGAAGAAATAAAAACTTTGAGGTTCGCCGATGACATTGTAATTCTGTCAGAGACAGCAAAGGACTTGGAAGAGCAGTTGAATGGAATGGACAGTGTCTTGAAAGGAGGATATAAGATGAACATCAACAAAAGCAAAACAAGGATAATGGAATGTAGTCTAATTAAGTCGGGTGATGCTGAGGGAATTAGATTAGGAAACGAGGCACTTAAAGTAGTAAAGGAGTTTTGCTATTTGGGGAGCAAAATAACTGATGATGGTCGAAGTAGAGAGGATATAAAATGTAGGCTGGCAATGGCAAGGAAAGCGTTTCTGAAGAAGAGAAATTTGTTAACATCCAGTATAGATTTAAGTATCAGGAAGTCATTTCTGAAAGTATTCGTATGGAGTGTAGCCATGTATGGAAGTGAAACATGGACGATAAATAGTTTGGACAACAAGAGAATAGAAGCTTTCGAAATGTGGTGCTACAGAAGAATGCTGAAGATTAGATGGGTAGATCACATAACTAATGAGGAAGTATTGAATAGGATTGGGGAGAAGAGAAGTTTGTGGCACAACTTGACCAGAAGAAGGGATCGGTTGGTAGGACATGTTCTGAGGCATCAAGGGATCACCAATTTAGTATTGGAGGGCAGCGTGGAGGGTAAAAATCGTAGAGGGAGACCAAGAGATGAATACACTAAGCAGATTCAGAAGGATGTAGGTTGCAGTAGGTACTGGGAGATGAAAAAGCTTGCACAGGATAGAGTAGCATGGAGAGCTGCATCAAACCAGTCTCAGGACTGAAGACCACAACAACAACACATCTGCAAATGCTACAGCGAGGTTTGGAAGAAATTGACTTCCGATGGGATGTGTGCAGGATAACCAACGGAAACCACATACAACATCTTTAGTTTAAGGTAAAAAAAGTGATGTGTTTCCCTACAAAATAACACTAAACCTAGCTCGATATCTTCTTTCAATAAATGTATATGAATTTCTAAAGTTGTAAAGTCCTTTTCGAAACACCCTGTACACTGAAGTCATCACGATTCATTATGGGTTAAAATGGCTCTGAGCACTATAGGACTTAACTGCTGAGGTCATCAGTCCCCTAGAACTTAGAACTACTTAAACCTAACTAACCTAAGGACATCACACACATCCATGCCCGAGGCAGGATTCGAACCTGCGACCGTAGCGGTCGCGCGGTTCCAGACTGTAGCGCCTAGAACCGCTCGGCCACACCGGATTCATTATGGCGCGCTGGAGATTACAAGAGGCAGGCCATGGTTCTTAATGGGGTGTGTGATCACCATGGGCGGCAGTGCATGCCCTGCAACATGCTCCTATGCTTGACATAAGGCTCGTGACGAATTTTGTGGTATGACGTTCCATTCCTTGACCAGCGCGATTCGCAACTTGTGAACTGCAGCCGGTGCAAGTGGACGTTTTGCAGTACGACTCCCCGATGTCTCCCACATGCACTCTGTGGGATTTAAGTCGGGGGAACGGGTAGGGCAGTCCATTCGCCGAATAATCTCTCGTTCCATGAGCTCTTCCACCGGCGCTGCCGGCCGTGGTGGCAGAGCGCTTCTAGGCGCTACAGTCTGGAACCGCGCGACCGCTACGGTCGCAGGTTCGAATCCTGCCTCGGGCATGGATGTGTGTGACGTCCTTAGGTTAGTTAGGTTTAAGTAGTTCTAAGTTCTAGGGGACTGGTGACCTGAGCAGTTAAGTCCCATAGTGCTCAGAGCCATTTGAACCATTTGATGATTAAATATTTGGACGTCAATACGCCCATTCAACATGATGCCTCCCACCAACACGACCATGTTCGGCAGTGATGGACCTACCCTCATCCGGCGAGAGGCGAGCATCCAGGAACGTTGCAAGTCAGAGAACGTTTGTAACAATGTCACCCTCGCTGTACACAACTACGTCGTCTGCAAAACGCCACGCAGGCCTACAGGTTTTATAAGTTTAATTCATTTACACAGGCCGTGAACAACAGCGGCAATTGTGTCGAAGTGGAGAATAGGTTCTCACTTATCCATCATCCAACCTGTGATAATATGACGTGTTAGCGACACGTGACGATTCTACAAATTGACAGAGAAATTTCATCAGGAATGCAGATACTATAAATAGAAACTTAGGAATGAAACAGCACCGAGCCGGCCGGAGTGGCTGTGCGGTTCTGGGCGCTGCAGTCTGGAGCCGAGCGACCGCTACGGTCGCAGGTTCGAATCCTGCCTCGGGCATGGATGTGTGTGATGTCCTTAGGTTAGTTAGGTTTAAGTAGTTCTAAGTTCTAGGCGACTGATGACCTCAGAAGTTCAGTCGCATAGTGCTCAGAACCATTTGAACCATTTTTTTTTAAACAGCAGCGAACCATCCGGGGTTGCGACCTGGCGTAAGCTGAACATGACAGAGTCCGCTCAAAACCAAATACTGTATGCCCCGGAGCCAGTAAACTCTCCTTCTCCTTGTGACACAATCTGATGACAACAGAAATATCGAGGCGTCGTGACCTGTGACCGTTGCTGCAATCCTGCCCGCAAATAGGTTACTCAGAGGGTTTAACTGCGTGTTTTATGGCGGAGCACTCCGGGATGAACACAGCGACACTCTGATAACTGCCCACCAACACTCGTAAAGCGGACTCCGGCAGATACCAGGGCGGCGGTTTCCCGCAGTCGCGCTCCATTAGCGATCTGCGAGAACATCGCGTGCAGTTTCTTATGCGGCATCGTCGCATTCTTCGAAATGCCATTATGCCTGCAATCTGATCGATGTTAAGTCTGATGAAACGCTTTTAACGAGGAGCACTCGTGGGACTGAAATTATCTCTCTAAAATGGAAGCTATATCGGCAACGAACGAATAACTGGCCTGTGGCACCATTAGCGACAAAACGAGCGTTTTGCCCCCATTGATTCCCTCGCGACGAGAATGCTGGGGTATGTGCACCAAATAATAACGAATTAAACGGCATTAGATGTTGTAAGTACAATGCTACAACGATCATTTGTCTGCAAGAAACTATTGTCGCAGGACAGTCACAAGAAAACGCAGAAAAGATTTGGAAAAAAAAAAAAAAATCCCCATTGGTTTCATGCAGTATCCGATCACAAGATTTATGGTGAACATCTGAATCGATATGGTACTGTTTGTAGTACAATCTTCCCAGGGAATTATGCCCGTCTGGCTTCTTACTTTTCTATAACTGATCAGAAAAATGACAGTGTGTGATCTGTGTATTGTTTTTACTCTTTCTGCTGTTGTCTGTAAGCATGTATTAGTTCTTTAAGTGCCGTCTGAGGCTCATCTGTTGTTCTGACATGATCACGATCTCTGGTTTCTTATGAAGCGCATTGCTTTAAAACAAGCGTTCAGTGCATAGTGCTGTGGAATGTGGAAAAACCGCAAAATGGCGTTCATAAGAAGAAGAACAACACCAAAAACGCAACAGGAGCGTAATATGTAAGAAATTGTTCACGCAACCTGCCACTGATGATGCCTTGCAAAAAATAAAGGCGAAACGAGTATGGCACTAAAATTGTGTTTTATTCAGTTGCTGCCAGTCGGTCCATAAGTAAAAATTATCAATATACCATAATATTACACGCAACTGAGGAAGACAGGACTATAAAAGTTGAAGAAGTAATTTTACTCTCGCTCTATTCGCGAAATGCGTGGGACGGAAAATCCGACAGAAAATCACTGATATTGGTACGATGTATTCGCCAATCTTACGAAGTACACAGATTAGATCATGATTAAAAGTGAAATTTTACCATATTATAAGGGAAAAAGATCCTAGAATTTTAATCCAACTCAACAAAATTGAGGATCGTCTGCATGATTACTTCATTTAGTTACGCGGTTTACGAGCCCAAAATGAGACTTTGACTGTCATCGTTAAAGGAAGTACAATATTGGCGAACAATACGGAAAAAAATCTTACACGTTGAGAGTGAGGTGCAAACACTTGTAACCTTCGACAGTGCTGTGCAGTAACTGAGTGTGTTAAAAGTTACGCAGTGAATAAATATAAATTCTTCCCACACTGCCAGTTCCATTCTAGTCATCTATTTATTCCTGTATTTATTTTACTGCGCTTGTGTATGTACTCCACATATCCTGACGTTTTATAATAACTGCAGCTTTCGTACAGTAATACATATTCTTCATACCACCGATATATAATTCACCTTACATATTTCCTGTTCCAATTGTCAGTTTTATCTTTTACTTTGTTTTGCATCACCTTCCATATATAATACTCCTAAAAGTTATTAATTACTCTCGTCTTGTAATTATTTTATTTTATTGTTCGTGTTAATTTAATTTAAGGTGTTATACGGACTATTAAGTTGATTTACTACATCCTCTCTTCTGTTGAGTGCAATTCTTCGCTACAGTTTTCCTCCTCCCATCCACCTCATCTTCAAACACACACACACACACACACACACACACACACACACACACACACACACACAGACACACACATATATATATTTTTTTTTTCACTATTGTTAACTAATATTGTACAGTCTCTGAGGACGAAAGTCAGTTATAAAGTCTGACCATCTCGTAAGGCGAAAACGGGTAAATACTGTACAACCAAAACTGGTATATAACTTATCCCTGAACAAGCTTGGAACCAAAGAAACCGTCTCGCAGTCACATACTAAACTGACTAAATACTGCTACTGATGTGCGGATTAGCCGCGACAGCTGCTAAAACACCTACTTGGGCATCATCATTTGTTGCAGGTCGTGGTTGACGTTTCACGTGTGGCTGAACTCTTCCTGTTTCCTTAAATAACGTAGCTATCCGGCAAACGGTCCGGACACTTGGATGATCTCGTCCAGAATACCGAGCAGCATACATAGCACATGCCCGTTGGGCATTTTGATCACAATATCCATACATCAACACGATATCCACCTTTTCCGCGAATGGTAAACGGTCCATTTTAACACGGGTAATGTATCACTAAGCAAATACCGTCCGCACTGGCGGAATGTTACGTGACACCACGTACTTATACGTTTGTGACTATTAAGCGCCATCTATCACAAAGCGAAAAAAGTGGTCCAACTATAACATTCATATTTCTTTACGTACTACACAAATATGCAATAAAAATGGGGGTTCCTATTTTTAAAAAACGCAGTTGATATCCGTTTGACCTATGGCAGCGCCATCTAGTGGGCCAGCCATGGCGCCATCTGGTTTCCCCCTTCAAGCTAGACAAGTTTCGTTCTTGGTATTTTTTTTCGTTTGACCCTTATTTCGTGAGATATTTGGCCCGGTCACGATCAATGGACTACCCTGTGTATGGTTTCAAAAAGTCGATGCAACCGCCGGGGCCCTTTCCTTGTCAGAGCAACAGAGAGCTACGAACGATGAAGTGAGCACGAAGTGGAGGTGTGGTCAGCTTGCAGAGACGCAGCCCGCGGGGATGGGTCGGGCGACGGCAGGGCAGCAGAGGCGGCGGCTGCGCGTGATGACGCAAGCGGCGGCCCGGCCGGCCTTTAAACCGGCGGCCGCGGTAGACGGCGCGGTGGCACACATCCAGCGGGCCAGCCGGAGGTCACGCCGGCCGCGCACCGCCTGACTCACGGCACACAAACAGCCCGCGCCGAGCCGCACAGCGCGTCTGCCCGCCTGTCCAGCGGCCGCACGTGGGACCGCCAGGCCACACCCTGCTGGAGGCCAGGCTGCTGCTGTGGCAGCACCGTTGAAGCCGTCGGCACACGCACCTTGCACCCGAACCAGGGGCGCCCGCCGGTTTTTGTCTCAGTAGGGGCAAAAAAATTTCACCATGTATAAAAAATCTCCCAGTACCTATTGCAGCCTACGTCCTTCTGAAACTGCTTAGTGTATTCATCTCTTGGTTTCCCTCTACGATTTCTACCCTCCACGCTGCCCTCCGGTACTAAATTGGTGATCCCTCGATGTCTCAGAACATGTCCTACCAACCGATCCCTTCTTCTACTCAAGCTGTGCCACAAACTCCTCTTCTCCCCAATTCTATTCAATACCTCCTCATTAGTTATGTGATCTACCCATCTAATCTTCAGCATTCTTTTGT
This sequence comes from Schistocerca americana, assembly GCF_021461395.2. NCBI lineage: Eukaryota > Metazoa > Arthropoda > Insecta > Orthoptera > Acrididae > Schistocerca > Schistocerca americana. Next base: position 435,141,253 of record NC_060126.1, on the reverse strand, counting down.
AGCACCACATTTCGAAAGCTTCTATTCTCTTCTTGTCCAAACTATTTATCGCCCATGTTTCACTTCCGTACATGACTACACTCCATACAAATACTTTCAGAAAAGACTTCCTGACACTTAAATCTATACTCGATGTTAACAAATTTCTCTTCTTCAGTAACGCCTTCCTTGCCATTGGCGGTCTACATTTTAAATCCTCTCTACTTCGACCATCATCAGTTATTTTGCTCGCCAAATAGCAAAACTCCTTTACTACTTTAAGTGTCTCATTTCCTAATCTAATTCCCTCAGCATCACCTGACTTAATTCGACTACATTCCATTACCCTCGTTTTGTTTTTCTTGATGTTCATCTTATACCCTCCTTTCAAGACACTGTCCATTCCGCTCAATTGCTCTTCCAGGTCGTTTGCTGTGTCTGACAGAATTACAATGTAATCGGCGAACCTCAAAGTTTTTATTTCTTCTCCATGGATTTTAATACCTACTCCGAACTTTTCTTTTGTTTCCTTTATTGCTTCCTCAATATACAGATTGAATAACATCGGGGACAGGCTACAGCCCTGTCTCACTCCCTTCCCAACCACTGCTTCCCTTTCGTACCCCTCGACTCGTAAAACTGCGATCTGCTTTCTGTACAAATTGTAAATAGCCTTTCGCTCCCTGTATTTTACCCCTGCCACCTTCAGAATTTGAAAGAGAGTACTCCAATCAACATTGTCAAAAGCTGTCTCTAAGTCTACAAATGCTAGAAACGTAGGTTTGCCTTTCCTTAAAATATATATATATATATATATATATATATATATATATATATATATATATATATATATATATGTTTCTGAACCATATTCTGCCAATAAATTGTTTTCTTACCACTAATAATTGTTTAAGCGCTTAAAAACACTGCTCATGCAGTGAACGCAGTTGGATTTGAATTAACCGTCCGGAAAAAAAAACGGTTCACTACACTCAACTGTGTCCGGAAATGAAGGTAGCTCACGCCCCACCCTGCTAGATCACGTTCGTTGACAGTAGTTCCAATGACGAATATTGCCTACTTTTACAGACAAGTAGCGATATTACTGGCCACACAGTACCCTCGAACACTTTTTCAGCAAACGAAAAGGAACATAATACAATACGCTAATTTAAATTAGCGTCTGACGATTGTTAACCATTATTTGAAATTTGAAAGAATAAAATTTTGCCGAGTGTGTTTTGTTGTGCAACTGTATTGTGTTTCCAGTTGAGGTTTATGAAGAGGTCTGTACCTAGTGAGGTGGGAACAGAGAGGGTGACATTTTAGTACCCTGTAAGTCAACATTTTTGAGATGGAACTCTCACCATGGGTACCATTCTTAATGGGACCACGTACTCATGTAGTAGTTTGTCTATCGGCAGATTAGCTTTATTTTATTATAGCTTATTAGTAATGCCCAGAGTTTGTTAACATGTAAACGGTCTTTCCTTATCAGATATGCATTGTTTACAGTTACTAAAATCTCGAATATTCCGCCTATCTTTAATTTTGTATTTTTCGTCATATAGATACTGTATTGTAGATTATTTTTCAAGGAAGATATCATTTTTTTTATGTTTGTGTTTAACGTCCCTTTATGACACAACTGATTCTTTTAATATGTAAAGAACAAACAATGGACGTACCTTCAGGAAAAACGCTTAAAAGTTGCTCAAGAATGCATTTGTAAAAGTTAACAATAAACTGCTGGTTCATCTGATTATTCCCATTGTTGCCTCACTTGCTGTTGTTAATTTCTACCACGTGTGGGTGTAGAAATATAAATAAAGATACTTCGTAGGCAATAGCTGTATGACGGATATATAACAATTTTGCACATCTTCAACGAACGAGATTTCTTAAAGCAAAACACACAATTTTTAAATTTATCGTCAATTTTTAATTTTAGTTTCATTGTCCTTTAAAGTTTTTCATTGCTCTGGTTCATCCTGTAATTCTGTTTACATATGTTTTATATCACTTTTAAGTCATTTTATCGATATTTTCCGGTTATTTTAGTGGTAATTTTACAGGTATTTTAAGTCATACATAACTGAGCCTTAACGTTACAGGTATTTTTTATATTCGTAAACTGAATGAATTCTCACTAGGGGCAACTGCCTCCCCCCCCCCCTCCCCCATGTGGGCGACACTGGTCCAAACGTTGAGATTTGAGCGTGGCAGTTCCTGACGTCATAGCGTGGAACAGCTCGTTCCGGAGTCCTTCCGAACGTGCAGAGCAATATCTGGCATGTCAGATATTCTGAGCGTGCGTCTGAGCGTTGACCAATGAGATGGTACAACGCCACCTACGTCACACGCACGCCGTCTCCCTACAGTATAGAGCTGTGAGGCGCCATATTGGCATTCATTTCAAGCCTTTATGTATATATGCCGTTTCTGAGCACCAGCAAATTGAGAATCACTGAAAAACCCGTTGTTAACTGTGTGATTCGTTCGAATAAAATAATGAGAAACATCATTTTATCGAGCTGCAGGATGTGTACGGGTATGGAGACAACCTCAGGAATCGATGAACCCCGCATGTCAGCAGGGGACTGTTCAAGCTGGTGGAGGTTCTGTGCGTGTGGAGCTGGAGCGATACGGGACCCTGATACGTGTAGATACGACTCTGAACATGATTAGGCATTTCTGGGATACCTTGCAGCGCGCTGTTCAGAAGAGATTTCCACCCCGTCGTCTTCTTACGGATTTATGGACAGCCCTGCAGAATTCATGGTGTCGTTTCCATCCATCACTACTTCAGACATTAGTCGGGTGCATGGAACGTCGTGTTGCGGCACTTGTGCATGCTCGCGAGGGCCCTGCACGATATTATGCAGGTGTACTACACTATTGGCCATTAAAATTGCTACACCACATAGAGGACGTGATACAGACGCGAAATTTAACCGGCTGGAAGAAGATTTTGTGATATGCGAATGATTAGCTTTTCAGAGCATTCACACAAGGTTAACGCCGGTGGCGACACCTACAACGCGCTGACAGGAGGAAAGTTTCCAACCGATTTCTCATGCACAAACAGCAGTTGACCGGCCTTGCCTGGTGAAACGTTGTTGTGATGCCTCGTGTAAGGAGGAGAAATGCGTACCATCACGTTTCCGACTTTGATTATCGTCGGATTGTAGCCTATCGCGATAGCGATTTAACGTATCGCGACATTGCTGCTCGTGTTGGTTTATATCCAATGACTGTTAGTAGAATATGGAATCGGTGGGTTCAGGAGGGTAATACGGAACACCATGCTGGATCCCAACGGCCTCGTATCACTAGCAGTCGAGATGACTGTGGCTGTAACGGATCGTGCAGCCATGTCTCGATCCCTGAGTCAACACATGAGGACCTTTGCAAGACAACAACCATCTGCACGAACAGTTCGACGACGTTTTCAGCCACATGGACTATCAGCTCGGAGACCATGGCTGCGGTTACCCTTGACGCTGCATCACAGACAGGAGCGTCTTCGATGGTGTACTCAACGACGGACCTGGGTGCACGAATGGCAAAACGTCAATTTTTCGGATGAATTCATGTTCTGTTTACAGCATCATGATGGTCGCATCCGTGTTTGGCGACATCGCGGTGAACGCACATTGGAAGCGTGTATTCGTCATTGCCATACTGATGTATCACCCGGCGTGATGGTGTGGGGTGCCATTGGTTACACGTCTCTGTCACCGCTTGTTCGCATTGACGGCAATTTGACCAGTGGACGTTACATTTCAGATATGTTACGACCCGTTGCTCTACCCTTCATTCGATCCCTGCGAAACTCTACATTTCAACAGGATAACGCACGACCGCATATTGCAGGTCCTGTACGGACCTTTCTGGACACAGAAAATGTTCGACTGCTGCCCTGGCCAGCACATTCTTCAGATCTCTCACCAATTGAAAACGTCTGGTCAATGGTGGCCGACCAACTGGCTCGTCACAATACGCCAGTCACTACTCTTGATGAACTGTGGTATCGTGTTGAAGCTGCATGGGCAGCTGTACCTGTACACGCCATCCAAGCTCCGTTTGACTCAATCCCCAGGCGTATCAAGGCCGTTATTACGGCCAGGGGTGGTTGTTCTGGGTACTGATTTCTCAGGATCTATGCACCCAAATTGCGTGAAAATATAATCAGATGTCAGTTCTAGTTTTATATTCAGCCCAATGAATACCCGTTTATCATCTGCGTTTCTTCTTGGTGTAGCAATTTTAATGGCCAGTAGTGTATATCCAATCTTTGCAATGTGAAACGCATTCACGTATGGAACGCGGTAAGAATGATTGTTTGGACGGTTCTGTGTGTCGTGTAGTTAGTTTAATGTTGTCCTCGGAAGACCTGCGGGAACAGCACATTGGGAGTTACAGTACATTCCTAGATTCGTTGCTTAAAATTCGTACCTGAAGCTTTGTAAGTATGCTTTCACCAGATAGTTTGCATATTTCTTCAAGTGCCTCCCAATTCAGTTTCTTTAGCATCTCCGTAACACTCTCTCAGGTGTCATGCTTTATGTCTTCCCCGACGACGATGGCAATTCTCGTGTCAGAAGGCCAGAATCATGCTACACTGGTGTGAAACGTGTGATAGAGAACTCAAGTTGTCGCTCGTGCGAAACTCAGGTTGGTTGGTTGATCTGGGGCAGGGGACTAAATAACGAGGTCGTCGGTCGCCTCGGATTAGGTAAGGGTGGCCGTGCTCTTTCAATGGAACCATCCCGGCATTTGTCTGAAGCGGTTTAGGGAAATTACGAAAACCTGTCCCCCCCCCCCCCCCCCCCCCCGGTAGCTGAGTGGTCAGCGTGACAGACTGTCAATCCTAAGGGCCCGGGTTCGATTCCCGGCTGGGTCGGAGATTTTCTCCGCTCAGGGACTGGGTGTTGTGTTGTCCTAATCATCATCATTTCATCCCCATCGACACGCAGGTCGCCAAAGTGGCGTCAAATCGAAAGACCTGCGCCAGGCGAACGGTCTACCCGACGGGAGGCAGTAGCCACACGACATTTCATTTTTTTACGGAAAACCTAAGTTAGGATGGCCGGACGCGGGCTTGAACCGTCGTCCTCCCGAGTGCTAGTCCAGTGTGCTAACCACTACGCCACTTCCCTCCGTGTCCGAAACTCGGCTCCTCCTTTCCTCACACGATATCCTACAAACTATGGATGGAGTGCAACAGGCAGATTCCATACTCCTAGATTTCAGAAAAGCGTTTGACACGCTGCAGACTGCTGACGAAGATCCGAGCATATAGATTAGGTTCCCTCACATGTGAGTGGCTCGAAGACTTGTTCAGTAACAGAACCGAGTACGTTGTCCTCGACGGCGAGTGTTCAGCACCAGGAATACCTCAAGGAAATGTGACAGGACCAATCTTATTCTCTGTATACATAAATGACCTGGCGAACTGGGTGAACAACAACGTGGTGTTACGGGAACGTGTCGCCAATAAGTGACTGTAGGAGGACACAAGATGACTTACAAGGGGACCATCAGAAGCGTAAATAACGGATTTTGATGGGTCTCTGCGCGCTGTAACACGCGTAACGTTAGCCATGTTCCAACAAAGTCAGCGTAGCGCAGCGGTTAAGATCTGCAGCTATCACGCTGTAGGTGCCGTGTTCGGGTCCTTTCCGTGTTTTTGCTTTCTTTTTAATCAGAACAGTCCGACATTTTTCCCTTTTGTTTTACAGAATATCAACAAACAGTGTAAATTGTGTGAAATTATTAAGGAGTTTAAACTGTGTGGGCTAGGTCAAACAGAAAGCGGAGTGTCCGCGAGGACATCCCGTGCGAACTCTGTGTATCGCCCCGGTCACCGCCTTTTATTTGGTTACGGCGATATAGTTTCATAATACACGCAGTTCGCAGCACGGACAGTTCTCTGTGTATTATGAGCATGTGTCGTCATGGTCAAACAAACGCCGGTGACTTAGCTACTAAACCGCTAGTTTGCATTTTTCTTCAACGTCCGTTGCTCGCAACGCGTTGTTAGTGCCGTGCGTGTTCGAAGAATACAGTGAAATGGACGACCCAAGTGTGTCTACAGAAGTGCAGCCAGAAGAATACACATCAAAAGTAGAGGAGTTGAATGAACAACCGAGAGATGAAATCACTAACGCCATCAAATACGCCGAAAAGTTGCTTCGTGATTTGAATCACAAATACACCGCCTAGCACAATTTCTGCTAATTCATTTGCAATTGGCAATGAGATATGTATCGCAATACAAGACCTGTTGGTCGAGAGACGGATCATCGATGGCGATGAATTGATAAACATAAACGAAGAAGACCGAGTGCCCGAATATGAGGCGGATAGTTTCACTTTTGTGTGGATGTTCTCTATCTTGCCGATGAATTCGCACATGAACCAGCAGATTACGTGCCTTTATCCTACAAAGAACGAGCAGTCGCTCTTGTAGTAGCTCATCCGAAATGAAGCCAAAAAGAGCTTGCATTCCCATGGCGTCTCTCGATTAAAACATAAATCAATGCTATGTCGATAGAAAGAGGATGTGAAACGTGGTGGCACCCGCCGAGATAAATGGAACACTATCGATCGTGAGACGTCTGAACGGTTCGTCGAAGCGAGATTCAGAATTTGGAACAGGTAAATCATATCAAAACATATGTCAAATACATTGTAAGAAAGTTAGCAGGTGACAACCAGAACTTGTTAGACATAACTTCTAGTTGGTGCGATGAATGTCAGTTTGCTCTACATGTAGAAAAATTAATGCGGGTGAGCAGGAAAAACAATAGTGTAACGTTCGAATACGGCATTAATAGCCTGCTTCTCGACTCAATCACATTGATTTAACATCTAGGCGTAACTTCGGAAAGTGAAATGAAAAACACACACCAAAAAGGTTTCACATCACCTCGGTTCCTAGAGTTCCGGAACCTGTTCAGAAAATTGGAATAGAGATAACATAAACATCATTTCCGCCATTTTTATTGATCATGAAAATCACACATTGGATGTTGTACCACCATACAGCGAGACCTTCAGAGGTGGTGGTCCAGATTGCTGAACACACCGGTACCTCTAATACCCAGGAGCACGTTCTCTTGCATTGATGCATACCTGTATTCGTCGTGGCGTACTGTCCACAAGTTCATCAAGGCACTGTAGGTCCAGATTGTCCCACTCCTCAACGGCGATTCGGCGTAGATCCCTCAGAGTGATCACGTCGTCCGTAAACAGCCCTTTTCAATCTATCCCAGGCATGTTCGATAGAGTTCATGTCTGGAGAACATGCTGGTCACTCTAGTCGAGCGATGCCGTTATCCTGGAGAAAGTCATTCACAAGACGTGCACGTTGGGGGCGCAAATTGTCGTCGATGAAGACGAATGCCTCCCCAATATGCTGCCGATATGGCTGTGCTATCGGTCGGAGGATGGCATTCACGTATCGTGCAGCCGTTACAGCGCCTTCCATGACCACCAGCGGCGAACCTCCATCTTGCTGCACTCGCTGGACAGTGTGTCAAAGGTGTTCAGCCTGACCGGGTTGCCTCCAAACACGTCTCCGACGATTGTCTGGTTGAAGGCATAAGCGACATTCATCGGTGAAGAGAACGTGATGCCAATCCTGAGCAGTCCATTCGGCATGTTGTTGGGCCCATCTGTATCGCGCTGCATGGTGTCGTGGTTGCAATGATGGACCTCGCTATGGACGGCGGGAGTGAAGTTGCACATCATGCAGCCTATTGCGCACAGTTTGAGGCGTAATACGACGTCCTGTGGCTGCACAAAAAGAACTACTCAACATGGTGGCGTTGTTATCATGGTTCCTCCGAGCCGTGATCCGTAGGTAGCGGCCATCCACTGCAGTAGTAGCCCTTGGGCGGCCTGAGCGAGGCATGTCATCGAGAGTTCCTGTCTCTCTCTATCTCCTCCATGTCAGAACAACATCCTTTGGTTCACCGAGACGCCTGCACACTTCCCTTGTTGAGAGCCCTTCCTGGCACAATGCGGACGCGATCGAACCGCGATATTGACCGGCTAGGCATGGTTGAACTACACACAACACGAGCCGTGTACCTCCTTCCTGGTGAAAGACTGGAACTGATCGGCTGTCGGACCCCCTCCGTCTAATACGCGCTGCTCACTCATGGTTGTTTACATCTTTGGGCGGGTTTATTGACATCTCTGAACAGTCAAACGGACTGTGTCTGTGATACAATATCCACAGTCAACGTCTATCTTCAGAAGTTCTAGGAACCGGGGTGATGCAAAACGTTTTTTGATGTATGTAGAATAAGCGGGTCAGGTTTGTAGTAGGGAACACGAGTGGTCTACTTTGGTTCATTGTGAGAATTTTAGAAAAGTGGAGCTCATCTATAAAGAAGACGGCGTATAAAAACTTGGTGCGACGCATTCTTGAGTACTGCTCGAGTGTTTGAGATCCCCACCAGGTCAGATGAATGACATCGAAGCAATTCAGAGGCGGGCTGCTAGATTTGTTACCGGAAGGATCGATCAGCACGCAAGTATTACGGAGATGCTTCGCGAACTCAAATGGGAATCCCTGGAGGGAAAGCAACGTTCTTTTCGAGGAAAGGTGAGAAAATTTAGAGAACCGAAATTTGAAGCCGGCCGGAGTGGCCGTGCCGTTCTAGGAGCTACAGTCTGGAGCCGAGCGACCGCTACGGTCGCACGTTCGAATCCTGCCTCGGGCATGGATGTGTGTGATGTCCTTAGGTTAGTTAGGTTTAATTAGTTCTAAGTTCTAGGCGACTGATGAGCTCAGAAGTTTAGTCGCATAGTGCTCAGAGCTATTTTTTTGCAATTTGAGCTGATTGCAAAACGATTATATTGCCGCCAACGTACATTTCGCGTAAGCTCCACGAAGATAAGAGAAATTAGGGTTCGTAAGGAGGATTACAGAGAGTCGTTTTGCCCCTCTCTATTTGAGAGTGGAACGGGAAAGGAAAAGACTAGTAGTGGTACGTGGTACCCTCCAACTTACACCGTGCGTTAGCTTCCGGAGTATCGATGCAGATGTAAATGTAGAAGTAGTCGGCTTTGCCATCAAATTCGTCTGTTCTGAATCTAATAGAACACATCCGGGACACTATCGCGCAGCAGCACCGAGCCACACCCACCGGCCTGAAATTTACGGGAATCGCTTGACCTGTGTATAGACACGCGGTACCACACACCTCTGGAGGATGATGATGATGATGTTGGTTTGTGGGGCGCTCAACTTCTTGTCATCAGCGCCCGTACAAGTTCCCAATCTTTCTAGTTCCAATCTCGCTACTTTCCGAGTGATGATGAGATGATGATAACACAGACACCCAGTCCCTGGCCGGAGATAGCCCTCGACCCGTCCGGGAATCGAACCCAGGACCGCGTGATCCAGAGGCAGCAACGCCAGCCACTAGGTCACAAGCTGCGGACATACCTCCGGACGTCCTGTGTTCTGTTAAGCAGGTGGTCATAATATTTTGGCACTGTGGTAGAGGGTACTTGGCAGCGATATTAGCGATTTTCTGTCACATTCAGTTCGCGTTTTCGAGCCTGTCTATACAGGATGTCTCTTCGCTCTGTGCGGAAAATCGAACGATTTACGTATGATGCTGGAAGCAATCAAACAGTCATGTACAACTTTTCACGCAAACCAATATCTGCGAAGGGGTCAAATTTTCTGGGAAGCCGCTAATTCTGATAGAAAATATGAGTCTCTACGTGATTCTGAACCATGTTGTCCTTCTTTGTAGACAGCAGGCCTTACTCGGTAGTGCACAATCTTACGCAATTACAGATACCTCTTATCTAATATAAATGTTACAATACACCTCAGGAAAGCAACGAAGAACATGTCAAGTCCGTGCCATGCAGAATCGTGCAGTATTGCGTCTCCAAAGTGGACCAACACATTGTTAAGCAGGTGGTCATAATGTATATTTCAGTAAAGACATAATCGAGTTGCTTCGTCCATAAGAAGAGTGCTTCATGTACGCTGGATAACAAGTTTCAGTAGTGAACCAGATGAAAAAAACTCGTAAATTTGAGAACATTGTACTTGCTACAGGCTTGAGCAGTAAAGCTACGGCCGATTGTAGTCGAGCTAGTGGGGATCTCAATATCCTGCATGCATTTTCTGAATACAGACAATAAATTTATAGAAATCTTTTGACAATCCGTACTAGAATACACCTCTCGGAATTCTGAAGCTCATTCCATCAAATACAAGTAGAGAAAGGTTGCAACGGCGAGAAGACAGCATTCATAAAATTGGAAGGACAGGAAAGAGAAGCTATAGCTGAGAAAGCAGGATGACAGGTTTGCAGCCTTTCCTTGATGTGATTCAGTCTCTTCAAAAATGGTTCAAATGGCTCTGAGCACTATGGGACTTAACATCTGAGGTCATCAGTCCCCTAGAACTTAGAACTACTTAAACCTAACTAACCTAAGGACATCAAACACATCCATGCCCGAGGCAGGATTCGAACCTGCGACCGTAGCAGTCACGCGGTTCCGGACTGAAGCGCCCTAACCGCACGGCCACCGCGGCCGGCTCAGTCTCTTCATTTAACAAGCTTTGAAGGAATCCAGCAAGAAATTTGGAGAATTAGTTAACGTTGATGGAGAAGAAATAAAATTTTTAAGGTTTACATTGTACACTGCGGTGGCAATAGCCATAGGATACCTCCTAATATCGCGTCGGATTGGCTGGAATAGTGCAGCAAGTCACCTGCAGAAATATTGAGCCATGCTGCCTCTACAGCCGTCCATAATTGCGAAAGTGTTGCCGGTGCAGCATTTTGTGCCCAAACTGACCTCTCTATTGTGACCGGTAAATGTTCGATAGGACTCATGTCGGGCGATCTGGGTGACCATACCGTTCGTTCGAACTGTCCAGAATGCTCTTCAAACCAATCGCGAACTACTGTGGCCGGTTGACATGACATCATTGTTTGTAAGCATGGATAGCTGGAAGTGGTCTCCAGTTAGCCGAACATAACTATTTCCAGTCAACGGTCGGCTCAGTTGGACCAGGCGACACAGTCTATTTCGCGTAAATACAGCCCACACTATTATGGGGCTAGTTTGCAGAATGCCTCGCTGACAGCTTGGGTCCATGGCGTCGTGGGGTCTGCAGCACACTCGAACCCTACAAGAAATCGGGACTCATTTAACCAGTCTACGGTTTTCCAGTCTGCTAGCGCCGAACCGATATGGTCGCGAGGCCAAGCGAGGCACGGCGAATGCTGTCGTACTGTTAGCAAAGGCAATCGTGTCGGTCGTCTGCAACCATAGCCCACTAACACCAAATTTCGCCTCACGGTCCTCACGCAGTTATTTCACGCATTATTGGTTGTTTGTTAGCACTGACAACTCTACACAAATGCCGCTGCCCTCGGTCGTTAAGTGAAGTCCGTTGGCCACTGCGTCGTCCGTGGTAAGGGGTGATGCTTGAAATTTGGTATTCTCAGCACACTCTGTAAGTAGGCTGTTTATGTTTTCTTATTGGCAACGTTACGTAGCGCTCTGTATAAAAATCACTGGCTGTGCTGTGTGCAGTCTGTGTCTAGTTTGCATTGTTGTCTGCCATTGTAGTGTTGGGCAGCGGCAGCTGGATGTGAACAGCGCGTAGCGTTGCGCAGTTGGAGGTGAGCCGCCAGCAGTGGTGGATGTGGGGAGAGAGATGGCGGAGTTTTGAAATTTGTAATAGTGGATATCATGAAGTGCTATATATATATTATGACTATTAAGGTAAATACATTGTTTGTTCTCTATCAAAATCTTTCATTTGCTAACTATGCCTATCAGTAGTTAGTGCCTTCAGTAGTTTGAATCTTTTATTTAGCTGGCAGTAGTGGCGCTCGCTGTATTGCAGTAGTTCCAGTAACGAAGATTTTTGTGAGGTAAGTGATTTGTGAAAGGTATAGGTTAATGTTAGTCAGGGCCATTCTTTTGTAGGGATTTTTTGAAAGTCAGATTGCGTTGCGCTAAAAATATTGTGTGTCAGTTTAGTGTTGATCAGAATAGGTAAAGAGCGAAATGTCTGAGTACGTTCAGTTTTGCTCAGCTGCTTGAAAATCAAATAATGTAAGAGGTTTATCAGCACAGTAATTAATTAATTTTTCTAAGGGGACGTTTCAACTCGTGACACTGTGGATCTCGGAATACTGAATTCCGTAACCTTTTTCTGAAACGGAATGTCTCATGCATCTAGCTCCATCTAGCATTCCTCGTTAAAAGTCTCTTAATTCCCGTCGCATGGCCATAATCACGTCGGAAAACTTTTAACATGGATCACGTGAGTACAAAAGGACAGCTCCGCCAGTGCATTGCCCTTTTATATCTTGTGTAGGCGATACTACCGTAATCCGTAGTGTCCATTTGCTGTCCTATGACTTTTGTTATCCCCGTGTAATTCGCTGCCAGCTATGGTCGGGACAGCAGCCGGCAAAGAGGTTAACAGTAGACCTTACCACTTTGACGGAAACAAAGGAATCACCTGCACAAGTTACTATTGCGCCACGTGTGTTCAAAAATGTTCAGATGTGTGTGAAATCTTATGGGACTTAACTGCTCAGGTCATCAGTCCCTAAGCTTACACATTACTTAACCTAAATTATCCTAAGGACAAACACACACACCCATGCCCGAGGGAGGACTCGAACCTCCGCGGGGACCAGCCGCACAGTCTATGACTGCAGCGCGTAGACCGCTCGGCTAATCCCGCGCGGCTGCGCCAATTTTCTTCAAGTTAAAAGCACTCCGTCTTCAGGCCACAAGTGACCCATCGGGACCATCCGACCGCCGTGACATCAGCTGGGGATGCGGACAGGAGGGGCGTGTGGTCAGCACACCGCTCTCCCGCCGGTCGTTACGATGGTTTTCTTAGACCGGAGCCGCTACTATTCGGTCGAGTAGCTCCTCAGTTTGCATCACGAGGCTGAGTGCACCCCGAAAAATGGCAACAGTGCATATCGACCTAGATGGTCACCCATCCAAGTGCAGGCCACGCCGGACAGCGCTTAACTTCGGTGATCTGACGGGAAGCGGTGTATCCACCGCGGCAAGGTCGTTGCCTTCTCTTCAGATTAACCTTCATTAGTAACCAAGCTATTGTCTACATTGTGACTGGTTGCTTCAAGGTCACTATTTACTTCACATCAATGAAAGTAACGTACTGAAGTAACCGACAGCAATGTGCCAGCAAGGAAGCTTCAGTATAAGCGTACAGTTATTCATTAACAGTTTAGTAGTACTGGCGTACACACCGTCCTGCACAGGCTGTGGTTTCCATCTGCAACGAGGTTGTGCAGTCGCGTCGTATTCAGAGCACTTGCGCCCTCGTCATTTGATGGCCACTTCTATTGGAAATGTAACACTTCACAGGAATCCTCGCCAGGGTCAATTCGTCGCAGCTTCCTCGTGCAAAGATGTCACTTTATTGCTGGGATGCTGCGATGGGTACTGAGCTATCGCGGAGCCAATAATCCACACGTTTCTCGCTCTGTGTAATAATTTCCATAATTACCAGGTGCGAAGACGCGGTGGTTATTTCGCTTTCGTTGTGGTTGCCAAACTCAAAAGAACTTGACGCACAGCGAACGTGGGTGAATTGCGACTCACGGACAGATCTGTCACTAGGGTACTAAATGGTCAAGGCAAGGATGCGATGGGGCTCCCGACCGTGACCCAGGAATAAGCTTTAATCGCCGAAACGGTCCGCTGAGAACCAGCCAAAACAGAGCTAGCAAATACTACAGAGTAGGAGCACGCAGCTCCGGTACAGTAGCTGCTTGTGGACGCAAAGTCTTCGTTCCTTTCACCACAGAAATGGTATTTATGTTTCGTTTCTTTAATAGTGGCTACCCATGCTTGTAACAGGTTGACTTTCGCTCCCACCTAATGTGTTTGGTCGCACACTTGGGCGGTTACCTACACCCCTGTAGATAAATTCCGAAGTTGTACGCCACAAAAAAAAATTACAGAAAGGCTTGAAACATGGACCAACAGACAACAGAATTAATGTACTAAAAGCAGCGAAACTGAGGATATTGGAGCCATAAATGAGGATAACGCAAAGAAAAAAAGATTAGCAAATGGAGATTCTGTAGCTTTTGGTACGTGTATCATTTATTTCCCGGTGTAAGGAGATCTCTGCCACCCACATTTATGCACACTCTAAGAAAGAAAGAAAGAAAAAAAGAAAGTCACATCAGGAAGGAATTGTCTGCATGTGATGAAAATCGGTCGATGTGATGTACATGTTGAGAAAAATAAATGTGCTTTTCATTTATTATAATGTTGTTCTACCAAGAACCGACGGAAGATTCAGTTAACATGATAAAAATAAATGACTAAAATTTAAAAAAAAGGATGACTCATTTAAAAGAACGAGTGTCACAAACTGAGCAAGTCAGTAACGAGTTTGTCCGCCTGTAGCCCTTTAGCCCTTGTTGTTGTTGTGGTCTTCAGTCAAGCAGCTCTCCATGCTACTCTATCCTGTGCTAGCTTCTTCATCTCCCAGTACCTACTGCAACCTACATCCTTCTGAATCTGTTTAGTGTATTCATCTCTTGGTCTCCCTCTACGATTTTTACTCTCTGCGCTGCCCTCCAATACTAAATTGGTGATCCCTTGATGCCTCAGAATATGTCCTACCAACCGATCACTTCTTCTAGTCAAGTTGTGCCACAGATTTCTCTTCTCCCCAAATTTCTATTCAATACCCCCTCATTAGTTATGTGATCTAGCCATCTAATCTTCAGCATCCTTCTGTAGCTTCACATTACGAAAGCTTCTATTCTCTTCTTGTCTAAACTATTTATCGTCCACGTTTCACTTCCATACATGGCTACACTCCATACGAATACTTTCAGAAACAACTTCCTGACACTTAAATCTATACTCGATGTTAACAAATTTCTCTTCTACAGAAACGCTTTCCTTACCATTGCCAGCCTACATTTTATATCTTCCCTACTCCGACCATCCTCAGTTATTTTGCTCCCCAAACAGCAAAACTCATTTACTACTTTAAGCGTCTCATTTCCTAATCTAATACCCTCAGCATCACCCGATTTAATTCGACTACATTCCATTATCCTCGTTCTGCTTTTGTCGATCTTCATCTTATATCCTCCTTTCAAGTCACTGTCCATTCCGTTCAGCTGCTCTTGCAGGTTCTGAGCTGTCTCTGACAGAATTACAAAGCCATTGGCGAACCTCAAAGTTTTTATTTCTTCTCCATGGATTTTAATACCTACTCCGAATTTTTCTTTTGTTTCCTTCACTGCTTGCTCAATATACAGATTGAATAACATCGGGGATAGGCTACAACCCTGTCTCACTCCCTTCCCAACCACTGCTTCCCTTTCATGCCCCTCGACTCTTATAACTGCCTTCTGGTTTCTGTACAAATTGTAAATAGCCTTTCGCTCCCTGTATTTTACCCCTGCCACCTTCAGAATTTGAAAGAGAGTATTCCAGTCAACATTGTCAAAAGCTTTCTCTAAGTCTAGAAATGCTAGAAACGTAGGTTTGTCTTTCCTTGATCTATTTTCTAAGACAAGTCGTGGGGTCAGTATTGCCTGACGTGTTCCAACATTTCTACGGAATCCAAACTGATCTTCCCCGAGGTCGGCTTCTACCAGTTTTTCCATTCGTCTGTAAAGAATTCGTGTTAGTATTTTGCAGCCATGGCTTACTAAAGTGATAATTCGTAATTTTCACATCTGTCGACACCTGCTTTCTTTGGGATTGGAATTATTATATTCTTCTTGAAGTCTTCTTTAGCCCTTATGCACGCAATTATTCGGCTTGGCAGTGATCGATAGACTTGTTGGATGTCCTCCTGAGGAAAATCGTGTCAGATTCTGTCCGATTGGCTCGTTACATCGTCAAAATCCAGAGCTTTCTCCAAACGTTCTCGATTGGGGAGGGATCTAGCAGCCTTCCTGGCCAAGGTGGGTTTTGACAAGCACGAAGCAAGCAGTAGAAACTGTCGTTGCACGCGGGCGGGCATGATCTTGCTGAAATGTAACCAGAGGATGGCTTGCCACGAAGGGCAACAAAACGTGGCGTAGAATATAGATTCCTTACCGCTGCGCTGTATGGGTGTTGCGGATGGCAACCACAGGGGTCCTGCTATGAAAAGGAATGGCACCCCAGACCATGTCGGGATATATAGCGGGCGGCAGTCATCCGAGCGCTGTCGGGGGGCGGCTCCAGACACATCTTCGGCGTGTAATCTCATTGACTCCTGTAGATTCGTCTTCCGTAATGAATCCTGCTTCGATATGAGTCCCGATGATCAGCGAAGATGTGTCTGGAGACGCCTCAGAGAGCGGTGGGAACCAACCTGGCTGGCATCCACCATACAGCCCAACAACCAGGACTGGTGGTCTGGAGTACCATTTCTTTGCGTAGCAGGACCCCTCTGGTTGTGATCTGCGGCACCCTCACAGCACAGCGGGACGTCCAATATTCTTCGCCCTGTTTTGTTACCCTTGATAGCGAGCCATCCTCAGGTTACATTTCAGCAAGATAACGCCCACCTGCAAACGGCGAGAGTTTCTACTGCTTGTGTTGGTGCTTGCGAAACTCTACCCTGTCCAGCAAGGTCGCTGGATGTCTCACCGATTAAGAATGTTTAGAGCATTATAGGCAAGGTTCTCCAACCATCTCGGGATTTTGACAATCTAACGCGCCAGTTGGATAGAATTTGGCACAATAACCCTGAATATCTCGGGATTTTGACAATCTAACGCGCCAGTTGGACAGAATTTGGCACAATAACCCTGCGGAGGACATCTAACAACTCTATCAGGCAATGCCAAGCCGAATAACTGCTCGCCTAAGGGTGAGAGGTGGACGAACACGTTATTGGCTTGCTCAGTTTGTGAAGCTCTTTCTTCTGAATAAATAATCCAATTTTTCTGAAACTGTAATCACTCGTTTTTCTGTACATGTACATCACATTTACCGATTTCCGTCCCATTCGCAGAAATCCTTCGTGATGCGTCGTTTTTCGTTTTGTCTTATATCCTATGTGCTTTGCAAGCCAGTGGTCAGTGCATAACGGAGACTAATTTGTACCAGTTTTAGCAATTATCTGTCGTTTCGCGTATGGAGCGAGGAAAAAAAACGAAATTCATTTCTCTGTATGAGTCGTTATTTGTGTTGTCTTATTCATACATGTTGACAACGCAAGCAATCATATTATATTTCATCGGGACAAGGTCGAGTTTACTTTTGTTCCTGCTGAATATCCGCTGTGCACTGGGTTTCATCGCTTCGACGTGGTCACGTATATATGTAAAAGTACTCCACATGATCGCATCTTGTCCGCAGCTCGTGGTCGTGCGGTAGCGTTCTCGCTTCCCACGCCCGGGTTCCCGAGTTCGATTCCCGGCGGGGTCAGGGATTTTCTCTGCCTCGTGATGACTGGGTGTTGTGTGCTGTCCTTAGGTTAGTTAGGTTTAAGTAGTTCTAAGTTCTAGGGGAGTGATGACCATAGATGTTAAGTCCCATAGTGCTCAGATCCATTTGACCGTATCTTGTTTTTTTAATCCAGAATTTCATACACTATCGAATACGTTTCTGAATTCGATCTAGTTGTGCACCTGAATTTGATATTTACAAAATATCGTGTACGAATAAAGCAAGCCGTGTTTCACACGGGTATTATTTCCTGAGCCTGCGTTGACTCTTTGATTCCTACGCACTAAGTAAATTTCCTTGTATTGGAAGGGTCAGTTGCCAGTATTTAGAAAACGCGCCGAAATTCAGTAGGACTGCGAAATTTGGGCCCATTTTTTAGTGCCACCGCGTTGTGTTCACAGCTAGTTTGGTTGCGTACCGCCTGATGGGGATAGCGACATTATTTACTGAACCGTCAGAGCGTGTTACGTGTACAGCGTCTGTGTTAGAGAGATCGGTTGTGTGTCCAGTTGCAGCCAGACGCGTCGCCTGA
Source organism: Schistocerca americana (assembly GCF_021461395.2). Taxonomy (NCBI): domain Eukaryota; kingdom Metazoa; phylum Arthropoda; class Insecta; order Orthoptera; family Acrididae; genus Schistocerca; species Schistocerca americana. The sequence continues at coordinate 435,123,273 of NC_060126.1, read as the reverse complement.
TAGATAGGGCTGCTAGGCCGCGAGGCGGCGTCCGGTTTCACCCTCTGCCTGCTCTTCATTAACGACACAGCCGGGGTGGACGTAATAATGTAATCATCTCTCTGGTACGGAACACAGACACCAAAACAAGTGTGTGAGGGGAGGGGAGTGGGCGGTTAGGAAACAATTCACTCGTCTACGGGACGGCGACATCGTTAGCAAGTTGCTACGAAATGTAGAGAGAGTTGCGAATGATCGGTATCTGCCGCAAAGGTCGGCAGATCACATTAAAGGAGCTGTTGTGGTCTTCAGTCCGCAGAGTGCTTTGATGCGCCTCTCCAGGCTAGTCTGTCGAGTACAAGCCTCACCGTTTCTGTGTAGTGCTCCACGCGCGCACGCATTTCAACCTCTTTACTGTGTCACATTTAGTTCCCCCTCCGCAATTTCTACCCCCCCCCCCCCACCCCCCTCCCACCCACTTCTGTCCATTACAGACTGACTGTTTCTTCATGTTTAAAAGTTGTGACACAGTGACGGAACAGTTTTCAGCGATCTAGAAGAAATGATTGCTTTAATATAATTCCAATATCGGATCGCAGTGTTCATTTGTTATCAGGTTATTAATTTCTGCCTCTGTAGCCGTCCATAATTGCGAGAGTGTTGCCGTTGCAAGCGGGAGTGTTGTCGGAGTAGTACTGCATACACGAACTAATCTCTCGATTAGGTCCCATAAATGTTCGGTGGGATTCATATCGGGCGATCTGGGTAGTCAGATCGAAACGAAAAACTACGAAACTCCGTCCTAATAGGCCATGAAGGCCCAACGGTACCGACCGGGCGCCGTGTCATCCTCAACCACAGGCGTCACTGGATGCGGATATGGAGGGGCATGTGGTCAGCAAACCGCTCTCCCGCCGTATGTCAGTTTGCGAGACCGGAGCCTCTACTTCTAAATCAAGTAGCTCCTCAGTTTTGCCTCACAGGGGCTGAGTGCACACCGCTTGCCAACAACCCTCAAAATGGTGCAAATGGCTCTGAGCACTATGGGACTCAACTGCTGTGGTCATCAGTCCCCTAGAACTTAGAACTACTTAAACCTAACTAACCTAAGGACATCACACACATCCATGCCCGAGGCAGGATTCGAACCTGCGACCGTAGCAGTCGCACGGTCCCGGACTGCGCGCCTAGAACCGCGAGACCACCGCAATCGGCCCAACAGCGCTCGGCAGACCGGATGGTCACCCATCCAAGTGCTAGTCCAGCCCAACAGCGCTCAACTTCGGTGATCTGACGGGAATCGGTGTTACCACTGCGGCAAGGCCGTTGGCGGGTGGTCAGATCATTCACCACGAATGTTCTTCAGGCCAACCGCGAACAATAGTGGTCCGACGATGTGGTATCCTTAAATATTCTCCATCGTTTCCATAGTTATTTGGGAACATGACGTCCATGAACGGCTGCAAATAGTCTCCATGTAGGCGAACATGGTCATTTCCAGTCAACGATCGGCTCAGTTGCACCAGAGGACCCAGTCCATTCCATGTAAACACAGCCCACACCATTATGGAGCCACCAACTGCTTGCACAGAGCCTTATTGACAGCTTCGGTTCATGGCTAGCATCACCTCTTACCAACTGAAATCGGGACTCATATCACGAGGCCACGGTTTTCCTGCCGTCTAGGCTCCAACCCATTATGGTCACGAGCGCAGGAGGGGCGTTGCAGGCGATGTCGACCGTGCTGTTAGCAATGGCACTCACGCAAGTCGTCTACTGTCGTAACCCACTAACGCCAAATTTTCCCACATTGCCCCAACGGATGCGTTCGTCGTACGTCCCACGTTGATTTTTGCGCATATTTCACGCAGTGTTGCTTGTCTCTTGACACTGACAACTCAACGCCAACGCCGCTGTTCTCAGTCGTTAATTGAAGGCCATCTGCCAGTGCGTTGTCCGTAGTGAAAGGTGATGCCTGTAATGTGGTATTCTCAGCACGCTCTCGACACTGTGGATCTCGGAATATTGAATTCCCTAACGATTTCTGAAATTGAATATCCCATACGCCTAACTCCAAATACCACTCCGCGTTTAATGTCTGTTCATTCCCGTCGTGCGGCCATACAACTTCATCTACATACATACACCACAATCCACCATACGGTGCGTGGCGGAGGGTACCTCGTACCACAACTAGCATCTTCTCTCCCTGTTCCACGCCCAAACATAACGAGGGAAAAATGACTGCCTATATGCCTCTGTACGAGCCCTAATCTCTCTTATCTTATGTGGTCTTTCCGCGAAATATAAGTTTGCTGTAGTCCGCCTCAAATGCTGGTTCTCTAAATTTCCTCAGTAGCGATTCACGAAAAGAACGCCTCCTTTCCTCCAGAGAATCCCACCCGAGTTCCTGAAGCATTTCCGTAACACTCGCGTGATGATCAAACCTACCAGTAACAAATCTAGCAGCCCGCCTCTGAATTGCTTCTATGTCCTCCCTCAATCCGACCTGATAGGGGTCCGAAACGCTCAAGCAGTACTCAAGAATAGGTCGTATTAGTGTTTTATAAGCGGTCTCCTTTACAGATGAACCACATCTTCCCAAAATTCTACCAATGAACCGAAGACGACTATCCGCCTTCCCCACAACCGCCATTACATGCTTGTCCCACTTCATATCGTTCTGCAATGTTACGCCCAAATATTTAATCGGCGTGACTGTGTCAAGCGCTACACTACTGATGGAGTATTCAAACATTACGGGATTCTTTTTCCTATTCATCTGCATTAATTTACATTGATCTATATTTAGAGTTAGCTGCCGTTCTTTACACCAATCACAAATCCTGTCCAGTCATCTTGTATCCTCCTACAGTCACTCAGCGACGATACCTTCCCGTACACCACAGCATCATCAGCAAACAGCCGCACATTGCTATCCACCCTATCCAAAAGATCATTTATGTAGATAGAAAACAACAGCGGACCTACTACACTTCCCATGGGAACTCCAGATGATACCCTCACCTCCGATGAACACTCACCATCGAGGACAACGTACTGGGTTCTATTACTTAGGAAGTCTTCGAGCCACTCACATATTTGGGAACCAATCCCATATGCTCGTACCTTAGTTAGGAGTCTGCAGTCCGGCACCGAGTCAAACGCTTTCCGGAAGTCAAGGAATATGGCATCCGTCTGATACCCTTCATCCATGGTCCGCAAGATATCATGTGAAAAAAGGACGAGTTGCGTTTCGCAGGAGCGATGCTTTCTAAAGCCGTGCTGATGCATGGACAGCAACTTCTCTGTCTCAAGGAAATTCATTATATTCGAACTGAGAATATGTTCGAGAATACTGCAACAAACCGATGTTAAGGATATTGGTCTGTAATTTTGAGGATCCGTCCTTCTACCCTTCTTATATACAGGCGTCACCTGCGCTTTTTTCCAGTAGCTCGGGACTTTACGTGGGGGAGGAGATTCGTGATAAATGCAAGCTAAGTAAGGAGCCAATGCAGTAGAGTACTCTCTGTAAAACCACGTCGTAAACTTTTTCACATGAATCACGTCAGTACAAATGACAGCTCCGCAACTGCACTGCCCTTTTATACGTTGTGTTCGCGATACTGCCGCCGTCTGTGTGTGTGTGTGTGTGTGTGTGTGTGTGTGTGCATATCGCTATCCGATGACTTTTGTCACGTCGGAGTGCATTGCGTTGCAGCGGCAAGAAATGTGCCTTGCATCCAAGCCCGCTAGATGTCGCCGCTGCACTTCAGTTTACTCGACTTAAAAGGAGTACGTTCCTTACGTTCCGAGGACATAAAAACTTTGTTCACATTTTATAAAAGGAAATACAGGAGATAAAACGGAAATGCTGTTCCTTACACTTCATGCAACAAAATTTAATGCGAAAGGGTGCTTTATTAAAACAAATAACTACGTTAGAACTTTACATAATCTCTTTACACAGTCGAAACAATGTAATTGCAGAAAGAAATACAGCTCACTAGTGAAAACATTATCAGATGTGAACAATGCGCTCACGCATCGCGCTCAAATTGTGAGTAGGCTGTTTAGGTTTTTATGTTGGTAACGCCACGTAATGTTTTTATGTTGGTAACACCATGTAGCGCTGTGTATGAAAATCACTGACTGTACTGTGTGCAATCTGTAGCTGGTTGGCATTGTTGGAATATTCGCTACTGTAGTGTTGGGCAGTTGGATGGTAACAGCGTGTAGCGTTCTGCAGTTGAAGGTGGGCCGCCAGCAGTGGTGGATGTGGGGAGAGAAATGATAGAATTTTGAGAGCGGACGATCTGGACGTGTGTCCGTCAGAAAAAGGAAATTTGTAAGATTGGATGTTATGAACTGATCACGTCATGACATCCAATATTACAAATTTATTTTTAATATATATATATATATATATATATATATATATATATATATATATATATATATATATCTGTCAGTTCATGACATCCAATCTTACAAATTTCCTTTTTCTGACGGACATACGTCCAGATCGTCCGCTCTCAAAATTCTATCATTTCTCTCCCCACATCCACCACTGCTGGCAGCTTTGAACACTATTAAGGTAAATACATTGTTTGTTCTCTATCAAAATCTTTCATTTGCTAACTATGCCTATCAGTAGTTAGTGCCTCCAGTAGTTAGAATCTTGTATTTAGCTGGCAGTATTGGCAGCCTTTGGTGACATTAAAAGCAACGGTGGTAACATTAAGAGAGCAACGGGAATTCCACTGTTAAATGCAGAGGAGAGAGCAGATAGGTGGAAAGAATACATTGAAAGCCCCTATGAGGGTGAAGATTTGTCTGATGTGATAGAAGAAGAAACAGGAGTCGATTTAGAAGAGATAGGGGATCCAGTATTAGAATCGGAATTTAAAAGAGCTTTGGAGGACTTACGGTCAAATACGGCAGAAGGGATAGATAACATTCCATCAGAATTTCTAAAATCATTGGGGGAAGTGGCAACAAAACGACGATTCACGTTGGTGTGTAGAATATATAAGTCTGGCGATATACCATCTGACTTTCGGAAAAGCATCATCCACACAATTCCGAAGACGGCAAGAGCTGACAAATGCGAGAATTATCGCACAATCAGCTTAACAGCTCATGCATCGAAGCTGCTTACAAGAATAATATACAGAAGAATGGAAAAGAAAATTGAGAATGCGCTAGGTGACGATCAGTTTGGCTTTAGGAAAAGTAAAGGGACGAGAGAGGCAATGCTGACGTTACGGCTAATAATGGAAGCAAGGCTAAAGAAAAATCAAGACACTTTCATAGGATTTGTCGACCTGGAAAAAGCGTTCGACAATATAAAATGGTGCAAGCTGTTCGAGATTCTGAAAAAAGTAGGGGTAAGCTATAGGGAGAGACGGGTCATAAACAATATGTACAACAACCAAGAGGGAATAATAAGAGTGGACGATCAAGAACGAAGTGCTCGTATTAAGAAGGGTGTAAGACAAGGCTGTAGCCTTTCGCCCCTACTCTCCAATCTGTACATCGAGGAAGCAATGATGGAAATAAAAGAAAGGTTCAGGAGTGGAATTAAAATACAAGGTGAAAGGATATCAATGATACGATTCGCTGATGACATTACTATCCTGAGTGAAAGTGAAGAAGAATTAAATGATTTGCTGAAGGGAATGAACAGTCTAATGAGTACACAGCATGGTTTGAGAGTAAATCGGAGAAAGACGAAGGTAATGAGAAGTAGTAGAAATGAGAACAGCGAGAAACTTAACATCACGATTGATGGTCAATGAAGTTAAAGAATTCTGCTACCTAGTCAGTAACATAACCAATGACGGACGGAGCAAGGAGGAAATCAAAAGCAGACTCGCTATGGCAAAAAAGGCATTTCTGGCCAAGAGAAGTCTACTAATATCAAATACCGGCCTTAATTTGAGGAAGAAATTCCTGAGGATGTACGTCTGGAGTACAGCATTGTATGGTAGTGAAACATGGACTGTGGGAAAACCGGAACAGAAGAGAATCAAAGCATTTGAGATGTGGTGCTATAGACGAATGTTGAAAATTAGGTGGACTGATAAGGTAAGGAATGAGGAGGTTCTACGCAGAATCGGAGAGGAAAGGAATATGTGGAAAACACTGATAAGGAGAAGGGACAGGATGATAGGACATCTGCTAAGACATGAGGGAATGACTTCCATGGTACTAGAGGGAGCTGTAGAGGGCAAAAACTGTAGAGGAAGACAGAGATTGGAATACGTCAAGCAAATAATTGAGGACGTAGGTTGCAAGTGCTACTCTGAGATGAAGAGGTTAGCACAGGAAAGGAATTCGTGGCGGGCCGCATCAAACCAGTCAGTAGACTGATGACCAAAAAAAAAATTGGCACTCACTGTATTGCAGGAGTTCGAGTAACGAAGATTTTTCTGAGGTAAGTGATTCATGAAAGGTATAGGTTATTGTTAGTCAGGGCCATTCTTTTGTAGGGATTATTGAAAGTCAGATTGCGTTGCGCTATAAAAATATAGTGTGTCAGTTTAGTGATGATCAGAATAAGTAAAGAGAGAAATGTCTGAGTACGTTCAGTTTTGCTCAGCTGTTTGAAAATCAGATAACGTAAGAGGTTTACCGGCACTGTCATTCTTAAATTTTCTAAGGGGTTGTTTCAACCTGACGGCAGCTCGCACTAAACCACTGGTACAACAGTAAAATGGAGTTGGACACCACAGCATTCCTTTGTGTACCCATTACTAAAGTCACGCTTACTGCATGCCTCAGGAAGCATCGTATCAGCCGATCTCTCCTGTACGTCAAATTGTGCTACATATTTGCTTTCAGCCCAATTCGATTCAGTACCTCCGCATGAGTTATTCGATATACCTATCTAATGTTCAGCAGCCTACTCCAATATCACATTTTGAAAACTTCACTCTCTTCTTCTCGAAAGCGTTTATCGTGCACTTTTCACATCCGTACAAGCTAAGCCCCACACCTTCAGAAAAGACTTCCTAACACTTTAATTTATAGTAAATAGTGACAAGTTTCACTTAATCAGGAATAACTTCTTTGCTATTGCCAGTTTGCTTTATATATCCTCTAGTTCGGCTATCATAATTTATTTTACTGCTCAGATAGCAAATCTCAAAATTTACCTAGTTCTTTTAGTGTATTTCCTGTTCATAATCCCTCAGGATCACCTAATGTAGTGCGACGACATTCCGTTACCCTTCTTTTACTTCTATGATTGTTCATCTTATGTTCTGTTTTCAAGGACACTAAGCATTCCATTCAGCTGTTCGTCCAAGTCATTTGCCGTCAGTGACCAAATGTCATCGGCGCGCCTCAGTTATTATTCCTTTTTCCCTGAACTTTAATTATCCACATCACGATTCACAAGAAGAACCCGAAGGAAATATACGTCACACACGGAAGAGGTCACTGGCACAACACACTATCGGTCTACTCTTGAGTGTTGTCCGTCATTGTAGGTAAATTAAGAAGATGGATTAGTACAAGATATGCAAAGGAGAGGTGCACAGTTCACCGCGGTTTGTTTAAACATCGTGAACGTACAACAGAAATGCTCAAAGAACTGCAACGCGAGAGGAGACAATGCAGGCGATGTCCGTCACTTAGAGACCAGCACGCGAATTTCCGCGGGCCCCCGATTCTGAACGAGTCACAAACCATACCGCTTCATTCAACATGTCTCCCTCTCTCTCTCTCTCTCTCTCTCTCTCTCTCTCTCTCTCTCTCTCTCACGTAAGTACCATCATATAATCATCATCATCATCATTTAAGACTGATTATGCCTTTCAGCGTTCAGTCTGGAGCATAGCCCCCCTTATAAAATTCCTCCATGATCCCCTATTCAGTGCTAACATTGGTGCCTCTTCTGATGTTAAACCTATTACTTCAAAATCATTCTTAACCGAATCCAGGTACCTTCTCCTTGGTCTGCCCCGACTCCTCCTACCCTCTACTGCTGAACCCATGAGTCTCTTGGGTAACCTTGCTTCTCCCATGCGTGTAACATGACCCCACCATCTAAGCCTGTTCGCCCTGACTGCTACATCTATAGAGTCCATTCCCAGTTTTTCTTTGATTTCCTCATTGTGGACACCCTCCTGCCATTGTTCCCATCTACTAGTACCTGCAATCATCCTAGCTACTTTCATATCCGTAACCTCAACCTTATTGATAAGGTAATTTGAATCCACCCAGCTTTCGCTCCCATATAACAAAGTTGGTCGAAAGATGGAACGGTGCACAGATAACTTAGCCTCGGTACTGACTTCCTTCTTGCAGAAGAGAGTAGATCGTAGCTGAGCGCTCACTGCATTAGCCTTGCTACACCTCGCTTCCAGTTCTTTCACTATGTTGCCATCCTGTGAGAATATGCATCCTAAGTACTTGAAACCGTCCACCTGTTCTAACTTTGTTCCTCCTATTTGGCACTCAATCCGTTTATATTTCTTTCCCACTGACATTACTTTCGTTTTGGAGATGCTAATCTTCATACCATAGTCCTTACATTTCTGATCTAGCTCTGAAATATTGCTCTGCAAACTTTCAATCGAATCTGCCATCACAACTAAGTCATCCGCATATGCAAGACTGCTTATTTTGTGTTCACATATCTTAATCTCACCCAGCCAGTCTATTGTTTTCAACATATGATCCATAAGTAATATGAACAACAGTGGAGACAGGTTGCAGCCTTGTCTTACCGCTGAAACTACTCTGAACCTTGAACTCAGTTTACCGTCAACTCTAACTGCTGCCTGACTATCCATGTAAAGACCTTTAATTGCTTGCAAAAGTTTGCCTCCTATTCCATAATCTCGTAGAACAGACAATAACTTCCTCCTAGGAACCCGGTCATATGCCTTTTCTAGATCTATAAAGCATAGATACAATTCCCTGTTCCACTCATAACACTTCTCCATTATTTGTCGTAAGCTAAAGATCTGGTCCTGACAACCTCTAAGAGGCCTAAACCCACACTGATTTTCATCCAATTGCTCCTCAAATAATACTCGCACTTTCCTTTCAACAATACCTGAGAAGATTTTACCCACAACGCTGATTAAAGAGATACCTCTGTAGTTGTTACAATCTTTTCTGTTTCCATGTTTAAAGATTGGTGTGATTACTGCTTTTGTCCAGTCTGATGGAACCTGTCCCGACTCCCAGGCCATTTCAATTATCCTGTGTAGCCATTTAAGACCTGACATTCCACTGTACTTGATGAGTTCCGACTTAATTTCATCCACCCCAGCTGCTTTATTGCACTGCAATCTATTGACCATTTTCTCCACTTTCTCAAACGTGATCCTATTTCCATCATCATTCCTATCCCATTCTACCTCGAAATCTGAAACATTACTGATCGTATTTTCACCTACATTGAGCAACTCTTCAAAATATTCCCTCCATCTGCCCAAGGCATCCACAGGATTCACCAGCAGTTTTCCTGACCTGTCCAAAATACTTGTCATTTCCTTCTTACCTCCCTTTGGAAGACTGCTAATTACACTCCAGAATGGTTTTCCAGCAGCTTGACCCAATGTCTCCAACCTGTTTCCAAAGTCTTCCCAAGATTTCTTCTTGGATGCTGCAATTATCTGTTTGGCTTTGTTTCTTTCTTCAACATAACTTTCTCTGTCTACCTGAGTTCTAGTATGTAGCCATTTTTATACGCCTTCTTTTTCCTTTTACAGGCTGCCTTGACTGTGTCATTCCACCAAGCTGTTTGCTTCCTCCTACTTTTACACACTACTGTTCCAAGACATTCTTTAGCCACTTCTAGTACTGTGTCCCTGTACCTTGTCCATTCCTTTTCCAATGACTGTAATTGACTACATTCAACTAACTGGTACCTTTCTGAGATCGCTGTTATGTACTTGTGCCTGATTTCCTTATCCTGAAGTTTCTCCACTCTTATCCTCCTACATATGGACCTGACCTCCTGCACTTTCGGCCTCGCAATCCCAATTTCACTGCAGATTAAATAATGATCAGTGTCATCAAAGAATCCCCTGCATACACGTGTGTCCCTCACAGCCTTCCTGAATTCCTGATCTGTTATTATATAGTCAATGACAGATCTGGTTCCCCTGCTTTCCCAAGTATACCGGTGAATGTTCTTATGTTTAAAAAAGGAGTTTGTGATTACTAAGCCCATACTGGCGCAGAAATCCAAGAGTTGCTGCCCGTTCCTGTTGGCCTCCATATCCTCTCCAAATTTACCCATAACCTTTTCATACCCTTCTGTTCGATTTCCAATCCTGGCGTTAAAATCACCCATGAGCAGAACACTGTCCTTGTCCTTTAACAACTACATCACTGAGTGCCTCATAAAAACTATCCATCTTATCTTGATCAGTCCCTTCACAATGCGAATATACTGACACAATCCTAATTTTCTTGCTAGACACTGTCAAATCTATCCACATCAGTCGTTCGTTTACATACCTTATTGCAACTACGCTGGGTTCCATTTCTGTCCTGATGTAAAGCCCTACACCCCATTGTGCTATTCCTGCTTTGACTCCTGACAAGTAGACCTTGTATTCTCCCACTTCTTCTTCTTTCTCACCCCTTACCCGAATGTCACTAACAGCTAAAACGTCCAGCCCCATCTTACTTGCAGCCTCTGCCAGCTCTACCTTCTTCCAAGAGTAGTCCCCATTGATATTAATAGCTCCCCATCTCATTACCATTTGTTTGCCAAGTCGTATCTTAGGAGTCCCTGGTTTGTCAGTTAGAGGTGGGACTCCATCACCTCCAAAGGTCCGAGGCATTTTGCTCGATTGTTGCCAGCATCATATTTAAAGTACCAGGGAAGCAGGTTGCTAGCCTTACTTGCCCCGAGTCCCATTGGGTTTTACCCCTAACGGCTGAGGGACTAACCGGTGGATTTGGTAGTCTTTGCCGTATGAGTACAAAGGTGACTACGACTCAGAATATGTCCGAGATGCCCAGCCTTATTCCAAAGTAACTGGTATCCCGACTGTCGGGACCACTTACTTGGCCACTCATACGTTGCCCGTGGTTCATGAACTAGGACATGACTACAGGAACCCACACTATGAACCACCACCATCATATAAACTTAAGGAAATTCGCACCCATATTGAGGGGTTAGGATAGTGTTGTTTCGCATCTAGCGCACATTCTGCGAATGCAGTAGGAAGCGGGTGGCGGGAGGGAAGTGGGGGCTGGTAGGTGCGATACACTCGTACAGGGCTATTACAAATGATTGAAGATATTTCATAAATTCACTGTAGCTCCATTCATTGACATATGGTCACGACACACTACAGATACGTAGAAAAACTCATAAGGTTTCTGCCGTCAGAGCGCTCGAGAGCGCAGTGAGACAAAATGGCGACAGGAGCCGAGAAAGCGTATGTCGTGCTTGAAATGCACTCACATCAGTCAGTCATAACAGTGCAACGACACTTCAGGACGAAGTTCAACAAAGATCCACCAACTGCTAACTCCATTCGGCGATGGTATGCGCAGTTTAAAGCTTCTGGATGCCTCTGTAAGGGGAAATTAACGGGTCGGCCTGCAGTGAGCGAAGAAACGGTTGAACGCGTGCGGGCAAGTTTCACGCGTAGCCCACGGAAAATTGGCTCATGCCACAACTGGAGACCGACAGCGCCGACTTCATCTTTCAACAGGATGGTGCTCCACCGCACTTCCATCATGATGTTCGGCATTTCTTAAACAGGAGATTGGAAAACCGATGGAGCGGTCGAGGTGGAGATCATGATCAGCAATTCATGTCATGGCCTCCACCCTCTCCCGACTTAACCCCATGCGATTTCTTTCTGTGGGGTTATGTGAAAGATTCAGTGTTTAAACCTACTCTACCAAGAAACGTGCCACAACTGCGAGCTCCCATCAACGATGCTTTCGAACTCATTGATGGGGACATGCTGCGCCGAGTGTGGGAGGAACTTGATTATCGGCTTGATGTCTGCCGAATCACTAAAGGGGCACATATCGAACATTTGTGAATGCCTAAAAAAACTTTTTGAGTTTTTGTATGTGTGTGCAAAGCATTGTGAAAATATCTCAAATAATAAAATTATTGTAGAGCTGTGAAATCGCTTCAATCATTTGTAATAACCCTGTACTCTAAGTGCCCTCCAGCGCACACTGCACTGGCTTGTGTCTTACTACGCATGTACATAATAATTAAGTCAGGCGACTGAGAAAGTAGTGGTCTCGTAAAATGGTTTCCGTGACTACAGCTGTTACTCTTCCTTCCGTAATCGTAGTTGCCAGCGAAAATAACGGCATGAGCGTACATACTGTGGCAGATATTGCACTTAGCTTCACAGCTGGAAGGTATTTCCACTGTACGCTTCTCACGATATTCCCTATATCTACGCACGCGCTGCGGAAATAAACAGTACAAAAACATAGTCATTGTACCACTTTACATACTTGCATTTCTCTTTGCCTGCGTTTTGTGACGCAGCTGTGAATCCTCTTCCTTGTGGTCAACTCGTTTAGAATAGCTTTGGCCATGGCAGCTGTATACGACTGTTTTGCTTATAAATTTACCGTAATACTGGTTTCGTTGATGCTCTGTCTTCCAGGCACCTATAAAGACAGCCATCCACATTGATGACAGTGGTCTTCGTACAAGAGACGACGACCTTCATTAATTTTGTCCTGTTTGTTTGGGAAAGTTTGTCTTCTATTATCACCTTTGACAAACAGTTTTCACATACGTTTATTTGGTTCAAAAATGGTTCAAATGGCTCTGAGCACTATGGGACTTAACTTCTAAGGTCATCAGTCCCCTAGAACTTAGAACTACTTAAACCTAACTAACCTAAGGACATCACACACATCCATGCCCGAGGCAGGATTCGAACCTGCGACCGTAGCGGTCGCGCGGTTCCAGACTGTAGCGCCTAGAATCGCTCGGCCACACCGTCCGGCGTTTATTTGGTTCAAATGGCTCTGAGGTACTATGGGACTTAACATCTGAGGTCATCAGTCGCCTAGAACTTAGAACTACTTAAACTTAACTAACCTAAGGACATCACACACATTCATTGCCCGAGGCAGGATTCGAACCTGCGACAGTAGCGTTCGCGCGGTTCCAGACTGAAGCGCCTAGAATCGTTCGGTCACAACGTTCGGCTTAAGTTTATTTCGTATCATGCAACAGGTAAGTGGGTACGCACAATTTGCTCTCGTTGGAAGTGTGTAAGATCCGATATGACAGACGACATATGTGCTATCGTGGCGATACTGCTCTGGAGAGGCTGTGGAACCAGAAGAAGAGGAAAGGCGACAACACAGGGATACTGATAACACGGCTGGAAATCTTGGGAAATGAGCTGTTTGTATCATTATGTTGACAATATTTTTTTACTCGCCTGTACAATGTGGAAGAACGGATCATAGTTATACGCAGTATCTGCGCGTGACTGGACGTGTACCACATGACTGGCAAGTAGCGGAAGTCACTCTTGTTAACAAAATAAATAAATAAATAAAAGAACGTACGCGCACTATTATAGAGAAATATCGCTGAAGCCCCTCCGTTACAAGATCCTGCATCGAACATTATGACGTTTCTGGAGGATTCTCAAAGAAAAAAAAAAAAAAAAAAAAAAAAACATGGGCTATTAAGATTGATTGCCTGTGCTAATGTGGGAAAGTGCAAGAGAGGGGATGTGATCTTATGTAACTTTTTAGGATATCTGCATTTTATACGTTTTACTCGTAATCATCTCATGCAGTTACTGTAAGGCAGCTGATAACCACGACCTTGAGCTCCTAAACAAACGACAACAACATCATAGAAATAATTTGCGATTCCAAATAATCAGCCACAGCCATATCTATCAGCATACGCGTAAAAGATATATTGAGCTTGCTTTTAATAAAGCGGTAGCACAACCGCTGAGTCCATAGGACTGAGCTGATCAGCTTACCGAAGGAGATGTTATACACTGAGAGAAGATAGCATGGTGTATATTTGCACTCCACGTTTACACTCCGCAGCCGCTTTACGGTAAGAGGCATAGCTCCCAACCAGCTGTCGCATATCCCACAGCGCATCCTGAAATAGCGATTGTTAGTAACCTTCTGTTTGGGCTCAAATTTCGTTTCAGAAGTAGCGGACCTGTCGTCTCTATGTTAACATTCCGCCCGTAGCGTAGTACTGTGCGCCAAGCTTGGGAGAGTCACACCCGATGCCGATATACACGTATCGTACGACGATATCAACAGTGCGCATTTTATCGTTTTTTTATCGACATATGTATACGTGTGGATTGCCTTCTGTACTTTGACTTCATGTAATGCGACATGGCTCTTTCCATAAGATCAGATGATGGCAGCATAAGACCGGTCATCTTAGAACAATAAAAGTTCCTATACTCCTATCGCGACGTACGAAGTGTGTTCATTTCCAACCACATAAGCCGCCGGACAGCACAACATGTGTACTTTACTTTCAGATAAATCATTCAAAACCTGAATTCATATTGTATTTTAACAATATTATTAACAATTATTAGAAACGCTTTCCTTGCTATTGACAGTCCGCAGCCGGCCGATGTGGCCGAGCGGTTCTAGGCGCTTCAGTCTGGAATGGCGCGACCGCTACGGACGCAGGTTCGAATCGTGCCTTGGGCATGGATGTGTGTGATGTCCTTAGGTTAGTTAGGTTTAAGTAGTTCTCAGTTCTAGGGGACTGATGACCTCAGATGTTAAGTCCCATAGTGCTCAGAGCCATTTGAACTATTTTTGACAGTCCGCAACTTTATTTTCTGTTTACTTCTGCTAACGCTTGTTATTTTGCTGCACAAACTTTAGCGCTAATCTACTACTTCTAGTATCTCATTTCCTGTTGGGCTCGACCTCGCCTTAATTAGTTGGGTAATATTCCATCACCCCTGCTCTACTTTTATTGTCGGTCACCTCATACCTGCGTTTACCAGACTACACTTTCGTTGCGTGATCTTCCAAGCGCTTTGCAGTCCGCGACAAATTTCATATTTTAATATGTTTTCCTACAGTTTTTTGCCTTCTGTCCCCATCCTCCAGTACCGCGAAAGTCACTCCCTGTTACTGTGGACGTGGTGATTTAGTAGATGAGGCACTACACACCGGTCTTGATGATCCAAGATTCATACCCGGATAAGGCGCGGAGATTGTTTCTCGTTCCAGTCTCTCCACGACGGTCCCAGCTGCATTCACCCGGCAACGAAATGAGTACGCGTGATCTTTCCCGGGGGTTGAAGAGCGGTAAGGACGCTCGGCTCACCTTCCCCCGACCCCCCTCCTCTCCCAGCGCCAAGACGAAGAATGGTCGCACTTGGTACCTAGGCCAGTACCCCGGAGATAGATTTTACTTCACCTTTTTTGAATTTAGTGCATTCTCTTTCCTGTCCTATCCATACATTCCTTTTTCCGCCGATTCACCGTCGAAGCTACTCATTTCTCGAGTTACCTCCCCTTTAGCGCCGTGTTTAAGTGCGGGGTATCGAGGCTGCTGTCTAAAGGCCCACACAAGATACATTTTAAAAATAATAAATGTCTGTGTTGAGCGGCGCACGTCCTCTCATAGCTGTAAAAGACTGTTTCTTTTCTTCGGGATAATCCGACTGAATTTTTCTGCTAACAGCTGATACGAATTAAGTCAGTGACAACCTCTTAAACATCGCGGTACGCAGCGCCAAATTTCCAGTGGTGGCCAGGCAAACGCGCGTCGGTACTACTAGCAAAATCGCCATGATTTTTGAAAGAGTGTTTACCGGAATTTGGGCAGCGAGGATTGAGATGGATTTCGTGGAAAGCCGGTCTCGTCCATACGTCATTTCATGCAATATAACAGCCATAAAATTTCTTATTTCGTGTCACCAGGTGAGGATTCTTGAACTCTTGAGGCTGAGAAAAAACTTCATTCACTAGCGAGGTATTGTGAGGGACCACTTTGAGGTAATAGGCGAGTTGTGGCGCCCTGAAAATATTTTAAGTTCGGGCAAGGCGTGGCCGCAAGGGCTGTTCGGCAAGCCGGGGCTCGTCACCAACAGCGTGGTGCCGAACATACGCTGGAGCAAGAGGTGTAGCCTTCAAGACGATGACGAAGTCAAAACAGTGGTGATACAGTGGTTAACAAGTCAGGCGGCAGACTTCTATGAGGAGGGTATTAAAAAACTGGTACAACGGTATGACAAGTGCCTCAGTATTGACGGAAATATGTATAATAGTAGATTAAGGTACAGACTTTCATGTAAAAATAAAATTGTTGAGATATATTAGCTCGTCTTTTTTTAATTTCAAAACGGTACGTACTCAAAAAACACGCCTCGTAGGTGCCTTCTAGGGGACCCATACGCAGAAACGTTCGCCGAACGTTCATCGAGGAAGCACTGTTCCTAGCTCCTCGGATCAGTTGTTAACAGTTGCAGGTCTATTCGCCCGTACGCGCTCCGCAGCCGTCGTTCACCGGCGTAATCTGAGGCCCGTGCTGCGCCACAGTTGCCTCGGGTCCATTTTTGGACAGCGCCATATCACCGTGCGCGGTATACTTCCACCACAGCAGCACATGAACAGTTTACAAAGAGCCTTTTCGCAAATGCTTCCACCCTTAGCCCGAAAGCCACTGATCGTGCCCATTGCGACGTCAGATAAATCGTTCCGTTTCCGCGTTACAACAACTGCACAGTTCCAGAATGAAATTTTCACTCTGCAGCGGAGTGTGCGCTGATATGAAACTTCCTGGCAGATTAAAACTGTGTGCCGGAGCGAGACTGGAACTCGGGATCTTTGCCATTCGCGGACAAGTGCTCTGCCACCTGAGCTATCCAAGCGCGACTCACGACCCGTCCTCACAACCTTAATTCCGCCAGTACCTCGCCTCCTACGTTCCAAACTTTACATAAGCTCTCCTGCATACTTCGCAGAACTAGCACTACTGGAAGAAAGGATATTTCGGAGACTTGACTGAGCCACAGCCTGGAGGATGTTTCCAGAATGAAATTTTCGCTCTGTAGTGGAGTGTGCACTGATATGAAATTGCCGTGGCAGATTAAAACTGTGTGCCGAATGGAGACTCGAACTCGGCAGCTTTGCCTTTCGCGGGCAAGTGCTCTACCAACTGAACTACCCAAGCACGACTCACGACCCGTCCTCACAGCCTTAATTCCGCCAGTACCTCGTCTCCTACCTTCCAAACTTCGCAGAAGCTCTCCTGCATACCTCGCAGAACTAGCACTCCTGGAAGAAAGGATATTGCGGAGACATGGCTTAGCCACAGCCTAGGGGACGTTTCCAGAATGAAATTTTCAATCTGCAGCGGAGTGTGCGCTGATATGAAACTACCTGACAGATTAAAACTGTGTGCCGGACCGAGACTCGAACTCGAGACCTTTGCCTTTCCCGGGCAAGTGCTCTACCAACTCAGCTACCCAAGCACGACTCACGACCCGTCCTCAGAGCCTTAATTCCGCCAGTACGTCATCTCCTACCTTCCAAACGGGTCGTAAGTCGTGCTTGGGTAGTTCAGTTGGTAGAGCACTTGCCCGCGAAAGGCAAAGGTCCCGAGTTCGAGTCTCGGACCGGCACACAGTCTTAATCTGCCAGGAAGTTTCAACTGCACAGTGGTTATTGCACGCTGATGTCTAACATAATGTGAGTGGACCGTGTATAAACCTAAATGCTGCGTTATAGAATTTTAATTGGACAACTGATCGACAGATTCCGCCTAGGACTCCACTGATTCCACTTGACCTCCGAGCATCAGTCGCAGCTCGACTGCGACACTTCCGCACTTGTGGCGCCAGGCGTCCTCCTAACCTGCAGCTCGGGCCGGGCGCAAGGCAGGCGCCTCGTCCCCGCAGGTGGGTGAGCTGCCGCGGCACTCGTCGCCCCTGCCAGGGCCCCTCCGCGCTCGCAGCCACCGCTGCCCGGCCTGCTTACTCATTATGTCACAGAATTAGCCCTCACTCCGCTCCCGGGAATAGTATTCCGAGAAAAATGTTAGCCGCGCGCCACAGCTGGCTATCGTTCCGCCAAAGCGCACGCAGTTCTGTCAGCACGCCGGCTCTGCGCGCCTGTTACACTTGTTCGAGTAGTCGGTGTTTGACCACATTCGCCGCACGCGAGTTACATCTGCCTGCTGGCTCTGTCTCACTTCGGCGAACGAACTGTGTGTCTGCTTGAATGCTGCATTACACGACACACCCACCATACACCACTGGCCATTAAAATTGTTACATCACGAAGATGACTTGCTGCAGACGCGAAATTTGACCGACAGGAAGAAGATGCTCTGGTACGCAAATGATTAGCTTTTCAGAGCATTCACACAAGGTTGGCGCCGGTGGCGACACCTACAACGTGGCGACACCTTCTGCAATAAGGAGATATCATTGTATGTGCAGCTTTTCTAAACGTCAATTTTAAAAAAAGAGAATCCTCATTTATTTTGTTACTGTATTCATTAAAAAAAAATTACTCGGTGAAAAACGTATAGGATAGCTGTAGGATTTCTCGTCTGCTGACTACGCGTGAAAACAATAACAAGCAGAAATGCCGGTGAAAATGCTGCGTTCTGCGCATGCGCGGAAAAACCGCCGTTACCACGCACGCGCGGACACACGGCAGAGTAGAACCGCCCCTGTTTCTGTCCGGTGGAAGAACCGTCTGCTAAAATCGTAGCTTCACCTGTTCTGCGGCTAGGTGGCAGGTCGGCTACACCTAACGTGTACACCTTAGGTGTGTCGTGTAATAATGGTTTTAGGACGTGTACATGTCTGTACCTCAGTCACTTCGCTTCGTCGACAGCGGTGCTTGGATAGCGTCCAATAAGTAATCCAACACGTCTCTTTTTTAAAAGCACATCGGTCTTTTCAGGGTTGTAATACACCATAACATTCCGCACTCTTTTGGCTACTAAACACCGTGTTTCAACATAATCGTCGTTCAAAGTGACGGCCTTACGCCACCTTACTGGTCGTAGGGAACGTCTTACTGAATCAGTAACCTCCCCATCATCCACTTACTGCTTCCTGCGGAATGCGTCCTTCATTGGCTCCAATAGATGTAAGGTGCGAGATCCGGGCTGTAGGGTGGATGAGGAAGAACAGTGCAATGAAGTTTTCTGAGCTCCTCTCGGGCACGCAGACTTGTGCAAGGCCTTGCGTTGTCATGGAGCAGGAGAAATTTGTTTGCATTTTTGTGGCAAGCACCAGACTGAAGTCGTTCCTTCAATTTTCCGAGGGTGTGTGCGGCCGACCGATACGCGGAAGATGGGACAGGGTTGTGCGACATCGTTGCGGTGATGGCAGACGCCTCGCCCAACGACTCACCGTGCTTTTGTTCGCTGCCAGGTCTCCGTAGACATTCTCCAGGTGCTTATGAATATCTGCGCTGCTCTCGTTTTGTGCCAAAAAGAAACTCAATGACGATTCTCTGCTTGGAACGCCGCTCGCGGTACACACGCCGTTCTGAAAAAAAATGGATCAATTGGCTCTGAGCACTATGGGACTTAACATCTGAGGTCATCAGTCCCCTAGAACTTAGAACTACTTAAACCTAACTAACCTAAGGACATCACACAACACCCAGTCATCACGAGGCAGAGAAAATCCCTGACCCCGCC
This sequence comes from Schistocerca americana, assembly GCF_021461395.2. NCBI lineage: Eukaryota > Metazoa > Arthropoda > Insecta > Orthoptera > Acrididae > Schistocerca > Schistocerca americana. The sequence continues at coordinate 435,103,634 of NC_060126.1, read as the reverse complement.
GGGAATCGAACCCGGGCGCGGGAAGCGAGAACGCTACCACACGACCACGAGCTGCGGACACACGCCGTTCTGAGGGCTACGTATAGCGCTGCCATCTGTTGGAACTTCATGAAACTATAGGAGTTACAATGGGAATATTCCGTGATGTCTCATAACAAATACCGCATTTTTTTCGACCGAAATTGGCAGAGAAAAAAACTTGCCTCATTGGTTACTGAACGCATCTCGTATACCTAAAATCCGGAAGCGAGCCTATGGTGTGAGGGGGACGGTACTTTGCGCACCACATGCAGTTCCCTCCTTTCGTGTTCCAGTCGCGAAAGGTGCGTGGGAAGAAGGGCTGCTGGTAAGAATCCACACAATTTAGAATCTCTCTATTTTTACCTTCACGGTCTTTTCGCGAGATACACGCAGGAGGAAGTAATACATCGGTTGCTTCTCCAAGGAAAGTATGCTGACGGAGTTTTGGCGTCAAACCACACACCGTGATACACAACGCCTGTCTTATAACGTGAGGCGTGTGCCACTGAAGTTGGATGAGCGTTTCAAGGACGGTTTCGCGCTTGCTAAGCAAACTTGGGACGATACTCTCTCCTTCTCTTTGAAACTTCTCTGTTTCATCTGTCAGTCCTTTCCGGTGCGGATCCAGAAGTCACGAGCACTTTCGGAGTATCGGGCCAATGTCGTATAGTAAGCTAGCCCCTTCGTGGGTTCAAATGGTTCAAATGGCTCTGAGCACTATGGGACTGAACATCTGAGGTCATCAGTCCCCTAGAACTTAGAACTACTTAAACCTAACTAACCTAAGGACATCACACACATCCATGCCCCAGGCAGGATTCGAACCTACGACCGTAGCGGTCGGGCGGTTCCAGACTGAAGCGCTTAGAACCGCTCGGCCACTCCGGCCGGCCCATTTTAACACCATCTTTTATTGTGAAATCTTTGTTTCAACACCTGCAATATTTGACATCACCTTCAAATACAATTCCATATAAACTGGCTCTTGATATCAGATATTATGACAGTAATTAACAAACAATTTCGAAGCAATACGTCCGACCTCCTTTTCTTTTCAAAACAAAATTTCAACTTAATCTATGCAGTAGAGGCGCGAATAAGAACTCCAAAGAACTGTCAAGTCGGAGTATGTATCTGATTATTTTCAGTAAAACATTCTTCGTGTTTTTCACAATATTGATGAAATTCTCATTTCATGCACTAGTTTGTTGCATTAAAACGTACCTTACTTTATACAATAACATTCCGTTAATTTTTATTTAAATTGATCGTGACGAGCATCAGGATGTTTATCTTTCTGGAGTCAAACTGTTTTTTTTAGCAAATCATACTAAAATACTATCATAATTTCTAAAATGGGTACTGGAACGGTAACGGAAGTAGCGAAAAAGCTGAATTTTTGAACAAAGAATGAAGATCGCGAAAATTCGACCAAAAGCAGTATTGGGCGATTAATTTCCTAAGAATCCGGTATCGAGCGATTGAGTTTAGAAGAATGAAACGGCTTTGTGCAGTTACAACTTACTGAAGATTCATCCACTGTCTCTCACTGTGGCTTCTAGCTTGCTTACGATTAGGTTTGTGTGGTCGTTCCACTTTGAATCGCCCTGTGTGCATACTCCCAGATATTTAATGGAGGTGTCTACTTGCAGTGCTTGTCTGTTATCGCACAATATGTGGCTTTCACGTCTAATTACGCGCAGTACGCTACATTTGATCATCATCCTTCCAACTTCTTGTTTCTGAGGTGACTTGCTTGAAGCACAACATAGTAATTTCTGTGAACTTTCGACTGCAGCCTATAAAAAAATGACGTATTTTTTCTGTATTTGGCGATAATTGTTTGGGAAATGTCTATACATTTTTCCGGATCACGTGTATATTATTTACTACAAGTAGCTTTTCATCTGCATTGCATTGCAGACGACAAGCTACCTGTAGTAAATAATACAAAAGTGATCTGGAAAAAATCATGCATACCAAGTGTAAAGGTATTAACAAGAAGAAACGAACTATTGTTTGACCTAAGCATCCACATAATTTTGTAATAATTTAATAAAAATGTTCACAATACAGAATGAGTAAAACGGAAACCCACTGATGATGGCACAGTGGTGCTGAAACGTGTTAGGGTACTGAAAAAAAACGGTGTTTTGCATAACTGGCGGACGTCACATCCTACAAACTAGTCGCGTAGGGCCGTTCAGATCCTGCGTGGCATTGAGTGTGGCCCTCCTGGTCCCGACAAACTCCAAAAGAAATCCATTGGAATTCGATTACTCGATCAATAGTACAATTTTCAAGGCTGTCAATTCAACTAAGTTCCTGGGTGTTAAAATTACGAACAACTTCAGATGGAAAGACCACACAGATAATATTGTGGGGAAGGCGAGCCAAAGGTTGCGTTGCATTGGCAGGACATTTAGATGATGCAACAAGTCCACTAAAGAGACAGCTGACACTCGTCCTCAGAATATTGCTGCGCGGTGTGGGATCCTTACTGGGTGGGATTGACGGAGGACATCGAAAGGGTGCAAAAAAGGGCACCTCGTTTTGTATTATCACGCAATAGGGGAGAGAGTGTGGCAGATATGATACGCGAGTTGGGATGGAAGTCATTAAAGCAAAGACGTTTTTCGTCGCGGCGAGATCTATTTTCTCTTCCGAATGCGAAAATATTTTGTTGAGCCAAACCTACATAGGTAGGAATGATCATCAAAATAAAATAACAGAAATCAGAGCTCGAACAGAAAGGTTTAGGTGTTCGTTTTTCCGCGCGCTGTTCGGGAGTGGAATGGTAGAGAGATAGTATGATTGTGGTTAGATGAACCCTCTGCCAAGCACTTAAATGTGAATTGCAGAGTAATCATGTAGATGTAGATATACACATGATAGTCGTGGAATCCACACGGACATGCACGGCAATTTCTCGAAACGACAAAACGTAGGTTCGACGCTGCCGCTGTCGAATTCCGTGAAGTCCATCCTCAATGAGGCAGAGCAGGATCTTCTCATGCTTCTGCTAGGGTAAGACAGTAACGAAATAAATTATTTCTTCTAGCCGGGTGCAGAGGATATCCATAACAGCAAAAGAGAAAAAGACTAAAAATGTAGTGCACACCAGTTAGTGTGTAATTGACTGTAGACAATGTCTTCTTCTGGCGCCGGCTCGCCGCTCCACCCTTGTTTTGTAGAGAAACAAGTATTATATAGTTGCTGCGGCTGTGTGTCTTACCAGCTGTGGCTTTTCACACGAAACATCTTGCGATGTGGACACAGATTTTCGGCTGAGGAGCACACAAACTGCCCGCGGCTGTTGAAGAGCGGCGCGTGTATTCTAGACGATGACACAGCAAGTTGACAAGTGGTGTTACTCTGTATTAAAGTGTTTTCCCACCGCCACTTAACTTCGGATGGCTACTAACAGCTTCCAGGGAAACTCCCTTGCCCTCTACCAGACAGAGTTCTGCGTTCAGCACTCTCTCAACGAAAACTGAAAACGACTGCGCTGTTTTTGTTCATGTGATTGGACGAGAACATAATTTACAAACTCACATTCAACGACCATATTGACAGAGTCGTTAATATTGTTTAAATTTACAGTCCGCCTGAATCTCAAGATATGTTTCTAGAATTCGATATGTTCTCAATTCTCAACCTACTGTGTATTGATGTGATAGATATAGGTACAACATGACTGTGCAGAAAACACAATTTTGTTGAAAAATGGCTGGTCCCGGTGAAGGTTCGAGATCTCCCCCGGGCATGTGTGTGTTTGTTTGTCCTTAGGATAATTTAGGTTAAGTAGTGTGTAAGCTTAGGGACCGATGACCTTAACAGTTAAGTCCCATAAGATTTCACACACTTTTTTTTGTTGTTGAAAAATATCTGTGACACAACAACATGAATGTTGATTTTATTTATTTATTTCTGCTTCCTCCGGGAATTTATCCCAATCGCATTTAATTACTTAGTATGCAAAAATGGTTCAAATGGCTCTGAGCTCTATGGGACTTAACATCTGAGGTCATCAGTCTCCTAGACTTAGAGCTACTTAAGCCTAACTAACCTAAGGACATCACACACATCCATCCCCAAGGCAGGATTGAAACCTGCGACCGTAGCAGCAGCGCGGTTCCAGTCTGAAGTGCCTAGAACCGCTGGGTCACAATGGTCGGCGTACCTAGTATGCAGCAAATGCATTTATGTGTACAATGAAATTCTGATTTTTTCGAGATGTGGCAGAACTTGATACGGTCTGATGGCGGTACTAATAGAAAACTGAATGCGACTGGAATGATTGTATAAAATAAATTGTTGGTAAGGCGGGTACCAGGTTGAGATTCATTGGGAGAGTCCTTAGAAAATGTAGTCCATCAACAAAGGAGGTGGCTTACAAAACACTCGTTCGACCTATACTTGAATATTGCTCATCAGTGTGGGATCCGTACCAGATCGGGTTGACGGAGGAGATAGAGAAGATCCAAAGAAGAGCGGCGCGTTTCGTCACAGGGTTATTTGGTAATCGTGATAGCGTTACGGAGATGTTTAGGAAACTCAAGTGGCAGACTCTGCAAGAGAGGTGCTCTGCATCGCGGTGTAGCTTGCAGTCCAGGTTTCGAGAGGGTGCGTTTCTGGATGAGGTATCGAATATATTGCTTCCCCTACTTATACCTCCCGAGGAGATCACGAACGTAAAATTAGAGAGATTCGAGCGCGCACGGAGGCTTTCAGTCGTTCTTCCCGCGAACCATACGCGACTGGAACAGAAAAGGGAGGTAATGGCAGTGGCACGTAAAGTGCCCTCCGCCACACACCGTTGGGTGGCTTGCGGAGTATAAATGTAGATGTAGATGTAGATTAGAAGAGGATGTCTTTTATGGTGGCTGCACTTGGTTTCCGCTTTTCAGAAATCTTTAAGAGCTATAAACACCACGAACAACATTTCCTACGAGGACCATTTGATGAATAGTGGTCCCATGCAACGAAAGAGTGTCCTACTCGTAATAACAGTTGCGTAGAAGACGTACTGGAAGTCCTTAGGCGAACTTGTTTATTCAGTAAACACCAGAATTATTATTTAATCTGTGTCATATTTCACAAATGCAAAACCTACAGTTAAAAGCTTATTTTCTTACGTTAATTTAACAGTCATCGCTGCTTTTTGTTGTAGCATAGTGATTAACAATAGTAAAAAAAGACTCGCAGTGTGAATGTAGTGTTATGCAGAACTACAGCGAACTGTTAAAATATAATAAACTAAGTAATTCTAAGGAGTTGGAAAAATCTATGAACGGACAAGTTTCACTTCAAGAGGACCTAGACGTCAACGGGTAGTATTTTAATACGAGACTTTCAGAGTGCATTACTCTGGACCTATAATACTATTAGGACGTTGTGGTGTTGTGACATTAGGTAAACCAGTATTAGATATTGTATTTATTTGAACATAAAAGTTTAATTACTACAACAGTTCGTCGACGAAATGAATTTTGAATATACGTTTAGTTATCGCTACCTTCACCTGGGGCATCATGTGTCTAATATCGCTTTCGCTATACCAGGCTTGTATCAACATCTATATAATTACGCTCCGCCTCAGATGTTATACAGAATGTCTTAGTTACACACTGTCCTGGCGGGACAGGTAACTATTATCGAGTACTGCACTACACTTCATAGAGACGCAGATGCATGACACTGGTTTTCAACAGAGTCATCAAGTCTCTATAAACGACAGTCGGAGCGCTCTAGGGCTTTTTTTATTTTATTTTATTATTTTTTTTTTTTAATTTGTGGTATGTTCCTATGGCACCAAACTGCTGACGTCATCGTTCCCTAGGCTTATACACTTAATCTAACTTAAACTAACTTACTCTAAGGATAACACACACACTCCCATGCCTAAGGGAGGACTCGAACCTCCGACGCGGGCAGCAGGGCGAACCGTGGCAAGGCGCCTGAGACGGCGCTGCGAGCGCTCTATGAGTCATTCATTTCCTCGGCGACAGAAATTCACTCCTCGGTGACAGAACCATCCGAGAAACACTGTGTGAATGTTGTCATTGTTGGAAAAAATATTTCCCCAGATGTTCTTGCAGTTTGCCGAAAAGAGGGAAATCGCATGAGTCAAAATGTGGACTTTTCGATCAACATTACTCCAATCTGCGGCCTTGGTCAAATCACTGACATGAATTCGGTACGTCTGGACGCGTCATTGCGTTTGGTACCTATTCCGCTAGATTTTCACGGTGAATCTGTGTGCAACTGAGGCGTTTGCCGGCAAGAGAAGTAGTGTAACGCGTACTTCAACTTTGGAGTACGTTTCGAGTTGCCGCACCAGTGCATTAGCGCACTGCGATGCACCTGTAAGCCGTGCCACAGAAGATCTGTGTCTGCAGGAAACTCTCTTGTTCTGTAGTGGTCTTGGTGTGGGACTGCAGGTAACTTGCTTTCTGAAGCCCCAGCGTAGTTTCGAGTATGCCACATATCACTGTCGATGGTAATTCTTGAAAAAGACAATGTGCAGTTGAAACGAATTTTTGTTGTTTCCTCGAATACACTTCCATTATAAGACGTGAGGCATGACACAATTCTGTGGATGTTGAAACAAGTCGGGCACGGTTTGAGTGAACCAACACGCACAGTGCCAAGATAACGCTACTGAAAACTAAACGTTCATTCAAAATTCATCCCGTGGACAAATTTTTGTAGAAATTTAACTTTCATAAGTAAAAAAACATAATTTCTCATACTGCTTTGCTTAATGTCGTTCAGTGTTCGCACAAAACCGCAATGTCTTAAGTGTCATAGATAAAGTGAAGTGCACTCTAAGAGTACCGAATGAAAATGCTACTTTCCTAAATCCCGGTGCTCTTAAAATGTTTATATAACAAACGGACTGTATTTGCAGAATGTCCTACTTTCTGTTACGTCTAAAAAGTTCGTACGGTAAAAGAGAAATAATGAGGAGAACACGGCAAGTGCCATACACGGACTTGCGAGAAACTTCAATCAGTGGAACAGGGGTCAAAATAAGCGAAAATGTGTCTACATCTACATCTATATTTATACTCCGCAAGCCACCCAACGGTGTGTGGTGGAGGGCACTGTGCCACTGTCATTACCTCCCTTTCCTGTTCCAGTCGCGTATGGTTCGCGGGATCAACGACTGTCTGAAAGCCTCCGTGCCGCTCGAATCTCTCTAATTTTACATTCGTGATCTCCTCGGGAGGTATAACTAGGGGGAAGCGATATATTCGATACCTCATCCAGAAACGCACCCTCTCGAAAGCTGGCGAGCAAGCTACACCGCGATGCAGAGCGCCTCTCTTGCAGAGTCTGCCACTTGAGTTTGTTAAACATCTCCGGAACGCTATCACGGTTACCAAATAACCCTGTGACGAAACGCGCCGCTCTTCTTTGGATCTACCCTATCTCCTCCGTCAACCCGATCTGGTACGGATCCCACACTGATGAGCAATACTCAAGTATAGGTCGAACGAGTGTTTTGTAAGCCACCTCCTTTGTTGATGGACTACATTTTCTAAGGACTCTCCCAATGAATCTCAACCTGGTACCCGCCTTACCAACAATTAATTTTATATGATCATTCCACTTCAAATCGCTCCGTACGCATACTCCCAGATATTTTACAGAAGTAACTGCTACCTGTGTTTGTTCCGCTATCATATAATCATGCAGTAAAGGATCCTTCTTTCTATGTATTCGCAATACATTACATTTGTCTACGTTAAGGGTCAGTTGCCACTCCCTGCACCAAGTGCCTATCCGCTGCAGATCTTCCTGCATTTCGCTACAATTTTCTAATGCTGCAACTTCTCTCTATACTACAGCATCATCCGCGAAAAGCCGCATGGAACTTCCGACACTATGTACTAGGACATTTATATATACTGTGAAAAGCAATGGTCACATAACACTCCCCTGTGGCACGCCAGAGGTTACTTTAACGTCTGTAGACGTCTCTCCATTGATAACAACATGCTGTGTTCTGTTTGCTAAAAACTCTTCAATCCAGCCACACAGCTGGTCTGATATTCCGTAGGCTCTTACTTTGTTTATCAGGCGACAGTGCGGAGCTGTATCGAACGTCTTCCGGAAGTCAAGAAAAATAGCATCTACCTGGGAGCCTGTATCTAATATTTTCTGGATCTCATGAACAAATAAAGCGAGTTGGGTCTCACACGATCGCTGTTTCCGGAATCCAGTTGATTCCTACATAGTAGATTCTGGGTTTCCAAAAAAGACATGATACTCGAGCAAAAAACACGATGTAAAATTCTACAACAGATCGACGTCAGAGATATAGGTCTATAGTTTTGCGCAACTGCTCGACGACCCTTCTTGAAAACTGGGACTACCTGTGCTCTTTTCCAATCATTTGGAACCTTCCGTTCCTCTAGAGACTTGCGGTACACGGCTGTTAGAAGGGGGGCAAGTTCTTTCGCGTACTCTGTGTAGAATCGAATTGGTATCTCGTCAAGTCCAGTGGACTTTCCTCTGTTGAGTGATTACAGTTGCTTTTCTATTCCTTGGACACTTATTTCGATGTCAGCCATTTTTTCGTTAGTGCGAGGATTTAGAGAAGGAACTGCAGTGCGGTCTTCCTCTGTGAAACAGCTTTGGAAAAAGGTGTTTAGTATTTCAGCTTTACGCGTGTCATTCTCTGTTTCAATGCCATCATCATCCCGGAGTGTCTGGATATGCTGTTTCGAGCCACTTACTGATTTAACGTAAGACCAGAACTTCCTAGGATTTTCTGTCAAGTCGGTACATAGAATTTTACTTTCGAATTCACTGAACGCTTCACGCGTAGCCCTCCTTACGCTAACTTTGACATCGTTTAGCTTCTGTTTGTCTGAGAGGTTTTGGTTGCGTTTAAACTTGGAGTGAAGCTCTCTTTGCTTTCGCAGTAGTTTCCCAACTTTGTTGTTGTACCACGGTGGGTTTTTCCCGTCCCTCACAGTTTTACTCGGCACGTACCTGTCTAAAACGCGTTTTACGATTGCCTTGAACTTTTTACATAAACACTCAACATTGTCAGTGTCGGAACAGAAATTTTCGTTTTGATCTGTTAGGTAGTCTGAAATCTGCCTTCTATTACTCTTGCCAAACAGATAAACCTTCCTCCCTTTTTTTATATTCCTATTAACTTCCATATTCAGGGATGCTGCAACGGCCTTATGGTCACTGATTCCCTGTTCTGCACATAGAGAGTCGAAAAGTTCGGGTCTGTTTGTTATCAGTAGGTCCAAGATGTTATCTCCACGAGTCGGTTCTCTGTTCAATTGCTCGAGGTAATTTTCGGATAGTGCACTCAGTATAATGTCACTCGATGCTCTGTCCCTACCACCCGCCCTAAACATCTGAGTGTCCCAGTCTATATCTGGTAAATTGAAATCTCGGCTTGTCCGTAGATATTCGACTGTTTCTGAGAAAACAACACTCAAAAGGTTTCGAGGTTTTTAGGTGCCTTTTAGCGAGTAAGGTCTGCAGTTCGTGTCTTGTGGTAGCGTTCTCGCTTCCAGCGCTCGGGACCCCGGGTTCGATTCCCGGTGGAGTCAGGGATTTTCCCTGCCTCGAGATGACTGGGTGTTGTGTCGTCTTCATCGTCATCATTCATCACCATTACTGTCGGAGGAAGACAATGGCAAACCACCTCCGCTAGGACCTTGCCTAGTCAGCGGTGCGGGTCTTCCGCTTCGTCCCCTACGCGCCTCGGATTGTGGGACCTCATTATCATCATTAGCGAGTAAACGGTCCAACCTACGCGGGGGCGCAGTGGCTTCACAACTTTGTGGCCCGTTTTCGAAACCCCATTGCTATTTTCATTTTGTCTTCCATTTACTAGTATCTACGTGTGTGCGTAGAAAATTACTACACGAATGTTTTCCTACATGGACTGAAAACAACTTTTCCTTTTTTGTCTACTAATTGTATGACTGTCTAAAAGGAAAAAAAACAATAAACGAATGAAAAACTTATTTGAAACTGTTTTTGGTGACAGTCCTGTAGTGTATCTTGATTCATAATCGGCCGGCTGGGGTGGCCGAGCGGTTCTAGGCGCTTTAGTCTGGAGCCGCGCGACCGCTGCGGTCGTAGGTTCGAATCCTGCCTCAGGCATGGATGTGTGTGATGTCCTTAGGTTAGTTAGGTTTAAGTAATTTTACGTTCTAGGGGGCTGATGACCTTAGAAGTTAAGTTCCATAGTGCTCAGAGCCATTTGATCCATTTGATACATAATCAATGGAAAACGCCAGTTTTTGGATAAGTGATCACCTACGCGCGGTTTGTCGTGAAATTATTGCCAACGCCTGAAATCTTCAGCAATGTCAACGACGTTTCTTACCTGAGTGAGATTTATACGACGAAAAGTCGCTGTGGCAAACCTGACATCGCGCGATGCTCTTGGTGTTCGGAATTTCTGTGTTTCGAACGTTTCTACAATCGGTATTGAGCCGTCGTTGTGTCCGGCTCTTCGAAAAGCGCGCCAGGCGGAGTGCTTTCGCGTCGCGTCTAGTGTTTGCGGTGGCGCTTTCGGTTTGGCGCGCTGTTTGGATCGCTACCGCCCTCGGGCGGGAGGTGGAGCAAGTGTACGGTAGCGTGACAATCGGGGAATACGTACGGGGCGGTGACCGAGAGAGGTGGTGGCGCGAGCGGGGCCCTGTTGTTGCGGGTCGTCAAGTGCTCGCCACGTGCTTTGGCCGACCTCTTGGCTGTCAGGGGCTAGGTCTGCCTTACCCGCATGTACGTGGCTTATGAAGCTTAGAAGCCGTGGTGCAGGAGATCAGCGCGTGGGACCGTATGTCTTCTTATCGGCGGTTGAAATCACTGGCAGCGGTGGGCTCTGAAGAGCATTTGGAAGTGCAACGTATTCCCGGCGCTGTGGTGGAGTGCGAGAAGCTGAATACTGTTTGGAGGTTTTTCAAGTTCTAGTGAAGTGTATGAGTTTCTTCGCCAGTGGTTTTGTTGGGGTCTTCCACCACAGTTTTCGTTTGCCTGTCCGCGGAAATGTGGTAATTGCTTCTTGGTCGGGCCATTTTCATTCACACCTCACTTGGGTGATTTAGGGTCGGTGTCTCGTGTCTCTGTGGTTCGGAGTCTGTGCAGGCACCACCCTTGCTACATCTTCTGGTTTTGGGTAAGTCGGGGAGGTGGTGGCTTGCAATGGACGTTTTGGGGCTGATCTGCTGTGGCCCTGTAGACCACCAATAACTATTCCGCCTATTGTGATTTGGACCCCTTTGCATGTGTCACTCCCTCACCGAGCTAAGGAAAAATTTTTTGGGAACTGCCTTTAATGTGAAGGTTTGACTTAACTGGGGAGAGACAACTATTTTAGCTTTGGTACAGACTAGCTACTTCAAGGTGTTTTTTTCTTTTTTTTTTTAAGGAATTGTTCTCTTATAGATATAACAAGTTTAAAATCTTATTATTGGGAAGTTGTTAACGTCATACCTTGCAACATCCTTTACATAGAGAATATTTGCCAGCTATTTAAAAGAGTTTTTTTATTGTTGTCTTATTTATATATATATATATATATATATATATAAAGAAAATATCTTACTATTGGGAAGTTGTTTTCATAAAGAAAATTTGTCAGCTATTCGAAATCGTTTTTGAAAATTTTTTTTTAGATGCCAGACTTAAAAAATTATTATTGAGAAAGCCTTTTAAAATAAAAACATAACATTAGCAGTGTGTGTTATTTCACCAGCACCTCCTGGCCCCTACTTCCACGATAACGTTTTTGGAATAACATGTGTACTTGAGTTGTTGCTTGGGAACCGCCCTAATTGACGGTTCGTCCAAGGGAGTGCACCAAATCTTCCTGAAGAATAAACATAAGAATAAAGTCTAAGAATTACAAACTGGTATAAGAATGAAGTATAAGAATAATACAATATGAAAAGATGGTAATCCACAGGTGTATAATAAATGTATGACACTTACTGTACAACGCACTTGTAAATTTACAATCCCCAAACTTTATAAGAAACATTGGTGTAGTAACCTTCTACGGACATTAGTAAATCATTGTAAAATATAAAATAAAATAAAGGCAGATAATAATCAGGTTTAGTAATAAAATTATAAACAGCCCACCAGTTGCAATGGATAAATAAATTCTTTACCTAGGTTTCGACAAATATAAATTTGTCTTCTAGGGCTATATTTTATTTTTGACACATGGATCTATGCCGACAATTGTAAAAACGGCGATGGTACATTAGTCCGTGCTAATGTAAAATTGTTACCATCTGTAGAAGACAAATTTATATTTGTCGAAACCTTGGTAAAGAATTTCTTCATCCATTTGCAACTGGTCGGCTGTTTATAATTTTATTACGTGAAACCGTTGCTGTAGTGCAGCTATGTTTAAAATATTGAATCAGGTTTCGTATACTGGATGCAAAAGTGAGACGACGCGATGCTAACCACCAGACCACCATTTGGGCGGAGTATACCACGTGCTAAATGGGATCCATATGACATTGAAAACTTTGATGGTCGTTTTCTCGGAAACAGTGGAATAACAACGGATTACCCGAGGTGCGTGTTCGCTTATTTTGGCTCCTCTTCCACTGAGCGAAGTTCCTCGTAAATCAGGTTACGGCACTTGCCGCGTCCTCCTCGTAAGTGAAAAAAACAGACGCTGGGGTGCTACACGCGCGAGCTTCAGGGAGCGACGACAGCGGCACGGGAACCCAAAAGCCTGCTGGCAGTGTCCCCGTGGTTCCCAGAGCGCTGGCTGAATCACGCCACGCGGCCGTCACACCCACTTTTACCCTGGTGGCTCACCCTGGAATCGGCCTGGCCAGAGCCGCAGTCGGCGGTTTTCGAGGCGTCATGCTCGGCCAAGACCACGGCGGGCTTGTCGACAATGCGCCTGCTAGGCAGACTTCTTGTAACGGTAGATGGGGTGATGTTTCTGGATTCTAAAGTCGCACAGCAGGGCTGAATACAGGGGTGTGGTTCTGACCGGCAGGCGGGAACTTGAAACACGTATGTAACGTAGCAGCGATGGTGAAGCATGATAAAATCTTTGACCAGAGAGCCTTTTATCGTGGGTAGTCTGCGCTTGACCGCGCGAGTGTTGCGAGCAGTACGCTAGTAGTCGTCGTGCAGTACAGTCTGTCGATAGCAGTAGCTCAGTTCAGTTGCGTCCAGCAGTACGCTAGTAGTCGTCGTGTAGTACAGTTGCGAGCAGTCTGTCAGTGGGCAGTCTGTGAGCAGTGCAGTATGTCGGTAGTAGCAGTCGAGTGCAGTTGTGTGTGTGAGGAGTCGGCGAGCGTCCACATGGCATTCTGGTCAAGATGCTGAATGAGGTATATTGTTAATTAAGGTAATCATCAGATAATGTAAAGTTTATTTATTGTAATTAATTTTCAACAAGTGCCCCAATAATAATTTTCATTTCAAAGCAATATTTTTAACAAAAAAAAAATCATTTAATTGAACCAACGATTTCCTTCCATTTCCCTTAAAGAAAAGTTTCAGTTAAATTTCAAAAAAAAAAAAAATATTATTTGCAATGCAGTTCCTCAAAGCCGTGGCCAACAATAAGAGCAGAAATTTGACATGCAGTTATACTGAGGTAAGAATTTAATTCTGATTTTTTGCACAGGGCCAAAGACCGATATTTCGGTTTAATTGAGTTTACATTGTCACTGAAGTCTCATTAGCATTGAATTGTTTTTTCATTATTTTCATGACAGCTTACACCTTGAGTCAGATTGCGATTCTCACTTTTATTGTCATTAAATTTAATTGCTAGGGAGGTTACGCTTGGCTCCATTTCTATTAAATATTGTCATTTTAAAATTTTTGTGGGGAGGTTACAAACTTACCGCCCAAAATGCTAGTCACCCCATTGATAGAGCAAGCTCACTGGTTGCCGTATAGCACAGTAGATGGCGTACGACTGGTGCCAGAGAGTCACTTGACCCGTGATCGCGAACGTAAGCCGTGGCAGTAACGTAGTGCGTATGTGCTAGCCGGCTGTGTGGAACCGAGGCATTAACATGGGTGGACGAGAGGGCGTGACGAATGGCACAGAAAAGAGCCATCGTGTTTGGACGTGTTGATGACAATACCTCTAATGAAGTTGCTCGATTTGTTGATGTATCTGCGCGGGCTATGGGGTGTCCTACAAGGAATCGCATACTGTTCGCAGTCATGTACACTGCTTGACAATTGCTAACGAACAAGTGACTCTTGCCAAGGAAAAACTGCCAACTGCAACAGAACAACCGACAGCTGCTATGGAACACTCGACCGTTTATGGTAATGAAAATTATCGTTTGGCGTCATTGGCCGAGAGGCCCCTTGCGGGGCAGGTCCGCCTTGGTGCAGGTCTTATTACATTCGACGCCACATTGGGCGACCAGCACGCCGGATGGGGATGAAATGATGATGAAGACAACACAACACCCAGTCCCTGAGCGGAGAAAATCTCCGACCCAGCCGGGAATCTAACCCGGGCCCGTAAGACGGCAATCCGTCACGCTGACCACTCAGCTAACGGGGTGGACACCGTTTATGGTAAAAGGAAATGTCGAGGACGGAACATGTTGGCAGCAGCAAAGACTGCGTACGAACGCTCTGTATGGACTGGACAGTCCCTGCAGTACAGTGTTTGACCGAGGTTGTTGTGGGACCGATTAACGCGACATTACAGGTGGTACGGCAACATGTCTGCGAGACATGATTTGAGTGCTTGCGATCGTTGACGAGCAGTTGGACGGCTCGAAGCTGGTCGTAGTGCTGTAATGGGTGTGTCTAAGAGTGTCGTCTCTCGATTAAAAATGGTCGCTGAAGGTGCAAATGCTATGCGAAATGGTGGCAGTGGTTGCAGAAGTACCGCCACACCGCAAGAGGGTCGATGCGTAGGCGTAGTGGCGAAGCGGCACAAACGTCTCGCCCCTACTCGCAGGAAGGTCACTGCCGGCACTGTTACACGTGTCCCTGCCAGAACGATTCCGCGGCGACTAAATGAGGCTGGTTTGTATGACCGGAAGCCTGTTAAATGCATCCCACTACAACCACGCCATCGTCGGGAAAGCGTTCGTCAGTGTATGGAGCATGTTAGTTGGGGTCGCCCACATTGGTACAGAGTAATGTTCTCCGACAAATCCCGCTTCACTGTGGCGAGTGATTCTGGCGCCAGTTATTGTGAAGAGAGAGGGGAACACGTTGCACACCACGGAATGTTCATGAACGTCATCGGTATAGCCTAGGTGTTACGATGTGGACAGGCATTGTGCACAACGGCCGACGACCCCAAGCCACCTAACGGTGTGTGGCGGAGGGTACTTTGAGTACCTCTATCGGTTCTCCCTTCCATTCCAGTCTCGTATTGTTCGTGGAAAGAAAGATTGTCGGTATGCTTCTGTGTGGGCTCTAATCTCTTTGATTTTATCCTCATGGTCTCTTCGCGAGATATACGTAGGAGGGTGCAATATACTGCTTGACTCCTCGGTGAAGGTATGTTCTCGAAACTTCAACAAAAGACCGTACCGAGCTACTGAGCGTCTCTCCTGCAGAGTCTTCCACTGGAGTTTATCTATCATCTCCGTAACGCTTTCGCGATTACTAAATGATCCTGTAACGAAGCGCGCTGCTCTCCGTTGGATCTTCTCTATCTCTTCTATCAACCCTATCTGGTACGGATCCCACACCAGTGAGCAGTATTCAAGCAGTGGGCGAACAAGTGTACTGTAAACTACTTCCTTTGTTTTCGGATTGCATTTCCTTAGGATTCTTCCAATGAATCTCAGTCTGGCATCTGCTTTACCGACGATTAATTTTATATGGTCATTCCTTTTTAAATCACTCCAAATGCCTACTTCCAGATAATTTATAGAATTAACTGCTTCCAGTTGCTGACCTGCTATATTGTAGCTAAATGATAAAGGATCTTTCTTTCTATGTATTACCAGCACATTACACTTGTCTACACTGAGATTCAATAGTCATTCCCTGCACCATGCGTCAATTCGCTGCTGATCCTCCTGCATTTCAGTACAATTTTCCATTGTTACAACCTTTCGATATACCACAGCATCATCCGCAAAAAGCCTCAGTGAACTTACGATGTCATCCACAAGGTCATTTATATATATTGTGAATAGTAATGGTCCTACGACACTCCCCTGCGGCACACCTGAAATCACTCTTACTTCGGAAGACTTCTCTCCAATGAGAAAGACATGCTGCGTTCTGTTACCTAGGAACTCTTCAATCCAATCACACAATTGATCTGATAGTCCATATGCTCTTACTTTGTTCATTAAACAACTGTGGGGAACTGCATCGAACGCCTTGCGAAAGTCAAAAAACACAGCATCAACCTGGGAACTCGTGTCTATGCCTCTCTGAGTCTCGTGGGCGAATAGCGCGAGCTGGGTTTCACACGATCGTCTTTTTCGAAACCCATGCTGATTCCTACAGAGTAGATTTCTAGTCTCCAGAAAAGTTATTATACTCGAACATAATACGTGTACCAAAATTCTACAGCTGATCGACGTTAGAGATATAGGTCTATAGGTCTATAGTATCTTTGCACAAGGTATCGCTACAGCACAGCGATATTACAGGGAGATTATTCTCGAGCATATTCGGCTGTTTAGAGGTGCAGTAGTTCCTGATTTTCTGTTTATGGACGACAGCGCCCGTCCACAAAGGACCGTTGAGGTGTCGGACATACTGAAAAATGAAGATCTTGAACATATGCAATGGCATACGTACTCCAGAGATGTAAACCCTATAGAGCATACCTGGGATGCTGTTGCCGGACGTGTTTCTCAACAAACATCCTCCTCCCTGAGCCGTGCAAGAACTGAAAACCGCCTTCAGAGAAGAGTGGAAGAATACCCCCAAGGGCTCCGTAACAGTACGGCAGCCAACATGAACATCAGGTGCAAAATTTGCGCCAGTGCCCAAGAAGGACATATTCTTTATGAGAGTCCGATAAAGATCTCTGTGTTGGCAGGCTGATCTGTGTCAAAGATCTACCATATTTCTGTCCGTTATCTGTGGTGCAGTCTGTACCACTCTTCGTTATAAACACACCATTCCAACTCTATTTCGTATGTCGTCCATCACTGTCTGTTATTATTCCTGTCCAACAATATCTCTGTGCCTTTGCAATTGTCAAGCAGTGTAACAACGCTTAAGAAGACTGGTCGTTAAAGTGGTCGGAGACGAGTCAATGGAAATCAGTTCCAAACACAACAGAAGCTGCTGCCGTCATGAATGCAGTTTCTGATCGAACAATTCGAAAGCAACTGCCCGCAATAACCATTTAAATTCGGGTGCTTTGCAAAATTCCATTGCTTACAGCAACATACGAAGCTTCTCTTCATGAGTGTGTCAAAGAGCTCAGAAACTACGCAGTAGCTGACTGTCAGTGGGCAGTATGGTCCGACTAGTCGCGATTTGGGCTCTTTTACAAAAAAAAAAAAAAAAAAAATGCAAGGAATTTAGTGCACCAGCCGCCCAATGAGGCACTCTGTCTGCGGTATCTTGAGAGTGTAGTTCTGGCCAACGCTGATTCTGTGTTGTTTTGGGGATATTTCTCTTACCGTCACCTGGCGTCATACATTTGCGTTACCATGAACATGAAACAGGACGTTTATTTCAAAGCTCCCGGTGGCCAGTTGCTGCCGTTTCTTCTCTATCTTCAGCCACTGGACACTCCTGCCTCTCAAAATGACAGCGGCCGTGTTCACAGGATTGGACGCGTACCATACCTGGTTTGAAGAACACTGAGGCGCCGTATCGTTCTTAGACTGGCTCGCTAAATCAACTCAACTCTATCACGTAGAAAATATATGGAGATATTTAGATAGTAATCAACATGCTGGCAGTTTGCTAGCTGCATGTCACTCTGTGCCACTAAATAGTTTAACAAAATATCGGCTTACAAAACTTGGCTGCCATATAGTTGAAGACGTACAGTGATAACTAAGAAACAGAATGATAACTACTTGCTGGTTGAAGTACGTGTAACATTTACATTTATATTTGCCGTATAATTGAAACAAATGGTCCAGGTAACAAAACTAAAAAAATTAAAATCTATAGGCGACTCAAAAAATGCAAACTTGAAAAATAAAACACGTAAACGGAGAAGGTTAGAACTACATAGAACGCTGGTAGGTTGAACTACGGGTTTGTGAAGACCAGGTAGTTTGATGGAAACACGAAGGTGTCAAGGAAACGCTCCGCAAATCCGGTAAAGTGGGCTGCGTGAAGGGCGCGGCAACGTGGCGCAGAGCGTTGCTGCGAAAACTCGCAGAACCCGCGTCCCAGTTAGAGAAAAACTACATCGTCTAAAGTGTACAGAAAAACTACATCATCTAATTTGTATTTTACGTAAAGACAACAAGAATAAAATTACAGAAAGTTGGACTCTGCGGAACAGTACCTAATACACTACTGGCCATTAAAATTGCTACACCACGAAGATGACGTGCTACACACGCGAAATTTAACCGACAGGAAGAAGATACTGTTATATGCAAATGATTAGCTTTTCAGAGCATTCACACAAGGTTGGCGCCGGTGGCGACACCTACAACGTGCTGACACGAGGAAAGTTTCCAACCGATTTCTAATACACAAATAGCAGTTGACCGGCGTTGCCTGGTGAAATGTTGTTGTAATGTCTCATGTAAGAAGGAGAAACGCGTACCATCATGTTTCCAACTTTGATGAAGGTCGGCTTGTAGACAACGCGGTTGCGGTTTATCGTACCGCGACATTGCTGCTCGACCGCATGTTGCAGGTCGCATACAGGCCTTTCTGGATGCAGAAAATGTTCGACTGCTGCCCTGCCCAGCACATTCTCCCGATCTCTCGCCAATTGAGAACGTCTCGTCAATGGTGGCCGAGCAACTGGCTCGTCACAATGCACCAGTCACTACTCTTGATGAACTGTGGTATCGTGTTGAAGCTGAATGGGCAGCTGTAGCTGTACATGCCATCCAAGCTCTGTTTGACTCAATGCCCAGGCGTATCAAGGCCGTTATTACGGCCAAAGATGGTTGTTCTGGGTACTAATTTCTCAGGATCTATGCACCCAAATTGAGTGAAAATGTAATCACATGTGAGTTCTAGTATAATATATTTGTTCAATGAATACCCGTTTATCATCTGCATTTCTTCTTGGTGTAGGAGTTTTAATGGCCAATAGTGTAATTCTGCTGTTGAGCTAAAATGACTTACTATTTATTGAAATGTACCTGAAATATCAGTAATTGTCTGTCCGAGTTCCTTAGACGTTCAGCATCTTAATTACGCTGGGAAACGAAAGTTTGGTGATGTGACGATCATGTGCATTTGGCGTACTATCGTGCGCATATTCGCATCCTTTCTCTTAGACTTTCCAGAGTAAATTTTTTGCTATACGAAGTTCGATTATTCTTGCTGTGCACTGCGAAACATTCCATCGCATTGTGCAGCATTTTAGCACGGGCAATCGTCACCCAACATACAGCTCTCCTACAGCGGTCTCTTCGCCTGGTGTCATCGTAACAGGATACGGCGGGCAGAACTGGCTTCAGCGAGGAGTTTGTTCAAATCGTATCTTAACTGAAAATTGAGGATTATCGTTTTCACTACCGTGCAGCCTTCGTGATTTATCGCACCTCAGAGCAGTTGGCATTCTGAGGCACAATGCAGTCTAGCATTCCATCTTTATTTTGTTACAATTCGAGGTATAAAAATCGTAAGATTCACGCCCGACGACGTGGTTTGACATTTCAGATTCCATTCCTGCGACTTCTGAGTAAAACAACAACCACATTTCTTGAGACATGTGTCTGGTCATTGACCCAGGAGAATTTACTTGAAGAGGCAGCTCTACCGTTGCGTGTTGATCAGGCACAGCACGGTCGCGAGTGTAAACACGGCCAGGGCGTGACACGAGGGGCCGCGGAAGGCAGATTCCTGCACGTACTACACCCTACAGCGATATTAGTGCACTTGTCGGAAACACGCGGTGACGTTACGATAAACAAGTACAGCGGTGACTGAGCAAAACGCTTCGGGTTGTGAGCGGTTTCAAGACAGCTGTGCGTAATCTGTGAAGTGATTCACGGTGTCTTGGTGAAATATCTCGATGAAAACTCACGATTAGCTGACCGAAGCTCCCTCACTGCAAGGTGAAATAATATTGTAGTCGACTAATACCTCTCTTAGAGTGCCTGGAATACGTTGGACATGTTTACGCTGAATAAGGTGTAAGTAGGCTGTTTAGGTTTTTATGTTGGTAACGTCACGTAGCGCTCTGTATGAAAATCACTGGCTGTGCTGTGTGCAGTCTGTTGCTGGTTGGCATTGTTGGAATATTCGCTATTGTAGTGTTGGGCAGTTGGATGTTAACAGCGCGTAGCGTTGCGCGGTTGGATGTGAGCCGCCAGCAGTGGTGGATGTGCGAAGAAAGATGGTAGAGTTTTGAGAGCGGACGATCTGGACTTGTTTCGGTCAGGAAAACGAAATTTGTAAGACTGGATGTCATGATATGATATATATATATTATAACTTTCGAACACTATTAAAGTAAATACATTGTCTATAACATCTACCTACATCTACATTTATACCCCGCAAGCCACCCCACGGTGTGTGGCGGAGGGCACATTACGTGCCACTGTCATTACCTCCCTTTCCTGTTCCAGTCGCGTATGGTTCGCGGGAAGAACGACTGCCGGAAAGCCTCCGTGCGCGCTCAAAATCTGTCTAATTTCACATTTGTGGTCTCCTCGGGAGGTATAAGTAGGGGGAAGCAATATATTCGATACCTCATCCAGAAACGCACCCTCTCGAAACCTGGACAGCAAGCTACACCGCGATGCAGAGCGCCTCTCTTGCACAGTCTGCCACTTGAGTTTGCTAAATATCTCCGTAACGCTATCACGCTTACCAAATAACCCTGTGACGAAACGCGCCGCTCACCTTTGGATCTTCTCTATCTCCTCCGTCAGACCGATCTGGTACGGATCCCACACTGATGAGCAATACTCAAGTATAGGTCGAACCAGTGTTTTGTAAGCCACCTCCTTTGTTAATGGACTACATTTTCTAAGGACTCTCCCAATGAATCTCAACCTGGTACCCGCCTTACCAACAATTAATTTTATATGATCATTCCATTTGAAATCGCTGTAGGAATCAGCATGGGTTTCGAAAAAGACGGTCATGTGAAACCCAGCTCGCGCTATTCGTCCACGAGACTCAGAGGGCCATAGACACGGGTTCACAGGTAGATGTCGTGTTTCTTCACTTCCGCAAGGCGTTCGATACAGTTCCCCACAGTCGTTTAATGAACAAAGTAAGAGCATATGGACTATCAGACCAATTGTGTGATTGGATTGAGGAGTTCCCAGATAACAGGACGCAGCATGTCATTCTCAATGGAGAGAAGTCTTCCGAAGTAAGAGTGATTTCAGGTGTGCCGCAGGGGAGTGTCATAGGACCGTTGCTATTCACAAAACATAAATGACCTTGTGGATGACATCGGAAGTTCACTGAGGCTTTTTGCAGATGATGCTTTGGTGTATCGAAAGGTTGTAACAATGGAAAATTGTACTGAAGTGCAGGAGAATCTGCAGCGAATTGACGCATGGTGCAGGGAATGACAATTGAATCTCAATGTAGACAAGTGTAATGTGCTGCGAATACACAGAAAGATAGATCCTTTATCATTTAGCTACAATATAGCAGGTCAGCAACTGGAAGCAGTTAATACCATAAATTATCTGGGAGTACGCATTAGGAGTGATTTAAAATGGAATGACCATACAATGTTGATCGTTGGTAAAGCAGATGCCAGACTGAGATTCATTGGAAGAATCCTAAGGAAATGCAATCCGAAAACAAAGGAAGTAGTTTACAGTACACTTGTTCGCCCACTGCTTGAATACTGCTCAGCAGTGTGGGATCCGTACCAGATAGGGTTGATAGAAGATATAGAGAAGATCCAACGGAGAGCAGCGCGCTTCGTTAAAGGATCATTTAGTAATCGCGAAAGCGTTACGGAGATGATAGATAAACTCCAGTGGAAGACTCTGCAGGAGAGACGCTCAGTAGCTCGGTACGGGCTTTTGTCAAAGTTTCGAGAACATACCTTCACCGAAGAGTCAAGCAGTATATTGCTCCATCCTACGTATATCTCGCGAAGAGACCATGAGGATAAAATCAGAGAGATTAGAGCCCACACAGAGGCATACCGACAATCCTTCTTTCCACGAACAATACGAGACTGGAATAGAAGGGAGAACCGATAGAGGTACTCAAGGTACCCTCCGCCACACACCGTCAGGTGGCTTGCGGAGTATGGATGTAGATGTAGATGTAGAAGTCGGCGGCGCAGTCTGGCGGTGCCAGCCTCGGGCAACACCGACTAAAAGGAAGGAGTCGGCGCTTGTTCGTGACGTCACGTCAGCTAGGCACGGCGAACGCCAGGTCTGTTGCAGGCATACTCATAATGGTGGTGTCCCCCCTCTCTGACAGGAAAATGTGAAATTATTGGCGGTAGTTGACCAACACACATTGTTCTGAGAGATTTCTGCAATCAATTAATTGTGCAATTCATTACACTTCTTAACTGTTTTAAGGAATGACATACAAAAACAACTTCATAGTCCAGCAGCAACAGAATTCGTGCTTCTTTACCTTATTTGTAAATATGAGGAAGTTACGTTTGTACTGGGTTGCTTTTACAAGCAACTGTGAACATATTGGTGCTCTTCTTTAGGTATCTTGGTTGACTATGGGGTGAGGAGCACTGAATGTTAATGAAATATCTTGCGATTGTACACGTTGGGGGAGGGGGTGGGGGGCAGAAGAATAGGCAAAAGAGAGATACTTGTTTTATCAAATAAAACTTTTTTTCTTATAAAGTTTCTCCTTTCAGTTGCAAGAGGGGAATAATCATCTTTTCTAATGTGCATGTTTAGAAAAGTTTTCGATGTATGAAGCTATTTTGTTTCCTGTTTAGAATTCCTTTCGTTGAAAACGACTGTAATCTAATGACTGGCAACAGTTGGACATTTACACATATAAATTAGTTCACATTTCCACTGACGATGTCAAACGAAAATAAATAAATAAATAATAGAAACGAGTGAATTGTAAGGGGGTTGGGCTAAGTTTCGATAGCAAAATGGATCAAGTAAATATAGTTACTTGAATGTAAAATTTCCGAAGCTTGCAATGGGGCAAAGCATCTTCTCATATTGATCTACGTTTGTTTCGACAGGATTCAGTAATACAGAACTATGATCTTCATTTGTAGCTTTACGATAGTAAGAAAATCTTTCATCTATATAAAACTGCAGAATCCAGAACAGTACCAAACATTTTGTCCAAAAATAAGAGATTTACAGTGATAAGCACGGGCAGGCGTTTCCGCGCGCGACAGACCTGGCGTTCGCCGTGCCTAGCTGACGTGACGTCACCAACAAGCGCCGAGGCCTTCCTTTGAGTCGGTGTCGCCTCGGGCCGCGCCGGGCGCCGCCTCGCCCGCTGGCGTCACACCGCGTCCCGCTGGCGCTGACATTGGCCGCGGCGCTGAACTCTGGTGCGCTCTGCGGCGGCAGAGGGCGTCGCTCGTGTCAGCCGAGCGCGAAGGACGCGCGGGCGGCGGCGGCGGCGGGCCGTGGTCGCCCACACGTGCCGCGCCCGCCCGCCACTCTCTCAGCGCACCACTTCGCGTACCGGGAGGCCGCACTTCGACTCACCTATTCGCAGACGTCCACTATCGGCTGCAATTGTTATCGCACTGCTGCCAAACTCGGTAGATATTCTAGTGCATCGATGCGGAAACGATTTACGCCGGAAAAAAAAAAAAAAAAAAAAAAATTAGTTCCAATTTCGGCCGCCAGGTGCAAATCTGGCGCCTCGAATGCAAGAATGACGTACGGAAATACTTGTTTTGCAAATCGATCTGCCTTTTCCTGCTCCTATTTACTTTATTTAATCCATAAGCGTTTCGCCTTCTACTGTTTTAAGGCATAATCAGTGGGATCTATAATGATACAGTTTTGTTAGTTATAGATTATCAAACAGTTCACTTCGCGATTTTTTGTAAAAAAATGTAATTACTTGCGGTTTGCTGATCTGCGTTCCCTCACATCTGGTCTGGAGGACGCACTATCACTTTTATCACTGTTCTACACTACCGGCCATGAAAACTGTTACACCAAGAACAAATTCAGATGATAAACGGGTATTCATTGGACAAATATATTATACTAGAACTGGCATGTAATTACATTTACACGCAATTTGGGTGCATAGATCCTGAGAAATCAGTACCCAGAACAACCACCTCCGGCTGTAGTAACGGCCTTGATACGCCATGGAATTAAGTCAAACAGAGCTTGGATGGCGAGTACAGGTACAGCTGCCCATGCAGCTTCAACACGACAACACAGTTCATCAAGAGTAGATTGTGATGAGCAAGTTGGTCGGCCACTATTGACCAGAGGTTTTCCATTGGCGAGAGATTTGGAGAATGTGCTGGCCAGGGCAGCAGTCGAACATTTTCTGTATCCAGAGAGGCCCGTATAGGACCTGAAACATGCGGTCGTGCATTATCCTGCTGAAATGTAGGCTTTCGCAGGGATCGAATGAAGGGTAGAGCCACGGGTCGTAACACATCTGAATTGTAAAGTCCACTGTTCAAAGTGCCGTCAATGCGAACAAGAGGTGACCGAGACGTGTAATCAGTGGCACCCCATACCATCACGCCGGGTGATACGCCAGTATGGCGATGACGAATACACGCTTCCAATGTGCGTTCACCGCGATGTCGCCAAACGTGGTTGCGACCATCATAATGCTGTAAACAGAACCTGGATTCATCCGAAAAAATGACGTTTTGCCATTCGTGCACCCAGGTTCGTCGTTGAGTACACCATCGCAGGCGCTCCTGTCTGTGATGCAGCGTCAAGGGTAACCGCAGTCATGGTCTCCGAGCTGTAGTCCATGCTGCTGCAAACGTAGTCGAACAGTTCGTGCAGATGGTTGTTGTGTTGCAAATGTCGCCATCTGTTGACTCAGGGAACGAGACGTGGCTGCACGATCCGTTACAGCCATGCGGATAACATGCCTGTCATCTCGACTGCTAGTGATACGAGGCCGTTGGGATCCAGCACAGCGTTCCGTATTACCCTCCTGAAGCCACCGATTCCATATTGTGCTAACAGTCATTGGATCTCGACCAACGCGAGCAGCAATGTCGCGATACGATAAACCGCAATCGCGATAGGCTACAATCGGACCTTTATCAAAGTCGGAAACGTGATGGTACGCATGTCTCCTCCTCACACGAGGAATCTCAACAACGTTTCACCAGGCAACGCCGGTCAACTGCTGTTTGTGTATGAGAAATCGCTTGGAAATTGTCCTCTTGTCAGCACGTTGTAGGCGTCGCCACCAGCGCTAATCTTGTGTGAACGTTCTGAAGAGCTAATCATTTGCATATCACAGCATCTTCTTCCTGTCGGTTAAATTTCGCGTCTGTATCACGTCATCTTCGTGGTGTAGCAATTTTAATGGTCAGTAGTGTATATTCACCTCTTCGTGTTTTTGCCATCCACACACTTCTCAGCATGTTTCTCACTCTTTTTTGTGGTGGACTATCGTTCTTCTGTCACTCGATACAACTATTTCGTAGTGTTGTGTGTCTTTTCCGAAGACTTGCGAACGGCCATCATACTGTCGCTGGGTGTGGTTTGATATCTCTTGTGAACAGAAACCAGACTGTCACCATGATTTTTGATTGTCTATCTACTAAGTTACCTGTCTGCATCCTGTGTATTTTTACTCGCTTTGCCAACCCTTTGCTTTATGTTTTAACTTTCCCCAATTTTCCGCCGTTTTACAATTTAAGTCCCCGTTTTATCACCTGCTTTTATTGTTTCTTAACTTCTCCTTACATTTTAAAAAGTCTTTAGGCTGCAGAGCAGCGTAATAAGCTGTTGCCAGCACGCCCCGCCCCCCCCCCCCCCTTCGGGGGGAATCAAAATACAGTAAAGGAAAGAAAAAAAAACCATTTCGTCGTACACTTCTTGTCACAGCGTAAATATTGCGATTCCATTACGTATTCCATCGTCTTTTTTTTTTTTTTTTTTTTTTTTTTGGTAGGGGTGGGGTGGTTCTACTACCTGTTAGCGAGTGGCTTAAACTTTGGTGACAACTGTTTTGACTTTTCGTTTCAGTCGTCTGTGGAGGGGTCATGGATGAGTGGGTGTAAAGATGTTGGGTTCTATTATTACTGCACTGAACACTAGTTTTATATTTATACTTTTTGCGAACATTATTCTATTATTTTATCTATTAGTGTAAATAATGAATTGCTTGGCATGTGTACTTGGTCATTCAGCAGGAAGTGTACGACGAAATAGTTGTATCGAGTGACAGAAGAACGATAGTCCACCACAGAAAAGAGTGAGAAACATGCTGAACAGTGTGTCGATGGCGAAAGCACGAAGAGGTGAATATAGAACAGTGATAAAAGTGGTAGTGCGACCTCCAGACCAGATGTGAGGAAATGTAGATCAGCAAATCGAAGTAATTACATTTTTTACAAAAAATCGCGAAGTGAACTGTTTGGTAATCTATAACTAACGAAACTGTAGATCCCACTGATGATGCCTTAAAACAGTAGAAGGCGAAACGCGTATGGATTAAATAAAATAAATAGCAACAGGAAAAGGCAGTTTGATTTGCAAAACAAGTATTTATATGCTTGCTGCGGAGGATGGCCACACAAACAAACTTGTTACGTACAGAAATGTTTCCGCATGCAGTGGGTTACAAACGGAATGTTCGCAGAAACGTCAAACAAGTTAGTAGAGCATAATATTGCAGATAAAGTTCTGTTTACTTACAGCGTCAAATTCGGATAAAGTCCCGAGCTTTCGATGACTACCTCCGTCATCTTCGCCAGGAGTAAAACTGACAGTCGTGGGCCGGTCAGGCTTCCGCTTTTATAAGCAGTGGACGGCTTCTCATTGGCTGGATGACGTCACAGTGAAAACGGCGCGTACGGAGGTGGCGGCCTCTATGTCCATAGATTTTGTTTGCGCGCTTTATCAAATGGTTCAAATGGCTCTGAGCACTATGGGACTCAAATTCTGAGGTCATCAGTCCCCTAAAACTTAGAACTACTTAAACCTAACTAACCTAAGGACGTCACACACATCCTTGCGCGAGGCAGGATTCGAACCTGCGACCATAGCGGTCGCGCGGTCCCAGACTGTAGCGCCTAGAACCGCTCGACCACCCTGGACGGCCGCGCTTTATCCAGCGTTGCTTGCAGCGCCATCCATCGCAACAGGCGGAGAACTGCGAGGAATGTAACAATTCTCCCTCTGCGCTCTTTCTTTATCAACTGCGCGCTTCCATGCATTGCTGAGTGCATATCCGGAGTCTGTTGAAATTATTTTCGCATAATCTAATTTCAACAGCTTCCCTGATGACAGAGTCCCAACAGTTTGAAGTTTGAGCAAGTATTCTTGTTTCATCGAATAAAACCTTATGTTTATTTAACAAACTATGCTCAGCCACCGCTGATTTTTCTAGATACCTGTATTCCAGGTGACGCTGATATTCCACACAACGATCGCCAACAGTTCTTATGGACTGGCCCACATAATTTTTCCCACGCTCGCAAGGAATGCTGTAAATTCCCGGTAGTCTCAGCCCGAGATTATCTTTCACGGGTAGCAACATCCCCTTAATCTTCCTGGGTGGCCGGAAGACTGGTCTGTTTCCCTGCCGGCTCAGGACTCTACCGATCTTGCTGGTCGTTGCACGGCTGAATGGTAGCCGCGCGATGTGTTGGTCCTCTTGATCTGTTCGAACAGCGTGCGTCCTAGGTTTCTTCGCCAGAATAAATCTGATATCACGATCAGAATATCCATTTTTTTCTGAATACCGTCGTCAGATGGTTAATCTCGGAGCCGAGATGATCCTTGTCCGAAATAGTTTTTGCTCTGTGTACCAAGGTATTCAGCATAGCTCTCTTCTGGGCTGGGTGGTGAAAACTACTTGCGTTTAGATATAAATCTGTTTGCGTCAGTTTTCTGTACACAGAATGTCCGAGACGTCCATCTGATTTTTTGCTCCACCAGCATATCTAAGAAGGATAACTTCCCATCCTTCTCCACCTCCACTGTAAGTCTTATGTTCTGGCGTATACCATTTAAATGGTCAACAAACTGATGCAGTGCCTCATTGCCATGTGGCCAAATTATCTTCAACATACCTGAAGAAACAGGATGGACGTAAGGGAGCACTGTTCAACGCTCGTTCTTCGAAATCTTCCATGAAAAAGTTAGCTATGGCTGGTGACAGTGGCCGGCCGCGGTGACCGAGCGGTTCTAGGCGCTTCAGTCCAGAACCGCCCTGCTACTACGGTCGCAGGTTCGAATTCTGCCTCGGGCATGGATGTATGTGATGTCCTTATGTTAGGTTTAAGTAGTTCTAAGTTCTAGGGGACTGAAGACCGCTGATGTTAAGTCCCATAATGCTCAGAGCCATTTGAACCATTTTTTTGTTAACCTGTTTTTCCTCTGCGTCTAACAGTCTTCCCGCAAACACACCATATAATTTACTACCTGACGTTTTCTGCGTGGTCGTAATTGTGCCACGAAGTGGACGATGCCTGTCTATATGGACTATCTGTTCTGCGTCTATGCGTCCACTCTTCGATACCCGGCCTGCAGCCCTGAGGAAAATAAGCATTTGTGCCTTGCGTACTTGGAGGTGCTAACCAACCTAGAAATATCTGGACTTACACACCTAACTCTTTGTGTATGTCCTGAGAAGAGGCTATAAGATGGACATCAGCAAAAGTAAACCAAGGGTACTCACATGTAGCGCAAATAAATCAGGCGATGCCAAGGAAATTAGATTAGAAAATGAGACACTGGAAGTAACTGATTAGGTTATTTTATATTTGGACAGGTAAATAAGCGATGGTTGCCGAAGTAGATGTGGCTATAAAATACCGATGGGCAGCAACAAGTAAAACGTTTGCGGAAAAGAGAAATCTGTTTACATCAAACTTAAATTTGTGTCTCAGGTTTTCCTGAAAGTATTTCTCAGGAGGGGAGCCTCTTTCTGCAGTGAGACTTGGACCATAAGGAGTTCAAGCAAGAAAGAATAGAAGCTTTTCAAATGTGGTGCTTCTGAAGAATTCGGAAGAGGTAGATGTGTAGATAGAATAATTAATGAGAAACTAGTCAGTGCAGATGCACCAAATAGCTGCTTATAATAAGTAATCTTAATTCACGACAGACTGTTTTGGCTTTACCGCCATTTTCAAATCCGTCTAGATTGATGTGACGCCCATATTACGTAGTTATAGACTGTCTTATAACTGTCACTCTTTTAATAAGACGGTAAATGACGTCAATATGCTGAAAATAAAATGTTAATTACGTTGTGACAGTAGTTTTACGTAGTAACGGTACTTTTTGAATAAAGTAACCTGAAACCAATTTGTGGCTGGTTGCTGTACACCATCAACAATTTACTATATATAACAGCCACGGTCTCCAACAACGCCTATATATGACAAAATAGGAGGTGTTAGTTACCTATCAGCTGAAACTCGTTATGTAATAAATAAGAACGATTTTAGTGACCTATGTATTCGTAACGTCTCAATATAACGACTGTCTGGCAATAGAAACGTTTGGAAATACGAATACAGAATTTTTTTTGTCTTGCTACCAGCATAAAAATTCTACACTGCAGCACTAGCAGGCATTTTAACAATAGATAAAATGAAATTTTATGAAATATTGTTGGTGACAATACTAACGCCATATCACAAAACAAGATACTTAATTCATAAAAATAGGAACTATTTGCATGCTTGATTTTCATCTTCCCGATTAAGCATCATAGTCCACCGCTTCCGTCCTTATTCGCTAGAAACAATAACCTCATTAAGTTGTCTTTACTTCTACTTTTACAACCAACAGTGAAAGAATCTGACATATGTTAATGTAAGTATAAACTATGCATAATCCAATATGAGTTTCGTTGACTACATCTTTCAATGCAAACTTTCCTTTTCGTACAGCAAGTGTAGGCCGTTGCGCGATTGTTCATGGTAAGAGACAGTTGGAAACAAGCGGAAGCCGATAATTTTTTCCGAGAACAATTAGCAAGTGTTCTTATTCACGTCTCTGGTGCCGTCGATGCGAGACGATCCGAAACGCGAAACTGGGTCTTTATCTCAAATGTGATATTCGAATTAGCGACATCGGTGTTCGAAGTCTCACTGGACTGGAGCACTTCTCAATTCCCGTATAGCAGATCATAACGATGATAGTCTTACAGTAAAAAGAGTTATTCTTATCAGACAGCCGACTCTGTACAAGTCCATTTTGAAAAATCATATTGTACATCACATCAATATTTTAAATCAACAGTATCAGCATGTGGTTGTGACAAATATCAGAATTTTGATAAAATCTCTTCGTGTTATCAGCCGAGTCGTGGCGTACTGTTGTCGCAACGTTTCGACGAGTTTCCTAGGCTTCGTCTTGAGGCAAATATTTCATGAAGGCAAAAAATGGTTCAAATGGCTCTGAGCACTATGGGACTTAACTTCTGAGGTCATCAGTCCCCTAGAATTTAGAACTACTTAAACCTAAGGACATCACACACATCCATGCCCGAGGCAGGATTCGAACCTGCGACCGTAGCGGTCGCGCGGTTCCAGACTATAGCGCCAAGAACCGCTTGGCCACCATGGCCGGCTTCATGAAGGCAATTCGCCGAGAAAGCCTGCATTCCCATTTATCACGAAGTCTGCTTTCCTTGTACACATTCATTCATTGTTGTTACGTAGAACAATATTCTACGACAATTCCACACAGTCCCTAAATATTCATTACGCAGAACAGTGCTGGGAGGATAATATTTGCTGTAAATCCTCGAACTGTATAAACAGTGGAAAAGGTTAGAAATACTAGAAACAGCTCGACAGCTAGTAAGAACCATAATTTGGAAATAATAGTGATAAACAGACTTATAGGCCATAACAAACGGGTACAGCCTAACATCTATGTCACGACACTCCCACACAGAACAAGGCAAAATATCGACATTGTTTCGTAACCGCGTTATTTCCATTTTGGAACACATTTTCTGCAACTGTTCCTAGTACGCTGAGGAACAGAACTTGCTAGAATATGGAGAATGTGTCCTAATAGTTTTTGAGAGGCCGGAAGAAATGGCACTCACAGGGTGTGAGATTAGGACTAGAAGAGGAATGACTAGACGTCTGCCGCGGCTCCTTTTAGAATGTGTTTTGTATTTCCGATGTAATGTTCTTATTTTCCAAATTCCATAAGATCAATCAAAGAGATAACCTTCTGGTCATAGAATACTTATTCCACAATTTGCTTTTGATGTTACATTTGTTTTAATTTTTCTGACTTAGTTAAGCCGGAATGAAACCGCATCACGAATTACTATTTCGTACCAGTACCACATACGAAACACACGTTTCACCTTCAGTGGCGATATGGAAAATAAATTAATTTCCCTCGTGCCTAACGCCGCGGGGAGAAGAACGTGCAGACGGTCGTCACTGGACGTTCTCGGCACCGCGAGTGCACACAGTGCGCGACAACTTAAGAGCTTCAATCACAGGTCTTAACAACGTTGCGCAAGAAAATTCTGAAAAAAACTAGAGGACAACTGTGTGATGTAACTCTCTTGAATTCGGTGCCTGTTCAAAGGTCGACAGCAGGTAATCGTCATATCTTTGGTCTATTGTTTGCTGACCGAAAGCTGTTTGTTTCTTCAACCTAAATCTCCTCGTATTAACAGTATGTTGTGATGTAACGTAACATACACTTTCGACCGTAACATGAAGTTACTCGAAATTTCCTTTCTAGCCTTATTGCCATTCCTCCAGCAGTTGTCATACTGTGGCTGGTCTTGATAAACGTATCTTACTTGGAGTGAAATAAAACGTTTTATGAAGAGCCGAAATCCAGGAGTTAATCGTCTGTTAAGAAAGTACTGCATCTCTTGGTTTCAGACTTTTATTTACAAGCATCTTTTGAAACAAATGAGTCAGCTTATTCGAAGCACGGCCAAGTTTCCCATATAGGATGATGTTTTAATTGAAACAAGTTAGTTAAAAGATCAGAGAGAATACTTCGATCGTTTTCCTCACATCACGCACCGCGCTAGCAGTACCTGATTTCAGATTCGTGTTTCCCAGATCAAATGCAGTCGACCGATACACACCAGCATGACATTCTGTTCAATTTTTTATATTAGTAATTTTTTTTCTTGTTTTTAGCACTTTTCTCTTCCCCTAAGTCCGGTTTAATAAATGCATTATAAAAGTGGTTTTTGTTCAAACTGACCAGTCGTCCCACGAGTGGCTTCCATTTACATTACGACCCTCTGAGTTATACAGAATTTTGGCATTCAGCCCAAATTAACAAAATGCAAAACATCAGTTGAATCCTTAGTCGTGTGTACCGTGTAAGGCCGCTAGAACCTGTAGCAATGACATCGCTTTCAGAAGTCGCTCCAAGCTACTCCGACTCCAACAGCCGGATGACTACGGAACGACCTAAGGTTTGTCGGAAAACGCCCCGCGGATTTTGAACGTCAGTACATCGCTAAATGCCGATGTTTTCCCTATTTTTATGCGAAAAGAAGGAATATCCAGCACTATTTTTTAGGCTGTGTACTGGAGCAAAGTAGCGATTTATGAGATCAGAAATGGCTCTGAGCACTATGGGACTTAACATCTAAGGTCATCAGTCCCCTAGAACTTAGAACTACTTTAA
Source organism: Schistocerca americana (assembly GCF_021461395.2). NCBI lineage: Eukaryota > Metazoa > Arthropoda > Insecta > Orthoptera > Acrididae > Schistocerca > Schistocerca americana. The sequence goes on along the minus strand of NC_060126.1, from coordinate 435,070,737 downwards.
CCTAACTAACCAAAGAACATCATAAACATCCATGCCCGAAGCAGGATTCGAACCGGCGACCGTTGCGATCGCGCGGTTCCAGGCTGAAGCGCCTAGAACCGCTCGACCACACCGGCCGCCAGCGATTTATGAGACTTTGAAATATTTTCAGGTACTAAATTATTCCGTTTTTACTTTTTCGTGAAGTCCACTTAATCTTTGCTAATCCTTTGGGAAACTAAAATATTAAGCGCACATAATCATTCACCCCTGTCGTAGAAACTTGGTGACTACTGTAAAGTAGGCACAATGATTTGCAAAACCGAATAGTACAAAGGAAATGATTCAGACTTTCATGTTTGAATGTTATTGCATAGTAACGTTGCTCGAAAAGTGTATACATTCAGTGGATTGATTGGCAGTATACCTCACATTACTGAATTTATCTACCGTCGTCTCATAAATATAGGATGGTCATAGAATTTCGATCAATTTTCAAATAGTAATGAATGCTTTTACGTAATACGTCGTCACACACTGAGGTGGAAAAAGTCATGCGATACCTCCTGATATCGTGTCGTACCTTCTTTTTTCCAGCATAGTGTTGCAAATCGACATGGCATGGGATTAACAAGTCGTCGGAAGTCCCCTGCAGAAATACTAAGCCATACTGCCTCTACAGCCGATCATCATTGCGTCAGTGTTACCGCTGCAGGATTTTGTGCACGAACTGACCACTCATTGTGTCCCTTAAATGTTCGATGGGATTCCTGTCGGGCGATCTGAGTGGCAAAATCATTTGCTCGAATTGTACAGAATGTTTTATAAACCAACCGCGAACTACTGTGGCCCGGTAACATGGCGAATTGTCATCGACGAAAAAATTCCATCATTGCTTGTGCACATGAAGTCCACGAATGGCTGAAAATTGTATCCAAGTAGCCGAACACAACTATTTCCAGTCAACGATCGGTTCTGCTGAACCAGAGGACGCTGTCCATTCCATGTAAACACGGCCCACACCATCGTGTAGTCAGCACCAGCTTGCACAGTGCCTTGTTTACAATATGGGTCAATGGCTTCGTGGGCTCTGCACCACCCTCGAATCCTATCCACCAGCTCTTACCAACTGAAATCTGGACTCAGCTGACGAGGAGACGATTTTCCAGTCGCCCAAGTTCCAACCGATATAATCTCGAACCCAAGAAAGTCGCTGCAGGTGATGTCATGCTTTTAGCAAAGGGACTCGAGTCGATCGTCTTCTGGCATAGCCCATTAACGTCAAATTTCACCGCAGTTTCCTAACGGATACATTCGTTGTACGTCCCACATTTATTTTTTTTGTTACTTCACACAGTGTTACCTGTCTGAACTCTGCGGAAACGCCACTTCTCTCGGTCGTTAAGTGAGGCCCGTCCGCCACTGCTTTGTCCGTGATGAGAGGTAATGTCTGAAATGTGATATTCTCGGCACACTCTTGACACTATGGATCTTGGAATATTGAATTCTCTAACCCTTCCCGAAATCAAGTGTCCCATGTGTGCAACTCCAACTACGATTCAGCGTTCAAAGTCTGTTGATTTCCGTTGTGCGACCATAATCACATTGGAAAACTTTTCACATGAATCACTTGAGTGCAATTGCCAGCTCCACCAATGCACTGCTCTTTTATACCTTGTGTACGCGATACTACCGCCATCTGTACGTGCTCATATCGCTATTCCATTCTTCTGTCACGTCAGTATAATTCATGTTTTTGGTAACGTGGGTCTGTTTTTTTTTCCTGAATAAGAACGTGTGGGTGTTGTTAGTGTCGGATTGCGACATTTCTCTTGTCTAGAGGTGCACCAGTAGTTCGCTCGAAAATTTCAAAATCCAATACCGCAAGAGCAAGCAAACATCGGGTTAAAAAAAAAAAAAAAAAAAAAAAAAAAAAAAAAAAAAAAAAAAAATGGCTCTGAGCACTATGGGACTTAACATCTGTGGTCATCAGTCCCCTAGAACTTAGAACTACTTAAACCTAACTAACGTAAGGACATCACACACATCCATGCCCGAGGCACGATTCGAACCTGCGACCGTAGCGATCGCGCGCTTCCAGACTGTAGCGCGTAGAACCGCATGGCCACTGCGGCCGGCTCGGGTTACATGTCGGTAAGTTCTAAAGAACTGGAAACTTTGTGGATGCATAATGCACATGGCGACGACGTGAGGCTATACAGCGAATTAAAGAAACAATCGAAAGAATTCTGACTGCTTCAACTTGTAGTGTAAAAAACCAATTAGACATGCCAAAATCAACGATTATGAAAGTTTAACACTAAAGAAAAATGTGTAGCACCATCAGGAGCATCACAAATTGGAGGACAAAGATTACACAACTGAGCTAGCAGCGTTTTACGATGTAATATGAGCTTTTGAGAATGTTGACTGGAATACTCTCTTTCAAATTCTGAAGGTAGCAGAGGTAAAATACAGGGAGTGAAAGGCTATTTACAATTTGTACAGAAACCAGATGGCAGTTATAAGAGTCGAGGGACATGAAAGGGAAGCAGTGGTTGGGAAGGGAGTGAGATGGGGTTGTAGCCTCTCCCCGATGTTATTCAATCTGTATATTGAGCAACCAGTAAAGGAATAGGTATTAAAATCCATGGAGAAGAAATAAAAACTTTGAGGTTCGCCGATGACATTGTAATTCTGAGACAGCAAAGGACTTGGAAGAGCAGTTGAACGGAATGGACAGTGTCTTGAAAGAAGTATATAAGACGAACATCAACAAAAGCAAAACGAGGATAATGGAATGTGGTTGAATTGAGTCGGGTGATGCTGAGGGAATTAGATTAGGAAATGAGACACTTAAAGTAGTAAAGGAGTTCTGCTATTTGGGGAGCAGTAGAAGTAGAGAGGATATAAAATGTAGACTGGCAATGGCAAGGAAAGGATTTCTGAAGAAGAGAAATTTGTTAAAATCGAGTAGAGATTCAAGTGTCAGGAAGTTGTTTCTGAAAGTATTTGTATGGAGTGCAGCCATGTATGGAAGTGAAACATGGACGATAAATAGTTTGGACACCCAACGGTGTGTGGCGGAGGGCACTTTACGTGCCACTGTCATTACCTCCTTTTCCTGTTCCAGCCGCGAATGGTTCGCGGGAAGAACGACTGCCGGAAAGCCTCCGCGCGCGCTCGAATCTCTCTAATTTTACATTCGTGATCTCCTCGGGAGGTATAAGTAGCGGGAAGCAACATATTCGATACCTCATCCAGAAACGCACCCTCTCGAAACCTGGACAGCAAGCTATACCGCGATGCAGAGCGTCTCTCTTGCAGAGTCTGCCACTTGAGTTTGCTAAGCATTTCCGTAACGCTATCACGCTTACCAAATAACCCTGTGACGAAACGCGCTGCTCTTCTTTGGATCTTCTCTATCTCCTCTGTCAAACCGACCTGGTACGGATCCCACACTGATGAGCAATACTCAAGTATAGGTTGAACGAGCGTTTTGTAAGCCACCTCCTTTGTTGATGAACTACATTTTCTAAGACTCTCCCAATGAATCTCAACCTGGCACCCGCCTTACCAACAATTAATTTTATATGATCATTCCATTCAAATCGTTCCGCACGCATACTCCCAGATATTTTACAGAAGTAACTGCTACCAGTGTTTGTTCCGCTACCATATAATCATACAATAAAGGATCCTTCTTTCTACGTGTTCGCAATACATTACATTGTTCTATGTTAAGGGTCAGTTGCCACTCCCTGCACCAAGTGCCTATCCGCTGCAGATCTTCCTGCATTTCGCTGCAGTTTTCTAATGCTGCAACTTCTCTGAGCACTACAGCATCATCCGCGAAAAGCGGCATGGAACTCCCGACACTACTTACTAGCTCATTTATATATATTGTGAAAAGCAAAGGTCCCATAACACTCCCCTATGGCACGCCAGTGGTTACTTTAACGTCTGTAGATGTCTCTCCATTGAGAAAACATGCTCTGTTCTGTTTGCCAAAAACTCTTCAATCCAGCCACACAGCTTGTCTGATATTCCGTAGGCTCTTTCTTTATCAGGTGACAGTGCGGAACTGTATCGAACGCCTTCCGGAAGTCATGGAAAATGGCATCTACCTGGGAGACTGTATCTAATATTTTCTGGGTGTCATGAGCAAATAAAGCGAGTTGCGTCTCACACGATCGCTGTTTCCCGAATCCATATTGATTCCTACAGAGTAGATTCCGGGTTTCCAGAAATGACATGATGCGCGGGCAAAAAACATGTTCTGAAATTCTACAATAGATGTCCGAGATATAGGCGTATAGTTTTGCGCATCTGCTCGACGACCCTTCTTGAAAACGGGGACTACCTGTGCTCTTTTCCAATCATTTGGAACCTTCCGTTCCTCTAGAGACTTGCGGTACACGGCTGTTAGAAGGGGGGCAAGTTCTTTCGCGTACTCTGTATAGAATCGAATTGGTATCCCATCAGGTCCAGTGGACTTTCCTCTGTTGAGTGATTTCAGTTGCTTTTCTATTCCTTGGACACTTATTTCGACGTCAGCCATTTTTTCGTTAGTGCGAGGATTTAGAGAAGGAACTGCAGTGCGATCTTCCCCTGTGAAACAGCTTTGGAAAAAGGTGTTTAGTTCAAATGGCTCTGAGCACTATGCGACTTAACGTCTGAGGTCATCAGTCGCCTAGAACTTAGAACTAATTAAACCTAACTAACCTAAGGACATCACACACATCCATGCCCGAGGCAGGAAAGGTGTTTAGTATTTCAGCTTTACGCGTGTCATACGTTGACAATAAACATGAATTCGTGTTACGTGAATGTATCACTTTTTGGGGGGCGGGAGAGGGAGGAATGGATCGAGACTTCGTGGCCATACAGTCACATAAACTTATCCCTATGACTTCATGCTTCCAACCATCACATAAGCGCCTCTTAGCAGCAGGATAACTGTAATAAGAAGTTTGTGGTATTTACCTCTGAGAAGTATGTTGTTCTCCGACGAATTTGGGTTTGCATCCACAGCATCTACAAATGAGCATCATTTCCCCGTCGTTAGTAAATAAATGTGAGGTCCGCTACGGTTGCTGCGTAGGTATTGTTACTCTGTGGTATTGTCGTGGTTGTTATCGTGTATTTTTGGCTTGAAAGCAAGGAATAAACAGACATTACGCAAAGTTTTTCTTTAAAATTATGTATTATAGTAGCGCGACGACACAGTCTCAAAAGCTCAACAGAAAACTTGGATTATCACCTCTAGATAAAATCACGAGCTCAGAGGTCAGAAATATGGATAAGTATGAAAACTGATTATTCATGGGAGCTCGCATATTTGAATAAACGTTAGATAGGCCCACATTGAAACAGCTTTGTATTCACGCAGCCTGCGAGAGCTGCGACGCATTCACGGTGACCTCCGGAGTGATTCTGCTAAAGGAAATATGGGGTCCGCGTCAAAAGCTTGCGTCTAAACGGGCGGAACAATGCGACGTCATGAGATATAAGATCCTGGTCCGATTGCCTTATTTCTCGTTCTCGTTCGCTGGCCGCAGGGGCGTAGGTTCTGCAGTTGCGACGCGGACCTGACCTGTACACAATAGCTCATTGCTCACTTCGCAGACTGCATAGGCGCTCCCGCAAGAACAACTAGGTGCATCTGAGCATGCGAAATCGACGTTGTATATCGCGGCTGAGCCCGACCGAACAGTTCATTTGCCGCCAAGGCTGTAGAAATTGGCTGACAAACTCTAATGGCAAGCAAATGATTCTGGTAGTTCATATTGCACCTAGTTTGAAAATTCACGTTACCGTGATAGTAATGAATGGGACGTGTGTAAAGACGAAATATTTTACAGTCATTTTCTAGATGAGTGGTCAAAGACAATCCTTCCGTATTAAGTGGCAGCTCGTATTTAGTAACCACCACCATCAGATCGCAATACACATCTGTGTTGCAACAGACTGAAGCGTTAAAAAATATTCGGTGATTTCCTCTTGAACAAAACACTGTTTCATATTGTTTATTAAACCCACTAAGTTCGGTCCTGTTGTACCATCCTCAGTGTTTCCTTTTATTTTGCTTAGCAGGAAGTATGACCGCTGGAGTTTGCTGTCGCTTTCTTTGTTACAAAAGATATTCCAGTTTTTGTGTTACTGTAAGTGTATCACTGTACACAAAACATGCGCTGCTTCAGTGTGTGCTTTACGCCTCAGTGAAGGAGAAACTGTTGGCTCTGAGGAAGTATCACCCCTAGGAAGGGGTGTCAACAAGTTACAGTATGTGATCATCACGCACGGAGGGTAGTAATTGGCAGTCGTGGGCGAAAATTTCGAAATTGTTCCTCCACAAAAAGGTTTAAGTGCAGGAAACAGCGTCTATGCTATACGTCATCCTCTCGAAGTAGGATATCTAATTAGTTTTGAAATTGCATTGATATCTAAATACAAAGACGCTTTCATAGCTGGGGGTGTGACGTTCTTTTCCTCCTTAACAATTCGTTTTCGCTTATAACCGTAAACGATTGTTCGACACTGTCTGTCTGTCAATGTTGTTAAGCACCATGCTCCACCAATCAGAGCCAGTTCTGCCCGGTCACGATGTATTGTTTTAAACTCACTCACTGCCCAAAGAGCAAGCACTTAAACAAAAAAAGATAACCCCATGCCCACACACAAACACACAGGCTTCCAGCGGATAACAAAATTCTCTAGTATGTTGGAGAAATAACAATTTGCCTACTCAGCAATGTATCCTGAGCACTGTGGTCCACAACACGGCTGCTGTTGTGATATAACACTTGATAATTACCCACGAGTGGAAATCGGTCGTCTCAGTATGTGCATTCGTATGCAACTGGAGCCGATTTAATAAAATTTCTGACGACGATCGCAGATGCCCTATGTCATTTACGATGAACAAAATCGAAAGGAACAAACGCTTCCGCTACACTACGAAATTCGTAGAGTGACTTATTGAGTTGCATAATCACGCCGTGTGCTTAGAGATCTGTGGAAAGCCTGCCCCTCCTCTGACTGCCGACAAACGTCATGACTGGCACGTAACTTGCAGGCGGTTTGTTGCTCCCAAAAAACAGAAATCTCACATGTACGTTAATGATGTTGTTGTTCAATAGAAGAATTTTACCCTTGTACCAAGACAATAAGACCCCCCCCCCCCCCCATCCACCGGTAACGCTGTACCCCTATTATTTAAATAAGGCAACACGAAAGAAAGAGTATTTTCTGGATAAATTGCTAATCCTTGAACGGGGAAAGTTTTTGATCATATCATAAATTCGTATTTCTCATAAAAATCTAAACGATGGTTTCTTTGTAACACGTGAAGTCGACGAAAACGCTTCCTACAAGTTCTGTTTTAAACATGACGCTACTCACACAGTAAAATATATAGTTAATGGGAGTCATTCTACTACAGCATGGAACGACAATATTAGCATTCGCGAGACTATAGTTATCATCGATGCAGCACTGCCTGCTATGAAGGATATTATCTATAATTCACTTAAGACCAATATAATCCCATTTTAATGCAGTGTGGCTCAATAAAACCTCCACCAAATAAAGTTTAATCGTATTGTTCTTACGAAACGATGCCACTTTCTCTTCATACACCAATTTCAAAGCGATTGAATACCTAGCTTAAGAGCCGGAGCCGTTGCCTGAATATTTACGAATAACTATTTTAAACTCATTATTATGTTTCTGAAATATTTTTAGTGACTAGTCTGCCCTCATAAAAGTGGTCGACTACATGAAACTAGCCATGAATCTGCAACAGACAGCTATATTGAGCCTTCTAGTTTTCAGCAAAGCCTACGACATATTTTTTACACAGACTAAAAAAGAATTGTTAGTTTCTTGTTTGAATAGTATCTTACTGGGCGCCAGTTGTATATAATGAAGGGACGTAAAAGAAGCAACGGACAGCCTTAACATCAGGTGTCCTTCAATATTCAGTGTTTTCCTATGCGTTAGCAAGCATCTGTAACTGTCACCTGTGTTCTGTCTGACAGCTAAACTAGAAATTCTAACCGCACTGTAAACATCAATTACGAAATATCTTAGGTTTCCATGACTGGCTGAATAAAATATTAGTTACTGTGAACCCCACTAAACTGCAAACAAATCCCTACAGGCATCAGTGACACATCAGTTCACACCTACTCCAACATATTGTCAAGACGATCGAAATAATACAGAAATCCCTTTCCGTACCTCCGAAATACCGAAAGGCTTCTCAAACTAGAGGGAAAAATACTGCATATATGCGCCGTGAGGTGAATGCGTCACAGCGTTTTTCGCAGTAATACTAAATGCTTTTTCCGGAGACGTCGACCTAATAATGGTTGGATGCTAATGTTTAACCGTCTTCTATTATTGTAACACCCTACACAAGGTCAAGTCAATAACAAATCCCAGGTCCCTGACCTCGTGCCAGATTCCTTTGTAACATAGATTATCGACACATCACTCTATGACAACTTCACACCTACCTACTGAAAAGTATCCGGACTCTTATAATACGAAGGCACGGTTATCAAACTGTATATCCTCAAGGGCGGCATATGTACACCAAAAACATTTCCGAAATTCCAGGTCACTAAATTCTGCGTTATTGTCAGTCCTTCGTGGCACAAGTATTGTTTCTGTTGTAAGCACCCGCCTAAAGGAACGACTTGCTCCGCAATGTAAGTTACATATTTTCCCAATTTTGAGGTTTCTTTTTTGTGTCCCTCTTCAGTCGACCCTTATGCATTGAACCTTCCGTATCGATAATGCTATTCGCTTTCTAAGACACGTTAACATCCTGCCTCCATTTTCCCTTTTCTTTCTTTTTTTATTGTCTTTGTTCTTCTTTCCTTCTCTTCGCAATCTTTCATGCTGTGTTACAGTTACTACCGCGCAATTAATATAATTATTGCAATACACATATACTGAATTCGATGAAACAGAACGGAATTAAAAAAAAAAAAAATAGAACAAAAAGTTTATGGAAAGAAGAAAGCTCACAGACCTGAGAAGCACGATTTTATAATCATCTCAAACGAATACGTGTACATAGGCTGACTGAAACGATTATTTTTTCAATAAAAATCCAATATTTCAATATCCTAGTTTACAAACACAAAAGAAACCCTCTAGATATTGGGAATCGTACCCCAAGACGCTTAGGACAGAGATATCTTCCGTAAAAAGGTGTCAACAACGGGATGTAACCAGACGAGCAATTCACATCAAGGCACGCTGCCCGTAGGACATACTGTTATTGCAAACAAACCAACTTAAAATGAATGAAGTAATTTTGGACACAAAGGAAAGTGAATCTCGCTGCCAAATGCGATGGTGCTTAACGAGGACCCAGCTAACCCAAATGAATAACTAGTACTTAATGCTTCATATACACCCATGAAATGTAATTGTCACATAAATATGTCTGCCTTTAAAATGTAAACAGTTAGATCTCAAGACCTCTGACCTTGGTAAATAAATGGATTAACAAATAAAATTTACGTATGCAGGTATATGGGAAAGCGTCGTGGGAGATGGCCCCACATACGACTTTCCACTCAAACTAAACATGAATGCTGTACTGCAGTGCAGCATAAATTTTCATTTGTTCTGAAATATTGTACAGCACACCTGGAACCATAATCGCAATTTGCGGTTTCATTCTTAGTTAAACATGAACGAAGAGAAGCTGTACAACTCTCAACGGACTGGTTTGACGACATCATTCGTGGACAAATATTTAAGATTTACTGCATTAACCGTAAGGAGGCAATAACTTAATATGCCCTGTATCTTTTATCAGTTAAACTATAGCCTCTATGTAACACAATTTTAATCTAATATTCCGTTCTAGTGAATTATAGCTATTGATGCGTTCCGTTCGGAAATAGGGAAAGAGCAGTTGGCATGTGTTTACTGATTCGATTTCAGTTCTAGGTGTGTAAATACAAATTTTACCCAATATTATTCCCATAAATTCAGGACTGTTAAAATATATGGATTTGCAGTTTATTTACTGCTAGGTGCGAAACCAGCCTGTCTTATTAATACGCTGCATAAATTCCATTTCGTCTCATGTGCGCAGAGTTCACTTGTCGGCGTTCTGGAAAGTTCTGGTTCACCGCGCCTTGACATCGTTTGTTCGCTTCCGTTATTTGCTGCACGTAAATATAATCCTATGGCTGAGATGAAACATATTTAGGCGAGTTTAACTCTTTAAAAAGATTTTCAATAGAGTAACGGAAACATCTCTGTCTGCTTACTAAGAGAAATCACCCCATAAGGAGGGTGCGAGACTGGTATATTCCACATACTCGTTCATGATTAACAGTGCAAACTGATTTCGAAGTAGCAGCCAATTACATCGTTAAAAATTCGTATGGAATTTCAGGAACTACTATGCTATAACGAAATCAGATATATTTTCGAGCAGATGCCGTTCACAGAGAATTAAGATTACTTACGGCGCAGAGTAAACCGTATTCTCCGTCATTCTTTCTCGCCACGTTGCTTTCCTTAACCGAACGGCAGAAACATTTCCCGTTGTCAGCTAGAACTCAGATTGGCATGGCCTCGACCTCAACTACATTCTGCTATCACTTGATTGTAACTTGAAAACGCAACGCCTCCGTTGCTCTTCTTCGTGGCGAATGGAGTACTTATCAAGGTACCTCTAGAAGAACGAAAAAAATGCTTGCATCTTTCCCGCATGCGTAATTTTTGTTTTACTGGAAAGTAATATCTATAGTTTGTTGACAGACTAAGATATACGTCCAATAAAGCGTCTCTCTTCCTATCGATACCCCTTCATTATGAGGAGAGAACTCATTTCCAAAGAAATCGATAAAACGCCATGAAGTAATCACTTCATAATTGTAATAATCAACAGCGACGTTTCTTAGAGGCACCATCATCTCCAGGGAAGATGACGTTCCTTGTCTCAGGTCAGATGAGTGTGCACTTTACAGCTGTAAATGCTTTGAGTTTCACAGTTGGCAATATCGTAAGAACAGCGACCAGGTGCACTGCTAAAGAGGAACTCGACACCACTCAGAGCGGACCACAAGATGACGTTACCTCACAAAATCTCAAATACTCCAGACTAGGAAATGAAAGCAGCACATTTAATTTTATCCAGGATTACATAATGTACGCGCCGCACTGAAGTCTTATCGTTATAGCAATTAGTATTACAGACACTTCCTTCATCTTATCGATCTCTTATCGGAGCGAATCAAGAAGTAAAGTTCTATCGACTCAAGACCACCGCAAACTACCCATTACTGGCTGACAGTACTTTCTAGGATACAAGAGATAACTCTGCATGTTGTGTCGGGGTTTTCGAGGTTCTGTACTGATACTGAGGTTTGAAGAATCTTTTTCACGGATAAATACCGATTTGGACTGAAGCCCTTTTTTCCCTAAACACTAGCGTGCGCCTAAATGAGAAATAGAGCCTAGAGAAAAATGAACACGAAGCGATTACGATGTACAGTAGGTCAAACATTTCAACTTCCATCGCGGAGACACACGGAGAAGTATGACGCGTAGAGCTTAAAGCGTTCATTGCAGGGAGCCGCCGTCGGCATCAGATGACAAGTCCCAACCCGTCGCAGGCGCGCCTTTCACCGGAAATTCACTGCGCCGCCACGAACCACCTGTCGAAATCTTCTGGCAAATTGACAGCCGAGAGTTTGAGTAAAATATGAAAGCAGAGGACTACAGCGAAAAACACATACGAGAAAAGCTGATCACACTAACGACTCCCTAACGTTTAGGCATACTGTCGTGTGCAGTTCATAGTAACTTGTTGTCACGGTTTCCTCTGCAGTGTATCTTACGATGAAAGGCAAAATTAAGTACACGAAACGTAAGCTCAACTCCTGAAGTATGTTGATCGCTCGTTAGGAATAGTTTTTAAATTGTTTCATTCGCTTTTGTGTGATCCCACTGGGCGACCTACATACGTAATAGGCCTGAAAGAGTAGTATTAAGATAATATTGTAAATATTCCTGTCGACGAGCTGATAGCCAAAGAGCATTGGCAGCTAAAGTCACGATACCTTACTGTTTATAGCATCGAAATTTATTTTAATGCTCCTGGTAAAATGGAAAAGCTTGCGGCCAAGAATTCCAGCGAAGTTGGCCTGCCCTTTGTCTTCATAAAATTCATTTATTTGTCGGTGCTCTTCTGAAATCATGAACGTTGCGTGTGTCGTCCGTTCGATCGAAGTGGAGTGCCAACGTTTCGGAGTCAGAAGAGAAAGCTGTTGGAGGTAAGTCAGTTGGAATGTCAAACATGCCGTCACAAAGTACACGCATTTTGGGCGAACAATTTCATACGGGGCGCCTTCAACAGTTTTGTCGCGAAGAACTTGGCAGCAAATGGATCAAAGCGACTGACGTGTACGAAGGTGCCCGTTGGCTACGGTCCAACAATTAATGCCTTACGAATGCAGCAGTCGGTGACCAGAGAGCGCAAAACTCCTCCGTCGCCTCCCGCAGCACTCGTGTGTCTGGTGGCGCAGCATCGTCGTCGGAGGCGCCCCTAGTTCGCACTGCTTCGCAACAGAAGCACGTGATGTTCCCAGAAGCGCACCCAGCAGCCACACACGCACTGGAGACACAGGACGGGCGCTTCGCCTAGATTTCCGAGAAGCCGAGCACTGCGCAGGATGCGCGAGAGGGCGCGCCCGCGATCCGAGCACCTGCCACTGCGAAACGTACTCCCGTCGACGAAACACTGTTTTTCTTTCACCATGAATCACTGAGGTCAACGCCGGCAGATACTGTTGGTTTACTGTAAATAACAAGATCCAGCGCCCGCTAGCGTATTTGGTGACAGTCCAAGGAAATGACGGCTGAACTAGTAACTGAGTCTCCACTTGCTAAGTAGAATGTGGAGGACGCGGTGCATCACAGGATACAGCTAAACACTCGTCGTCGTGTTTCCGAAGGCGTTGTGGAGAGTATCACTACTGCGATGTAGAAAAGCGACGTAACGTCGAATCGTTCAGTAACGCTGACGACGGAATCTCGCAGCGCACTATTAGCGGTACCGGGGTGCGAACCCGGCGCCAGCAGCTAGGCAGGCGGGCGTGTTACTCACCGTCAGCGGCGCAGACGGCGTCCTTGACGGCCTTGACGAAGGCGGCGCGGTTCCTCCTGTTGAGCGCGACGGGGTCGCCGACGAGTCGCAGCCCGCCGCCGGCGCCCACCGGCTCGCCGAACACGAGGAACTTGGAGCGGCGTCGCGGCGCCCGCCCCCCGCCGCCGCCGGCGCACAGCGGCACGCGCAGGTGGAGCTGCCGCACCGAGGCGGCGTCGCCCTTGAGCGCCGCCGTCACTTTGAGCGTCGCGTTGTAGCGCCCGTCGTCGGCGACGGGGCCGGACGATACGAGGGTGGCCTCGGCGACGACGGAGGCGTCGCGCGCGCGCGCCCCCAGCTCGGCCGCCGCGGCCGCCCCCGGGCCGCCGCCGCCGCCCCCGCAGCGCGCCGCCGCCGCGGAGGCGGGCGCGGCGGCCAGCAGCAGCAGCAGCAGCAGCAGAGGCGGCAGCCACAGCGTCGGCTCCGCCCCCGCCGGCAGCAGCGTCGCGCCCGAGTCGTCGCGAGCCAGAGCGGCGCGCCTTGTCGTGCAGCGCGCCAGCCCGACCAGCCAGCTCTGACCGGCCCGCCGCGGCCCCGCGCCGCCGCCGCCGCTCGGCCCGCCTCGGCGGCGGTCGGCCGCGCTCGGCGCTGCGCCGCCCCCCCCCCCTCCTCCCCCCCCCGCCCCTCCGCGGTCACTCGTCCCACTCCGCGGCAGCGCGGCGGCGGCGGCCGCTACTACTCCGGAGTACTACGCTATGCTACTACGCCGCGCCGCGCTACTACTGCGCCTGTGTGTCCCACACCAGCCACACGCGACCGGCCGCTGCCCCGCCCCTCCTGGAAAATCGCGGCCGCATCGGGACTGGGCGCTTTTTGCCCGACTCCGTAATGCACGGCGTGTCGGGACACGAGCGAAGGCCGCGCCGCGCGCCGCCACCAGCTGCGAGCCGCCGCCTGCAGCCTGTGGTCCCAGCGTTGAGTGCGGCCCACTGCTGCGGGGCCGTCCACACTTCAATAATCGTTTCAGCACATACACGGCGACACGGCAGCCTGCGTTCACTGTGGCACCGACAACGGTCGCCAGACAGGGGTCGTCCAATAAAATCGGCCGACAGCTTCGTCAGCTTTAGCAAGATTGAGGAGGTTACGTTATCTACTGTATGAAGGAGGTTAGATGGTGTAAACGATCATCATTTAAGACTGATTATGTCTTTCAGCGTTCAGTCTGGAACATTGTAAGGGGAGTAGCTTACAATTGGTTCGCCTCTTACTTTAAGAACAGAAAGCAGAAGGTAATTCTCCGCAATACGGTAGTGATGTTCAGTCGCAATGGGGCACTGATAAGTGGGGCGTTCCCCAAGGGTCGGTGCTGGGGCCACTGCCGTTTCTTATTTATATAAATGATGTGCCTTCTAGTATTACACGTGATTCAAAAATATTTCTGGTTGCTGATGACACCAGCTTGGTAGTGAAGGATCTTGTGTGTAATATTGAAACAGTATCAAATAATATAGTTCATGAAAGAAGTTCGTGGCTTGTGGAAAACAATTTGATGCCAAATCACAGTGAGACTCAGTTTTTACAGTTTCTTACAATTCAACAAGAACCGATATTTTGATCAGACAGAATGGGCATATTATAAGCGAGACGCAACAGTTCAAGTTCCTAGGCGTTCGGATAGATAGTAAGCTGTTGTGGAAAGCCCATGTCCAGGATCTTGTTCAGAAACTAAATGCTGCTTTATTTACCATTAGAACAGTATGTGAAATAAGTGACAGTTCAACAAAAACGCTTATGTAGTATGGTATTATTTTTTGGGGTAATTCTTCTGATTCAAAAAGAGTATTTTTGGCTCAAAAACGGGCTGTTCGAGCTATATGTGGTGTAAGTAAGAGATGAATACACTAAGCAGATTCAGAAGGATGTAGGTTGCAGTAAGTACTGGGAGATGAAGAAGCTTGCACAGGATAGAGTAGCATGGAGAGCTGCATCAAACGAGTTTCAGGACTGAAGACCACAACACGTGGTGTAAGTTCGAGAACCTCTTGTCGACCCCTATTCAATAGTCTGGGAATTCTGACATTGCCCTCACAGTATATATTTTCTTTAATGTCGTTTGTTGTTAGCAATATTAGCTTATTCCCAAGAGTTAGCAGCTTTCACTCAGTTAATACTTGGCAGAAATGAAATCTGTATGTGGAATGCACTTCCTTGACTCTTGTGCAGAAAGGAGTGCAGTATTCTGCTGCATCCATTTTCAATAAGCTACCACAAGAACTCAAAAATCTTAGCAGTAGCCCAAAGTCTTTTAAGTCTAAACTGAAGAGTTTCCTCATGGCTCACTCCTTCTATTCTGTCGAGGAGCTCCTGGAAGAGCTAAAAAATTAAGTAAATTCCAATGTTACATTGTTGATTTTCTTTATTTGAACTTACGACTTGTCGCCTGAATATGTTTTTTATATTTCATTTTATCTGTTTCTACTATCGTGTTATAATTTCATTTATTGACTCGTTCCATGACCATGGAGATTTCTCCTTAATTTGGTCCCATGGAACAATAAATAAATAAATAAATAAAAATTGTCCCCTTTATAAAATTCCTCCAAGATCCCCTATTCATTGGTGCCTCTTCTGATGTTAAGCCTGTTACTTCAAAATCATCCTTAACCGAATCCAGGTACCTTCTCCTTGGTCTACCCCGACTCACATTATTTGATTTTCAAACAGCTGAGCAGAACTGAACGTACTCAGACATTACCTATTTAGGTTTTTATGTTGGTAACATCACCTGCCGCTCCGTATGAAAATCACTGGCTGTGCTGTGTGCAGTCTGTGGCTGGTTGGCATTGTTGGAATAATCGCCATTGTAGTGTTGGGCAGTTGGATGTGAACAGTTCGTAGCGTTGCGCGTTTTGAGGTGAGCCGCCAGCAGTGGTGGATGTGGGGAGAAAGATGGCGGAGTTTTGACAGCGGATGATCTGGACGTGTGTCCATCAGAGACAGTAAATTTGTAAGACTGGATGTCATGAACTGACATATAATGACTTTTGAACACTATTAAGGTAAAAACGTTGTTTGTTCTTTATCAAAATCTTTCATTTGCTAACTATGCCTATCAGTAGTTAGTGACTTCAGTAGTTAGAATCTTTTATTTAGCTGGCAGTATTGGCACTCGCTGTATTTCAGTAGTTCGAATAACGAAGATTTTTGTGAGGTAAGTGATTCATGAAAGGTATAGGTTATTGTTAGTCAGGGCCATTCTTTTGTAGGGGGTTATTGAAAGTAGGATTGCGTTGCGCTAAAAATATTGTGTGTCAGTTTAGTCATGATCAGAAAAAGTAAAGAGAGAAATGTCTGAGTACGTTCAGTTCTGCTCAGCTGTTTGAAAATCAAATAATGTAAGAGGTTTATCAGCACAGTAATTCATAAATTTTTCTAAGGGGACGTTTCGCTTGCTTCTCCCATGCGTGCAACGTGACCCCACCATCTAAGCCTGTTCGCCCTAACTGCTACATCTATAGAGTTCATTCCCAGTTTTTCTTTGATTTCCTCATTGTGGACACCCTCCTGCCATTGTGCCCATCTACTAGTACCTGCAATCATCCTACCCACTTTCATATCCGTAACCCCAACCTTATTGATAAGGTAACCTGAATCCACCCAGCTTTCGCTCCCATACAACAAAGTTGGTCGAAAGATGGAACGGTGCACAGATAACTTAGCCTCGGTACTGACTTCCTTCTTGCAGAAGAGAGTAGATCGTAGCTGAGCGCTCACTGCATTAACTTTGCTACACCTCGCTTCCAGTTCTTTCACTATGTTGCCATCCTGTGAGAATATGCATCCTAAGTACTTGAAACCGTCCACCTGTTCTAACTTTGTTCCTCCTATTTGGCACTCAATCCGTTTATATCTCTTTCCCACTGACATTACTTTCGTTTTGGAGATGCTAATCTTCATACCATAGTTCTTACATTTCTGATCTAGCTTTGAAATATTACTTTGCAATTCCCTGTTCCACTCGTAACACTTCTCCATTATTTGCCGTAAGCTGCAGATCTGGTCCTGACAACCTCTAAGAGGCGTAACCCCACACTGTAAACTATCGAAAGCCAAAATCGTGTAAATATTTATTTATTTACAACTGGTTTCGACAGAATTTGCACTTATCTTCAGATCTTAAAAAACTTTTTTTATAAAACATGTTCATTTCGAGTTGCACCAATCATCTGTGAGCGCTACACGACACGACCGTGCGCACAACGTGCTTTTTGATCTTAATTATTTTATTTATGACAAACATTTCTATAATAAGCTCCATTCTATCCACTACCATGAAAATTTCGTGAGATTACAACTCAAAATGAACACGTTTATAACAAAAATTTTCTTGAAACTTGAAGATGACAGCAAAGTCTGTCGAAACCGATTATTGAAAATAAAGAAATATTTATGCGTTCTTAGCTTTAGAAAGTTTTTACCAAGTGAAACAGATCGCTCTTTGTGATTTCTCAACATGAGAAAATTCAATCAAGGAAGTTAGATTTTTTAGCAGGAGCAGGACAGATGTCACGATCCTCTTTCTGTGTTCGGGCACGAATGCTGCGTTGTGACATTTCCTATAAAAAGATGGCGATTGCATGTGAATGAGCTATATCTACCTCGAAAAGAACGTGGCGACCACTGTGCACTCTTTCTGCAGTTACTGGAATAACCAGACAAATCTTAAGAATACACTCCTGGAAATTGAAATAAGAACACCGTGAATTCATTGTCCCAGGAAGGGGAAACTTTATTGACACATTCCTGGGGTCAGATACATCACATGATCACACTGACAGAACCACAGGCACATAGACACAGGCAACAGAGCATGCACAATGTCGGCACTAGTACAGTGTATATCCACCTTTCGCAGCAATGCAGGCTGCTATTCTCCCATGGAGACGATCGTAGAGATGCTGGATGTAGTCCTGTGGAACGGCTTGCCATGCCATTTCCACCTGGCGCCTCAGTTGGACCAGCGTTCGTGCTGGACGTGCAGACCGCGTGAGACGACGCTTCATCCAGTCCCAAACATGCTCAATGGGGGACAGATCCGGAGATCTTGCTGGCCAGGGTAGTTGACTTACACCTTCTAGAGCACGTTGGGTGGCACGGAATACATGCGGACGTGCATTGTCCTGTTGGAACAGCAAGTTCCCTTGCCGGTCTAGGAATGGTAGAACGATGGGTTCGATGACGGTTTGGATGTACCGTGCACTATTCAGTGTCCCCTCGACGATCACCAGTGGTGTACGGCCAGTGTAGGAGATCGCTCCCCACACCATGATGCCGGGTGTTGGCCCTGTGTGCCTCGGTCGTATGCAGTCCTGATTGTGGCGCTCACCTGCACGGCGCCAAACACGCATACGACCATCATTGGCACCAAGGCAGAAGCGACTCTCATCGCTGAAGACGACACGTCTCCATTCGTCCCTCCATTCACGTCTGTCGCGACACCACTGGAGGCGGGCTGCACGATGTTGGGGCGTGAGCGGAAGACGGCCTAACGGTGTGCGGGACCATAGCCCAGCTTCATGCAGACGGTTGCGAATGGTCCTCGCCGATACCCCAGGAGCAACAGTGTCCCTAATTTGCTGGGAAGTGGCGGTGCGGTCCCCTACGGCACTACGTAGGATCCTACGGTCTTGGCGTGCATCCGTGCGTCGCTGCGGTCCGGTCCCAGGTCGACGGGCACGTGCACCTTCCGCCGACCACTGGCGACAACATCGATGTACTGTGGAGACCTCACGCCCCACGTGTTGAGCAATTCGGCGGTACGTCCACCCGGCCTCCCGCATGCCCACTATACGCCCTCGCTCAAAGTCCGTCAACTGCACATACGGTTCACGTCCACGCTGTCGCGGCATGCTACCAGTGTTAAAGACTGCGATGGAGCTCCGTATGCCACGGCAAACTGGCTGACACTGACGGCGGCGGTGCACAAATGCTGCGCAGCTAGCGCCATTCGACGGCCAACACCGCGGTTCCTGGTGTGTCCGCTGTGCCGTGCGTGTGATCATTGCTTGTACAGCCCTCTCGCAGTGTCCGGAGCAAGTATGGTGGGTCTGACACACCGGTGTCAATGTGTTCTTTTTTCCATTTCCAGGAGTGTATATCAGATTAAGAGAGAAACGTCCCATTACATATTCGTGATGATTCGTGGTGATACAGAAAAGCAAGACTACGATCATCTATAAAATCGCCTGCGTCATTTCGAATAATACTAGAGGTTTCGATAGATGTCCACACCGCCGTCATCAGGTGGGCTAAACTCACTGCCTGAATCCGTCATTTTAATGCTCCATGACCTTGCCGGAGACAGTTATCGGAAGCTCAAGTATTTTATTCGAAGTGGCACGGCTTCGAATTGGTAGCTGTATCTGCCATCGTCACCAGGAGTTAAAATACTGATTGAATCCTTCATTTTAACTCCTGATGACGATGCCAGAGGCAGCTATCGAAAGCCCGAGTATTATATTTCTTGCGGCGCGGCTTGTAAACCAGAACATTTTATTGAAATATGCCATCGCGTAAGATTCCAAAGATACAAGATTACAAACACAATGAAGTTTTCACTCTGCAGTGCATTGTGCGCCGATATGAAACTTCCCAGTAGATTAAAACTACGTGCCGGTCAGAGATCTGAACTCTGTAGCTTTGCCTTTCGCGGGCAAGTGGAAAGTAGTAGAGGGGAAATGGCAGTGAGAACTTGTGAGTCGTGCTTCAGTAGTTAACACGGTAGAGCGCAAGCTCGTTAAAGGCAAAGGTCTGGAGTTCGAGTCTCGGTTCAGCACACACATTTCAGACACTTCGCACAACTTCCTATTAATTCAGCGAAACACACATAGTTATGTCAATGATTGTCATTCACTATACTTGTGAAAGACAGACAGAAATTTTAGAATAAGGTACTCTGAACACCTAAAGCGCTTAAAGTGGAAACAAATAAACCACATTTGCGAACCACCTAATGTAACAGAATCACCGCCCAACAGATATAAAAAAGCAAGTAAGCAGTAATTATAATTTGTACACATGTAACGCTCACATATTACTACTCATAAAAGATCCACCACATCAACAGTAAGGGTAAGATACACCTCTCTTTTCACTTGAACAAACTATTTTTTGACGACATAATTTACCCCGAAGATTTCCGATAAAGATTTTGCTAACATGCGGTTTCCAGTAAGCTGTGATTTCAGTCGACAGACTCCAATGTATACCGATTATGATGTTATACATCACCAAGATGCCACAAAATCCTTCTATTTTTTGGCTAAACTTATCGGTTTCGCAGAGGATATATGTTTTTAATAGAAGGAAATACTAATAATGTTTGAGAAACTGACATTGCCCTATTGTAAACAAACACAGCCAAATAACGCTTTTTTGCCTGTGCGTATGTGTTTCCAACAGCGGCCTCCAATTGTTATTTTGGGCATTCTACATTAAAACATACAATTGCAGATCATTGAAGGTAACGAAAAATGTGGTGTGCATGTATGATGCCCGTATTTCATGGCTTTGCAGTAACCCAAGGCCATAAATGCTGAATCACCAGTGAACTGTCCGCCCCGATAGCTGAACAGCCAGCGTGCCCGACTGCCGTCCTAGGGGGCCCGGGTTTGATTCCCGGCTGTGTCGGGGATTTTCTCCGCTCAGGGACTGGCTGTTGTGTTGTCTTCATCATCATTTCATCCCCATCCTGCGCGCAGGTCGCCCAATGTGGCGCCGAATGTGATAAGACCTGCACCAAGGCGGCCGGACCTGCCCCGTAAGGGGCCTCCCGGCCAATGACGCCAAACGCTCATTGCCATTTTTACCAGAGTCAACTAGTAACACGGCCTATCTGACAACCAGCGAGTGCTTGACGATGTCTTTCGGTTTTCGTGTTTAACGATTACCATTGTGCAACATATAAACTCTTGCTGCAAAGGGGAATGGGCTGAGGATTAGTTCCTTTCGATTAAAAAAAAATTATCTGTACTGCTTCTGGCATTCTGCATTAGTAAGAATACACAAAAGTTGGCTAGTGTAGAAGTACAGCTTTCAGACAATCGGGAGCAAGAGAAGGTTATAAACTAAGCACTGTCTACCTTCGGTTTTAATTATTGGCCTGTAAACTACACTGCTGGCCACCGTAAATGCAACACCAAGAAAGACAAGAGGTAGCACAACAAAATTTATTTCGTAGATAATATATTGACCAAGTATCAAATGATTACGTTTACAGACGTTCCTGCCAGAATCAGTAGCCAGAGTAGCCGCCATTGTTGGAGATCACCGCTGCCACACGTCTCGGCATTGAGTCAAAGAGACGTTGGATGTGTTCCTGGGGTACAGCAGCCCAAGCAGCTTCCACACGTTGCCAAAGATCATCTGGTGTGGCAACTGGGGATGTAATCTGGATCACTCGTTGAGCAACCATGGACCACATGTTTTCTATCGGCGAAAGATCCGGAGAGCGTGCCGGCCAGGGAAGCACTTCAATCTGGTTATTGACGAAGAACCTTTGGACAATGCGTGTCACGTGTGGTCGCTCATTATCCTGTTGAAATATGGCTGTGGCCGAGCCCTGAAGGTAAGGAAGGACAACTGGCTCCAGCACCTCGGATATGTAGCGCCGGCTATTTAAAGTACCGGCAATGCGTACTAGAGGCGTGCGAGAGTAATATGCAATACCGCCCCATTCCATAATACCCGGTGCAAGACCAGTGTGACGGTGCATAATGCAGCTGTCCAACATCCTCTCTCCACGGTGTCTCCACACTCGAATCCGACCATCGTGGTGCTGCAGACAGAAGCGTGCCTCGTCAGTATAGACAACGTCATTACATTCTGCCGTCCACATCCGTCTGTCATCACACCATTGGCGACGGAGACGTCTGTGGTTCTGCGTCATTGGTAGAAGAAGCAATGGACGTCTTGCGGACAGACCACTCTGCTGTAGACGGCGTCGAATGGTACGCGCAGACACTGGGTGATGCGTTACAGACGGAATGCGCTGTGCTATGGTTTGGGATGTCACTGAGCGATCCGTCACTGCCATGCGCACTATGGGCCTATCAGCACGTGCAGAGGTGCACCGAGGTGAATGCGATCGACCACGTCGGTCCGTCGTACCCTCCTGCATCCAACTGTCACATATCCGCATTACAGTTGTTTGGTTTCGTCCAAAACGACTAGCGACTTCTCTGTATGATAATCCACAATCTCGGTAAGCCACTATCCTTCCTCTGTCGAACTCGGATACTTGATCAAACGATGTTCGCTGTTGTCTACGAGGCATAACTGATCGTCTTGTGAAACAACCACAAGGTAAACACGCGTGCCGAACGTACACTCGTCGAAATCGCCAAGCCTTAAGTGGCGCTATGAAGTGCCGCCACAGGCGCGCGTGATGTGCGTCTGCGCTGAAATTCTAATCAGTTGCATATCTCATCGCTGCAAACCCATGGTGTAAATTTCACTTGATTCTGATGCTTCCTTCAGGGTGTTGCATTTACGGTGGCCAGCAGTGTATATGAATATCTATGTTACAATTCAGATGCCATTGACCTGCTGGAGTACTAGGTATTCCTTGTAAGCAAATTGCATATCAAAATCAGGAAGGGCGTATGGAATATTTTGTTAGTGGTGGTAGGTAGTATTACACGGCAATACTTTACTAAACATGGGGACTGACAGGCGTATTTTAGATTATCTCTTGGTGGAAAACTGTGTTTCACATCCGATTACGTTGCTCTCCCGGAGTACTGACTTTTCTTCAAAAGCAAATTGCATTTCAAAATCTGTAGGGGGTGTACGCGCTATAGAAGTCTGCAGCTTTTAGATGGAAAATTCGGCATTGATGGGATGTAGTATCAGGCAGCAATAATCTACCAATAATGGAGGACTGACAGTCATACATAATGCTACTTGAAGGAGCTGACAGATGTAATGTAGACAATATTTTTAACACGCACTCTGACGGAGATAAAGGTAGATATTATACGTACATGCTATAGTAAAAGAGGGAAAACATATTTCTCCTAATTCAGGACCTTGTTAAGGTCACATAGCATACATCGGAGTTCTGTACTGAGATGAATAATACCGAAAGGAAACAGTTGTTTAGCAGATGTAAACCATTCCCTATTAATGATTTGGTTCCACAACTTGTCTACCGGTATGGCAATAAGGGCACATGAAAGTTGACTGATGTAGAAGCGCATCTTTCAGACGATCAAGACTGAGAAAAGGTCATAAACTATTTTCTGTCTATCTATAGTTTTAACTGTATGGCTACACATAAACTAGAAAGATATTGTTAACATTGATAATATATATATTACATATAAGCGGAATATTTCACCTTGGTAAACGTTTTCTTCCTCAATCCAAGACCTTATTAAAGTGATACAGCACCCATCAAAAATTCTATATCGGGACAGATAATACTTAAACTGTGTTTGAAGAGCGACAGATTCAAAAGGCGCAGCACTCTTCTGTGGTCCACTACAAAACGTGATAGGAGGACTGAACGTGAAAGATGTGACTCAGTGACGTACTATCATACGAGCTTAGTACACGTTTGTTTCGGCACTAGCAGCATCAAAACTTGTTAGAATCTGTACCGTAAATTGAATTTACACACAAAATTACGACGTTATTCCTGTCAGCTTATGTGACACCCAGGCAAGTTAGAGTTTGATGATCGTTACCAGTCATGGGTCAACTGGAAGCGTTTCTTTCACTATGCGGTTGATTGGTGGGAAAAATCTCGTGAAAACTCTTACCTAGAAACTAAATAAAAAATGTTATCTTGAGGCTAAATGATACAAGAGCTAGAACTACTAACTCACGAACAGCAAGCAAAAGTGTACAATGTGGAAGACTAAGCAAGCAGTTAAAAGAAATAAAAGATTTACTTATCGTATGATGATACAGAGCCTGGATCAAATACATAATTTTAAGATTATATGTAATACTTTGAACATTTGATTCTGTACATGTATTTTGCTTGTCATTTTGGTGCTGCACAACTATCTGATGACACAAAAACAGCACTGGTGTTACAAGACTGTATGTAAATTAATGACGAGGAAGTATTACTGAAGAAATAGAAGACATAAAAACAATCGTGTGAAAACACAGGAACCCCAGAGCAGACGATACTTCCAATGAATTTCGTAAGACTTTCTGACTAATCATCAATAAAGAGTTCAAGGAGATAGGGAAGGGGATATTACAGCGCGGACACTTATACCCTGAAAAAGGCCCGGAATAGTCGTACTCGTTCCCAAAGCAAAGGAACTACAAATAATAACTGACAACGTTGATATGCACAGAGACCGAAAGTTCTATCCAATGTCCAGGACCGGTTCAGGAAAATTTTTCCACACAAGCAACGTATCATTTGTCGCTTCCGCTTGCCCCTTTTCCCTTGTACAGTTTTACCCGTGTCAATTTTCGGTACTAACTGTTTTATGTCCTGCGTGGAAATCTTACAGTTGTGGCACCTCTGGTGACGTACTATCATACGAGCTTACTACACGTTTGTGGCCGCATGCGGCGCTCGTGCGATCATGCCCATGTCATATCGGCAACATTAAAAAAAGCCTTTCCAGACATCCTCAAATCGGCACAGACTTGTAGCCACCTACAAAAGCATCATATATGGAATTAGTTCCTTAAGAGATACATCATCCATCTCATGGCAGCATCAGACACAAATATTAGGACTGCTGGACATGGATTTAGAGAAAAACTTCCGATAAACTCAGTACCTGAGGAGCATGTTATAGCATTCCAGATTCACGCAAGCAACAACAGATTTACTGCTGCCAAACCAATACCAAATATCTTTTGAAAGCATTCCCAATCCAACACTGTGTTAGACGAACTGCGCTTTATTGATGATGCTGTTCGTCATATTTTCAAAATCTTTGTCCATACCCTCAGCACGAGTATACGTTTGTGAACGATGGTTCACCATTAATGCCTTGGCTGATGATGTTATCATCATTTACAGAACCCCAAGTGTCATGAAAATCTCGGATATATTTATTTATTAAGGGACGTTGACCAGCAAGTAGCAGTGGGAAAGAGGGACGGCCGGCTACTATGACCAATAAAGAAACACAGTACTATCAACAATAATGAAGCACAGCTATTGTGGCTCAGTGAAGGTGCACGTCACAGACTTCATTTATTTGCCGAATATGTTGAAATGGAAGTGTTATGTGTGAAACTGAGAAAGAAATATATATCACCTGATTGACGTCACTTCTAAAGAAATGGGAGATAAAGTAAAAGGTGCTTTGATAGCGAATAGCAGAAGGAAATTGAGTATCATTCAGAGGACTGAACCCATCAACACTGTCCAAAATGCAGTATGTTTCACTAGTCATATCACTGACAGCAAATATGTGGCACAAATAAAGAATGCGTAGGTTGGTTCATTTGGAAAGATCTATAGTTCCAAGTAGCCAGGGATTAACTGACGAAACCATCTATAGAAGGATATCTACGTTTAACAGATTGTTAGACACTTTCAGCCATTGTCGTGAAAAAAATCTAAAGAATACACTGAATCTACCTGTACGTCGATCGGATTTACTAACGACTACACGTAGTATCGCAGCACAAAAAGACATAGGTTGCAGACAGATGCAAGCAACTGTATCTCTGGACTTATAAGCTGCAACGTTTGTATTGCAGAAGAATCCTAATGAAAGATATGCAACAGGACAGTAGTTAGAAACATTCAGATGAAATTCCATGCCAGATTAATCACAAACACTTAAATTGGAAGACGGTATGGGCGAATTCGTCAGCTCAAACATACGCTCGGCGGCATATATGTTTGTAAATGATTTAAAGCCGACAACATCACGTCATGACAAAATAAAAAAACTGCCCATCCATATCGCGAGCACTGCAGTATGACTACCACACCCATACACTTAACAGTAGGATGATAAAAACTGCAGGTCTGTGGAAATAAATAAAGTTTAAGTCAACAAGAGTGTCAAAAAATTAAACACCAAGATATTAATGAATACAATAACGCCAAAACGTTTCGAGCACTGAAGACAAGAATACATGCATGGTTTGTATATTCGTCTTCAACAAGGAGGGGAATCTATAGCATGTGGAATTCATAAGAACAGACCAATTGCGTAGATGTAGAATGAGTTTTAGGAAAATAAAGAGGCCATAGAACACCAATGAATGATTAACCACTTGTAATGTTTAAACGTCCCCTTAGAAAAATTGTACATGACTGTGCTCAAACTGACACACAATATTTTTGGCGCAACGCAATCTGACTTTTGATAATCCCTATAAAAGAATGGCCTTGACTGTCACTTACCTCACAAAAATCTTCGTTACTCGAACTACTGCAATACAGCGAGCGCCACTACTGCCAGCTAAATAAAAGATTCAAACTATGGAAGGCACTAACTACTGATAGGCATAGTTAGCAAATGAAAGATTTTAATAGAGAACAAACAATGCATTTACTTTAATAGTCATAATATATATATAGCAGTTCATGACATCCATTCTTACAAATGTACTGTTTTTGATGGACACACCTCCAGATTATCCATTCTCAAAAATCCGCCATCTCACTTCCCCACAACCACCACTGCTGGCGGCTCACCTCCAACTGCGTAACGCTACGCGCTGTTAACATCCAGCTGCCCAACACTACAATGGCAGACAACAATGCAAACTAGCCGCAGACTGCACACAGCATAGCCAGTGATTTTCATACAGAGCGCTACGTGGCGTTACCAATAAGAAAACCTAAACAGCCTACTTACAATGTGATGATTTTTGATAACGACTCATTACTGGAAGTATTCTTGTGTAATACACTGAAGAAACGGTTACACATGCCTAATATCGTGCAGGGCCACTGCGAGGACGCAGAAGTGCCGCAATACGACGTGCATGGACTCGACTAATGTCTCAAGTAGTGCTGGAGGGAATTGACAGCATGAATCCTGCTGCGCTGTTCAGAAGTCCGTAAGAGCACGATGGGGGGAGATCTCTTCTGAACAGAACGTTACAAGCCATCGCAGATATGCTCAAGAAGGTTCATGTCTGGGGAGTCTGGTGGCCAGTGGAAGTGTTTACACTAAGAAGAATGTTCCTGGAACCACTCTGTAGCAGTTCTGAATGTATGGGGTTTCGCATTGTCCTTCTGGAATTGCCCAAGTCCGTTGGAATGCACAATGGACATGAATGAATGCAGGTGATCAGACAGGATGCTTACGTGCTTGTCACCTGTCAGAGTCGTATCTAGACGTATCAGGGGTCCCATGTCATTTCAACCGCACACGGCGCACACCATTACCGAGCCTTACCAGCTTGAACAGTACACTACTGACAAATGGTTCAAATGGCTCTGAGCACTGTGGGACTTAAGTGCTGTGGTCATCAGTCCCCTAGAACTTAGAACTACTTAAACCTAACTAACCGAAGGACATCACACACATTCATGCCCGAGGCAGGATTCGAACCTGCGACCGTAGCGGTCGCGCGGTTCCAGACTGTAGCGCCAAGAACGCTACTGACAGGCACGGTCCATGGATACATTAGGTAGTCTCCGTACCCGTACTCGTCCACCCGCTCGATACAATTTGAAACGAGACTTGTTCGATGAGGCAACGTGTTTCCAGTCATCAACAGTCGAATGTCGGTGTTGACGGTCCTAGGCGAGGCGTATAGCTTTGTGTCACCGTGTAACCTCCCACTCACTGATCGACCTAAATTACAGTGAAAAATGAAACCGCGTGTACCTAATGGGAATTTTGGAAAAGCAATCGTCACCGAAGTTAATCTGTCGGTAAAGAGAGAGGAAAGGGTTACATCTAAATGAAAGGAAAAATGTAAGTGAAACTGGTGGAAATTAATTTTGAAATAGGGATAAAGTTAATAAAGAAAGTAAATGTGCGGCGCCCGCATCTCGTGGTCGTGCGGTAGCGTTCTCGCTTCCCACGCCCGGGTTCCCGGGTTCGATTCCCGGCGGGGTCAGGGATTTTCTCTGCCTCGTGATGGCTGGGTGTTGTGTGCTGTCCTTAGGTTAGTTAGGTTTAAGTAGTTCTAAGTTCTAGGGGACTGATGACCATAGATGTTAAGTCCCATAGTGCTCAGAGCCATTTGAACCATTTTAAATGTGCGGCCGTTACGTTAACAATCAACTAGCGGTAATTAGATATTTGAGATTTGGGGGAAATTACGGTCGCCAGTCCTATAGACAATTACTATAATAACTGAAAAAGAAAGGTTATTACACATATAATTAGCACTAGAAGCGTGGCAACTGAAGGTTGACACGAGTAGTGTGAAAACTGTAACTTTGTCAGAAGTAATAAATTTCGCTACACTTAATTTAGCAAAAGAATTAATGAAACCGGAAAATCGAAAGTTAATTTAGTGACTGAAGTTAATAGTGAGCTTTCTTTCTGAAGCACATCGAAATACAGTTAGTCTTGGACTACCTCAACAATCATTTCTAAAGCTACTTGAATCTACGCAATTTAGAAAGAAGAGATTTAACTTTTAA
This sequence comes from Schistocerca americana, assembly GCF_021461395.2. Classification (NCBI taxonomy): domain Eukaryota; kingdom Metazoa; phylum Arthropoda; class Insecta; order Orthoptera; family Acrididae; genus Schistocerca; species Schistocerca americana. The sequence continues at coordinate 435,042,022 of NC_060126.1, read as the reverse complement.
CTTGAATTAAACGATTCTGAACAATTAACAATAGTAAAATTTAGTACGTACCAAGCTGAGCTGCAGTCACAGGTAAGCTAAAATACGGTAACAAAACTCGCACTCTTAATTTGTGCTTGTGTAATCTAACTATTGTAGCCAGCTATGAATACTTAATTTGAACTTTGAAATTAAAGCAGTGAAATGGAATTATGCTGGCGTTTGAATTTCAACGACACTCGGGTTCATTTCGGAAAAGGAAGGGACCCTGCTTGGCAATGCAATTGGGACAATGAGCAACAAAGGTTCATGCTAAGTTGCTGTAATTTTGCGAGGCAAATGGAACAATTTGAAAAGCTGAGGTCTGCCATACAGTTCTGAAACTTTACGTGCTTTTAGTCTTCCTTGTTGGTTGATTGAAGGTTTGAAGCCGTCGATCGAGGAGGTGGCGACAGTCACTCATTGTCGGCCGTCGCTGTTGCAGAAGCTGGATGTTGGCGCGCCTTCTTCTCGACACGGTCACCAGGCGAAACGGGCTCTTGATGTGCGCCAGCTAATGCTTCCCGTCCGCGACACCATGTCAGAAACTATCATCGCGAGTCGAACGCAACTACATGCTGCCAAACCCCGAAAGCGCGGCAACTCGCGGGAGCGTCACACAACACACCTGCTCCACTCGCTACTCCAGCCAGACTCCCACAGCTCTGCCCGCGCTCCACGCGGCAGAGTTAACACTACCAAAGATCCTACACACTTTGAGTCTTCACACGACCTATCGATGTAATCGTTCGATAGCAGTTTTCCCTAGGCAAGACCCAGCGTAAAAATACAAATAATATTTACGAAACAAACCAATTATACATCGACATAAATGCATAAATATATATATACAAATAGTAAAACAATTACAATATGTAATGACACAGAAATGTCATATATTCAGGTAACAAAAATAAGGAAAACAAATTATAGTACAATAGATGGAAATAGGAGGATATGCATTTCCGGCGTTACAACCAGTTGTACACGAGTGGACCTTCGGTTCCGATCGATGATGTTTCGTTGAGTGGTTGGCACGCTGACACTTGGTGATGACCCAGCACTGAAATCTGTAGCAATTTGATGAGGGATTGCACTTCCGTCACGTTGAACGTTTCTCTTCAGTCGTCGCTGGTCCCATTCTTGCAGGATCTTTTTCCGGCCACAGCGATGTCGGAGATTTGGTGTTTTACCGGATTCCTGATAGTCATGGTACACCCGTGAAATGGTCGTACGGGAAATCGCTACCTCGGAGATGCTGTGTCCCATCGCTCGTGCGGCGACTGTAACACCACGTTCAAACTGATTTAAATTTTGATAACCTGCCATTGTGTCAGCAGTAACCGACCAAACAACTGCGGCAGACACTTGGTGTCTTAACAGGCGTTGCTGACCGCAGCGCCGTGTTCTGCCTGTTTACATATCTCTGTATTTGAATACGCATGCCTATACCAGTTTCTTTGGCGCTTCAGTGTAAAAGTATTGAGGATCGTTTTTTAAGACTTGCTGCCTTCTGTGTTCGCTGGCTGTTTCACCCATCGCTGGTCACAGGATACGACCTGTAGGCGTTATCTCGGCTGGAGGCAGGAGTAATCTGGACAGTTGGCAGTCTCAGGTGCACAAAGAGAGCAACTATTCCCCCTCTCCCTTCCCACTTCTCTCTCTGTATCTCATTTATGCTTGGGATGTTTCCGGCAGTTGCTGGCGGTTAAGGCGTGTTTGGTCCTGTCGGTTGCAAATAAATACCTGCGTGGGCTGTTGCCGACGTCCTTGGTGGCACTTCCCGGCTTTCTAGCAGTGCTGAGATAGTTGGCAGCGTTTGACAGAATGAGCTCCGAGTGGTCTGGAGACTTACATGAGAAGTTTACGTGTGGGTCTTCACCTCACATTTTTTAGTTTGTTTTAGATGAAGTGATTGCCTATCCTATTTCCACGCATTGTGGGTGGTTATGGTGATAGTTATTATTTACAACGCAAAATTTAGCGGTGTGTCTTACAAATATATCTACATCTACCTCTAGGTCTATACGACAACTCTGCAAATCCCACTTAAGTGCCTGGCAGAGAGTTCTTCCACCTACCTTCGTACTGTAGTGTTTCTCTACCATTCCATGCGTGACAAAAATGAAAGCTTGGATGTCACCGTACGAGCTCTGATTTCTTTTATTTTGTTATGATGTCCATTTATCCCTGTGTAGGTTGGTGATAAAATATTTTCCCATTCTGAGGAGAAAGTTGGTGACTGAAATTTCGTAAAAAGATCTCTCCACAATGAAAAAAAAGCCTTTGCTGTAATGGTTGACAGCCAACTTTCTTATCACGTCCATGACACTGTCTCCCCTGTTTGGCGATAGTAAAAATCAAACTGCCTTTCTTTGGGCTTTTTCGATGTCCCCCGCCAATTTTATCTGGTATGGATCCCATACCGCACAGCAGCACTGTAGCAGAGAACGGACAAGTGTAGTGTAGGCAGCCTCTTTAGTAGACCTGCTCTGCTCTGCAGTAAAACCCAATCTTTGATTTGCCTTCCCCACAATATTATCTATGTGATCGTTCCAATTTATGCTTTTTGTAACTGGAATTCCTAAATATTTACCTGAACTCACAGTCTTCAGATTTGTGTGATTTATCGTGCAACCGAAATTTACCTGATTTCTTGTAGTACACATGTGAATGACGCCAGACTTTTCCATATTCAGAGGCAGTTGCCACTATTCGCATCATACAGATGTCGCGTGTAAGTCATTATGCAACTGGTTTTGATCTCCTGATGACTACCATGGCACAGATTAAGATGATCGCAGGCACTTCCATTCTCGGATTTCCCATTGTTATTTACCAGTCTGCTATGGGCAGTGTTATAGTGACGTTAGTGTTTTAACACACTAAAATGTCATTTTTTTAAACACCGGTGGCGGTAATTGCTTACATTGTACGTTTAGTGATATGTTGTGAATGTACACAATCGAACACTCCCGTCGTTAATTACGGGTGTACTAGAGGCAGTCTTCAGTGATGTCTCACCCTTATAATGTAGGGAAATGTATACTTGGTACGTATCTGCTGTGGCGTGCTATTTGTTTAGTGTGGGATATTAATATATTTCTTCAAATATCATGTTGTACTAGTTATTTAACATAGGATATCAATGCATTTGTTTAAATATTATTTGTATATGTTTAGTCTCGCATTGAAAAGTATTAGAAATCGACAACATTGTAACCAATTGTAAATGATAATGCAAAGATGCAGTCACACTTTGGTATGACTGCAGAAAATGTCATGGTGCCATTTATTTATTGTAATTCAGCTTCTTCGAGTCACACACTGTAATGTCAAGCTGTCTTCCGACATATACTATGTTAATATTTACTGCCATTTTGCAGAATATGTCATGATATTATTAGTCCATAGTAATTCAGCCACGCTACAGTCACACATTGTAATGTCAAAGTGTATTGCATCAACATTTTTCTATTATGTACTGCCTTTTTAAGCATGATGATTCTGTTAATTATCTCACTAAAGCCCATAGAGCACAAATGATTAGGCTCATGCAGTTGCCCTAATAATAAAAGGGGTGGGGGTGGGGGATTTACCGGCTTTTGCAAGCCTTTCTATTGGTCTAGAGAGAGAAAGGGATTCGGGGAGGGAGAGAGGAATGGCTGGGTGACCTGGTCTCGGATCATAATCTAGGATATAACCATCACAGTGGACAAGTGATTTACATTTTTTAGTCTCACAATTACCCAAGATGCATTGTTGAAGTGTCAGGTTATACTTAGGTTGGAACTTAAGTAGTGGCAATATTGTTGTGGAGATACTATGCAATGGAATCTACTAATGTCGCTGATAGCACACGTTGATGATACACCTACCTAACCTCCGAACAAACGGACTCGCCCGTCCCACGTCACCAGCGTGCGCACAATCGAGGGAAAAACAGTCACTTGTGAGAGAGCGGTCTAACATAACGGTGTCAGTATGTTTTCGAAACAGCAATACGGCAGACCTTCAATGCACAGTATTAATGTTCGTTTTTGGAGCATCACCTGCGACAGGCTTTGGGAAATAAGCGGCGACATTTTCTGCGCAAAACACCCATCGTTTTGCAAGACAATGGGCGGGCACATACAGCGCAAGCTGTGGCTGCTCTGTTCGGTCGATGGGACTGCGAAGTACTGTAACATCCACCATACTCCCCGGACTTAAGACCTTGTGACTTTGATTTGATTCCGAAGATGAAGGAATCACTTCAGAACTGTTCCAGAGATTCGACAGGCAGTAGACCGCCCCATTCGCACCATCAACAGAACAGGCTCTGTTAACGGTATAGTACGCCTTCCACATCGCTGGAAACGGGTTCTACATAGCACTGGTGACCACTTTGAAGGACAAAACAGGTGCAAACATGCAACTCTTTTGTATCGTTTATGAATAAATAGTTGTCACTATTTAAGTTCCAACCCTCGTATACTGACATTGAATGTACCACTCTCAAGTGCCCTACTGCGGCATGAGACTTGGGTCAAATTACATCCTGATCTTGAATGTACAGGGTTTCAAAAATTAAAGTTCCAGTCTCAAAAAGCTGTAGGAGGAGAACCTCTGCTCGGAATGACGTCAAATATGAAGAACATATTATTGACAAATGGTGAAACGTCATGAAAGAAAACGAAAATTTTACAAATGGATGGCGCTGTAAGCGTAGCATCATAAATGGGGTCGGCTACTAATGGCAGATGAATCGCTGTGGTTTCCGTTGCACTTTACACCATCCGTACTGTTCAATGTGAATGACTACACAAGTTCGGCAATCAATAATTGAGGCACTGTTAGTTAGGTCAGCCCATCTAGCAAGGCAAGTTCGTACCACATGGGATGGGTTTTTCACTGTCGTGGGACTAAGAACCTCATAAAAAGCAAAATGACATCAGTTTCTAGTTGCCTTGAGAATAGCGCAAGACGTGTTTCAATATGCTGTCCACCGTTTTCTGCCACAAATTGAGAAAAGAGCATGTTTACAACAGATTAGAGTGTCTTGGGGGTCCCGTTCAGAATGCGTTGCACCCTGCATGCCTCCAATTCAGCTGCTTTCGTAATTGAGGCAGTGAACACAACGTCTTTCATATGACCTCACAGCCAGAAGTCACACACATTAAGATCAGATGATCTGGATGACCTAGCAGTAGGGAAATGAAGCTTACAGTTCTGTTGTTGTTGTTGTTGTGGTCTTCAGTCCTGAGACTAGTTTGATGCAGCTCTCCATGCTACTCAATCCTGTGCAAGCTTCTTCATCTCCCAGTACTTACTGCAACCTACATCCTTCTGAATCTGCTTAGTGTATTCATCTATTGGTCTCCCTCTACGATTTTTACCCTCCACGCTGCCCTCCAGTACTAAACTGGTGATCCCTTGATGCCTCAGAACATGTCCTACCAACCGATCCCTTCTTCTAGTCAAGCTGTGCCACAAACTCCTCTTCTCCCCAACCCTATTCAATACCTCCTCATTAGTTATGTGATCTACCTATCTACAGCATTCTTCTGTAACACCACATTTCGAAAGCTTCTATTCTCTTCTTGTCTAAACTATTTATCGTCCATGTTTCACTTCCGTACATGACTACACTCCATACAAATACTTTCAGAAAAGTCTTCCTGACACTTAAATCTATACTCGATGTTAACAAATTTCTCTTCTTCAGAAACGCTTTCCTTGCCATTGCCAGTCTACATTTTATATCCTCTCTACTTCGACCATCATCAGTTATTTTGCTCCCCAAATAGCAAAACTCCTTTACTACTTTAAGTGTCTCATTTCCTAATCTAATTCCCTCAGCATCACCTGACTTAATTCGAGTACATTCCATTATCCTCGTTATGCTTTTGTTGATATTCATCTTATATTCTCTTTTGAAGACACTGTCCATTCCGTTCAACTGCTCTTCCTGATCCTTTGCCCTCTCTGACAATGTTATCGGTGAACCTCAAAGTTTTTATTTCTTCTCCAAGGATTTTAATACCTACTCCGAATTTTTCTTTTGTTTCCTTTACTGCTTGCTCAACATACAGATTGAATAACATCGGGGAGAGGCTACAACCCTGCCTCACTCCCTTCCCAACCACAGCTACCCTTTCATGTCCCTCGACTCTTATAACTGCCACCTGGTTTCTGTGCAAATTGTAAATAGCCCTTCGCTCCCTGTATTTTACCCCTGCCACCTTCAGAAGAGAGTATTCCAGTCAACATTGTCAAAGGCTTTCTCTAAGTCTACAAATGCTAGAAACGTAGGTTTGTTTTTCCTTAATCTATTTTCTAAGATACTTTATATATTCTAAGATACCTTCTATTTTATAAGATACTTCTCTAAGATACTTACAATTCTAGCGTTTCCGAAATATCTCTGCAGCAGCCGTTTCACTAGAAATGTGTGGAGGCGCCATCCAGCATAAAAATGACCCTACCCACACTTCCACGTTGTTGAAGGATTGGAATGACGTTGGTGCGCAGCAGATTCTCACAGCGTTTACGAGTGATGGTACAGATAACAGTACCTGCAGGACTCATTTCCCCGAAAAAAATGCGGCCCTACGATAAACGTTGACGTCAGCCTGCGGTACACAGTCACCTTTCAGAATGAAGCAGTACCAGTTGATATGCAAGAGGAATTTCCGTGACCCAAATTCTGCTATTCTGTGTATCGACATGTCGTTGGAATTGGGCTTCGTCTGTCCACAGAGTGTTCCATGGTTACTCATTGTCTACTCCCATTTGTGCAAGAAATTCCAAAAACAGCGTGTGTCTTGCTGGCAGGCCAGTAGGAAGCAACTCCAGAACATGGGCGATTTTGTATGGATAGCAATGCAGGATGTTTCACAGGTTTTTATGCGCCGTGTTCCAAGGCAAGTCCTAAGCTCGGGCAGCCGGCCGCGGTGGTCTAGCGGCTCTGGCGCTGCAGTCCGGAACCGCAGGACTGCTACGGTCGCAGGTTCGAATCCTGCCTCGGGCATGGGTGTGTGTGATGTCCTTAGGTTAGTTAGGTTTAAGTAGTTCTAAGTTCTAGGGGACTTATGACCTAAGATGTTGAGTCCCATAGTGCTCAGAGCCATTTGAACCATTCCTAAGCTCGGGCAATTCCCCGTAGGCTGCATGTCTGCCAGTCCACCGATCGACCCCTCCTGCAACGCTGTGGCCACATTTTGGACAGACGTCGGATCAGCTACTTTTCACCCTCTGCCACATTTCACTTCGAGGGAACGTGTCCTTTCGAATTTTGTAATCATTTTCTCCAGACCCCTGGCAGACATCGGACCATTGTCTTTCTTCATACCCTTTGCAAGCTACTGGTGCACAGCCACCGTTCTTGTGAAAGAGTTTTACCAGGGGTGCGTGATCCTTCATGGAGACATCTCAGCATAAACAGAGGAACAACTGTGTGCCGTTCGTCTATTGGTGTGCATATCCTGATAATTTTTTCTTATGTTCTATGACGTTATCCCTGCGTCAGTAATTTTGTTGTGGTCTTCAGTCCTGAGACTGGTTTGTTCCAACTCTCCATGTTACTCTATCCTGTGCAAGCTGCTTCATCTCCCAGTACGTACTGAAGCCTACATCCTTCTGAATCTGATTAGTGTATTCATCTCTTGGTCTCCATCTACGATTTTTACCCCCCACGCTGCCCTCCAATACTAAATTGGGGATCCCTTGATGCATCAGAACATGTCCTACCACCCGATCCCTTCTTCTTGTCAAGTTGTGCCACAAACTCCTCTTCTCTCCAGTTCTATTCAATACCTCTTCATTAGTTATGTGATCTACCCATCTAATCTTCAGCATTCTTCTGTAGGTATTAAAATTCATGGAGAAGAAGTAAAAACTTTGAGGTTCACCGATGACATTGTAATTCTGTCAGAGACAGCAAAGGACTTGGAAGAGCAGTTGAACGGAATCGACAGTGTCTTGAAGAGAGGATATAAGATGAACATCAACAAAAGCAATACGAGGATAATGGAATGTAGTCGAATTATGCTGAGGGAATTAGATTAGGAAATGAGACACCTAAAGTAGTAAAGGAGTTTTGCTACTTGGGGAGCAAAATAACTGATGATGGTCGAAGTAGAGAGGATATAAAATGTAGACTGCCAATGGCAAAGAAAGCGTTTCTGAAGAAGAGAAATTTGTTAACATCGAGTATAGATTTAAGCGTCAGGAAGTCGTTTCTGAAAGTATTTGTATGGAGTGTAGCCATGTATGGAAGTGAAACATGGACGATAAATAGTTTGGACAAGACGAGAATTGAAGCTTTCGAAATGTGGTGCTACAGAAGAATGCTGAAGATTAGATGGGTAGATGACATAGTTAATGAGGAGGTACTGAATATAATTGGGGAGAAGAGGAATTTATGGCACAACTTGACTAGAAGAAGGGACCGGTTGGTAGGACATGTTCTGAGGCATCAAGGGATCACAAATTTAGCATTGGAGGGCAGCGTGGAGGGTAAAAATCGTAGAGGGAGACCAAGAGATGAATACACTAAGCAGATTCAGAAGGATGTAGGTTGCAGTAAGTACTGGGAGATGAAGAAGCTTGCACAGGGTTGAGTAGCATGGAGAGCTGCATCAAACCAGTCTCAGGACTGAAGACCACAACAACAACAACAAACATAGGACTCACTTTGACTTAATCGAGTGTAACGTGGATAACAAATTTTAGTATTCCTCAAACGAGCAGGCCCTAGGAGTGAAAATATTTATCATATTAACGGACGCACTTGAATGAACCAGAGTAAGTGGGTGCATGAGCTGTGACCCATTATGTACAGCAACCACTGTTAAGTGAAAGCCTTTTCCACAATTTTCCGTGCATCATGCCTTCAGCTATTGACTTTTTTCCGCTGCTGCATGTTTTGCAATGTTGTGTAGCCGACTTCAGCTTCATCGGTCCGTCTACCATCGTTTGTCCTGGCCACATGTCCAACCCATCCGTATTTCATTTCTATTACGCTCCCAGTTGTGTCTTCCATTCCGATTTGTTGCCTGATCCATTTCATTGTCTTCTGTTGCTCGTATAAATTTTCAACGTGTATCTCTGCATTCGTCGCTTACCAACCATAACTTCTGTAATCCTTTTTTAAAATTAAAAGTTCGTGTTGATTGCCTTAAGTGAAAGATGATACACTTCACTTTTCAAACATTTAGGAACTTGGTTTTAAAAGCCCTCTGTAGTTAGACCCTTATGACCCTTCTGTTTATTTCTTTTGCTATTTATCCAATCATTGCTTTCATCCATCCAAAACATGAAGACCAATCCATTTGTTTATTATACATAAATTTCCGATATGTTGGCTACGTAATAGTTTGTTGTGTTTGTGATTGATTTTATGCCTTCTTCTGTACTTTCTCTATTATATTCTTCCAGTAAATATTTTTGTAAGGTGGTGCTTCAGAACAATAACATGTGTAATGGAAGACATGTTTACATACATCATCAGCTGCTGTATAAACTTCATTGAAATGTTCTATTGGTTTCGATCTATGTGGTCCATCTTCCTACAAAATGTCTTTCTAGAGTCTTACCTTCTCATATGTTAAATAATATTGCCTGAATATTGACTTAAATGGGCAAACATCAGTCTGTATAGTAATTGGTGACATATAATGTAAATACTGAAGGCTGTCTATTTTATTCAGTATTAGGGCAACTATGTTTAATATAAAAGAAATCTAGATGCTAAACCGACTTTTTTTCAGTGCCATAATGGTCCACACAGATCGAAAGCGGTAGCATATCTCATGAAAGTTTATACAGCAGCTGGTAGTGGAGTCAAACATGTACTCCTATATTATTTCATTATTTAATGACGTTTATATGCACAAATAGACCGAAGCCACTGCTGGAATACCACTTCATAAATGTCTTCAACGTTAGAAACGATAGTGAAGGGTCGTTCGTGTAAATAACGTTAAACCATATGAACATTGGACATACTGCTCATCAGGTCTTTACAAGTGCTATCCTTCTTTGAAACTGTGGAGTAACCGATGACGTTCGAGAGGATCGTATTCGGGGACATGACACCGAAGTGGAAGAGCATTTTATTGCAGGACAGACAAGTTCGAACACACTAAAAAGAAAACACTTCGTGATACTGTATTTGTGATTATCATCGCATCGAATGACTCAGTATACCACAAAGCGATGCTAATACAGGTTTCATGCTTATCACTGAGGCTATTGCTATTTTAAATAAGAGAATAATCGAAAATTTCAAAGGTGGCAAAGATCGTCTTTAAAAATGGTTCAAATGGCTCTGAGCGCTATGGGACTTAACATCTGAGGTCATCAGTCCCCTAGAACTTAGAACTACTTAAACCTAACTAACCTAAGGACATCACACACATCCATGCCCGAGGCAAGATTCGAACCTGCGACCGTAGCGGTCGCGCAGTTCCAGACTGTACCGCCTAGAGCCGCTCGGCCACTCCGGTCGGCGATCGTCTTTAAATGACAGGTATCTTAAGCTAACAGAATGCATCGTCATGGAGAAGGGTACGGTACATTAGCTTAGTTAGGTGAGGAACTGCATGAACTCTGCCAGAGAGGCACTTCTGTTGTCTCCGGAGGAAACCGCGGGCATCCTCCACAGGGAGTCTCGGGCCTTGGCCTTGCGCCGCAGCTGCATTGCTGTACTGCCCCACGTGGATGCTGGCGTGTTACGACAGCGTTCACGGATTGACCAGTTGGTTTCCGTTGTGAGAAAAACCAGCGGAAGGCTGTGGTCTAGGACCACTTCTGCTTTCCGTAATACCTCCGTCCATAACAGATCTCCATTCCCCATTCGTGACAGCTTTCACAACTGCTCTGGAAAAATTAGGATTAGTTTTCCATTTTACGACGACAAATTTTTTTTACGAAAAACTTAGGCTACATAAAAAAGAGAAAACTCAACACTCTTCGCGCAATTTCCTATTCAGCGAATTAAGAAAACCACAGGAAATCTTAATCCAACCCGAAGGAAGTGTGAACATCACACATCTCGTAACAGAGTCCAGTGACTGAGAGGACCTGACACATTTCTAGGTGCTCGGTTTTCAGAAGGATATAGCGTCTCAAATTCAGTTTTCTCTTCAATGTATTTTGAGCAAACTGGCTGGCTCAGTTTAGGACGGAGTAGCTCCTTTCTGGCTATACAGGGTGTTACAAAAAGGTACGGCCAAACTTTCAGGAAACATTCCTCACACACAAATAAAGAAAATATGTTATGTGGACATGTGTCCGGAAACGCTTAATTTCCATGTTAGAGCTCATTTTAGTTTCGTCAGTATGTAGTGTGCTTCCTCGATTCACCGCCAGTTGGCCCAATTGAAGGAAGGTAACGTTGACTTCGGTGCGTGTGTTGACATGCGACTCATTGCTCTACAGTACTAGCATCAAGCACATCAGTACGCAACACAACAGGTTAGTGTTCATCACGAACGTGGTTTTGCAGTCAGTGCAATGTTTACAAATGCGGAGTTGGCAGATGCCGATTTGATGTATGGATTAGCACGGGGCAATAGCCGTGGCGCGGTACGTTTGTATCGAGGCAGATTTCTAGAACGAAGGTGTCCCGACAGGAAGACGTTCGAAGCAATTGATCGGGGTCTTAGGGAGCACGGAACATTCCAGCCTATGACTCGCGACTGGGGAAGACCTAGAACGACGAGGACACGTGCAATGGACGAGGCAATTCTTCGTGCAGTTGACGATAACCCTAATGTCAGCGTCAGAGAAGTTGCTGCTGTACAAGGTAACGTTGACCACGTCACTGTATGGAGAGTGCTACGGGAGAACCAGTTGTTTCAGTACCGTGTACAGCGTGTGTAGGCACTATCAGCAGCTGATTGGCCTCCACGGGTACACTTCTGCGAATGGTTCATCCAACAATGTGTCAATCCGCATTTCAGTGCAAATGTTCTCTTTACGGATGAGGCTTCATTCCAACGTGATCAAATTGTAAATTTTCAGAATCAACATTTGTAGGCTGACGAGTGGAATGTCAGAAGCTTGAACATGGTAGGGAAACTAGAAAATCTGAAAAGGGAAATGCAAAGGCTCAATCTAGATATAGTAGGGAAGTGGAAGGAAGACAAGGGTTTCTGGTCAGATGAGTATGGGGTAATATCAACAGCAGCAGAAAATGGTATAACAGGTGTAGGATTCGTTATGAATAGGAGGGTAGGGCAGAGGGTGTGTTACTGTGAACAGTTCAGTGACCAGGTTGTTCTAATCAGAATCGACAGCAGACCAACACCGACAACGATAGTTCAGGTATACATGCCGACGTCGCAAGCTGAAGATGAACACATAGAGAAAGTGTGTGAGGATATTGAAAGGGTAATGCAGTATGTAAAGGGGGACGAAAATCTAATAGTCATGGGCGACTGGAACGCAGTTGTAGGGGAAGGAGTAGAAGAAAAGGTTACAGGAGAATATGGGCTTGGGACAAGGAATGAAAGAGGAGAAAGACTAATTGAGTTCTGTAACAAGTTTCAGCTAGTAATAGCGAATACCCTGTTCAAGAATCACAAGAGGAGGAGGTATACTTGGAAAAGACCGGGAGATACGGGAAGATTTCAATTAGATGGTCAGACAGAGATTCCGAAATCAGATACTGGATTGTAAGGCGTACCCAGGAGCAGATATAGACTCAGATCACAATATAGTAGTGATGAAGAGTAGGCTGAAGTTCAAGCCATTAGTCAGGAAGAATCAATACGCAAAGAAGTGGGATACGGAAGTACTAAGGAGTGACGAGATACGTTTGAAGTTCTCTAACGCTATAGATACAGCAATAAGGAATAGCGCAGTAGGCAGTACAGTTGAAGAGGAATGGACATCTCTAAAAAGGGTATCACAGAAGTTGGGAAGGAAAACATAGGTACAAAGAAGGTAGCTGCGAAGAAACCATGGGTAACAGATGAAATACTTCAGTTGATTGATGAAAGGAGGAAGTACAAACATGTTCCGGGAAAATCAGGAATACAGAAATACAAGTCGCTGAGGAATGAAATAAATAGGAAGTGCAGGGAAGCTAAGACGAAATGGCTGCAGGAAAAATGTGAAGACATCGAAAAAGATATGATTGTCGGAAGGACAGACTCAGCATACAGGAAAGTCAAAACAACCTTTGGTGACATTAAAAGCAACGGTGGTAACATTAAGAGTGCAACGGGAATTCCACTGTTAAATGCAGAGGAGAGAGCAGATAGGTGGAAAGAATACATTGAAAGCCCCTATGAGGGTGAAGATTTGTCTGATGTGATAGAAGAAGAAACAGGAGTCAATTTAGAGGAGTTAGGGGATCCAGTATTAGAATAGGAATTTAAAAGAACTTTGGAGGACTTACGGTCAAATAAGACAGAAGGGATGGATAACATTCCATCAGAATTTCTAAAATAATTGGAGGAAGTGGCAACAAAACGACTATTCACGTTGGTGTGTTGAATATATGAGTCTGGCGATATACCATCTGACTTTCGGAAAAGCATCATCCACACAATTCCGAAGACGGCAAGAGCTGACAAATGCGAGAATTATCGCACAATCAGCTTAACAGCTCATGCATCGAAGCTGCTTACAAGAATAATATACAGAAGAATGGAAAAGAAAATTGAGAATGCGCTAGGTGACGATCAGTTTGGCTTTAGGAAAAGTAAAGGGACGAGAGAGGCAATTCTGATGTTACGGCTAATAATGGAAGCGAGGATAAAGAAAAATCAAGACACTTTCATAGGATTTGTCGACCTGGAAAAAGCGTTCGACAATATAAAATGGTGCAAGCTGTTCGAGATTCTGAAAAAAGTAGGGGTACGCTATAGGGAGAGACGGGTCATATACAATATGTACAACAACCAAGAGGGAATAATAAGAGTGGACGATCAAGAACGAAGTGCTCGTATTAAGAATGGTGTAAGACAAGGCTGTAGCCTTTCGCCCCTACTCTTCAATCTGTACATCGAGGAAGCAATGATGGAGATAAAAGAAATGTTCAGGAGTGGAATTAAAATACAAGGTGAAAGGATATCAATGATACGATTCGCTGATGACATTACTATCCTGAGTGAAAGTGAAGAAGAATTAAATGATCTGCTGAACGGAATGAACAGTCTAATGAGTACACAGTATGGTTTGAGAGTAAATCGGAGAAAGACGAAGGTAACGAGAAGTAGAAATGAGAACAGCGAGAAACTTAACATCAGGATTGATGGTCACGAAGTCAATGAAGTTAAGGAATTCTGCTACCTAGGCAGTAAAATAACCAATGACGGACGGAGCAAGGAGGACATCAAAAGCAGAATCGCTATGGTAAAAAAGGCATTTCTGGCCAAGAGAAGTCTACTAATATCAAATACCGGCCTTAATTTGAGGAAGAAATTCCTGAGGATGTACGTCTGGCGTGCAGCATTGTACGGTAGTGAAACATGGACTGTGGGAAAACCGGAACAGAAGAGAATCGAATCATTTGAGATGTGGTGCTATAGACGAATGTTGAAAATTAGGTGGACTGATAAGGTAAGGAATGAGGAGGTTCTACGCAGAATCGGAGAGGAAAGGAACATGTGGAAAACACTGATAAGGAGGACAGGATGATAGGACATCTGCTAAGACATGAGGGAATGACTTCCATGGTACTAGAGGGAGCTGTAGAGGGCAAAAACTGTAGAGGAAGACAGAGATTGGAATACGTCAAGCATATAATTGAGGACGTAGATTGCAAGTGTTACTCTGAGATGAAGAGGTTAGCACAGTTGACGATAACACTAATGTAAGGGTCAGAGAAGTTGCTGCTGTACAAGGTAACGTTGACCACGTCACTGTATGGAGAGTGCTACGGGAGAACCAGTTGTTTCCGTACCATGTACAGCGTGTGCAGGCACTATCAGAAGCTGATTGGCATCCATGGGTACACTTCTGCGAATGGTTCATCCAACAATGTATCAATCCTCATTTCAGTGCAAATGTTCTCTTTACGGATGAGGCTTCATTCCAAGGTGATCAAATTGTAAATTTTCACAATCAACATGTGTGGTCTGACGAGAATCCGCAGGCAATTGTGCAATCACGTCATCAACACAGAGTTTCTGTGAACGTTTGCGCAGGCATTGTTGGTGATGTCTTGATTGGGCTCCTTGTTTTTCCACCTACGCTCAATGGAGCACGTTGTCATGATTTCATACGGGATACTCTACCTGTGCTGCTAGAGCATGTGCCTTTACAAGTACGACACAACATGTGGTTCATGCACGATGGAGCTCGTGCACATTTCAGTCGAAGTGTTCGTACGCTTCTCAACAACAGATTCGATGACCGATGGATTGGTAGAGGCGGACCAATTCCATGGCCTCCACGCTCTCCTGACCTTAACCCTCTTGACTTTCATTTATGGGGGCATTTGAAAGCTCTTGTCTACGCAACCCCGGTACCAAATGTAGAGACTCTTCGTGCTCGTATTGTGGACGGCTGTGATACAATACGCCACTCTCCAAGGCTGCATCAGCGCATCAGGGATTCCATGCGACGGATGGTGGATGCTTGTATCCTCGCTAACGGAGGACATTTTGAACATTTCCTGTAACAAAGTGTTTGAAGTCACGCTGGTACGTTCTGTTGGTGTGTGATTTGAAGAGAAGTAATAAAATGAGCTCTAACATGGAAAGTAAGCGTTTCCGGACACATGTCCACATAACATATTTTCTTTCTTTGTGTGTGAGGAATGTTTCCTGAAAGTTTGGCCGTACCTTTTTGTAACACCCTGTATATGTCGACGACCACTGCTCACAGCGAGAATGGATGCTGCCTGGTGACACTCTGGGTACGTGACGCGGTAAGGAAAGGATATCAGCGAACCAGAGACGAATGGAGAATCATTGTTATTGTCCGGCGCCTGGGAATAGCATTTCGGAAATAGCGAAGGTGCTCGGCTGAGTGCGTGCAAACGTCGTGAGCGACTATGGAAAGTTCTTAAAGAACGCTGGTTGATAAATTCTTGGACGTCCACATCTCACCACATAACTCGGGGGTCGGAGGCCTTCCTGCTCTGTGAAGCAGGACAGGTGACGGCTTGTGGCGGGTCTGACGACTGAGCGGTGCAGACGGGAGGTATCCATGGGACCTGTGGTCGTAATCGAAGGGACCGTGACAGTTTTGGACCTCGCGAAAATTATAGCGAACTATTTACATTCCTATATTCTTCCGGCGATGCCAAGCAGGATAACTGTCCGTATCGCAGTGGTCTGAGTAGCATGAGGGTCATCACCTTCTCTGAACACATCTGGGATACTATCGGGCGCGATTTCTGCAGCCACAAACCACCAGCCCGTATTTTACGGGAATTACGTGCGCTGTGCATACACATTTGAAACATCTGGCACCACATACCTCCGGAAACGTGCCAGGGATTTGCAGAGTACATGCCAAACAAAATCTCTGCTGTGCTGGGTTCGAAAGTTGACCAGCAGGCTGTAAAGCAAGTGGTCATTATGTTTGACTCATCAGTGTATGTAAATTGAATTCTCTTATTGAAATAATACCAGGAATAGCTGAATTAAAACCTTTATAGCCAAGGATACGTGAGACACGTACACCAGATGTCAACGTTGATCGAATGGGAATACTGAGAAAGCCCATCTTTCCAAAAAACTAAATTTTTCTGGACGTCATCATAAGTCTAGAAAACAATTTGGTAATACTACATAACGAAGCCAATGGTAAGACCCTAAGTCTTTAGAACAACTGGAGATATACCTCCACAAAATCAAAAAGCCGGAACCTATGTTAAATGAACAAATAGATTTCACAGGCCACAGTTATTTCAGTAATTTAAAAGACCTATTCTATAGTTATTTCTTGCATATGTCATTTGTTTAATAGTTATATCTTTAGCACTACGAATAAATTCATCTTTGACCAAACCATGTACAAAAACATCTGTGAAGTGTTTATAAACATGTGTATGCAAATGTACATCTTGAATGAAGTGACATGTACTAAGACGACGGAGAAAAGAATGTTTGCCGGTACTAAAACGTTAAAAATGTTTTCCTTGGATGATGTGGTAAGTTTACACTGTTCATTTTCCACTATTTTGCACATATTTTCCGCGTTCGACTTACGAAATTCATAACCTATCATTAAACCTTTTCGTGACAGGAATATGCATTTCACTTCATTCAGGAGAAGAGATAAAACATGTATTAAGACAAACTACACCTGACGATGGACCCACAGTGTCCGAAATGCATCATGTAGTTAATAAAACACGAAAAAGTTGTGACTGAAGGCGTTGTTTAATTTATACCTCCAAGAAAAATAGTCCTGTAAATATCGGCTCTAAAATGCTTAACTTAAGAGCTTTGGCCATTTGCTCGCTAGGAGGACAGATGTGTTTCAAAGTTACGAAGATGGAGAAGTACTCATAGCTCTTAAAGTACGCATTTTACAGTTCAAGTTTTCTGGATGTTTTCTTCTTGTTTGAGTCCTCACTGTCACATTTGCGAGTTGTTTACCATACAATCGCAGCAACAACAGTACCTGTTGTATAATCCACTGTCAGAGGTATCAACGATTTTCGCTTATACTTTTCGACGTCGTCGTTTCCAGACCAGTATCCGTTACCTCAAATTTACACATTTACCTGGCAGTTTGTAACAAAAAACGGTTCAAATGGCTCTGAGCACTATGGGACTTAACATCTGAGGTCATCAATCCCCTAGAACTTAGAACTACTTAAACCTAACTAACCTAAGGACATCACACACATCCATGCCCGAGGCAGGTTTCGAACCTGCTACCGTAGCGGTCGCGCGGTTCCAGACTGTAGCGCCTAAAACCGCTCGGCCACCCCGACCAGCAATTTTTAACACCATCAAGGAATCACCCTGTGTACACAATTTCTAACTTGAATACTTATTGAGCCAAAAACCTATAAGGTAAGGTTATACCTCCTAATCAGTAGATTATGACAGCGTGTAAAATTTTAAAATTCGATCAGTAAGTATATTAAATTCTGAAAATCGTATTTTCGTTGCCCCTGGAAGCCAATAGTTAGCCAACCTGCAACCGTTTGCTTTTACAGATATTTAATTTCTGGTAAAAGCATAATTTTTCTTGAATACAGAAGTAATACTGGAACTCGTGGAATAGCCCTTACATTTTGCAAACAGTTTTAAATGATTTTGCATGCTACCAACGATCTTCGCAGTGTAGACAGCCCCACCTGTCCCCCCCCCCCCCCCGCCCTCTTTTTTAATGCTTTTTCATGTCATCTTTCGAGCTGATTGTAGCTCTTGCGAGTCTTCTATCGTGTTCGTTCAATAATTTCCCGTGGGAGGTCAGATATAGTGACTGATTCAGTGTCTGAATAACTTGGCAACAGTTATACAATAGGCATTCTCTTGAAGGTATATTGCGTGCTTCGGGCCAATATCTTGGAAGAATTTGCATACAGATCAAATCTCCATATTTTCTGCAATCCTGTGCAAATTTTTCTTCAGAATGATGAAGTGACGGTCATTGTTTAGTGTGATGGCAGTAAAAGTAATTTCTCCCACATCGAATGTCGAAATACATACCCATACCAAGACAATATTTCCAACGTATATTACATAAGTTTGCAAATATTTAGTCAGCGGCTCGTCATTCGGGTTTCTCCACACTACGGTTCCTCTGTCTGTCGAAAATATGTTGTACTTGCTCTCAAGAGCGAAGAACGTAATCACTCTTGCCATTTTTAAGGAGGTACCTTGCGAACTTAATTTTTGTCGCATATTGCATTTTTCTTGCCACTCTTCCTCTTACCCTTCTCCTCTGACAAACAACTAAAATTATTGCGGTACAACTAGTGTTGGACAGGAATCGACCGATTAGAGATGGAGCGGACGTGGAACACCACAACCAAATCGATCGATTTCATCCGAACGCCATTGCGTACTCATTTTAGCGACTCATCTTAATTATACTTCTAGCAGCATTAGGTCCACTTGATATTTCTTACTATTAATTTTTTATCTTTCGTTCAGCTTCCTTGGCTTTCCTCTCCGAGGAACACGTTCCATGTGATGCTCTTTCTCAAATCGTCTTATGATATTTCCAACCGTATATCTGGCGTGTATTCATCAAAGTAGGAATGTCTTTTTGAGTTGGATCCTTCGCACAGTGGGAGATGGCAGTTTGTTGCAGATCGAAGGCCGTGTTTGTTTTTTCGCGTCCAACTGCGACCTTGTACACCGCGCGGTAAGGAGGAACAGCAACGACTGAGTGGATAGGAAGAACGTGCCGCATCATACCGCACACAGCACGCATTTATACACTCCTGGAAATTGAAATAAGAACACCGTGAATTCATTGTCCCAGGAAGGGGAAACTTTATTGACACATTCCTGGGGTCAGATACATCACATGATCACACTGACAGAACCACAGGCACATAGACACAGGCAACAGAGCATGCACAATGTCGGCACTAGTACAGTGTATATCCACCTTTCGCAGCAATGCAGGCTGCTATTCTCCCATGGAGACGATCGTAGAGATGCTGGATGTAGTCCTGTGGAACGGCTTGCCATGCCATTTCCACCTGGCGCCTCAGTTGGACCAGCGTTCGTGCTGGACGTGCAGACCGCGTGAGACGACGCTTCATCCAGTCCCAAACATGCTCAATGGGGGACAGATCCGGAGATCTTGCTGGCCAGGGTAGTTGACTTACACCTTCTAGAGCACGTTGGGTGGCACGGGATACATGCGGACGTGCATTGTCCTGTTGGAACAGCAAGTCTAGGAATGGTAGAACGATGGGTTCGATGACGGTTTGGATGTACCGTGCACTATTCAGTGTCCCCTCGACGATCACCAGTGGTGTACGACCAGTGTAGGAGATCGCTCCCCACACCATGATGCCGGGTGTTGGCCCAGTGTGCCTCGGTCGTATGCAGTCCTGATTGTGGCGCTCACCTGCACGGCGCCAAACACGCATACGACCATCATTGGCACCGAGGCAGAAGCGACTCTCATCGCTGAAGACGACACGTCTCCATTCGTCCCTCCATTCACGCCTGTCGCGACACCACTGGAGGCGGGCTGCACGATGTTGGGGCGTGAGCGGAAGACGGCCTAACGGTGTGCGGGACCGTAGCCCAGCTTCATGGAGACGGTTGCGAATGGTCCTCGCCGATACCCCAGGAACAACAGTGTCCCTAATTTGCTGGGAAGTGGCGGTGCGGTCCCCTACGGCACTGCGTAGGATCCTACGGTCTTGGCGTGCATCCGTGCGTCGCTGCGGTCCGGTCCCAGGTCGACGGGCACGTGCACCTTCCGCCGACCACTGGCGACAACATCGATGTACTGTGGAGACCTCACGCCCCACGTGTTGAGCAATTCGGCGGTACGTCCACCCGGCCTCCCGCATGCCCACTATACGCCCTCGCTCAAAGTCCGTCAACTGCACATACGGTTTACGTCCACGCTGTAGCGGCATGCTACCAGTGTTAAAGACTGCGATGGAGCTCCGTATGCCACGGCAAACTGGCTGACACTGACGGCGGCGGTGCACAAATGCTGCGCAGCTAGCGCCATTCGACGGCCAACACCGCGGTTCCTGGTGTGTCCGCTGTGCCGTGCGTGTGATCATTGCTTGTACAGCCCTCTCGCAGTGTCCGGAGGAAGTATGGTGGGTCTGACACACCGGTGTCAATGTGTTCTTTTTTCCATTTCCAGGAGTGTAGAAGGGAACACAAGTCATGCTATTACGTGACAGATTATTAAAGATTCATTCCTTTACTAGCCTTCCACATTAATTACTTTCAATAATATGTTTATCAACACTCTACCGTAACTGAAAGCTCTCCCTCTACAGGTGCCGAGCGTTTTAGTGCAATTCGTCGTCATACGACAGACACTGAAAAATATTAAAAGTAGTGCCTGACTTTGTATTAAAAGCGGCTACTGTATCTTCTAGCGTGTCCTTGTATCATGTATGATACACACAGAGCGAGATGGTGCATTACTTAGGCAATGAAATCGCATACGGAAGGACAACGGTTCAAATTCCCGACCGGCCATCAAAATTTGGCGAATACGTGGTTTCCCCGAATCGGTTAAAGCAAACGCCGAGATGGTTCCATTGAAAAGGACGCCAACGATTCGGTTTCCCACCGTTCTCCAATGTTGGCTTAATGCATGGCCCTAATAACATCGTCTTGACAAGACGTTAAACTCTGTGCCTTCCTTTCCCTAGCGAAAAGCCAATTTCCTTGGTTTCTCAATTCGGCTTTCATGAGGAAAGAAATTGTTACCGTTGAAGGACTGAAAGTTGGTCATACGAATACTAATAAAACGAGACATTAGTCAAAATTAATAGCTTGTCCAAGCTGTGATTCTTGCCTCATTGGAGTTAAGTGCACTGACAAAGTGTGATAAATATAATCATTAAAGAACAATTACAGTCTACAATATTTTAAAAATAAAGAACTTTTTTCTGAGATTTGCTCTAAGTTACATGAACAGGCGTGTTGCCAAAGCTGTTTTCCATTTAATCGATCTTTGTAAAATGTAAGTTTAAAATTTAAGGAGCTTTTCTCTCATTACGTATACTTCCGAACGTATTAAATTTTTTTTAATTTACTGTAATGGGGTAGTAAGACTAATGTATTTTGTAGGCTTATTACCTAACATAATGTTTCTCATATCTTTATACATTTTTTGGTTACATGATACATACGTGATACATTGTGGTTTCTATTTTGTTATGAACTTGGAAAAATCTACTGTTCGTATCATCACGTGACATAACTGCATAAGGTGAAATGGTCTTTGCGTGTAACCAATACTAACTCAAAAAAAAAAAAAAACTACCATCGAAGCCATTCCCCATATTATAACATCGTCAAAGAAGATTAAGAAATTGAGGAAGGGGGGGGGGGGGGTGAAGGAGGAGAAGATCAGGACAGACAAAAGAGAAAATCTGATTATCCACTACCATCAGGAGCCATGTCCTCTGCGCGTGCTAGAAACGCCTAGGGAAAAAAAAAAAAAAAAAAAAATAAAAGAACAGAGCGACGTGCAGGGGACCGATTTAAGATTGTAACTCTTCTGAGATTTTAGATCTTCTGAAAGTAAGATAGTCTATTGTTTTACTTCTGCAAGAAACTATTTTAAGAATTTTGATACTTCGTAGAATATTACTGATTTGTATTGTGTATTTGTAATTCATGTACACGCGGATTAAAAAGGCAGTGCATTTTGCGGAACTGCCGTTTGTACTCAGGAGACTCATGTGAAAGGGTGATTATGGCCGCTCGACCGCAATTGACAGACTTTGAGCGCGGAACGGTAGCTGGAGCTACAGGTATGGGACATTACATTTCAGAAATCGTTAGGAAATTCGGAGTTCAAAGATCCACAGTGTCCAGAGTGTGCCGAGAATATCAAACTTCAGGCATTATTTCTCAACACAGACGACGCAGTGACCGGCGGCCTTCAGTTAACGACCGAGGGCAGTGGAATTTTGAAGAGTGGTCAGTGCTAACAGCCAAGCAACACTTCGTGAAATAACCGGAGAAATCAACGTTTCCGTTAGGACATTGCGGCGAAATTTGACGTTAATGGGCAATGGCAGCAGACGACCGACGCGAGTGCCTTTGCTAATAGCACGAAATCACCTGTTGCGGCTCTCTTGGGTTCGTGAATATGTCGGTTGGATCCTGGACGACTGGAAAAACGTCTTCTGGTCAGATGGGTCCCCCGATTTCAGATGGTAAGAGCCGATGGTCGGGTTCCAGTGTGGCGCAGACCACACGGAGCCATGGACTCAAGTTGTAAACACGGCACTGTGCAAGCTGTTGGCGACTCCATAATGGTGTGGGCTCTGTTTCCATGGAATGAACGGGGTCCTCTGGTCCAGCTTCTAACATTCTGCGTGGTGTCTGTTTGTTCTATGTCGTGTCTCCCTACCACTTTCGCGCAACGACGCTCTGAGCGTGTTTTTTAGGGAATTGACTAGTTTGAACCTGGGACCTGTTGCTGGTAAGGAGACGCCAGACCACACATGACATGTAGAGTTCAGAAGAGTTCAGTGAGACTAGCGATGATATAACCAAATACTTAATGATTTCAGCGTCAGCTCCACTGCACTCCCTGTAAAAGATTCTTAATACTAACTAAATTTAGTGGAAGGGGTTCAAGGCTTTCCTATTTTTAGTTAGCTGGTACAACAACGTCGAAAAAGCAACTAAGTTTACCATTGGAAATTTTATTCTACTCACAAAACATTATTTATAAATTGCACTGTTGATAAAAGGAAATGTTTTAATACAGGATGATAAAAACCAACTGCGTTCAACAAAAATGTGAACGAATATTCCCTGAAAGGGTTTCCAACTTCTACAATGCATCGAAGCATGACCTATACCATATCACATCTATAATCTAGGTTTAAATTAAGTTTCACAAACGAGAAAACTATCAAAATGGTCTACAGTGACCCTCAATTATCTTTAATTACTTATCTAACTTGTCGTAAATTACAGTGGCTGACGTGGCTTCTCAATAATTATATAACAGAAAAATCATTGCGTTTCAGATTTAAACTTACGTAGCAAATGTGAATACCATGAGCTTCAATTGACGGTCGACACTAGTATTACGCAAAAAGGGGATGTAACTGATGAGACTTCTGCAGTTCTGAGTGAAACCTTATGCGCTCAAAAATGCGGCATCGCGTGCGTTCATTACCTTGTCGCTGTTCGTCAGGGGGCGGCGGCCAGCGCAGCTCCATCCAGCTCGCCGTCTCGGAACTAACTCTATCCTTACTACAATTTACCGAAGTTGGTTTAAGAAAAAACTATCTGGCTGTGTTTTCATTTGACCAATCAGGGTTTCAATGTTAACCTTAAGCTCTGCCAACAAAAATTCTGTCTATCCAATGAGAAACATTATACATTTCGTGGTGGGGCAATGTTTTTAACGTTTGCAACGTAACAGAGACGCGAAAAAGTCTCACGCTAAAACTTGCATCTGGTGTGGCTCTTTTAGTGTTATCGTAAGATCTATACTGTTCTTCTGGAGGACTCTATCTTTTAACATGGGCTGGGGGGTAGTCCTGGCGGTTACTTGTCGTGGCGGGGCAATGTTTTTAACGTTTTCAACGTAACAGAGACGTGAAAAAGTTTCACGCAAAAACTTGCGGCTGGTGTGGCCCTTTTTGTGTTATCGTAAGATCTAAACTGTTCTTCTGGAGGGCTCCAGTTTTTAACATGGGCTGGGGGGTGGTCCTAGCGGTTACTTTTCGTGGTGGGGCAATGTTTTTTAGGTTTGCAACGTAACAGAGACGCGAAAAAGTCTCACGCTAAAACTTGCGGCTGGTGTGGCCCTTTTAGTGTTATCGTAAGATCTATGCTGTTCTTCTGGAGGGCTCTAGCTTTTAACATGGGCTGGGGGTGGTCCTGGTGGTTATCTGGCGACGTGGGTGTCCGTCCCTTATCGTAGGGCCTTCTAGCTTAACACGGTTCTGCTCTCGGCTTCTGTTCTCGTTTCTCCCCTCGGAACTGCGTCTGTCTCACGGTGGGAAGGTATGACATGCATTTAGGCATTCTTGTGTTAGTCTGTGGTATTCCATTTGCTCACTCGTTACTCGTATTACTTTGGTTAATTTAATGTCACGATTTATTCGGAGCTATGTGACATACTTCTGGATTTGCTTATCATGTCAGGGTTTTCACGGAAGGGCTTGGATTTGCCTGACACCTTACAAGCTGACCCGATCAGTTACTGGAAATGGGTATGTTCGGCTACTTGGAGACGATTTTCAGCCATTCACGAACTTCATGTGCTCAAACGGCGATGGAATTTTTATTGATGGCTATTCGCCATGTCACCGAGTCACAGTAGTTCGCGATTGGTTTGTAGAACATTCTGTACCATTCGAGCAAATGATTTTGCCAGCCAGGTCGCTCGACAGGAGTCCCATCGAACATTTAAGGGTTATAATCGAGATGTCAGTTCGTGCACAACCCTTTCGCAATTATAGACGGATATAGTGGCAGCGTGGCTTAATATCTCTGCATGTTATTTCCGACGACTTGAGTCCATGGCTCGTCCAGTTGCTGTACTATGCAGGGTAAACGGATGTTTGACACTACATCAAAAAGGTATCCAATGACTTTTGTGCCTTAGTGTACACATTGAGAATATTTATACATCGAGGTACTTAGGTGAATAAAGTAATAATTACCAGAATGAGATTTTCACTCTGCAACGGAGTGTGCGCTGATATGAAACTTCCTGGCAGATTAATACTGTGTGCCGGACCGAGACTCGAACTTGGGACCTTTGCCTTTCGCGTGCAAGTGCTATACCAACTGAGCTACCCCCAAGCACGACTCACCTCCCGTGCTCACAGCTGTACTTTCGCCAGTACCTCTTCTCCTACCTTCCAAACCTTACAGAAGCTCTCCTGCGAACCTGGCAGAACTAGCACTCCTGAAAGAAAGGATATTGCGGAGACATGGCTTAGCCACACCCTAGGGGGCGTTTCCAGAATGAGATTTTCACTCTGCAGTGGCGTGTGCGCTGATACGAAACTTCCTGGCAGATTAAAACTATGTGCTTGGGTAGCTCAGTACTCGTTCCTGGTTGCATACAATTCATATGACGGACGAGCCACTGTGTCCGCAGTGCGATGTTATAGACACAGAGGAGCATCGCCTGATGTGCGGGCCTTCGGCGGACATGATCGCCTTCCTCCTTTAGGTGGGGCCGCAAGCAATAGAACCACGGGTACTACTTCTCCCAGATATGACATATTTTCCCCGAACAAAAAGACAAACGCAGTGACTTGGATTCGAGGTTTGACTGTGCGTTATCTTTTCCGAGACGGCATTAAGAATGTGCTCGACTTTTGGGCCTCACTACAAGAACATCACTCACAACTTATGAGACATCCGAGATATCAAACATATTACGCTAATTTTTTAAGGAGTGCCTTGGTTGATCCCCCACCCAGTTGGGGTGTCCCGGGTAGGAGAATGTAATTATTGCCTATAAGTATCAGAACAAGAAAGGACCAGGACGGTGGAGAGGATCAACCACCACACGTGAAGACGTACCCGACACCAACGCGAGGTATAACAGGATTCTCGAGGTACGCGCCCGAAAGAGGAACGTGGTCCGTTATTGGTTTCTACTGACAGAAGCAGGATATTTTTTCACTATTACATAAAAAAAGTCCACTTATTTACGTTTCCCAGAAATATTTTATTTTATGAAGGTAATCGTCTTATATATTTAAGAAAAAATGCTAGAAGCAGTTTATGTTTGTTATTGTTACAGCATTATGTAAAAAAAAAAGTCCACTTATTTACGTTTCCTAGAAATATTTTATTTTATAGAGGTAATCGTCTTATATATTAAAAAAAATGCTAGAAGCAGTTTATGATTGTTATTGTTACACTATTATGTAAAAAAATACGTCCACTTATTCACAAAAAAAAAGTTGGTAGAGCACTTGCCCGCGAAAGATAAAGGTCCCGAGTTCTAGTCTCGGTCCAGCACACAGTTTTAATCTGCCTGGAAGTTTCAAAGTAATAATTATTTTTTTACTCTTATCTCGTTTTGTCTCTTTGGCCACGTGGTGTGTTACAGACGTCGTTCGTAGACTTCAATATTGTTTAAGTTGAGAAAAAATTATTCACGTATATGTTTGCGAGGCAATGAAAAGCTCTCTGCTTCAATTTATTTCATAAATTTCGCTTTAGGTTTCTAGAGGATTATATCGCTCGTTAAAGAGTGCGAAGTAAATTTGAAATCCGCTTACGTAAGAAGGCGCGTCTCGCAGTCTCGGAAAGTTCGCTACAGAAGCAGTCGGTGCGTCCACGAAAATACCCGCCGCTCGGCGAGTAGCAGCGCGTCACCGCCGGTAACTCTGAAAATAATTGCGCTGCCATCGGGAGGAGGGAGACTACAGTGGGTCGCCAAAGCGGCCGGGGTGGGGGGAGTGTTCTAGGGGGGGGGGCAGTGGCGAGTGCGGGCCCTCCGGCCGTCTCGGCGGGTGTCTGCCGCCAAAACATTTTTATCATGAGCTGGCCGGCGTGACTCAGCCCCGTATTTATACGGCAGAGGGGCAGACTGCACGCCGCGCCAGCCTTGCGCAACCTGGCAGAGCGGAGAGCCGCAGCCCCTGCCCGCCGCCACGGCACCTGTCGCGGCCGTCCTCAGCCGTCGCTTAATGACCGCCGCCTCTTAAATGCCCGCCCGACCTGCAGCCTGTACCAGCGCCACCAGCGCGCCCCACCTGCTGCACACGTCGCGTCGCCAGGTTTAATTGCGTTGGCAGAGGCGGTGCACTACCGGATCAAATTACGAGTCGTATAAACCTGCACGTATACTGTGCAAGCCACTGTATAGTGCGCGGTAGAGCCGTACTTCGTACCAGTACCAGCGAAGCATTTCTTTAGCCCCAGTATGTGAAGTTGTTGTTGTCATCTTCAGTCCGAAGACTGAAATATAACTCACTATCAGATTTTAATAATGGCAGTTCGGTGATGGCCATTCATCCCAGTGGATAGCTGGTTTGTAGTCATAAATATACAAGGTGTAGCAAAAAGAATCATCCGTCTATATTTCTGGAACTAATATTGTTCTTGTTGTTGTTGTGGTCTTCAGTCCCGAGACTGGTTTGATACAACTCTCTATGCTACTCTATCCTGTGCAAGCTTCTTCATCTCCCAGTACCTACTGCAACCTACATCCTTCTGAATCTGTTTAGTGTATTCATCTCTTGGTCTCCCTCTACGATTTTTACCCTCCACGCTGCCCTCCAATATTAAATTGGTGATCCCTTGATGCCTCAGAATATGCCCTACCAATCTATCCCTTCTTCTAGAAGAAGTTGTGCCACAGATTTCTCTTCTCTCCAGTTCTATTCAGTACCTCCTCATGAGTTATGTGATCTACCCAGCTAACCTTCAGCGTTCTTCTGTAGCACCACGTTTCGAAAGCTTCTATTCTCTTCTTGTCTAAACTATTTATCGTCCACGTTTCACTTCCACACATGGCTGCACTCCATACAAATACTTTCTGAAACGACATCCTGACACTTAAATCTATACTCGATGTTAATAAATTTCTCTTCTTCAGAAACGCTTTCCTTGCCATTGCTAGTCTACATTTTATATCCTCTCTACTTCGACCATCATAAGTTATTTGCTCCCCAAATAGGAAAACTCCTTTACAACGTTAACTGTCTCATTTCCTAATCTAATTCCCTCAGGATCACCCGATTTCATTCGACTACATTCCATTATCCTCGTTTTGCTTTTGTTGATGTTCGTCTTATATCCTCCTTTCAAGACACTGTCCATTCCGTTCAGCTGCTCTTCCAAGTCCTTTGCTGTCTCTAACAGAATTACAATGTCATCGGCGAATCTCAAAGTTTTTATTTCTTCTCCATGGATTTTAATACCTACTCCGAATTTTTCTTTAGTTTCCTTTACTGCTTGCTCAATATACAGATTGAATAACGTCTGGGAGAGGCTACAACCCTGTCTCACTCCCTTCCCAACCACTGTTTCTCTTTCGTGCCCCTCGGCTCTTATAACTGCCATCTGGTTTCTGTGCAAATTGTATATAGACTTTCGCTGCCTGTATTTCACCCCTGCCACCTTCAGAATTTGAAACAGAGTATTGCAGTCAACATTGTCAAAAGCTTTCTCTAAGTCTACAAATGCTAGAAACGTAGGTTTGTCTTTCCTTAATCTATTTTCTAAGATAAGTCGTAGGGTCAAAATGCATCAAATGGCTCTGAGCACTATGGGGCTTAACAGCGGAGGTCATCAGTCCCCTAGAACTTAGAACTACTTAAACCTAACTAACCTAAGGATATCACACACATCCATGCCCGAGGCAGGATTCGAACCTGCGACCGTAGCGGTTGCGCGGTTCGAAACTGTAGCGCCTAGAACCGCTCGGCCACTCCGGCCGGCTCTTAGGGTCATTATTTCCTTACATGTTCCAACATTTCTACGGAATACAAACAGATCTTCCCCGAGGTCGGCTTCTACCAGATTTTCCATTCGTTTTTAAGGAATTCGTGTTAGTATTTTGCAGCCGTGGCTTATTAAACAGATAGTTCGGTAATTTTCACATCTGTCAACCCCTGCTTTCTTCGGGATTGGAACTTTTATATTCTTTTTGAAGTCTGAGGGCAATTCGCCTGTGTCATACATCTTGCTCACCAGATGCTATAGTTTTGTCAGGGCTGTGTCTCCCAAGGCTATCAGCAGTTCTAATGGATTGCTGTCTACTCCCGGGGCCTTGGTTCGACTTAGGTCTTTCAGTGCTCTGTCAAACTCTTCACGCAGCATCATATCTCCCATTTCATCTTCATCTACATCCTCTTCCATTTCCATAATATTGTCCTCAAGAACATCGCCCTTGTGTAGACCCTCTGCAACCCCCTGAAACTAATAAACATAGACAATGAATTTTGTTTTTTTATAAACGGGAAACTTAAAAAGCTTCTTTTCGTAGGTGTTCAATACGCCCCTCTTGAGATACACGACATATATTGATGCGGTATTCACATTGTTCACACAGTGTAGCGAGCATGTCTTGAGTTACAGCTTCCACAGCTGCTGTTATGTGATGTCTCAGTTCATTCAATGTTTAAATATGAACGATCGTGGTATCACGATAAATCCGAGTAGACGCTACCACCAGCCACAGGGGGCCAAAAAATTCTGAAGATGGCTTGTAGATAAGCCGAAACCGGTTAATAAAGAAATATTATTGCGAGCTCGACTGTTCATTTTTAAATATAGAATCAGGTCGCTACTCTCACTGGTCTATGTTGTCAGAATTTACGTATCATTCGTTGTTGTTGGTAACGGAGGCACATAAACAGAGTCTTTTATAAACTCCCGCAAGAAATTATCACGTATAGTCTGGTCCGGTAATGTAAGGCTGAATCATTTGGTCCAGTGCGGCAGATCCACCGTTTAGTAATACTTTGGCTTTAAAATTCCCTCGTTTGCAGATGCCAGTGTGGCGGTGCCCCCTGTTGTTGGTAAATGAAGTCGTTCGAATCAGTGTCCAACTGTGGGAAAAGAAAGTTCTCAGTCATATCGAGATATGTGCTTCCCATAACAGCATTATCAGCAAAGAAAATTGGACTGTACACCTTGGCCTGTGAACCTGCACGAAACACATTAAATTTTGTACAGTCCCTCTAATGTTGTACAACTTCGTGTGGGTGTTCCGCGCCCCATATTCTCACATGACTGTCCACCTTTCCATTTAAATGGAATGCTACCACTTCACTACACGCTAAGCGTGGAAGAAAACTGTCATCCTCCATCTTGCCAAGAACGAAATTACAGAACTTCACACGTTGTTGTCTATCAGCTCCAGGAAGAGCGTGCACCAGCTGACTTTTGTATTTGTTTCATGCGTAAACGTCGACGCAGCACACGCCAGACAGACATCAGGGGCATGTTGAGCTGTCAACCTACACGGCGAACGGATTTCTGCACAAACAACCTGTTTCTCGGAATTGTTGATACCATCGTCTAATGCTCTGCGCTGTGGGAGGATCCACACAATACCGAATACGAAAGTCAAGCTGAACAGTTATTACTGATTCGTACTGCGCAAAACGCAGAACGCAAAGCGTTTTCTGTTTCCCCGACACCATTTTTAGTAGAACTGAGGTGGGCACACACTGCTGCTACCTAGCGGAACCATGTAAAACTCGAGGGTTTCCTCTATTCAATGGTGCGTTGTTCACGCAAAAATCTCAGATAACATAATAACTATGATTTTTTAAAAAATCGGATAATTCTTTTTGATACACCCTGTAATAACTCGCTATCACCGCCACTTATTTTAATAATAGCTGTGCTACTGTATAAGGCAGTGATTCTCAGCATGGGGATATTCACCCCTCGAGAGATAAAATGAAAATTTCTTTGGGGTAAAATCAAAAGTGTTCGATTGTGTTTCGGTCAAGAAGGTAAATCATTTTTAAAATATCGTTACTATATCACTATTTCATAAGACTAATACTGAGTACATCACTTACCAATAAATGATATACAAGTCATAGATGCTTGAGTCTTGAAAAGGTCTGTGGTACCATACAGCTTCATTTACAAATAATTACTTTTTTTTCCCCAAATACTAGCATTAACCCGTGACACACTGTGGTGGAGATTACAGCTAGTGAAACGAATGTATGACCATAATCGTCGCCACACAGTCCGTCCACTATACACATACTTTTTGCTTTGTATGATGCATCTCTGACAGTAAGACTGAGACATATACCACACATATGCTTAAACATCTCACGAAAATGACTTCTCCGAGTTGTAACTAGTTCCCGTGATGGACCAGAAATTGCTTCATCATTCACTTCGCGAGAGATAAGCGAACTGATTGACAGTGTAGCACAACATTAACTATATAATGCCCACATTATTGCTATTGGCCGTAGACGATATTACTATTATTGTTACTGGAACTGGTCAAACAAAAAGAACATTGGTGGCCTACAGTCTTCCAATTTCTGCAAGTGTTGCTTGGTTTATTTTAAATGGGGGGGGGGGGGGGGGGTGCACATCATGATTGGAAAAAAGTCGCTAGGGAGAGAAGTGTTTGAGGAAGCATGTTCAGCAACAATTCTCGTCTCTCAACGTCAACAGTCACCTTTCTGTTGTGAGAAGAAGCGGTAGGTGGCACTCGCGATGCAGCGAGAACTGCTTCAAAATACAGAAAAAAAGGTTGTTAGAATTAAGCAGTACTGACTGTCGCATTGACTCATTAGCTCGTGATTCCATAAATCACCTACAAAAACTAAAAATCGTGTATCTTTCGTCGTTTAAAAAAAATGTTCAAAGAAAATTCTTTTTGCATTTAAAGTTTAGCTAGGTGCCAAAGCTCATGATGGGGAGAGAGGGTTACTAGTTAATGTATGATTACATTCAAGGGTAACGGTCTTAGAAGGGTTGGGAACCACTGGTATAGAGACAAGACGTTATTTAACGTTGCTGCTACAGATCTCGAAAAGTTCCTGACCACATAACTTAAGATTTTTAGAAGTTCCTCTAATAAACATTTGGACAGACATAGGGTGTAACAGGTGTGCGTCAAATATTTCTGTTCGTATACTAAACAACATTGCATCAGTATTTACGTTATTTGCGACTTGTACTAGCTATTACGTGTAGTATGTTTTTGGGTTCATGTCACATTTCAAAGTTCATATGGCAAGAGCAAACTCATAGAGCTTATTTTCCCCTGGGTACTGAAGTGTGGACACATAGACGCCAAATTGTTAGTCAACAGTGACAGGTGTAGTCCACCTAGTGGTGCAGTTATGAAAGTGCAGAAAATGTCCCGTCATAAAGTTCGTGATGTGTTTGTGGGACGACTATTGAAAGCAAAGAACAAAACAATCGAGACACTGATGTGTGTATATATTAAGGTGCCACATAAAAATATCTGCACTTATACCCATTACATCCTATATGGCATTAAAAACAATCCAGTATTTCAAGGAATAATTGTACGCATCAAAACAAGAAAATATGTTTTATAACCATGGGTCTCACAAAGCATACATTCTGATGTGTGACCGCTTGTTCAGAGGAGGTGCTCCATGTGATGTCCATTCATTCTGATGTATGATCGCTTCTTCAGGGGAGGTGCTCAAAGTGATGTCCATTCACCTCAATGCAAGCTTCTGCCCTTCGGTATAAGGACTCACACACTCTTTGAAATCGCCCTGGTTGGTTCTGAATGTGTTGAGATGTGTGGAAGACACCACTGTGTAGCATTTGCACATCGTTTATTGGAGTTGCGTAGACCAGTTGCTTCATGTGTCCCCATAACCAGAAGTCTAATGGATTTAGATCCGGGAAATGAGTAGCCCAAGGTGTGAGGGCTCTCTGGACAATCCACCAGCTTTCAAATGTCCTCGTCAGGTGCTGTCGCGCAATGCAGAGAAAATGTACTGGTGAGTCATCATGTATGTACCACATCTATAGTCAGTCCTAACATGGCACGTACTCCAGCGACGTAGACTGTCTTTACTACAGAAAGCAGTCATAACGAACCCTGGTTAATCTCTGTGGTGGCATGTATGGCCCTAATAATC
Organism: Schistocerca americana; assembly: GCF_021461395.2. NCBI lineage: Eukaryota > Metazoa > Arthropoda > Insecta > Orthoptera > Acrididae > Schistocerca > Schistocerca americana. The sequence goes on along the minus strand of NC_060126.1, from coordinate 435,008,817 downwards.
TATCACCAAGAATGCCTACTGATACATTGATTGGGAATCGATAGTTTCCTTTTTTTCTTGAACAAAATTGGGATTTTCATTGGCCCACACATAATGATTATGGAAATTTGCAATACCATCTCATGTTAACCGTGTCTCACCAGTAAACAAAATCTTAGAGGCAGATTGTGGTCTTGCCCCACACTGCCACAAGAACCATTGGTGGAACTGCACTCTGGCAGGATGGTCTTGTGCCCTAAGGTCCTGGAGACGCTCAACATGGTATGGGTACAACAATTACTTATGAAGAACCACCCAGATCAGAGGATAACGAACATCTTCAGCTGCTGCTATTGATCACACACTGGTTCCATGATTGTTGTCTACTGTACCTGAACGGCTTCTCCGTTTGAGGAGTGTGCAAACTGAACAAGACGTCTCACTGTCTGCTTTGTTGGGTGCCCCAAGAAGCTGGAACAGTCGGCTGAACTGTTTAACAGGCGGTTCCCTGCACGCTGGCAATCGTTCAGTGTACAGATCAACTTCATCTACTAAACCATACCAGTAAATCATGTCTGCCATTTCCCTTTTGGAATAAAAGACTACATTGCTAGGTTGTGTCAGAGAATCTGCAGGAGAGAAGACATATTGTACCACACCACAAACATCATAAAAACGAGTACTGTAAATGTGACCCGTAAGTAGGCCAAACATCACGGTAGGCACCTGGAGTTAGGGGGAATGTACACAAACATGAGCAGGTGTGACAAGACTACAGTACAATCACACAACATAAACAGAACAACCCACTGCAGACACTTAGGCAACTAATGTTTACATTGATACTGCACGGCAGTATCCCAGTTTACTGTTGACCCTGGTACGACACAGAGGCCAATGCAACAATGGTGCTCATATCTGCAACGACGTGTTCATGATGCCTTTTTACCTCACAGTATTTCATGCCAGGGGTTGTATATAACGTTAATTATTGGGTAGCTGTGTCCTGTAGAACAAGTAAAGCACTGCCTTGAATGAAATCACGACCAATATGAACACATGTTACTGTCATGTGTCAGAACATATCTTTTGTAGCACCCTTGGTCATAAGACACTTTTGTCTTGTTTAATGCATACAATCATCCACTGAAATAATGGTTGTTTTTAACATGCTACTTGATGTGATTCACTTGGAAAATGAAATGTATTTTTTTACATCGTCAGGTATGACATTGATCTTATCTTTTTCCTAGCAAAACTCAATCAAGTGCTCAGCAAGAAAGTAAGCGTCATACTCGTTAAAATTATGGAAGATGATGGATATGTGTCATGGCAATTTGTACTTGCATGCGTTGTTAGGCATACTGTGGAACTTACCCATTAGATGGCAAAGATCTGTATGTGGTGTTTCTGTTTATTTATCTAGTGACACCCCCAAATATTACATTCAACTGCTGCTTCTGTATGTCATCATTGTCATGTGAGTTAGTCATTGGAATGTTTCTGTCATAAAAAGACTCACCATTCCACACTAGCTTTTTTTTTTTTTAGAGAGCAACCATCTTGCAGGTTTATCCCTGGCATATGACTCGAATTTGTTGAGACTAGAATCGTATGAGCATGCAATTTGATACACTGCTGCTTGAAGGACATGTCACTTTATGAAAGTGGTGTAATAGGCTGTGGGCCAATCTTCACAAAACAGCGAAGGAATTAGCAAGGACTCGGAGTCAGCATATACAACAAAGGGGACAGCATTCCTGGTGGTGTGCGTTTCTAAACTTTAAGAAATCTTTATCCTCAATGGTTATTTCCACACATACTGCTTCTTGGCTCAAGCAATCAATCAGATGTCTTTTTGAATATTCATGCTTAATAAAATAGTTAAGACATCTATGGCAAAAATGTCTTTTATTCTCATTTTTTCTCAGTTGGGTGGGAAGCTGGCGGGACATGCTCTAGATCCAAATGTAGTGATGCTTCTTATCTTCGGAGGATAGCAGTAAATCTATGTGTTTATGATGTGGCCAGCTACTTCAGATACGTAGAAAGGTTTGTCTGCTTCATGCTTCATGTGTCCTGGCTTGCTTTGTTTCTTATCTACATCCAGACCATGAATTTAAAATGAATAATTGGGTTACTGCTTCTCGTATTTTGATAGGTCTGGAATTTTGACACAGAATAAGTTACCATCAAAGATATAGCGCCCATTGGATATTGTATATATATCTATAAGATGGGCATGTTTCGGATAATTTCTATTGCAAGCCAGAAGTTACCATGCAAAGCAATATTCATCGCTCTTATCTATATTCTGGACATTAATACATACCTTTTGAGTGGCGATATCATCTGGAAGAGGGACGAAACTGGACCCCCTATTAACTGGATCAAAAACATGTGAGTATATATCAACATTGACTTCACATCTGAGCACCTTACCAGACCCTTTTTCCCACATATCAGAAAAATGGCTTGATACTCTCTATAAAAGTTCCATACCATTTTGCAATTGACTCACCCCATTATATCATGCGCTTCTCCCCAAGTGGGGGAGGGGGGGTGAGGGGATGCATCAGCTCACAGAAGAGAACTGCTCTGCACTTGATTGCAGGATACTGCTGAGTATTGATGATATCTGGGAGCTCCCTTTCCAACACTCCTTGGCAAGTACGAAGAAAGGGAGCCAGATCTCAATACCCCACATTGATGTCATCAATGCAGTATTGCAAGATCCTGTCCCTGAAAGAACCAGCAGCTGCAGAGTAGTCAAATGCAGCGGTGTGACTCAGCTGATGTTCATTAATAAGATGGACTTAGTTACTCCTGTTGTTACTAGACTCAGGACGTTTCCATGATAATTGCAAAGTGAGCACAGTAAACATGTTGCTACAGATAGGGTGATGTAGTCGCATACGGTGGCGACCATAGTAAATGTGCCAGAATCAATCTCCCAAACCAGTTTGGTGTTCTGATCTGGGCTGGATGACAAGACTACTGCATGCAGAGTCACAAGTAGTGACTAGAAGTGTGATGACCCAGTTTTATGGCCAAGGGAGGGGTGATGATGATGCACACATCATCAGCCTGGGCTGCAGCGATTTTGTCGTAAATGATGACCACAGCAAGTGTGACGACCTGGCTTGTGGTGTTTGTGGCCACCATTTAGAGGGTCCAGGCTGATGACAAGAATATGTACATTAGTGGCATGGTTAATCCACCCCCAGGTAGCTCTGATACTTACGGAAAGGAAGAAGAGAAATAGATAAGTATCAGGCACGCAGGCCCACACATGCAACAGAGACACAATTCCATAATTGATAATAATGTTTAATACATTACAGTGTAATACGTTAACCTCTTCTCATTTCCATCATTCAGGGTGTAAGACATATATTCAGATATTTATTCATGCAATGTAGCCCTGTTGTCATCAAGTGCTTCTAAAAAAGGAGAAAGGACATATCATAAGCAGTCTATTGAAGTGTAAATTATTATTGGTAGAGGAAGTAGTAATACTCAGGTTCAAATGGTTCAAATGGCTCTGAGCACTATGGGACTCAACTGCTGTGGTCATAAGTCCCCTAGAACTTAGAACTACTTAAACCTAACTAACCTAAGGACAGCACACAACACCCAGCCATCACGAGGCAGAGAAAATCCCTGACCCCGCCGGGAATCGAACCCGGGAACCCGGGAGTAATACTCAGGTATCTGCTCCTTAATGACTGGTGAAATCACACAGGAGCTTTAATTAGGAAATGGCGTCATGGCCTTCAGTACCTCAGTGGCTACATTGTCATTAAGTACATCTAAAACGTAAGCCAAGAAAGCACATCATAAGCACTCCATGCAAACATAAATTGTTACTGGTAGAATAACCAGAATTGATGATCCAACTTCATATCTACACTGAAACATTTAGTACCACATTTGTTTAAAATGTAGGTATGATTATATAATATTATTTCCACACAAGGTGATGCTGTTTCTACTGCAATGGCATGGCCTCGTCTGTAATGGTAACGAATTGTTAAATATACAGTACATTACTGACAGAATTTTTCTAATTTGTGATTGGCGCTAATACTTACATGATGACTGTCTTACCACAATATGCTTTGATATTTCACTGTCTGAGACTGAACAGTTTGTCAATAGTTCTAAATGTACAGGTTTTGGCATAATGAGTAATGTTATTATCTTTGACAGTAGATACAGGGTGTTTATAAATGAATATCGGGGTTTTAACGCTTTATAATATTTATTACAGTAAACTTACAGTTATAAATGATATGTCAAATGAAAAAGAAACTCAAACAGTTGTGTTTGGCACCAGTGTTTCCAATGTTTCCGCCGCAATCCGCTAGACAGCGGTAGTACGGAAGACTGCGACTAGTGAAGAGAAAACGTTTTGTGTTTTGCTGTTTGCAAAGACCGAATCTGTTGTTACTGTGCACGGTGCGTTCTGGCTGAAGTTCGGTTGTGATCCTCCAAGTGACAATAACATTCGTAGATGGTATCATCAATTTGAAGATACCAGCTGCCTTTGTAAAGGGAAGAGCACAGGACGACCAAGCGTTAGTGAAGAGACTGTTGAGCGAGTGAGAAATATTTTTTTCTTTGGGGCTTCATCAAGGATCGCGTGTACATGCCTCTGCTACCAGCAGACCTCCCTGAATTAAGAAACAGGATTGGAACAGCTCTTGCTATTATCACTGAAGACACGCTTATCAACATTTGGGAAGAACTCGGATATAGACTTTATGGGTGCCTTGTGACAAATGGTGCTCGCATTGAACATTTATAAGATTCTTGGTAAAACTGTTTGAATTGCTCTTTCATTTGACATATCATTTATAACTGTAAGTTTAATGTAATAAATATCATAAAGCTTTAAAACCCCGATATTCATTTATAAACACCCTGTATAGTGTTGGCTGTTATCTTAACAACGAGTGTATGCTCAAGTGGTTAAACTGTTTCATAGGAAACTATGCAGTTCCACTATTGTTCAATATGGCTCGTGCACCCTGTGAAGTGTTTGAGCTGCATACAGACTCATGCACCCCAGGAGAAAGCACAGGTGTGGTAAAGTATGTGACTTACAGGAAGCAGTAAATGGCTGTCACATGCCCAGAAATAGCCTCTATTTGACTTAAAAGCAAAGTAGCGAGTAGTGAGCCCACATTGCAACATATTTTCACTGCATGGATGGTATATGCATGGCATAACTTTGCCGCTTATGCTGGCATGAAATGGCAGTTACAGTAATAGCTGGTCTTTGTTATGATATCCTAATTGCTCGACTACCCAAATAAACTTGAGGTAGAAGGCTGCTACTGTGAACACTTCCATGTCGCCCATTGGACTGTGGACTATTGTGGCTGTTGTGATGGTTCAGGGAACTGTAGTTCTGCTAGTGCTGTAATAATAACAACAAAGTCCTAAGTATATTGAAACGCACACACACACACAAACACACACACAATAACAATATTTTAGAGATGGATGAAATACTTATTGATTGGTATTTCCAACACAGCTCACAACCGCTTCTTGCATAGTGGGAGATGGGATACACGTTTTAAAAAAGGTATGCAATTCCAGAGAATGCTACACGTTTTATCGGCGGACGAAAGCAGGTAATGTGTTGCATTGCCATTATATGTAGCAAAGATTTCATTCTGTCTGCAATCATACACTCCTTTGTTATTATTCCTTTCCATTCTTGATGTAGAAAACTATGAACACCTTTCTCTGGTCGATGATTACAACAGATAGAGTTATTAAAGTCTTCTTTGTTCCATGCAAGCATCTCATCAATTGAACACATGAGGCATAGACGTATGTGCAGACAGTGAAGAAATAACAGTGCACACACAATCGACCTGTAAAAATTAAAATTGCTTGAAGGATGAGGAGCTGATGCTCCACACCAGTGATTCCCTCGGGCCCTTTGTAACACCCCACCCATCACTTATCTGGTTTTGGCTTGTGTTCACCCCAGCTAATTGACTAGCAGATCAACAGAGAGTGCAAAACTGCCGCAATATCGGAAAACGCAAAGAAAGTAATAAGGCCCTGTGACTCCTGATTGAACAGCGGTGGCAGTGTTGACATTAATTGATTCAGAATTGATCACTTTTAATTAAAAAGGGGTGCACATTAATGTTATATTCAGCTATTGAACACCAGATGCAAATGCTGGGATTTCAACTACTTGATTGAAAACAGATGCAGTCGATTAGCACAAATTTATTTTAACTCACGACCTTCAATCATCACATTACATGACTCTCCTACCAGGCAGTGGTAATAAATTGCGTTTGCGTGGAGTAAAGTGTGATAACTCAAAAATAATTCCTATCGACTGACCCAGGCGTAATGCGAACTGCAAGAAGAATTCTACAATACACGGCCCATGAAACCCTCGTGGAACTTTGCCGACGTGATCCAACAAATTAATCAGTGGCCGGAGCGGGCGCAATATCACCGAATACAGCGTGGCGGAGCGGCGCCGTTGTGCAGGCGTCGGCCCACCTTGTGGTGCTGCAAGGCTGCACTCGTCTATTCATTTCTAGCTATCTTGCTCAGAACATAGCTGAACCAAAACTTCCTATCTCCAAGCTCAATCGTTCCATTTGCTAAGTCCTAAACTGCAGAGATGCTCACTCTTTCTAAGGCAAGCTGAGTAATGAACGCCACGTCCGCACTCTAGGCAAGCTGGGAACGGAAGAGCTATACGGGGACTTCTCCCAGTCTGCTCTTTGCCTCGGTTTCCCCTCCAGCAAAATCACTTACGCCAATTGCAGCACAAGTTGCGTTAATTATGCATTGCTTCCTAGTGCTGACCTATGCCTGCTCTGGGAAGTGAACAAATTCCCACAAAATATCCCTTCCTCTCAACTTGTGCTATTTAGCTCCTCCCAGGCCACCCATCAAGGTTAGCGTCTGCACAAAACACCAAATTTTCCGGAATTCTGACTCCCAGGAGAGTACTTCAAATTCCTTGTCCTATGTTCCCATCGGAGGCTGGCGTATTTCATTCTGTCGCTCTTCACCTGATTTACTTCAGACTCTGCAGACTGTGAATTCAGCGTGAAGCTGCTATAGTCACGAACACGCATATTTTGGCCTCTGTTGATCGCTCCACCATAGCTTTGCATGGCTGACTCACATGTTTAATTGAAAACGGGATGACGTACATTTATCAACTGGCGTACAAGTTCTCCATCTGCTTCCTGGTACACCAGCATGGAATCAACCACCCACCTTCACTGTCACTCATCTTAAGGCAGCTGGAGGCTGCGCCCCATTACTGCTTTCTCAGAGCTTGAGCCGCCCTAAGCTGCCTGTCGTCGCTTCCCTTCACCACTCCCCAGCCAGCCACAGCCAACTCGAATACTTCCCTGGGATAAACTAGCCTCCAGTAAATCGTAAATCGACACGTTTCCACAAAGTTTTCATGTCGTGTGAATTACTTTAGAACCATCACCCGACATTAATTATTCCAATACGCCCATACTATACCCTCTACAAGATGCATTGTGCTTTGTCAGTCATTTTTGTTCAGCCCTACTGTTCGCTCAACGTGAGTTAGGTGATCTTTAATGACTTCATGTAAGGGGCATAGTTCTTGCCATCTTACACCTTCCACATTCTCGCAAAATACAGGTACATAACGCCATTGGCCACAGGGGGAGGAAACTCTGGGAATAATGTCATTTCCCCAACTGATGGATACTGGCATCAACGATTCTGAGAAAGCTAATGCTGGTGTTATCAGTTCCACCAGGAATGCTGATGCTGACATTAGCAATTTGCTGGCCAGAGCCGGCAGCAACCCTCTACTATTGTCGCCACACCATCCTGGAATCCTGTAACGAGGATTTTGAAACAGACTGCTAAACATGGTCAGGTTCACAATTGATGAAGACTTGAGTTATGTGTATGCTCTTTAATAATAAAATGTTGTTTACTTATAATATTCTTCTAGATTAACAGAATTGTCACCTCAACAGTACTAACGCATATAACTCCTCACAACTTTTGTATCGATTTGTAAAATAGTTGTCACAACTGCTCCCATTCATTCAGTGAATTGGCCATGTTTCGCAGAGTCTGACTGCTCATGTAATAAATAAATAACTTTCAGTAGACGCCAAATTAGCAAAACGCAGTTATAAGGCGCATACGAGAACCAATCGTAAATGTGGTTTGATCCAAGTAGTCAAGAACTGCAGCTCAGATTGTATTCGAGTTTGACTGCTTGTATTCTCTCCTGTTCTCGTCTCCTTATCTTCTCTGCACTGTTTCACAGCCCTTGCACATTCGTGGCCCAGTAGAAGAAAGCATTACATAACTATCGACCTGCCCTGACTTTACATTGGTAGAATTAACTGTCTACGGTCAGACGTCTTGTCTGGTGTAGCGGTAATAGATTTCGCACACAAACAAACCTTCCTCCTGAATCAGACTATCTGCTAGTGAAAACCGTATCAAAATCCCTACTGTAGAGGGTCTATACAAGGGCGATGTACTTGAGGACAATATGATGGAAATGGAAGAGGATGTAGATGAAGATGAAATGGGAGATACGATACTGCGTGAAGAGTTTGACAGAGCACTGAAAGACCTGAGTCGAAACAAGGCCCCCGGAGTAGACAATATTCCATTGGAACTACTGACGGCCGTGGGAGAGCCAGTCCTGACAAAACTCTACCATCTGGTGAGCAAGATGTATGAAACAGGCGAAATACCCTCAGACTTCAATCCCAATCCCAAAGAAAGCAGGTGTTGACAGATGTGAAAATTACCGAACAATCAGTTTAATAAGCCACAGCTGCAAAATACTAACACGAATTCTTTACAGACGAATGGAAAAACTAGTAGAAGCCAACCTCGGGGAAGATCAGTTTGGATTCCGTAGAAACACTGGAACACGTGAGGCAATACTGACCTTACGACTTATCTTAGAAGAAAGATTAAGGAAAGGCAAACCTACGTTTCTAGCATTTGTAGACTTAGAGAAAGCTTTTGACAATGTTGACTGGAATACTCTCTTTCAAATTCTGAAGGTGGCAGGGGTAAAATACAGGGAACGAAAGGCTATTTACAATTTGTACAGAAACCAGATGGCAGTTATAAGAGTCGAGGGACATGAAAGGGAAGCAGTGGTTGGGAAGGGAGTAAGACAGGGTTGTAGCCTCTCCCCGATGTTGTTCAATCTGTATATTGAGCAAGCAGTAAAGGAAACAAAAGAAAAATTCGGGGTAGGTATTAAAATTCATGGAGAAGAAATAAAAACTTTGAGGTTCGCCGATGACATTGTAATTCTGTCAGAGACAGCAAAGGACTTGGAAGAGCAGTTGAATGGAATGGACAGTGTCTTGAAAGGAGGATATAAGATGAACATCAACAAAAGCAAAACAAGGATAATGGAATGTAGTCTAATTAAGTCGGGTGATGCTGAGGGAATTAGATTAGGAAATGAGACACTTAAAGTAGTAAAGGAGTTTTGCTATTTGGGGAGCAAAATAACTGATGATGGTCGAAGTAGAGAGGATATAAAATGTAGGCTGGCAATGGCAAGGAAAGCGTTTCTGAAGAAGAGAAATTTGTTAACATCCAGTATTGATTTAAGTGTCAGGAAGTCATTTCTGAAAGTATTTGTATGGAGTGTAGCCATGTATGGAAGTGAAACATGGACGATAAATAGTTTGGACAAGAAGAGAATAGAAGCTTTCGAAATGTGGTGCTACAGAAGAATGCTGAATATTAGATGGGTAGATCACATAACTAATGAGGAAGTATTGAATAGGATTGGGGAGAAGAGAAGTTTGTGGCACAACTTGACCAGAAGAAGGGATCGGTTGGTAGGACATGTTCTGAGGCATCAAGGGATCACCAATTTAGTGTTGGAGGGCAGCGTGGAGGGTAAAAATCGTAGAGGGAGACCAAGAGATGAATACACTAAGCAGATTCAGAAGGATGTAGGTTGCAATAGGTACTGGGAGATGAAAAAGCTTGCACAGGATAGAGTAGCATGGAGAGCTGCATCAAACCAGTCTCAGGACTGAAGACCACAACAACAACAACCTTCCGAGATTAGCTGCCACATGCAGAAAGAAATTCAGTTCACCACAGAATAGCCAAGTTGTGCGAAATGTTTATAAATTACACACACAAAACTTCCTCGTTAATGTGTATATCTATAAGTGAACATCGCATCAAACTCCCTGCAGTAATTCCTGAGATTAACCTTCACATATAAGCAGAAAAACGCTGTGGGGTACTTTAATTACAACACATATATAGATGCAGTAGACTAAACATAAATAAATTAAAAACGAGTGTTACCTTTAGTCACGTAATCTGCCTGTAGTTTATTATGTCAGCTTTGTGATATTAATGTTCCCTTTTCGAAGGGGACTTTGTTTCCTCTCGATTCTCTGGAGTTACGGAGCTATTATTGTGTGTAATGCTATGTAAAACCAATCAAAGAAATCTAGCAGCCGAATCATTTGGAATAGCGCTTAGTTTGCCCACGTTCGAGTCTTCTCGACTCCAGGTTTCCTGGGCCTTTCCAGGCAAAGGTGGCTATGATTCGCACGACGTGAATGCTACTCAGGCATCTCTGCTGGTATTGCACGGGACATAACATCACTGCTCGACCTGCGACTGCAGATACTAACCGTCTCATACACTGAGCAGAACTGAGAAGAAAAGAATCCCTCTTTAGACTCCTGGGTAACAAAGAGTGTTTCCTCTCATTCCAACACGCGAACGTCTAATATTTTCTTCAAAACGCGCCAAGAACAACACTGTGCTCGCAGCGACTCTAAGGACAGATGTGCAGATACCCCACTACTTTACTGTTTGTCCTACTTGCACTAGAGGTCCCACACAAACACGTCTTGCTATTTCTACAACGCTAATGAGGGTCAGGGTCAGACACCTACAGGCTGTGTTCTAGTTTGACGAAGACGTCCCGGGAAATTAGTGCCACTCACTTAACCGAAATCTTGTTCTACCTGTAGTGTAGTCTTCTGTTTCTCAATCCCGTGAGCAGAGAACTCAGCTAAAGCAACAGTTTCCACTGCTCATTTTCTGATGAAATAAAATTCTGGCGCCTTCTTAACGTACTTCCTAAATATTAAAGTAAGTGGGTGATATTGTGTGATAGAGGCACACCCTTTCTAGGAAACAGTATCTTCAACTAGCCAGCGTCTTTCAGCCGCTGAGGAGAACTATAGAGTGGTATTTTTACCTTTTATTCCAAGTATACACAAATAAATAGAATGCAGGTAAGATGCTGTATGTAGAGATTTATCGTTCACACCTTTTCTCACCAATTAAGTGACGCAGAGAGTGGTCAAAGTAATTGATGCCTCTGGAGAATACCATGATGCTGGGACAAAGTTCTTAGTTAATTTACGTACCTCCGTAGAGCTACTAGAAATCTGTCCTGATGCAACTGTAGCTGAAAATAATACAGAGGAACAATCACACCGTCCTCTGGAATCAAGAGGAACGTGGAAAATGGAACACTACATCGCTCCGTCTCATGAGTTAATTTTGGGTATGGCCCAGCGCTTCCTTTACTTCTTTATTCAGCCGGCCGTTGTGGCCGAGCGGTTCTATGCGCTTCAGTCCGGAACCGCGCTGCTGCTACGGTCGCAGGTTCGAATCCTGTCTCTGGCATGGATGTGTGTGATGTCCTTAGGTTAGTTAGGTTTAAGTAGTTCTACGTCTAGGGGACAGATGACCTCAGATGGTTCAAATGGCTCTGAGCACTATGGGACTTAACATCTGAGGTCATCAGTCCCCTAGAACTTAGAACTACCTAACTAACCTAAGGACAGCACACACATCCATGCCCGAGGCAGGATTCGAACCTGCGACCGTAGCAGCCGCGCGGTTCCGGACTGAAGTGCCTAGAACCACTCGTCCACCGCGGCCGGCAAACAGTCTGTAGACGATAAGTTGGTCGATGACCACGATGGTGCGCAGTAGGGGGGACACGAGATGGGGAATGTTTTGTCGCTTCCGTTTCAGTGCAGACAACGCCAGCGACGCACGCCTCCATCCGACCAGCAGGTACAAATTACACGTGAGAATGATAAGGATTTGTGAAAGAGCGTTGTAGAGACGTTCATGGTCAGACGTAGTACTAATTTGCAGTAAGGAATACGAATGTAAATTAAATCAGTTTCGTACAGCTCAGTGAGTAGACGGCAAATGACGTTTAAGACGTTCAGTTGTCTGGCGGTCTGGGCGGCGTCGCGGTGTTGGCGATCGCTCTTCGTCGGCTGCTCCTCATTGTCGATGGCTTCTCATTGCGTCATAAGGAAGTATCTAGAATACAGGGTGTTCCAAAACTGTCTTTAGAACTTTGATCGCATGTATTTAAGAAATTGGGACAGGTAGAAAAGCGCGGTTTGCGGCATAATGCTCATACATACCTAAGATTCTAGATTAACAGAGTTCAGAGCCAAATTTAACAAATTAAAATTTTTGATATTGCAGAGAAAGTCTTAATTGAATGTAATAAATGCAAACTACCAGTTTAATCTGTTACAAAGAGTGCATTAATTTATATTTCATTAACACCTTGTAAGATGGAGTGCCAGCAGACATAAAATATTCATCGGTGCCGTTAATTTTCTTCAGGATGTCTGCATTCTTCTACAGCATTATGAAAACATTCAACACAAGTCTAATCATAATTCACTCTAGTCATTAACGTTGCTCTCATAGTTTCTAGTTTATTACTGCTCCATATGTTACTCATCTGGGAAAGTACCCTTTCAGTAACAGCATACCGATACAACTGAAATGAACATATAATTCCGGATAAATCGTTTCATAATTGTTAAATCCAAAACAAATAGGTGTCCCGCATTACTGTCAAAAAAATTTGGGACAGAGCTAGGAAAATTGTGACTGTCACGAAAAAAGAGGGGACGGAGGGACGGATGGTCACCTGAAATGTGTGCGCCTTCTGTAGTGCACAGGCTATCTAAGCGATATTCCAGTTCATGGTCCGCCCTAGAGTATCATCACCAAAGTGTGCCGTTGCTGCTCTGATGCGAGCTCACAGGTCCTGCAAGTCCCGCCCGAAAAAGAGAATGTAATGGGGTTCCGCAAAACCTGGATGTCAGATCTGGTCTGTACCTATCATTCCACACATTGTGTCAACTGCCGGAGAGTGGCGAGTCACTAACTAACATGAGAAAATAGGGGAAAAATTCTGCGTTTGGTGTGTGTGAACATTATGCCGTAAACCGCACATTTCTACCTATTCCCATTTCTAAAATACACGTAATCAAATTTGAAAAGATTATTTTGCAACATACTGTATGTGAATAGGAGAGCATCTAAGCGTGCTTATAAGAAAACCGGTGAGACGACCTATGGTTCGGTCCTCCTTTAATGAATTTTAACTAAGGTTTTTTACAGTCTATTTCCAATCATTCGATCTTCCTCAGACACGAAAAAAGGTCCAGGTTCATCCTGGACAGCTGTACAAAAATCTCTCCAGCTCGCCTCCGGACGCCTTCAAAATTAGGACCAATCCGGGAAAATCCGAACGTATTCCAGTCCTGAAGATGCAAAGATGAGCGCAATGGTTCCCTTAATCAACTATGACGGAGAAATGAATCTTGCCTCGTTTTAGCGACAGTTTGCGATCTGTTTTATGGCCGATGTGTGATGATGTCCACGAACACAAAATCATTTCAATATTCAGCCATTTATTTGTGTCGAAGGTAGATAGTTTGTACAGAAAATTACGTCTCCAGCTACATATGTGCCCCCAATATTTTCAGTTTTTCAGATGGAATCGTAGCTATTAAAAATTCATAAGCACAAATTTTCAGAATTCTCTGTATGATGTTAGGAATCTACAGGGTGGTCCATTGATTGTGACCGGACCAAATATCCCACGAAATAAGCATCACATCAAGAAACTACAAAGAACGAAACTTGTCTAGCTTGAAGGGGGAAACCAGATGGTGCTACGGTTGGCCCGCTAGATGGCGCTGCCATTGGTCAAACGGATATCAACTGTGATTTTTAAATAGGAACCCCCATTTTTTATTACATATTCGTATAGCACGTAAAGAAATATGAATGTTTTAGTTGGACCACCTTTTTCGCTTTGTTATAAATGGCGCTGTAATAGTCACAAACTTATAAGTACGTGATATCACGTAACATTCCTCCAGTGCGTTTAAAAAACCGCAGTTGATAACCGTTTGACCTAAAGCAGCGCCATCTAGCGGGCCAACCATAGCGCCATCTGGTTTCCCCCTTCAAGCTAGACGAATTTAGTTCTGTGTAGTTTTTTCGTTTGATGCTTATTTCGTGAGATATTTGGCCCGGTCACTATCAATGGACCACGCTGTAGATTGCATGCCTCTTCCTTAACAAGTGCGTGCGAGTGATTACATACACATCTGTGTTGACACTGGACGCCTCAACTTTGGTGCAGTGCAAGCTACAGCCGCACGGCGGCTAGCCGTAAGCCGCACAGGTGTAGACTTACATCTTTACAGTATCCACCACGACAGTCTGCTGTTTTCTTGCTAGTAGGACCCAGCAGTGCCACTTGGCCTCACTTTTGTCGGTTTCCCAGAATCTAAAAGTAGACTGTCTCACGAGGACCTCGTGGACAGCCAATAGCAGTCGGCACAAGACGGCGAGGAGGTGCTGCGGCGTGGAGGCTGGATGACGCACCATCATACCCCACTGTGCGCCTCATTCCTCTCCCTCGCTCGCCTCAACTGCAGAGGCTCTTCATTGATTGCATTTTTGTAACTTTTATTTAAGTGATGCCTGGGAACATGTGCAACCGTTATTGAACACTAGTGCACTTTTCCTCCCGATTTCAATGCTTAATATTCGTTTTCTTTTTTCTTTTGTTGGTGTCTTGTCCCGCAGTATCGGCATTGTTAGGAACGGATGTAGCAAGGTTAGTGATAAGGGGTGGCCACATGACCTTCCTGCCGCCACCTCGTCCCCCCCAGGACAGAATTAGTGTACCCCAACTGTCTGCGTCTAGTGTACTCCAAGGAATAGTGCGAACGTGTTCAGATGTCTGCGAGTCGTGTAACTGAGGCGGAACGTGGGGACCAACCCGGTATTCACCTAGCAGGATGTGGAAAACAGCCTAAAAACCACATGCATGATGGCCGACACACCGGCCGACGTCGGTAATCCGCCGGGCGGATTCGATCCGGGGCCGGCGCGCCTACCCGAGTCCAGGAAGCAGCGCATTAACGCTCTCGGCTAACCTGTCGGGTCGCTTAATATTCGTTTGCTGTTGCCATGTAAATCTTAAATGTAGAATAACACAATTAAGAAGTCGAATTTGTGCTCGTCTCATTGTTACGATTGAGTAGACTTTGTATTCAGGGCAGTCTCAGCCTGGATGTATCATTTTGAAGATAAAATCGTTTGATCTGTAATTAATTTATTTATAAGCATGACCAGTATCGCAACTTTTCAGCTACATCGTCAGAGACAATAAATTCAAGTCATGCTCTGATAAAAAAGACAGTGGCATGATCCAGAGTTCATAGCAAGGATGACTTGATTTTATTGCACATGACCGGTCGAGCTTGTAAATAAAGTACTTACCAAAAAAAATTGCTCTGAGCTCTATGGGACTTAACTTCCAAGGTCATCAGCCTAGAACTTAGAACTACTTAAACCTAACTAACCTAAGGACATCACACACATCCATGCCCGAGGCAGGATTCGAACCTGCGACCGTAGCGGTCGCGCGGTTCCAGACTGTAGCACCTAGAACCGCTCGGCCACACCGGCCGGCAAAGTACTTACAGCTGAAGCGATTTTATCTTAAAAATTTTATGACTGAGGTAGTGTCCTTCGTGTTCACCTACAGCCCCTTGAATAACATTGATTAATCTGTGTTCAAAGTGACTGCTTGAATCACGTCTGCAAGTAGGGTCGAGCCAAATGCGGTACGGTGTCGCCTCCATTGGGTGCCATTTGTAGCAGGAGCTGTGGGCAGGAGGGGTGTAACACCGCAACTTCATACTTCATTACCTTCGAGGACTGTTTCTCTTCGGACTGATCAGTCAGGACGAGTGTTAGATGGTCTAACGGCGTTGATCTTACCGTTTTATGTTTTGTGTTTAGTCCTGTACCGTGCCGGCCGTTGTGACCGAGCGGTTCTAGGCGCTTCAGTCCGGAACAGCGCTGCTGCTACGGTCGCAGGTTCGAACCCTGCCTCGGGCATGGATGTGTGTGACGTCCTTAGGTTAGTTAGGTTTAAGTAGTTCTAAGTCTAGGGGACTGATGACCTCAGATGTCCTCTAGTCCTCAGTGCTCAGAGCCTTTTGAACCATCCTGTACTGTTTCTCTTCCAGTGATGGTAGCGGTTTGGCATTTTAGAATGCTGTTATATTTCGTGATTCTTTTGGTCGTGGTGAAGCTGTCTTTTTGTTTCCCTCCCTTATTTGGGTAATACTTTTGAATTTTTGTCGAAGTGGAATTAGTGGTTGCTTTGCAACTACACTTATAGTATATTCGTGCTTGCACTGCTGGTCTGCGTCTGCGTGAATATGCTTACATTGACGGCTGATATCGTAATCACTAACGCAAAGTAAGTTGTGAATGGGGGCAGTTGCATCGACTTGGAAATTTTTTTGCCTCGACAGAAGGTACTGTCCTGTTTAACCCTCTGCGCTTTCGTTTCCTCCCGAATTTTTTGCAGCTTTGATTCCATGCTGTATGATCATTACTGTAAATGATACAGAATGGAGGAAGTGACTCTTGCTTCATGGGCTACTTTGCCATATCTGCCGGACAATGATTGCCACTGCCTACAAGAGCTGTGTGGGTGTATCGCCGACAATTAAAACGCCGCACGGATTTTGGGATTTATAGCCACATTTTCAGTTGGACGAATTGTACCTTAAAATACGTCGTCTCGTTCGGCGAGTCAAAAATTATAATAAATATATCAGTAAATAATCTTGATCGTTATATACGGTCACAGGTGAATAATGTAAATGTTAATTAAACCACCACAGCTGTATTTAAGTACGTTCATTACGGCGCAACAGGTTTCATTATAAATGAACATCTTCAGCTGACATCGAATATTCAGCAAAATTTCATTACTAATTCTCAATACATTGCCAGGGATCTGTAGTTGTCAAGATATTATTTCTAATCGCCATACATTTAGCTAAATGGCATATTGTAGAAAACGGTGGGCACACTGAAATACTTTACCATCCCCCTGACAGAAGTACAGTTAGCAAACCGTGCAGGGAAAATAACGACGTGCAACACTGTGGTTTTGCAGACATTTCTCTCCGCTTCCCACTGAATCTGCAACAGCCTTATTCACCAACAATGTTGCCAGGTCTCACAGCAGTAAACTACGTACAGCAGAATCCTGATGTTAGTGCAGTGGGTTACAATAGAGCAGGTAGGCAGCAGCTTGACAGCACATTGCTACAGGAAGACAGCATTTGGGCTGCACAGTACAGAGTGCAGACAGCAGTGGGACTGTACAGTACAGAATGTAGACAGCATTTGGACTGCACAGTACAGAATGTAGACAGCATTTTGGCTGCACGGTACAGAATGTAGACAGCAGTGGGACTGCACAGTACAGAATGTAGACAGTGTTTGGACTGCACAGTACAGAATGTAGACAGCATTTGGACTGCACAGTACAGAATGTAGACAGCAGTGGGACTGCAAAGTACAGAATGTAGACAGTGTTTGGACTGCACAGTACAGAATGTAGACAGCATTTGGACTACACAGTACAGAATGTAGACAGCAGTGGGACTGCACAGTACAGAATGTAGACAGCATTTGGACTGCACAGGACAGAATGTAGACAACATTTGGGCTGCACAATACAGAATATAGACAGCAGTGGGACTGCACAGTACAGAATGTAGACAGCAGTCGGACTGCACAGTACATAATGTAGACAGCAGTTGGACTGCACAGTACAGAATGTAGACAGCATTTGGGCTGCACAGTACAGAATGTAGACAGCATTTGGGCTGCACAGTACAGAATGCAGACAGCAGTGGGACTGTACAGTACAGAATGTAGACAGCATTTGGACTGCACAGTCCAGAATGTAGAAAGCAGTTGGACTGCACAGTACAGAATGTAGACAGCATTTGGACTGCACACTACATAATGTAGACAGCATTTGGGCTGCACAGTACAGAATGCAGACAGCAGTGGGACTGCTCAGTACAGAATGTAGATAGCATTTGGACTGCACAGTACAGAATGTAGACAGCATTTGGACTGCACAGTACAGAATGTAGACAGCAGTGGGACTGCACAGTACAGAATGTAGACAGCAGTTGGACCACAAAGTGCAGCAGTAGATAGATGGCGGACTGCACATCGGAGCTGATGGATGACAGTGCAGCAACCAGGTGGCAGGTGTTCTGTACAGAGAAATGCCAGTGGACAGCACAGTGGAGCATCAGAGTGGCAGCTGATTCGTACAGTGCACCAGATATACAGCAGGAGGACCGCTCAGTGCAACAGGTATGTGGCGGGTGAACTGCTCAGGGCAGCAGACGTATGGCAGATAGACTGCACACTGCAGCGGGTAGATGGCATGCCGGCAGCAGACAGCGCTAATCCCTGCTGTCCGTGCCTGGCTGGCTTTCTACGCGAGTCCGCAGGTGCGCTCTGAGTCACAGAGCAGGCCGGGTTCCTATTTGCAGGCGAGTCGCAGACGACGGTTCTTGGCGAAGCGACGCGCGCGCCTGCCGCAGACGCGCCTGCCACTCGATACACCGCTACGCGCTGCCAATGCCGTCGGCCGCGGCCGCACTGCAAAATGCGGTAACCTCTCACGGAAAATGGCGCAGGCCGCGAGACACAACACCAGTCGCTGAAGTGGCCCAAACACTCGAGTTGCACTGTTGCGCATATCACCGATGCGGTACACTTCGCCACCTTCGTTTTTGTACTCCGCAAGGCACCTTAACATTTCGCGTCGGTGCCGGTATCACGGTTGTGAAAGAACACCGGCTTTTATGGTAGGGGAGTGCAATAGACGGTCAGCAATGACAGATGATGATGTGAATTTCTTGCAGAATAAAACGGTACCTACGATACTAGGAAAAGAATGGCTATGTAACAAACTTGAAGGAAAGTGATCATGGAGACGACTGCACCAGAAACTTAGGAAGGCGCCTCCCAGCAACACCACAAGCGAGCGGAAAAATGAAGTAAAATACGATACCGCTACGGAGCTGATGTAACAAGAGGGGAACACGAAGAGGACGCTACGTGACCTTCGGGGACACGGCGCTTCTGACCAGCTGCAGCGATGGCGTCCCACGGAGCTGCGGATGCAGAGGCCCTGAGCGATCTTCATAGATACGGTCGTGGAGCCTTGGCCTGGAGTGCTGAGTGCAAAAACTCCAGCAAGAGAAGTCTGCACCAGCTGCATACGTTATGCGGTGAAGGACATTAGCCCATCTACGCTCAGCTGTTTTTCTTCTGGATTCTACAAGCCGTCTGCCAGAGATGAATACACACTGTAGGGTAGGTCACAATGGCAGAAGAAACATGAGGAGATCGATGGTGCCCTGTGCAGCGTCTGGGCTCGGTTCCTGGAACTGCCGAGGACCTTCTCCCTGGTGTGAGTACTGGAACATGTGCACTCAGACCCATGATGCCATTTGAGGAGCGACTAAAATGAGAAGTAGAGACTCCACGGGCTGGAAATACGGCGAAACGGCCGACGTGACCACATGTCGCTCCTGTCACATCCACATAACATCACGGCGGCCGGTCAAAATCTCTCGGACCTTTAGCGCCTGGACAGTGAGGTCGCTATCTTATGTATATTAAGTATCAGAACTACTCCACATGCTGAGCGATATCTAAAGTCTCTGGACGTTGGAGGCTTTCTTCTGGAGAACCAGGGAATAAGACGACTGAATAACAGCCGCAGTTAACAGACTACATACAGAAAGTCATATTTTATTATTTAATTAGAAAAATACAGTCTACCGTAGGTTGTAGACTGCAAACCAATCCAAGGGAAGTACTGTTAAGTATGCTTTATAAAGAATGTTATTGGTTAAATGATAATAAAAATTAAGAAGTTTAAAACAACCACTGTAGTACCTTCATTTCCGGTTTCCTAATGGTGTGTAGGAAGAGCGTCTGGCGGCGACGGTCTATGTGATCGGTAATTTCTTTCCAGAATGAGATTTTCATTCTGCAGTGGTGTGCGCTGATATGAAACTTGTAACCTCCCCCTCACTTATCGACCTTAATGACAGTGAAAAATTAAACCGCGTGTACCTAAAGGAAATTTGGGAAAAGCAATCGTCACCGAAGTTAATTTGTCGGTAAAGAGGGAGGAAAGGGTTACATCTAAATGAAAGGATAAATGCTAATAAAACTGGTGGAAATTAATTTTGAAAAGGGGTAAAGTTAATAAAGAAAGTAAATGTGCGGCCGTTACGTAATTAGATATTTGAGATTTGGGGGAAATTACGGTCGCCAGTCCTAAGGACAATTACTATAGTAACTGAAAAAGAAAGGTTATTACACATATAATTAGCACTAGCAGCGTGGCAACTGAAGGTTGACACGTGTAGTGTGAAAACTGAAAGTTTGTCAGAAGTAATAAATTTCGCTACGCTCTGACTTAATTTAGCAAAAGAATTAATAAAACCGGAAAATCGAAAGTTAATTTAGTGACTGAAGTTAATAGTGAGCTTTCTTTCTGAAGCACATCGGAATTCAGTAAAATACGGTTAGTCTTGGACTACCTCAACAATCATTTCAAAAGCTACTTGATTCTACGCAATTTAGAAGTAAGAGATTTAACTTTGAACGTGAATTAAATGATTCTGAACAATTAACAATAGTAAAATTTACTACGTACCAAGCTGAGCTGCAGTCACAGGCAAGCTAAAATACGGTAACAAAACTCGCACTCTTAATTTGTGCTTGTGTAATCTAAATATTGTAGCCAGCTATGAATACTTTAACTGAACTTTGAAATTAAAGCAGTGAAATCGAATGATGCTGGCGTTTGAATTTCAACGACACTCGGGTTCATTCAGGAAAAGGAGGGGACCCTGCTTCGTAATGCAATTGGGACAATGAGCAACAAACGTTCATGCTAAGTTGCTGTAATTTTGTGATGCAACAATTTTAAAAGTTTGAAAAGCTGAGGTCTGCCATACAGTTCTAAGACTTTACGTGCTTCCAGTCTTCCTTGTTGGTTGATTGAAGGTTTGAAGCCGTCGATCGAGGAGGTGGCGACAGTCACTCATTGTCGGCCGTCGCTGTTGCAGAAGCTGGATGTTGGCGCGCCTTCTTCTCGACACGGTCACCAGACGAAACGGGCTCTTGATGTGCGCCAGCTAATGCTTCCCGTCCGCGACACCATGTCAGAAACTATCATGGCAAGTCGAGCGCAATTACATGCTGCCCAACCCCGAAAGCGCGGCAACTCGCGGGAGCTTCACACCACACACCTGCTCCACTGCACCACCCCAGCCAGACTCTCCCTCTGCCCGCGTTCCACGCGACAGAGTTAACACTACCAAAGATCCTAAACACATTGGTTCTCCACACGACCTATCGATGTACTCGTTCGGTAGCATAGTTTTCCCTAGGCCAGACCCAGCGTATAAATACAAATAATATTCACAAAACAAAAAAAATGGCTCTGAGCACTATGGGACTTAACATCTATGGTCATCAGTCCCCTAGAACTTTGAACTACTTAAACCTAACTAACCTAAGGACAGCACACAACACCCAGCCATCACGAGGCAGAGAAAATCCCTGACCCCGCCGGGAATCGAACCCGGGAACCCGGGCGTGGGATTCACAAAACAAACCAACATAAATGCATAAATATATATATACAAACAGTAAAACAATTACAATATATAAAGAGACAGAAATGTCATATCTTCAGGTGACAAAATAAGGAAAAATCTATAGTACAATAGATGGAAATAGAAGGATATGCATTTCCGGCGTTACAAACTTCCTGGCAGATTAAGACTGTGTGCCGGACCGACACTCGAACTCGGGACCTTTGCCTTTCGCGGGCAATTGTTCTACCAACTGAGCTACCCAAGCACGACTCACGCCCCGTCCTCCTGCGAAGGAGAGCTTAAAGGTAGGAGACGAGGTACTGGAAGAAGTAAAGCTGTGAGAACGGGGCGTGAGTCGTGCTTGGGTACCTCAGATCGGCCGGCACGGTAGCTCAGCGTGTTCTGTCAGAGGGTTAGCTGCCCTCTGCAATAAAAATAAATAAATAAATAAATAAAATAAATGAAAAAAACTGAGTTACTCGATCAACAAAGAACGAGCAGATGCACGAACAAAAGCGAACAAAATGAGATTTAAGAAAAAAAATAAAAATATGTTGGTAGAGCAATTGTCTGCGAAAGGCAAAGGTCCCGAGTTCGATTCTCGGTCCGGCACACAGTTTTAATCTGCCAGGAAGTTTCGGTAATTTCTTTGTTTTTCCTGTTGCTTTTATTTCGCGAGATGGATGTGGGAAGAAGAAATCAGGAGTAATTTTCTTTTCTTGTGCCGGCTTCACAGCCATATGGAACGTCTTGTTTCTGAAGGGCATTTTCGTCATTGGCTGTTTAGTCATTTTCAGTATTTTTCTCAATTCCTGTATTGTTTTCTAGGAGACTAGTGATCTTTTCTTGAAAGTAGCTTACATTTATATAGCAGCTACCGTCTTTGAAGAACATCTTTATCCCCTTTAACTGTCCGCTTAATTTCAATCACAACAGATGAAATATCGACCTTACTATTATTTCGAACCCTTCTCCATATGCCTGGCTGGCCAGGAGACTCATTATATTTTCTTGAGCAAGTTTCATACTCAAGTAGACCTTCCTTGTTTTTCAAGATTAACATTGTGCCTCTGTCTGTTTAGTTTCAATTACCACATATCTCATGTACCACAAAAGGTTTATCAATCGGGCTGTTAATTTCAGTCAACGATGAGCTTCTTCAGACCTGAGTAGATGCAGTATACTACACTTATCGTGACATTAAACATACGGGTGGTTCAGTCATAATAAATAACCCTGGAAACTTCGTAGCTTTATGACAAAGCTTGTATGGCTAATTATTAAGACTGTACCATCTATTACGCAATGACACAATATGTGTATTATACTGCGTCTTCTAGGATCTTAAAACGGTCATCGTTGACTGAAATTAATAACCCGATTGATAAACATTTGTAGTAAGTGATTAAATTTATAATAGAAAATATATTTCATGGGTCACTGGAATACCTTACCGCGACAATGACGCAACTTTTGAATTTGATCTTATGGGCACTTCAAACCTCTTGGCAAAGGGAATATTGTTTCTTATTGAGCGAAATTAACAGTCGAGTGGAAATTTTGTTTTTTGGACAACATGTATCAAGTATAATATCATCAACTTTGATTGTTTATTTAACTTCAGACATCACGATTGCAATTTCGACCTCGCAGTTACTTTAAACAATTCCTTTAATGCGTAGTTGCAAGAAAGGTAAATTATTTTTTTCGACTGTGGATCACAGCCATGTAGCACTGTTTGTTGTCTGTTCGATTTCAGTTCTCACAATTGCAATGTAGACCAAATAGTTACTGACTCGAATTTTAAACTTGACGGTTCAAATTAAATGGGCAGTCAAAGACGATACTATTATATATGAAAAAGTGACCAGTAATCTTGGACCATTAAGTGTTACACTAGTCGTACACCAGAAACACAGACTGAAAGAGAACAATCATACAAAGTAGGCTTTCATGGCCAGGGTTGTTTTCGGTAAAAACTTCCGAGCTGAGAGGCCGTGGTCGATGTCTAAAACAGTTTCCTGCCGTTTCGTCTCCAACTTGGAGATATCTTCTAAGGAAAACGGTAATGCCACTAAGGCTTGAGGAGCCCTCTCATTTACAGAGCACATAGAGGGCACCACCATACACCACGTAATGCTGATTCTGTGACTTTTTTGGATGGCGTCATCATTCCCTATTAAAAATAATCGATTGTCGCCACAAAGTCGACATCCATATTTTACCTAACTTCAAATTTTCTTCTTTTTTTATTAAAATTATAATCGTGTTTATGAATCTCAGTTGCTTTATTTTACACGCGTGCTTGCAATGTCCCTGCTAAAACGGTCCTCTCACTGAATTTTGTTTCATAGTTCCCATCTCGAAAAAAGTGTTCTGCTACGGCCAATTTTCGGTATGTCCCAGATGACGGTCCCTTCTGCGTTCGGTTATGCGGGTGCTGATACTTCTTTTCGTTGTTCTAGTATACACTTGTACGCAACTGCACGGAATTTTATACACCACCAGTGTCAGTAGGGGGTGCCGTGCATCTGTTGCCTTTCTTAAACACTACTGATCCTCCGGGTGGGTCTGTAGGGTGGCAGAATAAATGAAGGTCAATTTCACACCTTACATAAGAGTTTTATACATCATAATGGGAAAGTGAATATGACACCTAACTTACTTTCGCGGTAATGAGCAGATTTGCCTCTAAGTACTGATACGTCCCCTTATATCAATTATACATGGCTGTCCTTAAACTGACACACAATATTTTTAGCGCAACGCAATCTGACTTTCAATAATCCCTACAAAAGAATGTGGGGAGCATGGGGGCTATGTAAGTAGGCTGTTTATGTTTTCGTATTGGCAGCGTTACGTAGCGCTCTGTATGAAAATCACTGGCTGTGAAGTGTGCAGTCTGTGGCTAGTTTGCATTGTTGTCTGCCATTGTAGTGCTGGCAGCTGGATGTGAACAGCGTATAGCGTTGCGCAGTTGAAGGTGAGCCGCCAGCAGTGGTGGATGTGGGGAGAGAAATGGCGGAGTTTTGCAATTTGTAAGACTGGATGTCATGAACTGCTATGTATATTATGATTTTTCAACACTATTGAGGTAAATACATTGTTTGTTCTCTATTAAAATCTGTCATTTGCTAACTATGCCTATCAGTAGTTCGTGCCTTCCGTAGTTTGAATCTTTTATTTTGCTGGCAGTAGTGGTGCTCGCTGTATTGCAGTAGTTCGAGTAACGAAGATTTTTGTGAGGTAAGTGATTTGTGAAAGGTATAGGTTAATGTTAGTCAGGGCCATTCTTTTGTAGGGGTTATTGAAAGTCAGATTGCGTTGCGCTAAAAATATTGTGTGTCAGTTTAAGGACAGTCATGTATATAATTGTTCTAAGGGGACGTTTCAGTGTGTAATGCAAAAGGCATGACACTGAATTGACGGTGAGCCGTGTGAAGCAGTCGCCCTCCGTTTCTAGCGGCGCCGCTCTCTGGTGGGAAAGGGGAAAGGTCTGCTCGCGTGCACGTAAGGGGCGCTATGAGCTCGCTAAGGGGAGTCTGGTCAGTTGGTCAGCAGGGTTAGTGTGGGGCAGTCAGTGTGTGTCTGTCGTCCGGAGTGCTAGTATGGGTCAGGCCGCCAGTCCGCTCGAGTTTGTTCAGGCAATGGTCATTGGCGGTTGGATCGATCGGTTGGTCGGTCGCGCACTGAGACACAAGATGACTTGTCCGCCTTGAGCGTCGGCGCATGTGAGGTCGCCATGTCAGACCAGTGGGCCGCGCCGTATATCGAGGGGTAGTGGCTTCGCGGCCGACACGAGAGCAACAGGAGTCAACCCACGACATCGGCTGGCCGGTGCGAGCTGCGACGCCGTGAGACGGGAGAGATCGGCGCGCCTTCCTGCGTCCGTTGAAGCGGCTGGCAACGGACGGTTCGGGATAGCGCTTTGCGGGTGCTGCGCCAGGTCTTCGCCAGACATCGCAGTTTATTAGAAGTTAAGTGATTCGTGATATGTTGTTTCATTTACTTGGTAAATTCTACTTATTTTCTTGGTCAGTTTCTCGTCCCCAGCTTGCTCGTCTGTCTCCTGTTCGCGTTTGTTAGGCAGTTAGTGTGTCTGTCTGTCTGTCCGCCGTACGTTAATAGCTGCCTCTGTCATGTTTGTCGGATTCGGTGTTAACGAATTTATTCCTTGAAGTGTAACGGCTCAATTCCTGAAATATGTTTTTATCTTGCCTATCATCTTGAGAGGCAGTATATGTCTAATGTAGAGCATGTTTGTATATTTTATGTAAGACTGCAATTCATGGGTTTTTATTTAAATGGTCATTTTAGTATATAAAGTTGCCACCCTTCCACCGTAAGAGTTTTCTTTTAAAAATAAGTTGCACTTTCGGTGGCGAGTAATTTTTTTAATGTGAGTGTTTTCTTACGGGTTGCATAGTTATGTGTTTGTGTGAGTTGTTAAAATTTTGTTATTTCTGCCTCTGAATAAATTGTAACTTGATATTTAGAGGGTGCTTTCTGATAATAATTTTTAAATGTTTTTTTTAAAGAAAGGGTTTTTAGGAATAAATTTTCCAATTGTTGAAAGAAATTTGTTTTCATCAGTTACCCACTGGCAACTACTTCCACGCTCACATAGTGTGATTAAATGTGCTTATGTCTTGATGAATCGCTAGTAAGTAAAGTAAATTCTTTAAGAAAAGATTTCGAAAGTAAATCCACGGTTCAGACGGTATTAACACACTGCTTCTATATAATGCATGTCAATCAGTAGAAGATGAAACAGGCAGCGAGAGGAAACGTTTTGTGTGGAAGCAGGTGCGGGCAGAAGCAGAGGCTGCACCACGGTAGGTACCACGAAAACCTCCTGGCGGGCGTCCCGTGGTGGGAGTCAGCGACCGGACAAAAATGGCTCTGAGCATTATGCGACTTAACTTCTGAGGTCATCAGTCGCCTAGAACTTAGAACTAATTAAACCTAACTAACCTAACGACATCACACACTTCCATGCCCGAGGCAGGATTCGAACCTGCTACCGTAGCGGTCGCACGGTTCCAGACTGTAGCGCCTAGAACCGCTCGGCCACAGCGGCCGGGAGAGACCGGACAGGTGACGCATACTGGAGAGCAAGTAACGCGCCACCAGAAGTAGGACAGAAAGAAGCTTTAGGAAACTGCGTTTCGGAGTTCCAAATGGGTACAAACGAAACCAGTGCCGCAGTTGATCATGTGAACAGCGAGTGGTACAAATGTGATGTACGCATGTAGCTTTTGGGCGTCTGGAGTGGGCACAGAACATCCGATTGGTGGAAACGAACTAGGAAGGAGTAAAGTGCTGAATTTCCGTGCAGTTTAATGGTAGGGCCCTTGCGATTGGCAGGGAGAGTTTCCCAAAAAATTAGAGGAACGCTCCTATTGGTCGAAAAAAGCCATGATGTGGAGAACGAAAGAACCCAGGTGGGGAGACAGTTCAGTTACGAGAAAGACAATGGCGAAATTTTCGGGGACTCTTCTCTGAGCTGGCGTCAAGTGCAGAAAGGGGCACATAGCACTCTGTACGACGCAGAGAAGAAATTTGAAGACTGATTCACTGCAGCTGACAGTCAGCTAGATATTAGCTGTAGTGTCATTGAGCTCCAACTGTGGAGAAACGAACCAGCCAGTTAGTTAATTGTTCTTGCGAGGACTGAGAGGGCATTTTAATATGCACGCTGATCCAACCATGCACGTGCATATCGCCATATCCCGAGTAAGGGATGAGAATAGTGTTTTCTCATATAACAAGAAACATAGGGAGAGTTTCTGCTGGAAAAATCAGCAAAGGCTTAATTAGTTTTTATAGGAATTTCAGAAGATGAGAGTAGCCATGCAGGTGGCAGTTCATCGCAACTAAGGTAAATACCGCAAGCAGAAGCATAAACGTGTTGGTTCACCAGCTTGCGTCCACTGTAAACTCGAGCGACCTTGGGTAATCTTTTGCTCAACTTGTCATAAAAGCAACTATCCTCTGTGGACATGATTGTCATCCTAAATAGTACCAAACTTTGAACCAGAATCGCATGATTTATCGTAGTAACATCATGACGTAGTCGTAGGAATAAATTTGTAAAGAAACTTCTGGTTGGAATTTTCCATTGTTGTGTTTAGGATTATTTCACTTTCTGAGGACGAGATGCGTTCGTTCGACAACTGTCACAACATTGTCACAATGTAAACTGCGTAAAAGCGTGTATTTCTGTGATAAGATTGTAACATTAACTTACCCAGTTGTTGTTCTGTCCTCAAAACCTTATAGGTCTAAAGATCTTTTCGATCCCACACACGGCCAAAACTTCCCCGATACGATCTGCAATGTATTAATGAGCTGCAGAAAATATTTTCCTAATGGCGGCCGTTCTCTAGGGCTTCTTCTTCCTTCAGTCAATCTCCTTACTAGCATATGCATTTTTCTTGAAGGCTGATCGTAAGCGATTTTATTCAGCCTGAAAGATAAACCCGCTTGCAGATTTTGGTGGCTCTGTCCATCAAGGTTTTAATGCTATCTCTTTTTTGTCCAAGATGATGGTTTGATTCCTTGTGGAGGTATCGATCAGTGTGTGTGTCCTTTCCGTATGCCTCATGGCCCAGATTCCCGACCTCCCGTTTTGATTACATATACATCCAGAAAATTAAGTTGACCTTTGCTCCCTTTCGCCATCGTAAACTGTATCTTTGGGTTAATACGGTTGAGATGCACCAAGAGGACGTCCGGCTCCTCTTCACTGTGAGTCCATACACGACAAAGCAATCGTCCAGACAGCGTTACCACTTGGATGGTCTTTTACTGGACGCCTCTAGCGCCCGCTGTTCGGAGGGCTCCATAAGTAAATTGACAACAGCTGAACTAAGAGGGTTGCCCATAGCCGCCCCGTCGATTTGTTTGTAAAATTTATTGTTGTACTGGAAACCAGTTGCGGTACGGCAGTGTCTAAATAAAGCCACTACGTCAGTCCTAAAAATATCTGCTATATATGGAATAGCTTCGTTTATAGGAACTATAGAAAAAGGAAAACTACATCAAAACTGACAAAATACCACATCAGCTGACGTTAATCTCCTCCGGTTGCTCAATATAATAGAGTTGTTAATGTGACTGTCATTTCTACCTGTATACGGTTACAGAAAAGAGGCAAGATATCGAGCCACTTCACGGGTGTGAGATTCTGTGGCACTCACAATCGGTTGCAGAGGAATATGTTGCTTATACATCTTTGGCGGACCGTATAATCTGGGTGGAAAGGTTCTGTTTTGCAGAGCTTTTATCGTCCGATGAGAAAAAAAGACTGTTTTATCAGCTGACTGGTGACTGTCAAAATTTTCGTTATAGGATCCTTCTGAAGCTTTTTGTAAGTAGTGGGGCGCAAAGGTCACTAATCTTCCTGTGGTAATCTTCGCTCTTGATCAAAACCGTGGCTTTACCTTTGTCAGCTGCAAGTACAATGAACCCGTTATCCACACTGATCTCCGTCAGTGCCGTCCTTTCCGACTGAGACAAATTACTGGTAGGTGGCTCCGCTTTGCCTAATATTCCGGCCACTTCCGACCTAATTTCGTCAGCAAACTATGGTGACAAGCGACGGGTTCCCGCCTCCACATTTGCAGTAATGTTCTCTGTGGGAACCTTTAGTGGTGTCACTGCAAAGTTACCTCATTTCGGTAGAACTGAACTTTCTTCTTTGGTTAATTACCGTTCGAGAATTGTCATCGACTGATGTTTCACGTCAGCCTCTCTATAAGCCGTCAAAATTACTATTCTGCCTATTAGTCGGTACCGAGTTCCGTGCCGGCCGCGGTGGCCTAGCAGTTCTAGGCGCTGCAGTCCGGAACCGCGGGACTGCTACGGTCGCAGGTTCGGATCCTGCCTCGGGCATGGATGTGTGTGATGTCCTTAGGTTAGTTAGACTGATGACCTAAGATGTTAAGTCCCATAGTGCTCAGAACCATTTTGAACTGAGTTCCGTAGTCGTGAACGCTGGCCGTCCACCTCATTGGAGATGCACTACTGGCCATTAAAATTGCTACACCACGAAGATGACGTGCTACAGACGCAAAATTTAACCGACAGAAAGAAGATGCTGTGAAATGCAACAGATTAGCTTTTCAGAGCATTCACGCAAGGTTGGCACCGGTGACGACACCTACAACGTGCTAACTTGAGGACAGTTTCCAACCGATTTCTCATACACAAACAGCAGTTGACCGGCGTTAGCTGGTGAAACTTTGCTGTGATGCCTCGTGTAAGGAGGAGAAGTGCGTACCATCTCGTTTCCGACTTTGATAAAGGGCGGATTGTAGTCTATCACGATTGCGGTTTATCGTTTCGCGACATTGCTGCTCGCGTTGGTCGAGATCCAGTGACTGTTAGCAGAATATGGAATCGGTGGGTTCAGGAGGGTAATACGCAACGCCGTGCTGGATCCCAACGGCCACGTATCACTAGCAGTCGAGATCCAATGACTGTTAGCAGAATATGGAATCGGTGGGTTCAGGAAGGAAATATAGAACGCCGTGCTGGATCCCAAAGGCCTCGTATCACTAACAGTCGAGATGACCGGCATCTTATCCACATGGCTGTAACGGATCGTGCAGCCACGTCTCGATCCTGAGTCAACAGATGAGGACGTCTGCAGAACAACAACCATTTACACGAACAGTTTGACGACGTTTGCAGCAGCTCGGAGACAATGGCTGCGGTTACCCTCGACGCTGCATCACAGACAGGAGCGCCTGCGATGGTGTACTCGACGACGAACCTGGGTGCACGAATGGTAAAACGTCATTTTTTCGGATGTATCCAGGTTCTGTTTACAGAATCATGATGGTCGCATCCGTGTTTGGCGACATCGCAGTGAACGCACATTGGAAGCGTGTAGTCGTCATCGCCATACTGGTATGTCACGCGGCGCGATGGTATGGAATGCCATTGGTTACACGTCTCGGTCACTTCTTGTTCGCATTGACGGTACTTTGAACAGTGGACGTTACATTTCAGATTTGTTACGACCAGTGACTCTACCCTTCATGCGATCCCTGCGAAACCCTACATTTCAGCAGGATAATGCACGACCGCATGTTGCAGGTCCTGTACGGGCCTTTCTGGATACAGAAAATGTTCGACTGCTGCCCTGGCCAGCACATTCTCCAGATCTCTCACCAACTGAAAACGTCTGGTCAATGGTGTCCGAGCAACTGGCTCGTCACAATACGCCAGTCACTACTCTTGATGAACTGTGGTATCGTGTTGAAGCTGCATGGGCAGCTGTACCTGTAGACACTATCCAAGCTCTGTTTGACTCAATGCCCAGGCGTATCAAGGCCGTTATTACGGCCAGAGGGGGCTGTCCTGGGTACTGATTTCTCAGGAACTATGCACCCAAATTGCGTGAAAATGTAATCACATGTCAGTTCTAGTATAATATATTGCTCCAATGAATACCTGTTTATCATCCGTATTTATTTTTGTTGTAGCATTTTTAATGGCCTGTAGTGTACAACAGCTTACTGCCAGTTGCACCCAGTTCTCGCCGCACCTGGTGGATCCCGTCCAATAGCATCACTAGTTCCATGCGGTTGTGAATACGGTTATCTTGCGCCGACTCAAACATTCTCCTCACCTTCAGAAATTTCAGATCTGTCGCAGTATTCCGGCAGAGGAATAGCAAAGTGGGCTGAGCGTTCTTCTTGCGCAGTCCCTGCAGTCGCCGGACTAAAACCGACACGTCCTCCCGGTTGAGGCGTTTAATCATGGAATGTAGGTTTTCGCGATTGGCGTCTTTTTCAGTTAAAATATTCCTGGCTGAAAGGCCTTGGTGGATGCATAAAACAGCTTCCTCACGTTTCATCTCCAACTGAGGGAGACATCTTCCGAGGTAAAACGGGTAATGCCACTAAGGCTTGAAGGGTTCTCGCATTTGTAGAGGTCACAACCATACGTCACGTGATGCCGACTGTGACTGTCTCTGGATGGTGTCATCACTCACGATCAGACACAATCGATTGTCACTCTGCTGTCGCGAAATCGACGTCCACATTTTGTGCTTCAAACCTTCTTTTTTTCTGTTAAAACTATCATGGTGTTTATGAATCTCTGATGCTTCTCTATACGTGCGTGCATGGAAGTGCAATGTCCACGCTAAACCGCTCGTCCGACTAAATTTTATTTCGTGGTTCCCATCTCGAAAAATAGTGTACGGTTATTAATTTGTCTTCGATCCCTAGTTACACTGCGGGGAGGATCAACAGTTAGAGGTGTGCTTTGGAATGCGTTCAATCCTCTGATTAAGAGCTTGTCTTAAAACATGTAAAACGTGACCCGATAAGAGTATTATGATTTATTGCCGCAACGGATAAAGCTAGGAAGTGCGAGCACTCAGAAGAAGCAACGTATCGTAAGCTCCTCTCAATCTTCTTCTATAATTCATTGCTATTACCTATTCAGCCCTTTGTTTCGGAAGCTTGTTGATTTCTCAGATGGAAAAATAATCTGTATGGAACTAGCATTATTTGCGGCAACTGCAGGGTTTCCTCATTTATTTTCTTAAACCCAAGATTGTAGGGGAACGCACTGGAACACAATAGATACAGTTGCTGTATAACTGTCCGTCTCAAACGTTACACAACACTGGTGTGCAAAGCTTAAGGAAAAAATAGCTTTTGCATTAAGTTCCAAATTACATAGCGCGATGAAACCATAGATAGAAAGAAATGCTACAGTATCGTAGAGAAGGCAACTGAAAGAAATACGCATTGAGACGAACACAAATGACACTTCTATTCAAAGATAATAATTACAGCAACATCCTTACGATTCATGATCGTCTCCCGGACATTACAAAAGGTGGGACATTGTTCCTAATGGTGTGTGTGATTACCACAGACGGCATTGCGTGCTCTGTAATGCGCTCCGATGCTGGCCTCTGGGTTGGTAAGGAATTCGAGTCCACCAGCAGCGCGATTTACCACTGCTGGATGTTCGTTGACGCATGTGGACGTGCCACAGTGTGCTCGATGGCATTTAAGTCGGGAGAACGATTAGGCCACTCCATTCGCCATAAATTTTCTCGTTCGAAGAGCTCTTCCATCAGCTATGTTCGATGCTTTACGCATAGTCATCTATAGAAGTAACCCCTGAGAAGATGCACATCAAAAAGGAGTACATGTCACAAACGGCTTTGTCCGGTGAGTGTACCATCTTCAAAGATCTGGGCGTCAGTACGCCGATGCCACATTACACACTGAAGCGCCAAAGAAACTGGTATAGAGATGCGTATTCAAATACAGAGGTATGTAAACCGGCAAAACCCCGGCACTGCGCTTGGCAACGCCTATATAAGATAAAAAGTGCCTGTCGCTGTTGTTAGATCTGTTACTGCCGCTACAATGGCAGGTTATCAAGATTTAAGTGAGCATCTCCGAGGTAGCGATGAAACAGGGGATTTTCCCGTACGACCGTTTCACGACTGTACCGTGACTATCAGAAATCCGGCAAAACATCAAATCTCCGACATCGGTGCGGCCGGAAAAAGATCCTGCAAGAATGGGTCGAACGCCGACTGACGAGAATCGTATAATGTGACAGAAGTGCTGCCTTTCCGAAAATTGCTGCAGATTTCAATGCTGGGACATCAAGAAGTTTTAGCGTGCGAACCATTCAACGAAACATTATCGACATGGGCTTTCGGAACCGAAGGCCCACTCGAGTACCCTTCATGACTGCACGAAACAGAACTTTACACCTCGCCTGGGCCCATCAACACAGGCATTGGACTCTTGATGACTGGAAACATCTTGCCTGGTCGGACGAGTTTCGTTTCAAATTGTATCGAGCGGATGGACGTGTACGGGTATGGAGACAACCTCATGAATCCATGGACCCTGCATGTCAACAGGGGACTATTAAGCTTGTGGAGGCCCTGTAATGGTGTGGGGCGTATGCAGTTTGAGTGATATGGGACCCCTGAGATACGTCTAGATACGACTATGGCAGGCGACACGTGCTTAAGCATGCTGTCTGATCAACTCCATCCATTCATGTCCATTGGGAATTCCAACGGACTTGACCAATTCCAGCAGGACAATGCGACACTCCACACGTCCGGAATTGCTACAGGGTGGCTCCAAGAACACTTCTGAGTTGAAACACTAATGCTGGCTACCAAATTCCACAGACACGAACATTTTTGGGCACATCTGGGACGCCTTGCAACGTGCTATTCAGAAGAAATCTCCACTCCCTCGTACTCTTACGGATTTATGGACTGCCCTGCAGGATTCGTGGTGTCAGTTCCCTCCAGCGTAGTCAGACATTAATCGAATAATGCCACGTATGTGTACCAGTTTCTTTGGCTCTTCAGTTTATCTCTCTACACCATAGCACCTGGAGCACGAAAGCGACCATGTTCGACAATATTCCTGGGTGCATTATGTGTTTCCACCTTTGGCCATATCAGGGTGTGTCCGGTGTTATGGTGTGGAGATGCATAATGTTGCGTGGGCACATTGCCCTCCAAATCTCTGAACACGATGTACTCGTTGATCAACGTTATTATGATACTGTACTCCAACCGTATGCGTCTTCTCAGGGGTCGAATCTGCCCTAACTTCATTTCTATGGATGACAATGCGCGATCGCAAACCAACTGCGGAGGTGGTGGAGCCTCCGGACGTGGCGATATGTGGCGACTGGACTGCCCTGCCCCTGTGCACGTGTGGGATGCTATGGGGGGGGGGGGGGGGGGGCATCCTGCACCAAAGGCCGTCCACCAGTAGTCAACCGCTCTGGTGGAGCAATGGAGAGTCTTACAAACTTTGTGGCATGTGAGCAGTTGTAGAGCATGCATTGCCGTCCACGAGGATTAAACACCCCATTAAGAAACACGTCCCGCATTTTATACAGGTCGAGGACCATCCTGAATCACGATAACTACAGTATGATTATTTTCTTTCGATAAATGTGTCATTTCCATTAGCTTCATTGCGTAGTTATTTTACTTACCTTCTTTTACTTGCTGTACTATCCTGCAGAACTTTTTGTGTGCGGATCAAGCATAATTGAGTATGCTATTTGGCACATCACAACATGCAAACGCTACTTTCGTCCTTACGTTTTGTACACCAGTGTGGAATTACCGATCTCGTTATTCATTTGGATATGATCAAGAAAGGACATTACGTACAGATAAAGGCTACATGAAATGCATACATAGGTGCGTGTACCGACAACCATCAGCTATACAGGGTGTTACAAAAAGGTACGGCCAAACTTTCAGGAAACATTCCTCACACACAAATAAAGAAAAGATGTTATGTGGACATGTGTCCCGAAACGCTTAATTTCCATGTTAGAGCTCATTTTAGTTTCGTCAGTATGTACTGTACTTCCTCGATTCACCGCCAGTTGGCCCAATTGAATGAAGGTAATGTTGACTTCGGTGCTTGTGTTGACATGCGACTCATTGCTCTACAGTACTAGTATCCAGCACATCAGTACGTAGCATCAACAGGTTAGTGTTCATCACAAACGTGGTTTTGCAGTCAGTGCAATGTTTACAAATGCGGAGTTGGCAGATGCCCATTTGATGTATGGATTAGCAAGGGGCAATAGCCGTGGCGCGGTACGTTTGTATCGAGACAGATTTCTATAAAGAAGGTGTCCCGACAGGAAGACGTTCGAAGGAATTGATCGGCGTCTTAGGGAGCACGGAACATTCCAGCCTATGACTCGCGACTGGGGAAGACCTAGAACGACGAGGACACTTGCAATGGATGAGGCAATTCTTCGTGCAGTTGACGATAACCCTAATGTCAGCGTCAGAGAAGTTGCTGCTGTACAAGGTAACGTTGACCACGTCGCTGTATGGAGAGTGCTACGGGAGAACCAGTTGTTTCCGTACCGTGTACAGCGTGTGCAGGCACTATCAGAAGCTGATTGGCCTCCATGGGTACACTTCTGCGAATGGTTCATCCAACAATGTGTCAATCCTCATTTCAGTGCAAATGTTCTCTTTACGGATGAGGCTTCATTCCAAGGTGATCAAATTGTAAATTTTCACAATCAACATGTGTGGGCTGACGAGAATCCGCACGCAATTGTGCAATCACGTCATCAACACAGATTTTCTGTGAACGTTTGGGCAGGCATTGTTGGTGATGTCTTGATTGGCTCCCATGTTCTTCCACCTACGCTCCATGGAGCACGTTATCATGATTTCATACGGGATACTCTACCTGTGCTGCTAGAACATGTGCCTTTAGAAGTACGATACAACATGTGGTTCATGCACGATGGAGCTCCTGCACATTTCAGTCGAAGTGTTCGTACGCTTCTCAACAACAGATTCGGTGACCGGTGAATTGATAAAGGCGGACCAATTCCATGGCCTCCACGCTCTCCTGACCTCAACCCTCTTGACTTTCATTTATGGGGGCATTTGAAAGCTCTCGTCTACGTAACCCCGGTACCAAATGTAGAGACTCTTCGTGCCCGTATTGTGGACGGCTGTGATACAATACGCCACTCTCCAGGGCTGCATCAGCGCATCAGGGATTCCATGCGACGGAGGGTGGATTGATGTATCCTCGCTAACGGAGGACATTTTGAACATTTCCTGTAACAAAGTGAAGTCACGCTGGTACATTCTGTTGCTGTGTGTTTCCATTCCATGATTAATGTGATTTGAAGAGAAGTAATAAAATGAGCTCTGACATGGAAAGTATGCGTTTCCGAACACATGTCCATATAACATATTTTTGTGAGGAATGTTTCCTGAAAGTTTGGCCGTACCTTTTTGTAACACCCTGTATTACCGTGCGGGGGGGAATTCTAGTTGAAATGAGCTTGCCATCTGTGGGCGGATATATGCGGTTTGCAGTACCTGTGTTGTTTCGAAGTACGATGCGATATCGTTTTGTATCGTATCTGATAAAGGCTAGTTGGCCCGCATCTCGTGGTCGTGCGGTAGCGTTCTCGCTTCCCACGCCCGGGTTCCCGGGTTCGATTCCCGGCGGGGTCAGGGATTTTCTCTGCCTCGTGATGGCTGGGTGTTGTGTGATGTCCTTAGGTTAGTTAGGTTTAAGTAGTTCTAAGTTCTAGGGGACTGATGACCATAGATGTTAAGTCCCATAGTGCTCAGAGCCATTTGAACCATTTGAACTAAAGGCTAGTTCCAGTACGTAACACATACTCATGCAATTAACCTCACACCGGGCAGTCGTATCGACTACTAATTACCAGAGGCAAGCTGAGCAGACGTGGAGTATAGCAGATAACGGGTGAGGCCTACGTCAAAGACAAAAATAAATCAACAAATAAATTGTAATGCGGGGGACACACAGACGAGGGAGTACGAACTAAACACGCGCAGTATGGGGGTTGGGTTGTTTGGGGGAAGAGACCAAACAGCGAGGTCATCGGTCTCATCGGATTAGGGAAGGATGGGGAAGGAAGTCGGCCGTGCCCTTTCAAAGGAACCATCCCAGCATTTGCCTGGAGCGATCACGGAATACCTAAATCAGGATGGCCGGACGCGGGATTGAACCGTCGTCCTCCCGAATCACGCAGTAATGAATAACGGTCTCACTCAGTACAGAAAACAACAGTAGACACTGCTTATAAGTGCACACGGAATTTACTGATTCGTTATACTCAGAATTTAAAAGGACATCCTATTGACCGTCGGCGCTGAAATCTTAACCGCGAGGAGGTACGAGCAGATGAAAGTGCACTTACCGTCGACAAAGAACCCGTTATTGAAGTCGATTCAGACCGACTCAAAATGTACGTGTAAACAGCTACAAATGAATATTATCGAAAGTGTTTCAACCTCGAGCTGAAACCTCGCAAAACTTGAGCACTTACGCCGATGGGTCAAGATTTACACAAAGAGATTTCTCAAAGATTTCACAGAAAAATAGTGAAGCTAGGGACCTCACAATACTTCTCTGCTACAGGTGAGTCTGGAACAAAGAGGGTTCAATCTCATCATTCTGATACGTCTCTTGGGACACTGGCAACAGCCTCTAACAGGGCGAGCGCTCACTTACTGCCCCGAAGACAGAACGCTTATCACGGTGGCCGCCGAGAAATCGTTGAAACTGTGGTATATCTTTGACACATCTACTAATCTCTTCTTTTTGTAAAAACTTGCCCATGAAATTAGGCTGGCAGTGGTTCCAATCTACTAATGCATGTGTGGTTAAGTCGCGCAAATATTCAAACTTCGAAAACATTCATATAGGAACAGAGAAGGGATATGCAAGGATCAGGATGGACATGCATCAATAAATAAATGAAACAACTCCAAAGACTTTTGTTTCCCTGAGTAGTTAAATCCGCGACAAGAATGTTGGCATTAAATATGTGAAAATAGCACCAAATGAGATCGATAATGAAATGGTGTATACGGTACCGTTTCAAAAGGCTGTTTATTTCATTTCAATCAAACCTGAATGCCTTGGAAATCGTTTATACAAGTACATTACTAGACATTAAAATTGCTGCACCAAGAAGACGACGTGCTACAGACGCGAAATTTAACCGACAGGAAGAAGATGCTGTGATATGCAAATGATTAGCTTTTCCGAGCATTCACACAGGGTTGGCGCCGGTGGCGAAAACTACAACGTGCTGACATGAGGAAAATTTCCAACCGATTTCTCATACACAAACAGCAGTTGACCGGCGTTGCCTGGTGAAACGTTGTTATGATGGCTCCTGTAAGGAGGAGAAATGCGTACCATCACGTTACAACTTTGATAAAGGTCGGATTGCAGCCTATCGCGATTGTGGTTTATCGTATCGCGACATTGCTGCTCGCGTTGGTCGAGATCCAATGACTGTTAGTAGAATATGGAATCGGTGGGTTCAGGAGGGTAATACGGAACGCCGTGCTGGATCCCAACGGCCTCCTATCACTAGCAGTCGAGATGACAGGCACGTTATCCGCGTGGCTGTAACGGATCGTGCAGCTACGTCTCGATCCCTGAGTCAACAGACGGGGACGTTTGCAAGACAACAACCATCTGCACGAACAGTTCGACGACGTTTGCAGCAGCATGGACTATCAGCTCGGAGACCATGGCTGCGGTTACCCCTGACGCTGCACCACAGACAGGAGCGCCTGCGATGGTGTACTCAATGACGAACCTGGGTGCGCGAATGGCAAAACGTCATTTTTTCGGGTGAATCCAGGCTCTGTTTACAGAATCACGGTGGTCGCGTCCGTGTTTGGCGACATCGCGGTGAACGCACATTGGAAGCGTGTATTCGTCATCGCCATACTGGCTTATCACCCGGCGTGTTGGTGTGGGGTGGCACTGGTTACACGTCTTGGTCACCTCTTGTTCGCACTTTGAATAGTGGACGTTACGTTTCAGGTGTGTTACGACCCGTGGCTCTACCCTTCATTCGATTCCTGCGAAACCCTACATTTCAGCAGGATAATGCACGACCGCATGTTGCATGTCCTGTACGGGCCTTCCTGGATACAGAAAATGTTCGACTGCTGCCATGGCAAGCACATTATCCAGATCTCTCACCAACTGAAAACGTCTGGTCAATGGTGGCCGAGCAACTGGCTCGTCACAATACGCCAGTCACTACTCTTGATGAACTGTGGTATCGTTTTGAAGCTGCATGGGGAGCTGTACCCGTACACGCCATGCAAGCTCTTGGTGTAGCAATTTTAATGGTCAGTAATGTGTCAAAACGATGTACTAGATTAATAGAAATAGCAAGGTTTCATGGTACTAGGCGCAAGAGGTGGAACCATCCATGGATTTATAGTTATGTAATAACTGTATAAACATACAGCAACAGAGGACATTGTAAAACATTGTAAAAACTGCATTACGAAGAATTATTCACTGGATTTCTGCAAATGACCTCTATCTTAATTTTAAGAACATACATATTCAAGAATATTTTGGAAAGCTTTCCGTAGGAAAAACAGCGATCGGTAAAATTATAGTAAAATAATTTCATAAAACAGCATCGATCACCTGTGTGTCGTATATGGTTCGTTTGATGATCGGTTTGCGCCTTTTGAAAGACGATTATCAGACCATCTGTTTACTCCTCGGTGACGGCAGGAGCCGGTGGCGTGGCGCAGGATGCTGTGGAGATTTGTGAAACACTGCAGAGCGGCCTTTACCACGCCACCGGCTCCGAAAAATAATCTTATGAAACACCGAAACCGGTCGGCAAACGAACTGTATATGACGTACATCCGATGGAGGCTGTTTCATTGAAATAATTTTAATGTTACTGCACATTCAATGCTTCGCTTCGAAGGGTGCGAAAGCAGGGACAAATTTAAATCTTGAGCAAGAGATAATAAGTACTGAAGAAGTTTTAAAACCCTTGGGAGCAAATACACACGAAAATTGTAATTAAAAAAAATATTTTTTCAGTCACTTTTGTAGTTCGTGTTATGGAAGTTGTTGGAGTCAAACAAACTACACTCATGCTCATAAATTAAGGATAATGCTGATACACGGAGAAAAAACGCTCTGGTGGGCGGTTTGCGGGTTTAAATCAGCCCGGGATATGACCTTGCGGTGAATTTGACCTGCGGTCGTCGTACGGTGGCGCTGGCAGCAGTCCACATACGGAGAGGTGTGTTGGTGCATGTCAGAGTACGGTGCAGCGAGTAAGTGTGCAGACGTTTTCAGACGTGCTAATGGTGACTGTGTGTTGAAAATGGCTCAAAGAACACATATTGATGACGTTATGAGGGGTCGAATACTAGGGCGACTGGAGGCTGGTCAAACACAGCAGGTCGTAGCACGTGATCTCAAGATTATGGCAACGTTTCCAGCAGACAGGAAACATGTCCAGGTGCTACAGTGAAAGATGTCCAAAGTGTACAACACCACATGAAGACCAATATTTCACCATCAGTGCCCGCAGACGGCCACGGAGTACTGCAGGTAGCCTTGCTCAGAACCTTAAAAAAATGGTTCAAATGGCTCTGAGCACTATGGGACTTAACTTCTGAGGTCATCAGTCCCCTAGAACTTAGAACTACTTAAACCTAACTAACCTAAGGGCATCACACACATCCATGCCCGAGGCAGGATTCAAACCTGCGACCGTAGCGGTCGCGCGGTTCCAGACTGAAGAGCCTAGAACCGCTCGGCCACAACGGCCGACTCACATGAATCACCTGAGTACAAATGACAGCTCCGCTAGTCTACTGCCCTTTTGTAGTTTGTTTACGTGACATTACTGCCGTCGCTGTTTGTGAACATAGCTATCCCTTTACTTTGTCACTTCATTGTACATCGAAATTGGACAAGATGGCAGGTAGTGGTCTCATACACCTAGATAGCATTTCCCGTTAACAGCGACCGTTTTGCCTTAAAAATACGTTCAAAATTTACCTTCTTCATATTAATTATATATATTATTAATGAAAGCGAATCTCTGACTTTCACTATTGTTTCAGTTTGTTTCCAAATAGTTGGCTGTTGTTTCTCTCATCGAAATCTCACACGATCAATGCATACGACATCACTGAAATTTCTTGTTTGGTAATTTAATAAAAGTGACATCAGATTACCACTGTCAACGTTAAGTAACGTGAGTTCAGTTTATAACTGCTATCACTCACAGTCGCACAACTTTATATCTGGTATTTTAAGTACATTAAGTGATCAAAACTATTCGGACACGCCCAAAAATATACGTTTTTCATATTAGGTGCATTGTGCTGCCACCTATTGCCCGGTACTCCATATTAGCGACCTCAGTAGTCATTAGACATCGTGAGAGAGCAGAATGGGGCATTCTGCGGAACTCAGAGACTTCGAACGTCATCAGGTGATTGGGTGTCACTTGCGTCATACGTCTGTACGCGATATTTCCACACTCCTAAACAGCCATAGGTCCACTGTTTCCGATGTGACAGTGAAGTGGAAACATGAAGGGACACTTACATCACAAAACCGTACAGGCCGACCTGAACTGTTGACTGACAGAGACTGCCGACGGTTGAAGAGGGTCGTAATGTGTAATAGGCAGACATCTATTCAGCCCAGCACACAGGAATTACATGCTGCATCAGGATCCACTGCAAGTACTATGACAGTTATGCAGGAGGTGAGAAAACTTGGATTTCATGGTAGAGCGGCTGCTCATAAGCCACACATCACGCTAGTAAATGCCAAACGACGCCTCGCATGGTGTAAGGAGCGTAAACATTAGACTACTGAACAGGCGAAAAACGTTGTGTGGAGTGACGAATCACGGTACACAAAGTGGCGATCCGATGGCGGGGTGTGGGTGTGGGGAATGCCCGGTGAACGTCATCTGCCAGAGTGTATAGTGCCAACAGTAAAATTCGGAGGCGGTGGTGTTGTGGTGTGGTCGTGTATTTCATGGAGGGGGCTTGCACTCCTTGTTGTTTTGAGTGCCACTATCACAGCACAGGTTTACATTGATGTTTTAAGCACCTTCTTGCTTCCCACTGTTGAAGAGCAATTCGGGGATGGCGACTGCATCTTTCAACACGATCGAGCACCTGTTCATAAAGCACGGCCTGTGGTGGAGTGGTTACA
Organism: Schistocerca americana; assembly: GCF_021461395.2. Taxonomy (NCBI): domain Eukaryota; kingdom Metazoa; phylum Arthropoda; class Insecta; order Orthoptera; family Acrididae; genus Schistocerca; species Schistocerca americana. The sequence continues at coordinate 434,966,372 of NC_060126.1, read as the reverse complement.
CGACAATAACATGACTATAATGGACTGACCTACACAGAGTCCTGACCTGAATCCTATAGAACACCTATGGGATGTTTTGGAAATCCGACTTCGTGCCAGACCTCACCGACCGACATCGATACCTGTCTTCAGCGCAGCACTCCGTGAAGAATGGGTTGCCATTCCCTGAGAAACCTTCCAGCACCTGACTGAACGTGTGTCTGCGACAGTGGAAACTGTCGTCAAGGCTAAGGGTGGGCCAACACCATAGTGAATTCCATCATTACCGATGGAGGGCCCCACGAACTTGTAAGTCATTTTCAGCTAGGTGTCCGGATACTTTTGATCACATAATGTATATGCCACAATCATTTTGTAGGTATTTTAAGCCTGCTCCTGCCGGTTATAAATTCCTATTAGGCCTGCAAAAACTCGGCCAACTCTTTAAAATACTCTGTTGAAGCGTGAAATGCGGTCATCATAATATAGACTTTCATAGAACATTAAATCACTATGGAGAGACAATAGTCTCGAGTTATTCGTCATCTGCCCTATAGATGGATTGTAGTCGGTAACATCCCACGTGACTCTCTGACTCTCTGATCCATTGGAACGGCGTACCTCGTATTCATAAGTCACATTATTGTTCAGCGACGACAAAACCTAACCTCCTGTTTACCTTGCAATATCTGTGTTCGTCCATAACAATCTAGAGCGTCGTAGACATCGGCGCTCGGTTAGATGCCGTATTGATTAAATTCAACATGCTGTTGGTAACTGGATGAAATCGACATATGTGAAGGTAATGTAGGTTGTACCCCAGGGCCTTTACTGTTTAAAATTTATGCCAATGGTCTGATGAATAACGCCAAAAACTGAAGGTTCTGTTGTCTATAAGAAGTTAACGAGGCTGGAGAGATCAGCGAAATGGAGGGAATACCTTTGGGGGACTGATGTTTGACGGAGCGACTGGCAGTTGACACTGGACGTAAATAAATGTAATATATTGCACACAGATATTCGAAGAGATCCATTACTGCTCAACTACTATTGCTGATAAATCGGTGGAAACAGTGACAAACGTAAAATATGTAGAAGTAACGGCACGAAGCTACCTAACGTAGAACGACAAAGTAAAACTAATTATAGGAAAAACAGATGTAGGGTGATATTCTTTGGGAAAATCCTAACGAACTGTAATTCATCCATGAAGGAAGTGGCTTATAAGTCACTAGTTTCACCAATTTTTGGACTTTCTTATCATTTGCGACACTTATCGACTAGATTATTAGAAAAATTTAGAAGATCCAGAATGATATTTCGTCACACGAGACTATTGTGGAGTTTCCCCACGAACTGCAGCAGCAGACGTCACAAGAGAGGCGTTGTGTACCACGGAGTGGTTTACTATTGAAATTCCGAGGGCATACCATCGAAGAAAAGATGGAGAACTCCTACATACATATTGCGAAATGCCCATCTCGAGAAAATCACAGAATTTGGAGCTGATGGGACATTTGTCAACAGCTGCTATTTTCACGCAACATTCGCGAATGGAAGGTTGTAATGTTGTTATGTGTAATGTTGTTGCTTTAATTTGTTCCTAAAGCGGTGCTGATATTCAAGACCATAAAAGTGGGTTAAAAGCTGTGAGCTAAGTGAGGAAGTTAACCTTGCATTACTGCGCAACTGTTTCACCAGGTATCCAGTCTACCTTACCAAATTCCCAATCACACTAACATTAATTATAATCTTTTAGTACTCATCTTACGATAACCGGTGATAGGTATATATAAAAAGACAATTTAAATAAAAGAAATAAATAAGTTTATATTTAGACATTTATTTTAACATTGATCATTGTTCTGTTAAATTTTCAGCATATCAAACTTGATTCATAACTAAAATGGTGCCTTATTTAGGACTGTGAAAACGTGAGTTTGCAATCTTACGGAACACATCAAATAGGGAGCCAAGATTGGGAGACTACATACAACACTGCATTCCTAAAATAACACACGAAGAACATTGAAACATATCCAAGAGGAAATCAACCACAACCAACCGACTCAATTTTCACCCAAAGAAGTTACGTTCATAGCGCAATCCTGTCCGTCATGAAATTACCACACACTGGTATACTAAATTCATACTAACTGTCTGTGAAATCTTCCCGAAAAGAAGAGCTGAGGGCTACTTTGATGCTTACACCACATGCTTCACGTGGTCAACTTGGTTTACACAAAGAGTGTAACTCCACAATAATTTTTGATATATAAAATAAATTACATCGAAACGCAATTTACAAAAGAAAAACCTCGAACTGGTTACTGTCGTCTTACTATTAACCTGATGGGTCAAACAATTGTATAAGCACGTGGTACTGGTCTCACAAAGTACACCCCACGTGGGTTGAACATAAAGAAAAGATGCTATATTGAAAAATATTGTCAAGAGGAGACGTTATAATCTCACGCACATTCGTATTTAAGATTGATGATCGTAGTTAGAGTTACTGATCAACACGTGGTTCCACTTTACTCACAAAGTAGTGACAAAGCAACTACTGGAAGATATTCTGAACTTCACACTCGAATTACACTGCGTTGCAATTTAAGATAACATTAGATATTTTAGATCCAAACCTGAAATAAAGGTGATTAAATTTTCAGTTAGGCTGAACTTAAGAAATCCATTGTCCTACGGACTTAGCCGACACACGCTTAGCCGGAGGTTCAAAAAATGGTTCAAATGGCTCTGAGCACTATGGGACTCAACTGCTGTGGTCATCAGTCCCCTAGAACTTAGAACTACTTAAACCTAACTAACCTAAGGACATCACACACATCCATGCCCGCGGCAGGATTCGAACCTGCGACCGTAGCAGTCGCACGGTTCCGGACTGCGCGCCTAGAACCGCGAGACCACCGCGGCCGGCGCTTAGCCGGAGGTCTTACCACTTCAGACGCTCGCCGCGGACAGACTCCCTGGGCCGCTACCGAGCGTGCTTAACAGATACAAACGGAAGTGACCAGAGAGGCAGCTTCCTATACCAACATGACAAGGGACGAACAGAACCATACTAAGAATAGAAACCTCTCTGCTTTTAGAAAGCGTAGCTACCTGTTCCGACGTTGGTCCTACTGTTCTCTAGCAGACAGACTTGTCTGCTACCATCAAGCATGCAACTAGAAATACATTTGCTCATTCATCCTCTCACACAGAAGGGAAGGGGGATGACAGTATCTCATCATATACAGTATATAAAAGAAAGCGGATGTAGGTTCCGTATGAGACTGTGTGACATGAATTACATATAAACTGTGTTTTAAAGTGTAGTAGTGTGACAGATCGTTCTTGTTTATGTGTAAAAGTAACACGTTCCACTGCTCAGTCTCCTCCCAGATAGTCAGAAACACCAAGGCAAATTTAGAAGAGGAATTTCTGCCGTAAATGACAACATATTTAAGAAATTAACATGAAAGGAATCCAACAGAGACCTTTCAAGGTGGAAGGACGGAAATGATATTGCTACCATAAGTACCCTCCGCCCGACACCGCGGAGTGGTCTGATTAGTATAGATGTGGCTGTAGCAGCGTCGAAGGCTCGCTGCAAAATGCTAGAGTGAGAAACTATAAAACACTGTATTGGGCTTTCACGTCGTGAAATATTGATTTGCATAATGCTATTAGTAGTTTGGTAACTGGGTAACGGGCCATTGATAGATTCTTAGTGGTAGAAAGTTGTTTTGCCTTTCTTTTTAGGTATTTTTTTTATCTTTTTGTAATATCAGTACGTAATACCAGTAATAAGTATTGTAGGCACTTTTCATGAGAATTAAAGTAACTTACGGAAATGCAACCGGGTGAGGTCGTTGATAACCTCCGATATTTTGACACCGGAGCACACCCTGCCATTTTCAAGGCATAACTGCAGTAAGTAGTTACCGCAGTAAGTGCTGTGCAAGGGAACGTAAGAACTCCGTTTGCAGAGAAACTTCAGGAAGATGACACACACACACACACACACACACACACACTATAGACACAGCGCCATCACAAACCAAAGATGATCGTCATCAAACGTTATCGATAGAGATATTAATTATCAACGGATGTGGCAGCATTAATTCTACCTCTCTGTTTTTTCGACAATGGAAAAGGCAGTAGTCCAAGCAGAATGTAAACAAAAACTATCCTCTATATTTATAAGGTTAATTGCTAACTTAATGTCAACAGCTTCCTTGATCATATTATCCTAGTAGCTGGAACTGCATGCCAGAATCTCCGTGTTCTCATATTCTATAGGATGACAGGTGGCAAGACAACGTTCTGAAGTATACAATTTGCTCGGCTGTTGTAAGCGTGTGTGACGTTTGTGCTCAGTACACCGGTCCTCCACAGTCCCGATACTCTGACCAATATATGACGTGCCACTACTGCAAGGAATACACCCGCCTTATGCAAACCAAGATCATCCTTTACGAGGACGCCGATCTTTGACGGTCGTCGAGAAACACATTTCACATCATATTGCCGCAAATTAACGACAATTCCTGGTGGAAATGCTCCCTGCATAACGTAAAAAGCGCAGCTCTTACTTGCTACAGTTAATATCTTGAAAATGGAAGAGTATGCTCCTGTAGAAATACCGGCCGTTGTCGACGACATCACATGTCTACATTCCCGTAAGTTATTCGAGATAGTGTACTGCGGGAGAAAGTCAATATATGACTTGTCTTCTTTATTTTAGCTATCTAGAATATAGGATGTAAATATTAAAAATAAATAAGTAAATAGAATCTCTTCAATCTGGGCAACTCTTTGCCGAACAATACAACAAAATGTTTAAAGATATGAGCCCTTTTATCGATCGATATCAATATCAGCTGTATATTGAATTAAATCGGGTAATGTTGCGGGAATTAGATTAGGAAATGAGACGCTTAAAGTAGTAAATGAGTTTTGCTATTTGGGGAGGAAAATAAAAGATGATGGTCGAAGTAGAGAGCATATAAAATGTAGACTGGCTATGGCAAGGAAAGCGTTTCTGAAGAAGAGAAATTTGTTAACATCGAGTATAGATTTAAGTGTCAGGATGTCTTTTCTGGAAGTATTTGTATGGAGTGTAGCCATGAATGGAAGTGAAACGTGGACGATAAGTAGTTTGGACAAGAAGTGAATAGAAGTTTTCGAAATGTGGTGCTACAGAAGAATGCTGAAGATTAGATGGGTAGATCACATAACTAATGAGGAGGTATTGAATTGAATTGGGGAGAAGAGGAGTTTGTGGCACAACTTGACTAGAAGAAAAGATCGGTTGGTAGGACATACTCTGAGGCAGTATCAAGGGATCACCAATTTAGTATTGGAGGGCAGCGTGGAGGTTAAAAATCGTAGAGGGAGACCAAGAGATGAATACAGTAAACAGATTCAGAAGGATATAGGTTTCAGTAGGGGGAGATGAAGAAGCTTACACAGGATAGAGTAGCATTGAGAGCTGCATCAAACCAGTCTCTGGACTGAAGACCACAACCACATCAATATCAGGCTCACTAGAAGTCAATGCCAACAATGGTCTCTGCTCCATGTAGACCCCTCTGAATATCTTGACAAAGGAGAGGTAGTTCGTTCCGCTCCGTATGAGGAAAGGTACGACGCTTTAAATGAGTTTTGATCGCTCTCCCCCGAAGAACAGATTAAATGGCAAGGCGACCCCAATCTGCACGAAGCACTCGCTGGACCCGTAGTGGATGGCAACGTTACATCTCTCCTGTGTTGACGCCTTACTAATTTCTACTGAACAAGGAAAACAACGCATGACGGTAGCTAGCTACAATTTGGGACACTGCGAAACTTCTAGAGCGCCAGCTGTGGAGTATGGTCGTTACTACTGGCCATCGATCGGCAAAGATTTGGAGCTGACGGTTCGCAGCTATCCGAGCTGTGATGCCCAGTCCACCTCACACACTGCCACTTCTGCCGTCGCGATGACTATGCGTGCTCATTACTCAAGCCATGACGAGTATTTTTGTTAACCCATATGGAAGGTCGCCGTTTTTGTATCGGATCCCCTCAAGAAGGTGTGGTTTCATGTGAATGGACATTATTAAAAGAAATTATGAAGCGGTTGCAGCTCAATAAGCGCACAGACGTGGTTGCAGCCTGAGACGCCCGCTGAACCCGTAGGGCAGAACAGGTGATTAGGATTGTGGAAAGGGCCAAATAAGGTGTCGGTCAGGTTCACTCAAAATTGTAATTAATTGTATTTTAATAAAACCTTTAAACCAAAACGGCACATAGCCGAACCTTTAGAAATACGATTTTCAAAAAGGCAATTTTTTCAACGCTGAGGGCCTCCAAACAAGAAATCTTAAAAGTCAACAAAATAAAAATGCAGTTAAATTAGCAAATAAAATAATCAAATAATATGTGGTGTGACTGCTAGGTGGAAAGCCTCAAGGCAAAGGTAGATAGAACAAACATATGCAAGGTGCAATACAAGCGACTGAGGGCCACAATTTGAAAATTTTAAAATATATTACCATAATCTTTTAAGGCAGAAGGCCGTAATGTTTTTGCTTAAAGGGTAATTTCAACAATAAGATTTTAAGCGAATTAAGGCCCACAATTGATTTTCCAAAATTAAAAAATACATAAAGTCCAGTAAAAACAAGACTTTTTTTTAAATCATTGGCTACCACAAATTATAAACAGACAATTAAACACCGGTGAGAAGGACAATAAAGAAAACGGCACTCTAAAGCCTCCAGGGAGGTCGGTGTGCCCTCGTTCACTTAGGTGAGATAGGTGGTGAGCCCAACTACACTTGCCCGCATCTCGTGGTCGTGCGGTAGCGTTCTCGCTTCCCACGCCCGGGTTCCCGGGTTCGATTCCCGGCGGGGTCAGGGATTTTCTCTGCCTCGTGATGGCTGGGTGTTGTGTGCTGTCCTTAGGATAGTTAGGTTTAAGTAGTTCTAAGTTCTAGGGGACTGATGACCACAGCTGTTAAGTCCCATAGTGCTCAGAGCCATTTGAACCCAACTACACTTGATCTGTCGGAACCCAACCAGGGAACAACCAGGGACCGAACGGCACAACGACTTGCTTGCCACCAATTGGTACATGAGAACTCAAACACAAAAAGTTACGAACGTGATTATCCACAATGAAATATGTATTAGCTGTCAAAACTTCACACCGTGTTGGACAGCGACAACAGGTGAGGAAAGGACGCTGCCTGAAATCACGTTAGTGGCCAGAGCAGGAAACCAGAACACTAACAGCCACAAGGCAGAAAATTCCGCTGGTACACTTGAATTTGAAATACGGCAATATAGTTAACTTCACCCAAAAGGAACACTGCTGAATTTACGTCAGTGGCCAGGGCAGGTAACCAGAACACTAACGGCCACAAGGCAGAAAATTCCGCTGGTGCACTTGAATTGTAGTCAACCAATATAGTTAACTGCACCGCATGGCGGCTACATTTCAGCAACAGAAACACTCGGTGTTGTTCATAGGGAAACCTCCCCACCAGCGAACCACCAAAACGAACAACACAACATGAATGGACGTGGCTTGGGTAGTTGAAACCACTACTCAACTTTAACATCCTGGGTCGGTGAACCACGATGCTCGTAGCGATCGGACAGCTCCACACACGCTCCAAGACTGCGCAGGGACCGCCAGAGGACCCAGCCGACTGCACCGCGCGGAGATAACTTCCCTGGTCCGCAGCAGCCGACCGACTCCTCTCAGAAAGCCGACAACATCTAAAATAATTGTCAGTGGAAATAACGCCAACTACACACACAACCTGACAAACACTTGCACCAAGACCTGAACTATACCCAACAGTAACTAAGCACGCATCTAGAGAAATCGGGAGTCGTTGCATACACACATAGCTGACTCGTGAACGGTCGGCGAGCCAACACGCGTCGTCCGGTAGGATAGACCGACGATCCAAGACCGTGGCCCGACTCAAGTGATGCATGGCGTCAATGGTCAGGTGAGCCACGTCGACGCAGATCTCACTGCTGCTCATACCCGACTGCACTAGTGCCGCATTTCAACTCCCCGACTCGCAGGTCCGGACTGCGCTCCAGACGCGTTCTAACTGACTGGCAGACCCAAACTCGCAACCTGAACTGGCTTACGACAGACAACGACCGGGAAGTAATAGCAGTCGAGCAAAGATACTACGAGAGGGGATATATTGATACGCGGTGCTAACGCCGTTCACGGTCAGGCAAAGCACCGACTCAGTGACAGTAGTAATTTAATTTAACGTATTGAGGTGGAAGTACGTTCAAAACAGGGTGTAAAATACATGATGGCGGGAACACCAGCCACGTACGGCTCACAGCCTCTCGTCTAATTATACCCGAGCGCTACCAGTTTATTTCCGACCAGCACCAAAATGTCAAGTTTCACACTCCCATCCAACACAACGCCTCCCCATGTCAGGACTCCACCGTCACCAAAGTGTGTCTGATACCATTACCGAGACTGTTGGGAGATGTTGCTGTACGCTGCTGCTAGAAGAGGAGCAGGTTCTGTTGCTCACTCTACGTAGAGCCGCATAGGTATCCCACAGGTTCTGTGGCCTTCTCTCCGTTGGGCTATTTCAGTTCCTTTTCAATCCCGTGGTCATTTTTTGCGATATCTGTCATTCTGACGTACATGCGCCAGTTTAAGGGAGGAATCATAGTGCGAAACAGTTTCGGAAACTGGCGTTTAGTATTTTGGCCTTCTTTCTTTTCTTTGCCGTTTCGATTGCATTATGGTCATAGATTGTGTGGACAGGTAGCTTCGATCTGTTTATTGATCTGTTAACTGATTCAGAACATCCTGGGGTTTTCGTTCAAGTCGGTTGACAGAAGTTTACTTTCGAATTCGCTGAACCATTCGCGAATGGCTCCCCTAACGCTAATTTTATCTTCGTTCCGTTTTTCTTTGCCAGTGAGACTTTGGCTACGTTTAGATTTTCAGTGACGCTCTCTTTGCTTTAGGTCTGTCTTTCTGAAACGTCTGCGGACCTGGGGCGGGTCCTTGCCATCGGTCACAATTTTACTCGGCTCATATCTCTCTGGGGTACAATACCCAACTTTGTCCAACGACGCTCAATTTTTTCGTGTCGACTGCTGAAGTTATGTGAAATCCGTTTTCTTTTCGCTCTTTCTAAGGTTTCTTCGCATTTCAATTCACAGCCGTATTCAGTGACGCAGTAACGGCCTTATGGTCATTAATTCCCTGCCCTATGCTGATTCCAAAAGCTCGGGCTTCTTGACGATCATGGCATCAAATATTTCACTTCACGAGTTGGTTTTTTGATAAACTGTTCAAGGTAATTTCAGATAAGGTACTTAGAACAACTTCACGGGATTCTCTGTCTCTACTACTCACCGTAAGCACTTGAGTGTCACAGTCTATGGCTGGTAAGTTAAAATCTCACCTATACTATAACAGGACCAGGAAATTTACGTAAGATTTCCTTGCTTTCGCCCAAATACTACTTCTCCTGAGGCATGGGATTAAATATCCTACGACTGTATTTGATCCTCCTCTAAAATTTATCTTTACCCAAATTATTTCGCTTTCGGAATCTGTACTAACCTCATTAGAAGAATCATTGTTATTGGCATCTATAAACACGGCTGCACCATCGGCGTTCAACTTATCTTTAATACGTGGCCTCCTTCTGTTAACTAACACTATATTAACACTTTCTTTCTCCGATCTGCCAAGTCAAATGCTACTCTCTTTGGATAATGGGGACAGTATTCTTCCCTTGTAAAATTAGAACATATCGTAATGGACTTCTCGTTAAAAAAAATAAAATAAAAAAATACTTGTGCACGCCACAGGTGCTCCGTTACCGTAGTATTCGATCCCTGCTTGTAATGCTCGATTGACTTATTACAGAGGTCCTACAATTCTCACCCTACAGAGAAACTCTAGAAATCAGCATCTAAGATCTTCTACATCTAAATCTACATGTACATCTACATGATTGCTGTGCATTTCACATCGAACCACAGTGAAACTATTTCTATACCGTTCCACTGTCGAACAGCGCACGGAAAAAAGTGATCACTTAAACCGTTCCACCCGAGCTCTGATTTCTTTTGTTTCATCATGATGATTATTTCTCCCTATGTAGGTGGGCAACAAAAAATGGTTGATATGGCTCTGAGCACTATGGGATTTAACTTCTGAGGTCATCAGTCCTCTAGAATTTAGAACTACTTAAAGCTAACTAACCTAAGGACATCACACATATCCATGCCCGAGGCAGGATTCGAACCTGCGACCGTAGCGGTCTCGCGGTTCCAGACTGAAGCGCCTAGAACCACTCGGCCACTGGGGCCGGCAGGTGGGCGACAGTAAAATATTTTCACACTCTGAGGTCAAAGTAGGTGACTGAAATTTCATGAGAAGATCCTCCTGCAATGGAAGACGACTTTGTTTGCCTCTTCAATTCGCGTGGCATCGTCGTCCCTATTTTGCGATGTTACAAAATGAGCTGCCCTTCTATGAACATTTTGGATGTCCTCCGTCAACCCTATCAGATGCGGATCCCACGCAGCACAATAGTTCAAAACAGGGCGGACGAGCTTATTGTAAGCAGTCTTTATAGTAGACCTGTTGCATTTTCTGTGGGTTCTGCCAATAAAAATACCTTGGTTTGCTTTTCCCATAACATTATCTACGTGAAAGTTCCAGTTTAAGTTGTTCGTAATTGTAATCATTAAGAATTGAGTTGAATTTCCAGCCTTTAGATTTGTGTTATTTATCGTGTAACCGAAATTTACTGGATTTATTTTAGTATTCTTGTGGATAACTTCAAATTTTTCATTATTTTGGAGCCGATTTCCACTTTTCGCACAATGCTTTTATCTTGTCTTAATCTTTGCAGTTATTTTTGATCATCAGATGATCTTATAAAACGGTAAATGGCAGAATCACGTGCAAAGAATCAAAGAGGACTGCGCAAAGTGTCTCTTAAATCGTTTACGTAGATCGGGAACAGCAGAGGGCCTGCAAAACTTCCTTGAGGAACGCCGGATATCATTTCTGTTTTACATAACACAGTCGTCTGAGCCTCCAGTCGGGCTAAACCAGAAGACCACTATCGGTCCTGCGAACGATGCTGCTGTACGCTAGCTCTGCTTCCGTCTCGTGCACGAGGCTAGCTGTCTTCAGCAAAGTAGCCAGCCCCTTCTAGGAACCAATACTGGCGTCTGAACCCAGGCGCCAGGAGTCATCAGTGCCAACATGAGCTACGATTTGCAGTCAGTTGTACTCCGGTGCTCTCAATCACTTCCTGCAGAGCCTCCTCGTAGTCCCCCAGCTCCGTCAAACAAGCAAACGCTACACACTAGTCAGCACAGTAAAATTCACAGGCGTAATCCACTTCTTCAGAGAAGCACGTGAGAAACTAAGTCCTGTGTACAAACAGGGACTCGTGCTGCTCCTGGCGCATCAGCTCGGTTCCTATGTTGCAGCTGAATCCGATGTTTGTGCCTCGCTGGCACACAATGTGTTTCTCGCACCTAGTCACATTATGTCCTCGTGTTTGCTCGTACTGTTACGTGTTGCTAGGAATCCGTACTCTTTGGTGCCGTTAGCTTCGTTGAAACGGTAGAGAGCGACGCAACAAAGTCATAAAGCGAACGGCGCGCGTGAGCGGACTGCGGTCGGCAGGTAGGCGACGTCCAGCCCCTCACAGCCGTTTCTTGTAAAACTGTAGCCAAAAATATCGCGAGTCGAGCCCTCGATGACCTGTTATGAGCTGTGCGGCAGCGAACACGACGAAGCCTACTGCTTATCAAGTTTCTGCTTCCACTTTTCCCACATGAGAGTCCTGCAGGGATCAACCTTAGTATAAGACAGGATAAGACGAGGGACAGCATAAAACCGGCCAGATGCTGATGACTTCATCTCCATCTAAAAACTAAACTCCTTCCGAACAGGCCACGGAAGGCCCAATGATACCGACCGACCGCCGTGTCATTCTTAGCCGATATGAGTCACTGGATGGCGCATGTGGTAAGCACACTGCTCTCCCGGTCGTTGTCAGTTTTCGTGACTAGAGCCGCTATCTCGCCGTCAAGTAACTCCTCAATTGGGCTCACGAGGGCTGAATGCACTCCGCTTGCCAACAGCACTCGGCAGACCAGGACGGTCACCCATCCAACTGCTATCCAAGCACGAAAGTGCTGAACTTCGGTTATCTGACAGGAACTGATGTTACCACTGCGGGAACACCGTTGGCTCACCTCCGTCTACATCTGTATATGTACACCGAAAGCCACTCAATAGCTGACGTCAAGGAATATATAGGTTCTATTATCGCTTTATTCTTATCGATTTTCCAGTATTATCGATTTTCTTCCCTAGTCCATTCGCTTCCTGAAAGAGAAGAAATAGCTGTATATATCCCTTTGTACCCTGATCGCCGGCCGGGGTGGTCGAGCGGTTCTAGGCGCTACAGTCTGGAACCGGGAGACCGCTATGGTCGCAGGTTCGAATCCTGATTCGGGCATGGATGTGTGTGATGTCCTTTGGATAGTTAGGTTTAAGTAGTTCTATGTTCTAGGGGCTGATGACCACAGAAGTTAAGTCCCATCATGCTCAGAGCAATTTTTGAACCTACCCCGATCTCTCTTACGTGGCCCTCATAATCCCTATGCGAGATGTACGTTTGTCGCACTGTACTAGTTGCACATCCATGTTGTAACATAGGTTATGTAAATATGTAGGATTTTGAAAATACCTATGTTATCTTTCTTCCAAGAATTCGCTTATAAGTTCGGCGAGCACTTCTGTTACAGTTTCGTATGGGCTGTATGGACCTGTTACAATCCTAGCACTCCGATTCTGAATTTGTCCCATGCCTTGTGTCTCGCCGACTTGATAAGCGCTCAGAACACTGGAGCAGTACTTTATAACTGTTAGCACTACAGTCTTGCATGCAGTTTCCTTTACAGATGCACCTCATTTTCTATGTCTTGTATTCACGTCCTATAATGTTGATCTGTTTCGTATTGCTTCTTAGAATTATTCGTAAATACTTATACGACTTTCCATCCTGAATACGTTCGCCACTAAACTTGAAATCAGACACTTTTGTGATTTCTCTCTGTTGCAGACAGTATAGTAGATTTATATATACTTAAAGGGAGTTATGACAAAAGCTTAAAGAATTATTTTTCCCACAGGAAATTTGTTGCGGAGTTCACTATTATCCAAAACAGCTAAGTTTACGTCCAATTGCGATTTTTCTTCTTAGATTTAAGCCGTACGTGTAAGCAACATGGTGCTATTTACATTATAATCTCCACAGGGAATTGTGCCCGACTGACTTCTTACTGTGTTACTGAGGACTAGAAAAATGAGGAAAATTTGGTCTGTGTAAGGGAGAGGCGTGCAGTATCGGTCGGACTAAGTTCTTCGACTTTATTGTGTAACTGAGGTGGTTAATCGGAATATAAATATACTATTTTCTTACCTCAAGACGTTTCTATGAATAGCGCAGTGCAATGGTAATTTGTTTATAGTAACTAATTGCATGGAAAGTAAAAGGCTTGCAGAAAGTATCTTGCAGTGTCGGCCGTTGTCTCTTCTGTGAAAATTTCGGTTGTTATACGTAGTGAACAATAATACAAAACATATGTATGGGAATGTAATGTTAATGTTTCAGCTCAGTTCACCATTGTGGGCCGGCCGGTGTGGCCGAGCGGTTCTAGGCGCTACAGTCTGGAACCGCGCGACCGCTACGGTCGCAGGTTCGAATCCTGCCTCGGGCATGGATGTGTGTGATGTCCTAAGGTTAGTTAGGTTTAAGTAGTTCTAAGTTCTAGGGGACTGGTGACCTCAGCAGTTAAGTCCCATAGTGCTCAGAGCCATTTTTTACCATTGTGTGGCTCATTGCATACAGAGATCGTGAATAAAATACGCAATATTCTCTTGATTTCCACATCCAGCCTGTGCTCAACCTCTACTCTTGGTACACAGCACCCAGTCTTCCTCAAATTACTCCCAATACGTAATGCACTTTTCAGTTTCTTCCGTTGACCCATTACTTCCAGTAAATTCCAGTTTTATTCGGCGCTTTGTAATTTTCTTTTCATGGCGCCCATTTGCGCATTTATTTTATTTTGGAACACCAGGCTTAAGATCAGTTTTTTTGCTTTGAATCATTTCTCTTCCGTGGCGATCTTTTCCTGCTTTTAATCACTTCTCTTCGGCGGCGACCTTTTTCTTTTCTAATTGTTGAAACCCTTCAGCTGTCTCTCTCGCGACCATTTTGTTAGACATCACCTTTCTCACAGTCATTTTCGTGCACTCTTCATTCCATTTGCCTCTCACTTTTTTCTAGTTTTCCGCGACTTCAATCTGAAAAGGAGTAAGAAGACGAAAGTATTATTTAAAAATAAAAATTATTTTTGGCCGATGCTGAAAGACAGTTGCGCATCTAACAGGCAGTAGAATGTAGTCGTATTGCACGGGAGATTATCATGAAACATTTGGGAGATGTCATTCCTTACGTAACACAGATAACCGAAATTTAGCAACGAAATTCATCACTTATCTCGAAACGGGTACGAAAGGCCTCAGAGTATCTTCGGAGCGACATGAGCGGCAGCAACACCACCGAGAACTCAGAGCAAAGGAATCGCTGAAGACAAGAAGAATATATCCGACCCGAGTGCACGTGGATACGCAAGCTTGCCCTGCTTACTGTGCACTTTTGCCACCTGAAGACGGAAACAAAAGTCACAGTAGTGGCCGGCACTGTGAGACGGCCGATAGTACAGGACTTACCCCTGTAGTTTTTGTATAGCCTGTACACCTGTGCCGCCGCCCCCCCCCCCCCTCCCCTCCACAAAGTGTGGTATAAGGGTCCTCGTTGGAATTTCATGAAGTGAATTTTTTTTAGGGGTGTGGGGTGGAAGGGGGAAGGTTCTTTATACAGTGAGATTATGAGAGTATGGGGCGAAATATTTGTTTTCATATAAAACTCAACCGGTTATCTCTGAACTGTTGGGTTGATTGGTGGTTGACCTAAGCGTTACCTAACGTTAAATGTTGAGACTGTAGCGGCGAGCATTTGTTATGACCTGAAGTTCCTTGCTTTCAAGAGTCTGCAGTCGCTTCAGGCGAGTATCGGTGGCCATTAACCGCACAGCCGAACCATAAAAAGTGGTCGGAAGTATATGGGTTGAACGTCAGTTATGCGTCGTCTGATAGTCAGTCACTTTTAAAGACCGGTTACAATTGACAAAATAAACCACTACCCTTGTTCACCGCACTGGTAAGGCGCCATTTCCAAGTGAATCGCTTGTTTGGACTGTGAGTTACACCAAATCAAATCCTTGCGAATAGTTGGCTTCATCTTGGTATGAACAGAACTGCTTCGTTATTGTTAAGGTTCATTTTCACCTTCCAGATAGTGCATTATTGTGTAGGGCTGTTACACACTGTACGCATTCGTTTCTGAGTAACAAGTATTCCACGAGACCCGAAATACAGTTTTGTTACTGCACGAAACTTTTCATTCTTTTCAAGTTTTCTTCCCCATACGCAGTTCGGGTCGCATTTTCAGCGCAGTAAGTTTTTATTGACACGAAGTACGGAATATATTTTCTGATTTGGCATATTTTCTTTCTTATGATTTATAAAGAGCATTCGAATGAAAACGAAAGGGTAGCCGGAGTGGCCGAGCGGTTCTAGGCGCTACAGTCTGGAACCGCGCGACCGCTACGGTGGCAGGTTAGAATCCTGCCTCGGGCATGGCTGTGTGTGATGTCCTTAGGTTAGTTAAGTTTAAGTAGTTCTAAGTTCTAGGGGACTGATGACCTCAGAAGTTAAGTCCCATAGTGCTCAGAGCCATTTTTGAAACATGAAAACGAAAGAGATGCAACAATGTAAGAAAATTGTTTATTATTAAGTGTTATGAAAGGCCTGCAGGACAGGACAGGTAGTTGGAATTGTGGAAAGGAGCCAAAATGAGTGGCTGTCAGTTACACTCGAACACATATAACTTTATTTATTTGACCAAACATTACGATACAAATTCTTGAACTTAGTTATCAGCTGAATACGCCACACTATCTTATGCCTTAAGGGCACAACCACTTTAATTTAAAAAAAAGGCTAAAAACCATTAACTCAAAATTCAGACGCCGAAGAGAATATTTAGAAGGCAGAAGGCTTCACGTTAAGTAAGTTCTATAATTTGGCTGAAGGCCCAAAAATCTAACACTTGAAAAGCAACAACCTTAATTTAAAGACGGCTGAAGGCCCATGATTTAAGACTGAAGGTAAAATTAAATTTAAAAAAGAAAACATAAGGCAGAAGGCCTTATCTTCCATTAGGCTGAGGGCCCCAAACAGTCTGATGCTCGAAAGACAAAGATCCTTAAATTAAAAACGGCTGAAGGCCCATGATTTAAAACACAAGTAAAATAATTTTTAGTAGGCAGAAGGCCCAAGCTTTATTTTCAAACAATATATTAATCAGGCTGAATGCCCAAACAATCTAACACTTAAAAAGCAAGGAACGTTAATTTTAAAGCAGCTGAAGGCCCATGACTTAAAACACCACTAAAAACAATTCAACCTTAATTCAAAACCGTCGGCAATGAGCCATACATATACACACAACAGACAGTAAGAGAAGGCGGTGCAGCTAACGGCGCTCAGAAGTTTCGGGGGTCGGCCAGCACTTGAAATACTAACGTTCACTTAGGTGAGACAGGCAGTCGGCCCAACCATTCTCGATCCGACGACAACCCAACCAACAGACATTCAACGGACCCAACGACAAGATAACTTACGCTCCACTCGACTAGCACACAACCGGGAGTTCAGTGCAAGCGTAAAAAGCATGGACGCTCACAACCAAGCATACATTATGTGGTGTCACCGCCAGACACCACACTTGCTAGGTGGTAGCCTTTAAATCGGCCGCGGTCCTTTAGTATACGTCGGACCCGCGTGTCGCCACTATCAGTGATTGCAGACCGATCGCCGCCACACGTCAGGTCTAGAGAGACTTCCTAGCACTCGCCCCAGTTGTACAACCGACTTTGCTAGCGATGGTTCACTGACAAAATAAGCTCTCATTTGCCGAGACGATAGTTAGCATTGCCTTCAGCTACGTCATTTACTACGACCTAGCAAGGCGCCATTACCAGTTACTATTGAGACTGTAATCATGTACAGTCAAGAGCGACGCTCATCATTAATGGATTAAAGTTAAGTATTCCACCAGCTACGTCAGTTTCTCTAAAGTCTAATTTCCTTGTCCTGTTCCAGACCTCACGCCAGCCTGCGTGAGCTAAACCGCGTGCCTTTCGGCTTCCTCTAGTACCCAATGCTGGCTCTCCTGCCAACCCACAACACATTAAGCTGTCGAACTACACACCGTGCTAGACAGCGACATCAGGGTGAGGAAAGCGACATGCCTAAATTTACGTCAACGGCCAGGGCACGTAACCGGAACGTTAACGGCCACGAGTCAGAAAATTCCGCTGGTGCACTTAAATTGCAAATAACCAAATACAGTTAGACTCCACCGGACGGTGGCTAAACCTCCGCCAACTCGAACACACACGTTGTTGCTCGCGGGAATGTCCCAACAGCCAGCAACGAGAACCAAAAGACACAGTGTGAACAGTCTTGACCTGCTGGTAAACTAAATCCAAACTTTCGTGTACAGAGTCGATAAGGCACTGACCTCGTAGCAATGGGAACAGCCCCACACACTCCGACACTGTGTAGAGACCGACAGCGGGCTCCACGCCAACCGATCGACTCCTCGCACACCAGCACGGAGACAGCACTAAAATAACTGAGCAGTCGACATCACAAGCTACACACAGTTTCACACACACTAGGACGAAGAACGCAACCGATGCTAAAAGCAGTGACCGAGCAATCACACGGCCGAACCACGAGTTGAGACACAAACCGCCAACCCATAAGCGACCGGCGAGCAAATACTCGTCGCCCGGTAAGACGACCAACCGACGATCAGCCAAGACCGTCCACAGTTCAAGTCATGTGTGCTGGCAACGGTCGGGCGAGTCATGGCTATGCAAGCCTCACTTCTGCTCCAAGACGACCGACTTCCTCCGCGTCCCACCCCTACGACTGTCAGGTCCGAACTGCACTGCCGGCGTGTTCCAACTCACTGCACGACAGACGCCAACCGAGAAGTAATAGCAGTCAGCAAAGATAATACGGCAGGGCTATATCGATAAGCGCTGTTGCTGCCGCTCACGGGCAGGCAAAGCAGCAACACAGTGACAGCAGAAATTGAAACTAACGTAACGAGGTGGCAGTATGGAAAGCAAAAGAAAAAAAAAATAAGATGTAAAATAAGAGATGTCGCAAACACGAGCCACACACGGCTCAGTTAATACACTACTGGCCATTAAAATTGCTACACCAAGAAGAAACGCAGGTGATTAAAGGGGTATTCATTGGACAAATATATTATACTAGAACTGACATGTCATTACATTTTCACACAATTTGGGTGCACAGATCCTGAGAAATCAGTACCCAGAACAACCACCTCTGGCCGTAATAACGCCCTTCGTACGCCTGGGCATTGAGTCAAACAGAGCTTGGATGCCCATGCAGCTTCAACACAATACCACAGTTCATCAAGAGTAGTGACTGACGTATTGTGACGAGCCAGTTTCTCGGCCACCATTGACCAGACGTTTCCAGTTGGTGATAGATCTGGAGAATGTGCTGGCCAGGGCAGCAGTCGAACATTTTCTGTATCCAGAAAGGCCCGTACAGGACCTGCAACATGCGGTCGTGCAATATCCTGATGAAATGTAGGGTTTCGCAGGGATCGAATGAAGGGTAGAGCCACGGGTCGTAATACATCTTAAATGTAACGTCCACTGTTCAAAATGCCGTCAATGCGAACAACAGGTGACCGAGACGTGTAACCAATGGCACCCCGTACCATCACGCCTGGTGATACGCCAGCATGGCGATGATGAATACACGCTTCCAATGTGGGTTCACCGCGATGTCGCCAAACACGGGTATGACCATCATGATGCTGTAAACAGAACCTGGATTCATCCGAAAAAATGACGTTTTGCCATTCGTGCACCCAGATTCGTCGTTGAGTACACCATCGCAGGCGCTCCTGTCTATGATGCAGCGTCAAGAGTAACTGCAGCCGTGGTCTCCGAGTTGATAGTCCATGCTGCTGCAAACGCCGTCGAACTGTTCGCGCAGATGGTTGTTGTCTTGCAAACGTCCTCATCTGTTGACTCAGGGATCGAGATGTGGCTGTACGATCCGTTACAGTCATGCGAAAAAGCTGCCTGTAATCTCGACTGCTAGTGATACGAGGCCGTTGGGATCCAGCACGGCGTTCCGTATAACCCTCCTGAACGCATCAATTCCTTATTCTGCTAACAATCATTGGATCTCGAACAACGCGAGCAGCAATGTCGCGATACAATAAATCGCAATCGCGATAGGCTACAATCCGACCTTTATCAAAGTCGGAAACGTGATGGTACGCAATTCTCCTCCTTACACGAGGCACCACCACAACGTTTCACCAGGCAACGCCGGTCGACTGCTGTTTGTGTATGAGAAATCGGTTGGAATCTTTCCTCATGTCAGCACATTGTAGGTGTCGCCACCGGCGCCAACCTTGTGTGAATGCTCTGGAAAGCTAATCATTTGCATATGACAGCATCTTCTTCCTGTCGGTTAAATTTCGCGTCTGTAGCACGTCATCTTCGTGGTGTAGCAATTTTAATGGCCAGAAGTGCATTTGGGAGTTATATTGGAGACGCGGAGTCCGACAGTAATGACGTACTACAGTGTCCTGCAGCGCTGGAATCCGGCTAACGACATTGTACGACTATACCCCACGGTCGACTGGACGCGGGTTTGCGTGGATTTGGCGAGCCACCCACGCACCCTTGCTCCCTTCCTATCCACTCTTGTTCGCTCGGCGTGGTATGTGGTCACTAGCGAGAAATTTCCGACCCGACGAAGGCTCCATGCCATGCACATAACTGACGGTCCCATGTGGCCCCGTTGCTCGATGACAGACCAGGATGAACACAGATTGACCGCACGCGAGTGCTGGAAACTGATCCACCATTTCTGGCTCTCCGCGTAAGCCGCCCCTTTGTTTCGATTGTGCCCCTGGCCCTCTTTCATCCCGACGCCGTCTGTTTCCGGATGATCCGGATGGATGCGATCAACTGGGTAAAGGGAATGGCGATACGATACATGTACCGCGTCGGCGAAGAGGAAATCCTCGATTAGTGGCAGTTGATAATGAACGAGTTCATCATCTTAAAGCACAGAACGCAATACCGGAACGTTTTTGCTAACTGTTTGGGGTCGTCGTTCATGGAACCACCTTCCAGCTGGTTTGTGCCGAGTTCGAGAAGAAGTGCTGTTTACACGATCCGCATACGGCAACGGAACCTCTCTGTGACTGTGTGCAGTGGCCTCTGAGACTCCGACGGTTGACGCCAGCGCTCCAATACAAGTCTTCACTCTCTCCCAACGGGACTGCTTTTTCTAACTTTCCCTAACGGCATAAATCCAGAATAAATAGGTCATAATAAAAAATGATTTATACAGGTTACTTCTAATTAAACATAGTATCTAAAGATTTGCAGAATAAAACGACTACATCATATTGACAATAAGCAGAATTGGCAGAAAAGACTTAGGTAGCACATCTGTATTACATTGCCATATGTGGCCCACATTCCATAATATACCCTGAGACGGACAGACTCAGCGAATGTCGGAAGGATAAAGTACAAAAACGGTAATGCAGATGCGCAGAAAACATTTCGTAGGATAGCTACACCAGTACGATGACAACCCAGTGTCACTATCTTTCAAACCAACTCAGTGTAACATTTCCTAAACCAAATAAACATAAATTACACTTACTAAAAAAGATCATTTCGTTTGCATTTGGCTGTTAACCTTGTAACATTTTCTGTCAGCGTTACAAAGGTAGACATCGGTAGTATGGTTCAAATGGCTCTGAGCACTATGCGACTTAACTTCTGAGGTCATCAGTCGCCTAGAACTTAGAACTAATTAAACCTAAGTAACCTAAGGACATCACACACATCCATGGCACTCCGGCCGGCCATCGGTAGTATTTTAACGTGATGAGTAGATTCGTTTGTGCTGACTCGAGAGAGACGCTAAAAATAGTAAATTGCAAACATGTGCCGAAACACTCGACAACTCTTAGGAGGGACACCCGGTAGAAGACAATAATCTTACTAGGAAAGGGAACGAACTCAGCTGGGGCATCCACCAAATCGGTTTTACCCATAATTTATCATGTTAGTAAGAAGGATTTTATGCGCAATGTCTACTTCATTAATGGCGACCAGCAACGGAAATAATGGGTTGGGTTGGTTTGTTTGGGGAAGGAGACCAGACAGCGAGGTCGTCGGTATTATCGGATTAGTGAAGAATGGGGAAGGAAGTCGGCCGTGCCCTTTCAATGGAACCATCCCGGCATTTGCCTGGAGCCATTTAGGGAAATCACGGAAATAATGAGTAATACCGAATAGTCTGTAATGGGTTTGACAATACCGAAAGCCTACAGTGCAAAATTAAGTCTCTACTTCAACAGTCCTCCACTGGGTGACCGACCGAGGTGGCGCAGTGGTTAGCACACTGGACACGCATTCGGGAAGACGACGGTTCAAACCCACGTCCTGCCATCCTGATTAGGCGATTTTCCTAAATCCAGTCAGGCAAATGCCGGGATGGTTCCTTTGAAAGGGCACGGCCGACTTCCTTCCCCATCCCTCCCTAACCTGATGGCGCCGATGACCACGCTGTTTGGTCCTGTTTCCCAAATCAACCAACCAACCAACTTGTCACTGGGTGATATAGCACGTATCCTACGAACATACCAGACTAAACGCTTTCGGTGAGCCGAAGTTTTATTCGGAGGCTCATCGGTTGGAAGGCGCCGATAACTCCCTATCGCAAAAAAAATGTGCACGGGGTGGCCTGCCACGAACGAGACGAACCGGCGCGGAGACACCTGCGGCAGTACGATAGTCCCAGACGTCTCACCTCTGGGTCTGTGTGTTCTGCTGCCCGGCCTGGTGGTGTAGGCCACAGTTTTACTGCTGCCTTCACCCGCGGCGTCGGAAATCGCCGAGTGGCGCCAAGTACGGCTCACGTGACCTTCCGCCTGCCGTCAACTGTTTTATTACGATGTCCGTGAACAACGATACTCCAGCACGCGAGTAACAGCAACCAGAGGCAGCGTCTGCCAGCCGCGATAAACAGAGCGCAAGCTGGCTGCTTTTGTTTGGGGCTGGCTCATCTGAGCAGTCCACGTTTTCCAGGTGTCCGAAACATCTCGAACGTGCTCCGTTCAAATGGCTCTGAGCACTGTGGGACTTAACATCTATGGTCATCAGTCCCCTAGAACTTAGAACTACTTAAACCTAACTAACCTAAGGACATCACACAACACCCAGTCATCACGAGGCAGAGAAAACCCCTGACCCCGCCGGGAGTCGAACCCGGGAACCCGGGCGCGGGAAGCGAGAACGCTACCGCACGACCACGAGCTGCTGACGAACGTGCTCCGTCCGTCCAACAACCGAACAACCCACTGAAAAATATGTGTTTTTTTGTTTTTTAACTTTCACTCCACCCCTTGAATTGATGGTGGGCCCATTTTCGATTTAAATCATATGATTTAGGCCAGAGGATATAACGGAACTTTGCGGGCAGGCGTGTCAATTAGCATCATATTACTTAAAATGGGGGATAAATAGACTTTATTTTGGAAGAATTAAAAAGGGAAAAGTAATATGAAACTTTAATAACTGCACAGTATTACTAAGAAGCAATATAATGAAAAGTAATAAAAAGCAAAGTAGCAAAGACTAAGAGGGACAGAAAGATATAGGGGCGCGTTTGTTTTTTAATACACATAAAAGAACATGTAACACATTATTGAGCTTTCTACCTTCAGTTATCGCGATCGGGCTAGTCGATGAAAAAGTGGTACGCGAATGCGAAATTCATTAAGGAGATTATTTAAAGACTCTTCAAGCACGTTTAAAATGCATTATGTGTGACGCAGTGATCAGAGACTTTAATTGTCGGGTGGAGTGAAAATGAATCCGATTACATACTTCGAACTTTGTGTTAGCTGGGAATAATACTCTTGGGAAACTATTATGGTTGTGGAACCCACGAAAGTTGTGCGCAACAGAAAGCTATAGTTTACGTAATTCTGCATTTTATAAAATGGTGAAACGCGTGTGCGCGGAACATTAATAGTATCTTATCCTTGGACGGTTGCGGGAGTAACTGATACAAACAAATAGTTCGCTTATTATCTTCCAGATATTAATTAACGGGGACCTAAAATACTAAAAAAGAAGGATAGGATCATCACCTCCAATCCCGATTCATATTTCATATTTAATTAGTGAAAAGAGAAGTGTCAATAAACAAACTACATTTCAATTTTATCCACGATTTTGGCTTCATTACGTAGTCTTGACAACATGATAAACAATATCTGTGGAAGTTGTATGCAACGTATCGTCATAATATTTAGCCAACCAACATTGTGGGTCACCAAAAAATGTAAATGCATGAAATTGCTCTTACAGCGGATGTATAATGTGTGAGTGCGACTAACTATATTGAGAAACTGAACATCCATTACGTACATGCATGTTTATCTGCGAAAATGGTCCTTGACGGTACATCGGCATAGAGTTCGAATAGAATCTCTGGAACATTGCAAACCATTCAAAAAATGGTTCAAATGGCTCTGAGCACTATGCGACTTAACTTCTGAGGTCATTAGTCGCCTAGAACTTAGAACTAATTAAGCCTAACTAACCTAAGGACATCACACACATCCATGCCCGAGGCAGGATTCGAACCTGCGACCGTAGCGCAGACTGTAGCGCCTAGAACCGCACGGCCACTCCGGCCGGCGCAAACCATTCAGATTAATCGAACATCAAAATAAGTATAATGCTGGTACCACCAGGATGTGTTCTTTCTCCTCACCCCCGTGGCAGTAATTGAATTAAGAGTCAGCAGGTAAACCACTGAGTTAGCGTCACGAATTTTCAAACGTCCACTGCCATGTATGAAGGCGAGTGACACCACGAGTGTTAATGTCGATCGAGGGGTGTCGTCGTTATCGTGTTGATTGACATTGAGTGATTACAAGGATTAGAGACACTCTTTATTTATTTCATTGCAAGGGCAGATGGGCATAGCACTTGTTGCGCAGAAGAGGTGATAGTCTCGGCATTTGCATTACAGCCCTGTGGGAAACCTCTGCAAAAAACCTAGCCTGGGACTGAAAAATGCACAAAGCGCTGTGTTGATGTCTTAACTGCGGCTACTATTCTGTTCATGAGTCTAGTCTCGAGTTCATGGACAAGACTCCTCACCGCAACATCGGCGAGGGCCTCTATCTTCACCAGCATCTACACCCCAGGATCTGCAGCTGCTGGTCTTGCCCTGCCTTCAGCGACTGCAGCGACTTTTCTATCTCGACGTTTCGGCTCCGCACAATGAGAGTGGTCGACAACAGGGATGCCAGCTGGTTACCGAGTTCAGGGGCCGCTGCCGGGCCACTTCTGGTCTTCACGGGAGTCCCGCAGTTCCCGCGTCTTCTTCTTCTTCTTCTCCTCCTCCTCTTCTTACAAGGGAACCTCCCCATCGCACCCCCTTCAGATTTAGTTATAAGTTGGCACAGTGGATAGGCCTTGAAAAACTGAACGCAGATCAATCGAAAAAACAGGAAGAAGTTGTGTGGAACTATGAAAAAATAAGCAAAATATACAGACTGAGTAGTCCATGCGCAAGATAGGCAACATCGAGGATAATGTGACCTCAGGAGCGCCGTGGTCCTTTGGTTAGCGTGAGCAGCTGCGGAACGAGAGGTCCTTGGTTCAAAACTTCCCTCGAGTGAAAAGTTTGCTTTCCTTATTTTCACAAAGTTATGATCTGTCCGTTCGTTCATTGACGTCTCTGTTCACTGTAATAAGTTTAGTGTCTGTCTTTTGCGACCGCACCGCAAAACCGTGCGATTAGTAGACGAAAGGACGTGTCTCTCCAATGGGAACCGAAAACATTTGATCGGAAGGTCATAGGTCAACCGATTCCTCCACAGTAAAACACGTCTGATATATTCTACACGACACTGGTGACGGCATGTGCGTCATATGACAGGAATATGTTGTCGACCCACCTAACTTGTACACTTGGCGAATGGGTCAAAAGATTCTTCTACCTTGCCCGATTTAGGTTTTCTTGTGGATATGATAATCACTCCCAACATAAGAGTTTGTCACATAAACTGCAACAAATGAACGCAACAGTTTCACAGTCGCACAGTTTTCCCTGTGCTCTGTCAAAACATACGTTTTGTTTCGATGTTTGTTTATGTGTAGCGTCCCCATACTACGGCGCAGTTACCTCGCATCGGAGGGACAGATAATATAAAAAATTAAACTTTTCACTCGAGGGAGGACTTGAACCAATGACCTCTCGTTCCGCAGCTGCTCACGCTAACCACGGGACCACGGCGCTCCTGAGCACACACTCTCCTTGATGTTGCATATCAATCAGATGGACTATACTCAGTTTGCATATTTTGCTCATTTTTTTCATAGATCCACACAACTTCTTCCTGTTTTCTCGATTGATCTGTGTTCAGTTTTTCAAGGCCTATCTACTGTGCCAACTTATAATTAAATCTGAGGGGGTTGCGATGGGGAGGTTCCCTTGTTAGCGACTTCTTTCGACTTCGCTTGCCTCTTGTCTCCAACGCTGCAGCCACGCCAGCTCGCAATGTGTGATCTTCCACAGCGAGCACACATTGGATTATTTCGCTCTTCTGCGTGAACTCGCGGCTGTCATGACGGCCGGCACACTTAACGCATTTCACTTGACTGTTACAGTATTTTGCTCTTGATATTTATGCCACCGTGGCTTAATGTAAAATCTGGCTAGAAGAGATTCAATCTACACTTCGAAGCCAACCAAGTCCGTCACATTGAAAATGTTTTCCATCCTCTTGAAATTAGCCTCGTAAAGTCGACGGATCTACTGCCAGAATAAACAAGTTTTTTCTTATTGGTTCGATAGTGAAGTTTGGCCGTGGCATCCCATCCACGGTTCAGTAGCGCCTGATGCACTGCTTTCACGTCGAACCTCCACGGTAGCCCTCGTAGCAGAGCCGCAAATTGTGGTGTCGCCTTCTGAAGGACTGTCCTGACTTGTTCTTCGATGAGATAGTCCTTCATCACCTCCCTCACTTTGTCCTGGTCTCTCAATCAGTAAGTCCGGATCTCAGGTTCAAATATGTTCAAATGTGTATGAAAACTTATGGGACAAGGTCATCAGTCCCAAGCTTTCGCACCACTTAACCTAAATTATCCTAAGGACAAATACACACACGCATGCCCGAGGGAGGACTCGAACCTCCGCCGGGACCAGCCGCACAGTCCACGACTGTAGCGCCTTAGACCGGGATCTCAGGTGATATGTAATTATCCATCGGTGTGATTTTACTTCGATATCGGAGATCTGCAGTCGGATCCCCACGGGTCTCAGTCCAGTTGCCCCCAGTGTATCGGACAAACGCCAGGTATCCTTCGGCTCAGTACCTGTCTTGATATGGGACTACTTCTTCTTGATTCTGTTGTTGTCTTATCTCCAACGCTGATTTCACGGCGGTCGACGTTCCTGGACGAACAGTCGTCCTCTTCGTCCTTGTTGCGGCTACTTCTTCCCACGCTGTGTGCTAACTTAACACTGACAGTTTGCTTGGCTGTAAGAACAGCTCTGAGTTACTAAAATAACTTGAAATTAACGTGTTTAAAATGCCTAAAATATTTAAATGCAGTACAAGACACGTGCACCATCATATTCACTGTCACACATTATTTAAAACACCGTAGATTTGGTCATATATTCTTGAACCTTCTGTTACGATACCCATAATACAAGAAGGAGGCTACGATAATATAACATGGATATGTGGTTGGATGATCACTTATCAAAGGACAAGGTTGAGCAAGCCACTCTTGTAAAACACGTTAAATGCTCCTCCAATAGGAAGTAAGAATCTTTAAAATTCTAGCACATTCGTCTCCTCCTCAGCTGAAACAGAGACCAAATCTCCTGGTTAATTATTTGCTGTCCTCTTGTGTGAGTATGAAACGCAGTCAAATAAAATATGGCTCTCCGTGATCAGTACGCCACAAGCACCATACATTCCAGTGTCGTATATCTGGAGGAAAAAGGCATACGTCACACAGCTGTAGCCTAGCGAGGGAGAAACACATGTCGTCTGTATGACTGAAAGGAGATAGACCACACCCGCATTGTTGACTTAATTAGACACAATTTATTGTCCGTTACTTCCAACCACACTTCTTCCCGCCTAACCTTGACTCTATTCTTTTCCAAGATCCAGAATTAAAAGATAACAGCCCTCGGTCACTAATTTTTAACGAATTAACCGGGTTTCAGCACTGCTAGGAGTGTTTTCCTCAGAATTTAAACAACAGAAAAGTCTATAACATGGTCACAGAATTATGACTAAAACGTATGATACAAAATATCAGTACGGATTTATCGTGAAAGACTGGCAGTACTTATATGTCATTTATAAATAATAAATATGCCAAAAGGGCATTAGTCACAAAGATATTTAAGATAAAAAAACTGTGATGGCGAGCCACTAAGGGCTGCTCGCTACTTGCGTGGTGCAAGTTGTAAAAGGATTGAGGTGCCCGCGTTAACAAATGCGGCCAGGTGAACATGGCACTGTAACGAATGCGCCATCTAGTAGCCGTAGATACAATTAGGCTACTTCACATTGAAATATAGGCAGAAATGATTATAAATGAACAGTATGTGGTACATAATGGGAAGCAATGTTTGTTTGATAGTAGCATACAACATAACATTTTGTCTGCATCAGAGCTTATAACAGTAAGGTAAAATATGAAAGTATCATTATGAAAATGTAGATAGGACTGAATGACAACTTTTAGAAAGCAATATTGACGTGAAATACAGCCAAGAAACATTTGATAATTAGAAGACATAGGACTACATTAAAAGGAAAAGAAAATTTCGGCAAACTGCACAAGGAAACCCAAAGTCAGATATCGAGTAACGGCATTATACCGTTGAAAATTTTTTGTTACGTAGCTGTAGCTGTTCGTTACGGATGATGCTATCCTTTCGAGCTACATGCTTGAAAATCTCTAATTCTTCTAGAATTTCTAGTCTACGTCCTTTCTTCTCGGTGTGCAAAATGTTGCTATCACAGATGGTTTTAGGTGAATTAGAAGATGGTCGGCAAAACATGAATTTTGGGAGCTAGTGCCATTTTTCTTAGCAAGTGTTCTTTATATCTGGTAGTGAAGGCACGTTGCTTTTTCTACTAATAACAATTTGAAAAAAAAAAATCATTCATAATTTACAGTCTGTTCGTTCCCCTTTAGAAAATTCTGGTATCTACAAAATTGTCTGCGATACTTGTAGCTCTTACTATACAGGACAAATACAGTACTGTAATACTGACGATATTAATTTGTAAGATACAACTTAACAAGAAATATATGTAAATAATCCTAATTATTTAGGAAGAATTTGAAATGAAAGTAACTAATGAAATGACAAGTCCAAATGAATATATGCTTCTTATGTTTTCAACTACATGAATTTCTTTTGTTATTCGTTGGATCAGAGTTACTTTGGTACGTCCTTGACTTTTGCCTGTACCGACTCAGATAATAATCTACCCTTGCAGCCAGTTGTGCATCCTGTACATACTGTAAGCGATAATATGAGCAGTCTCTCAGTTATTGTGTACTGCACTAAGTCTCAAGCCAGCACTACTCCATACAGGAGCCATTCATAATCTGTTTGATACCACTTATCAATGTAACTTGTAATATTGTAATTCTTATCGGTTGTCCAAATGTTTAGTGATTCTTCAAAATATCACATGAAGATAATAAACTGTTATTAGTTAACTTACTACCACACACAACGTTTCAGTGATATCATAGTGTTGTTACGTCACTCGCTAAATTACATTCAAGCATTTTTTCGTGGTCACCGTGATATCACGACATCTATTCCCCCACCATCACCAATACTAAATAATAAACACCGATCAGCCAGAAAGCTAGATTACCGACCTACTATCGACATAAACCAGTCCAGGCGATAGCAGAGTCGCCTAGCGAGGAATGAGGGCTACTCAGACACCCGCACTGTGCATTTAGTATCAGTCGGCGTGCTGCTCTCGTGTAGAATGGAGAGGGCGGGCTGTCTGTCGGACTTTGATTGAGGACAGATTGTGATGGCTCGAAGGCTCACCGCGAGCATTACGGAATCTGCATGACTTATTGAGTGTTCGAGGGTGCTGCGGTGAGTGTCTTCAACACGTGGGAAACCAAGGTAAAATTACGTCCACAGGTCGTGGGGTTGGACGGCCATCCCTCATTACAAATGTCGGACGTCATAGGGTGGGCAGACTGCTAAAACAGGACAGGCGGCGAACAGTAGCGGAACTAGCATCCGAATTTAATGTTGTGCAGAGTAGAAGTGTGTCTCAACAAAGAGAGCACCGAACAGTCCTAACTATGGGCCTTTGCAGTCGACGATTTACGCATCTTACACCATGACACCGGCAATTACGACTGAAATGGCAAGCGACCGTCAACGCTGGACGTGACGCAGTGGCAGAGCGTTGCATGGTCTGAATTCGTCGTCTTCCAGGGGAACACCTCCTTCACACCTGTACGGGAGGATGGAGACAAGCTCTTAGCGGCTTCCTTACGCTCTGGGGAACATTCATGTGGGCGTCCATGGGTCCAGTGGAGCTCGTGCAAGGCACCATGACAGCCATGAGTATCATACACTGGTTGAAGACCACACGCACCCCATCACGATGAACATGTTTACCGACGGCAGTGGTAGTTTTCAACGAGATAATGCGCCATATCACAGGGTCAGAAGTGTGACGGAGTGCGGCAAGGAACACAGTGGAGAGTGGAGCATTCCTATCGATGTCTGCCCCCCCCCCCCCCCCCCCTAGGATGTGACTGAACGTGGAGTCAGAGGTCATCGCCCTCCTCCCTGGAATTTACGGGAAGTAGGTGGCTTGTGAGTGCAGATGTGGTGCGAACTCCCTTCAGCGACCTATCAAGGCCTCACTGCTTCCATGCCACTATGCACTGCCACTGTTATCCGTGACAAAGGTGGGCATACTGGCTATTAGATAAATGGTCATAATGCTCTGGCTGGTCAGTGTATGTATGACGGTTACAATAAATCTGAGTATTATATTTTGTTGGAGATGCTCCTGGCTCCAGTGTTGTTCTTACTTTTTCCTGTCACCCTCAGTCTAGCAAGGAGTGGCATACCGCCTCAGTATTTTTTTTCCCTGATAGCAACCCGTATATGCACTATGTTTGCTTGAAATTGCTCCGGACCGGCCGCTGTGGCAGAGCGGTTCTAGGCGCTTCAGTCCGGAACAGCGCTGCTGCTGCGGTCACAGGTTCGAATCCTGCCTCCGGCATGCATGTGTATGATGTCCTTAGGTTAGTTAGGCTTAAGTAGTTCTAAGTCTAGGGGACTGGTGACCTCAGATGTTAAGTCCCATAGTGCTCAGAGCCATGTGAATTGCTCCGGGCGTTGCAGAATTACCCTTATATGTCACCTTTTCCCCCTCCCCTCCCCCTCCCTCCGCTCCACACCCCCTCCCCCCCCCTCTTCCGCAACCACAACCATCCACCCCTACAAATAGTCCTTTTAAGGCAGTCATTCTCCTGTTATAGTAAATTATATAAGTATCAAAAGTCGTTGAAGTTATTCTAGAACTATGTTATGAAACAAATACATACACACTGAAATTTGTGTACGTCAGTCGATAAAGTTAGGAAATCACGCGGAATTACCTCAGTTATCCTTCAGATTTTATAATCAAACACTTCATATAAGACTGTTCACAATAGCCACACGATTAGTGCAAACGAATAGTCAGACACAATTAACGGGAACACTTGGTCAAACATCACTTACAAAGAAACCGCAGTAAACTGATAATATTCTTATGCGAAATGGGGGCAATTTCACTTATTTTGATTGATCTGATCTATGAATGCAAGAAAACTGACTGGGGTAACTTATTTGGATTCTTTAAACTACCACACGAAGAATGGTCGGAACACATGGTTGAACACACTTACAAAGAAACTATAGTAAATTCAGTAAAATTCCCTCACAAAACTAGAGTAGACTCATTCATATTCAATTGACTAAACTTTTAATATGAGAAGGGTCACATGAAAATGTAAATTCGATACAGTTGATATAATACACGACAGGTGGCTGGAACATGTGGCAAAAAAAAAAAAAAAAAAAAAAAAAAAAAAAAAAAAAAACCACCCTTAATCTCCACAGCATTTGACCAAAAATGTTACTCTCAGAAGAATTTTGTGAGCTTTACATTTGGTACAACACCTCGTAATTACGGACGAAATGTAATTTGAGCATTAACTGATGGTCCACACTCGACCTGGATGATTATGACTAAGCCACTTTCTTTCCGCTAAGCCACCAAAATAGAATAATTAACACAACCCTATAGTTTTCCCGACTACGGTAATGGTGAAACACAAATGATTAGTATTTTCCACGACTAAACAGCACATTCCATTACCTTATTTACTCCTTTGCTAAATGATCGAACGTCCACACACTTAGCCAGTCAGTATTTAATAGGGCAGAACAAGCAGGGCAACGGCTCTTCGCTGAAGCCCAGTGAAGGGTGCAGATCTTTCATTGGCTGTGACATCCTGACACCTTACAACCTGGTAAGTCAGCTGATCTTTGACTCTCGTTTCCTTTGCCAAATTTGCCGACAGGTTTAAGTTGGTACAACCTTCATTCTACGCCAGTTATATATAGTTAGCAATGTACACTCCAAGCTTTACCTCAACCTCGCTTTCAGGCTTTCAGTCACATAGAAACTGAAATGAAAGGAAGGAAGATTAGTGTTTTATATATACGAGGTGTGGCTAGAAAAAAACCGGACTAGTACTGGTGAAACAATAAAACGAATGCAATAAGGCTGAAAGTCGCGTGGCCTGTCACGTGACTCTCGCTCCGCCTACTGCTCGAGTTTCATCTGCCTCCTGCACTCAGTCTGCCCGTGGCGTCTGTTTTAAGTAGTTGACGTTTTGTCTGTGCGTCGGAAAATGATGAGTGTACAGAAAGAACAGCGTGTTAACATCAAATTTTGTTTCAAACTAGGAAAATCTGCAAGTGAAACGTTTGTAATGTTACAACAAGTGTACGGCGATGATTGTTTATCGCGAACACAAGTGTTTGAGTGGTTTAAACGGTTTAAAGATGGCCGCGAAGACACCAGTGATGACACTCGCGCTGGCAGACCATTGTCAGCAAAAACTGATGCAAACACTGAAAAAATCGGTAAACTTTTTTTCGACAAGATCGCCGTTTAACAATCAGAGCAGTGTCTGAGTTAACAGGAGTTGACAAGGAAAGTGTTAGGCAGATTCTTCATGAAAGTTTCAACATGAACAAAGTGTGTTCAAAAATGGTTCCAAAGTGTCTCACAATTGAACAGAAGGAACGCCGAAGAATGATTTGTTCTGACATCCTGGAAAACATTGAAAGTGATCCCACCTTCTTACAAAATGTTATTACTTGCGATGAATCGTGCTTTTTTACTTACGATCCTGAAACTAAACGCCAATCGATGCATTGGAAAACTCCTGGTTCTCCACGACAAAAAAAAGCACGAATGTCAAAATCGAAATTCAAGGCAATGATGATTGTTTTTTTTGACATCAAAGGGATTGTGCACATTGATTGGGTACCAGAGGGACAAACAGTGAATCAGCATTACTACATTAGCGTCCTGGCTACCCTACGTGAGCGAGTACGGAGAAAACGGAACGATTTGTGGAGAAAAAAGTCATGGATCCTTCACCAAGACAATGCCCCAGCTCACAGTGCGTTGTCAGTGAAGGCGTTTTTGGCAAAACACAACATTCCCATCTTAGATCATCCACCCTACTCACCTGATTTGGCCCCCTGTGACTTTTTTCTTTTCCCTAAAGTCAAGTCAGCTTTGAAAGGAACTAGATTTGAGACTGTTGAAGCAGTAAAAGAAAAAGCGACGGAAGTAATGAATGGACTTACCGAAAATGATCTGCAGCATTGCTATGAACAGTGGAAAATTCGTATGGAGCGGTGTAGAGACCGAGGAGGAGAGTACATTGAAGGAGATAACATGAAATTGTAAATAATTGTACATAAATGTTTTTTCCAGCATCAGTCCGGTTTTTTTCTAGCCGCACCTCGTATAAGATAAATGGATCCACTTTCTATGCAAAAGTCTTAGTATGTTAATATTAAGAGGAGAACGTTTTCCAAGTACCATACAACGATGCCAAATCAGAATCGGGCGAACCAACTTAATGGAACAGAATTAACAGTACCGCTTCGACCTCCGTAGGTGCGATGTTATGACAACAGAGACGGAATACCACATGCCGCCAACCAAGTGACCCGTTGCGTCGTTTCTCCTCAAGCGGGTCAAGTGATTATGAGTCACCACTAATGACATAGACGTGAATGGCCAAACGGGGATTTTAAGCTGCTCCTCGCAAATGCCAGACTGTTATTTGTCCACAGCAATGCTACCTCGCCTGGTCCGTTTCGTGATGCATATGGGTGCTACAACCAGTTCCAGAACTAACGGATCACTACAGGGGATAAATGAATAACACTTTGTACAACAGCTGTCCATAATTACCAACACGTTGCAGATGGTGTGTTCAGTTCACGCAAGCAGTTTCTTTTCTTTTCATCGTAAACGTCACACTACGACGGTTTTTAAAAACGTTTGGAATAGCCCGCACACTGTTGACAGCTTGGGCCAGCCAACACCTTCGTCAGTGGCCATATGAACGTTGAGGAAGCGGTTTCTGTAATGTACTGGTCTCCCAATACAACCAACACTTAATGAAGTGTTTCGCCCATTTGCTTCTACCGATATAGTTCCCCATCAGTATCTACTTGATTACAACTTGCTACCGTGCTTATACCGTGTTTACGAACTACGGTTCACCACCGAGACAAAAAAAATGGTTCAAATGGCTCTAAGCACTATGCGACTTAACTTCTGAGGTCATCAGTCGCCTAGAACTTAGAACTAATTAAACCTAACTAACCTAAAGACATCACACACATCCATGCCCGAGGCAGGATTCGAACCTGCGACCGGAGCGGTCGCTCGGTTCCAGACTGCAGCGCCTAGAACCGCACGGCCACTCCGACCGGCCCACCGAGACAGTTCGTTATCGCGTCTCCAGTACTACACACATTTTCATTAGCAGATGACAGAGCCTAACCTACAAACACGATACAAAACACTTTTGAAAGTCAGCCGACACGGTTTCACTGTGTGATAACGTTAAAATGCTAAAGAAGAAATACGTGTCACTTTTATCGACGGTGCTCTGCCCTGTACTTAATTCCGTTTCTCATCACACTTGCCAGAGTTGACCAACGGGCACAGGAAACAGTATGTTCCTCGCCACTGGGGACAAACGTGTCGAGCCGGCGCGTGACTGATGTGAAGGGAAGCGCGTCCTCCATGAAAGCGAAGCCACCTCCCCGAGACGTGTACCAGCCCACACTGACAGCCAGGACGTACAGTGCGGCTCAGAACGTCAACTATAATGTGCAGCCAGTGTCGTCTCACACATACCGAGTTCTATGATTGAACGTTTACATCCACACACACTCATGCTCATAAATTAAGGATAATGCTGATACATTGTGGAACAACGCCCTGGTTGGCGGTTTTCGGGTTTAAATCACCTCGGGGTATGTCCATGCGGTGCATTTGACCTGCGGTCGTCGCACGGTGGCGCTGGCAGAGTACGGTGCAGAGAGTAAGTGTGCAGATGTTTTCAGACGTGCTAATGGTGACTGTGAGTTGAAAATGGCTCAAGAACACATATTGATGACGTTATGAGTGGTAGAATACTAGGGTGACTGGAATCTGGTCAAACACAGAAGGTCGTAGCAAGGGCCCTCCTTGTGACACGAAGTGTGATCTCAAGATTATGGTAACGATTCCAGCAGACAGGGAACGTGTCCAGGCACTACAGTACGGGATATCCGTAGTGTACAACACAACAAGAAGACCGATATCTCACCATCAGAGCTCGCAGGTGGCCACGGAGTACTGCAGGTAGCCTTGCTCGAGACCTTACCACAGTCACTGGAACAGTTGTCTCCAGACACACAGTCAACAGACGACTGAACAGACATGGTTCATTGGCCCGGAGACCTGCAAGGTGCATTCCACTGACCCCTGGTCACAGGAGAGCCCGTAAAGCCTGGTGACAAGAACACCGTACATGGTCATTGGAACAGTGGTCCCAGGTTATGTTCACGGACGAGTCGAGGTGCAGTCTGGACAGTGATTCTCGCCGGGTTTTCATCTGGCATGAACCAGGAACCAGATACCAACCCCTTAATGTCCTTGAATGGGACCTGTATGGAAGTCGTGGTTTGATGTGTGGGGTGGGATTACGATTGGTGCACGTACACCCCTGCATGTCTTTGACAGAGGAACTGTCACAGGTCAGGTGTATCGGGACGTCATTTTGCACCAGGGGTGCAGTGGGTGCAGTGGATCCCACCTTCCTCTTGATGGATGATGACGCACGGCTCCACCGAGCTGCCATCGTGGATGAGTACCTTGAAACAGAAGATATCAGGGGAATGGAGTGGCCTGGCTGTTCTCCAGTCCTAAACCCTATCGAACACTTCTGAGATGCTCTCGGTCGACGTATCGTTGCACGTCTTCAAACCCTTTGAAACCCTTCAGGAGCTCCGGCAGGCACTGGTGCAAGAATGGTAGGCTATACCCCAGCAGCTGTTCTATCACCTGATCCAGAGTATGCCAACCCGTTGTGTGGCCTGTGCACGTGTGCATGGTGATCATATCCCATATTGATGTCAGGGTACATGCGCAGGAAACAGTGGCGTTTTGTAGCACATGTTTTTCGGGACGGTTTTCTCAACTTATCACCAATACCGTGGACTTACAGATCTGTGTCGAGTGTGTTCCCTATGTGCCCATGCTATTAGCACCAGTTTTGTGTAGTGCCAC
The DNA here is from genome assembly GCF_021461395.2 of Schistocerca americana. NCBI lineage: Eukaryota > Metazoa > Arthropoda > Insecta > Orthoptera > Acrididae > Schistocerca > Schistocerca americana. Next base: position 434,930,092 of record NC_060126.1, on the reverse strand, counting down.
GTTGTGTGGCACCACATTTTGCAATTAGCCTTAATTTATGAGCATGAGTGTAGAAACTATGCTATCCACTGTTAATTGCATGACGGTGGCACTAGTCATTCCATTTCCTGTTTCACTCGCAGTAGGATCGAGGGAAGATGATTTCCCGTATGACTCCTTAGGGGCCATAAGAGCTCTTATCCTGTCCTCGCAGTCTCACACGATATGAACGTTGCAAGCAGTAGAATCACTGTGCAGTCTGTTGCAAATGTAGGTTCTCTAAGCTTCCTTAATAGCGTTTCGCGCGAAGATGGTCTTCTTCCGTCTGATGCGTCCGACCTGAGCTCACGCAGCTTTACTGTGAAGTCTGGTACCAACCGGAGCGAATCGTAACAAATCTACGCGCACACCTCTGAATTCAATGTCCTCCCTTACGCCACCTGATGGGGGTCCCGAACTCTCAAGCAATCGTCAAGAAAAGGTCGGACAAGACTTCTGTACGCGGTTTGCGGAAGATTATAGTGGTGGTAAGTGGGACCAAACTGCTGAGGTCATCGTTCCCTAAGCTTACACACTACTTAATCCAACTTAAACTAACTTACGCGAAGGACAACACACACACGCCCATGCCAGAGGGAGGACTCGAACCTCTGACAGGGTGAGCCACACGAACCGTGGCAAGGTCCCTAGACTGCTCGGCCACCCCCGCGGCAAGACTATAGTGGACGAAATACCACACGGGTGGCAGAGATACACGCTACCGTGACGCCCTCTGTAAGGGTCGCTGAGTCACAAATTATGGTCGACAGTAGGCAGTATCATTTTCTGTGACATGTGACTACTGCCAGTTCCAGGTTTCACACATTATCATGGTTGAAAGCATCATCATGATAGTTTCTGTAAAAATCGAATGCTATATGGATGATACAGATGTTGAAACTTGGACATTTTCGTACTCCATAATGTGGGCTACCTGAATACATTGCTCGGTCCCTGCACTGCAGATATATCAGGCTGTGGCAGGCGTGTATAGCGTCATGCTCCATTTAACGCTCTTGAACTATGCGTAGAGTATACCTCGTATATAAAACACCACACTGTCTAGTAATATCATAGACGTTTGCCTTCCGCAGAATCAGGTCACAATTCACAGAGCGATTTTCCGGCGCTGTCTTTCGTGAAGGCAGGAAAATAACATTGACTTTATGTTCAGAGAGGACATCACTTATTTAAGAAGACATATTCCCTGCGGTAGCATGCCCAACTTTTGTAGCTTCCGTAAGAAATACACTGAGGTGGCGAAAGTCGTGCAACCTCCTATAGCCGTCCATAAATGCAAATGTCGTGTGACAAAGGCCTTCCGTCGGGTAGAGCGTCCGCCGGGTGCAAGTCTTTCGATTTGACACCACTTCGGCGACTTGCCCGTCGATGGGAATGAAATGATGTTGATTAGAACAATACAACACCCAGTCCCTGAGCGGAGAAAATCTCCGACCCAGCCGCGAATCGAACCTGGGCCCTTAGGATTGACATTCTGTCGCGCTGACCACTCAGCTACTGGGGGCGGGTAGCCGTCCATAATCGCGAAAGTGTTGCGGGTGCAGGAATTTGTGCACATACTGAGCTCTCGATTATGTCCCATAAATGTGCGATGGGATTCATGTAAGGCGGCCTTGGTGTCCACATCATTCGTTCGCGTTGTCCAGAATGTTCTTCAAACCGGTCGCGAACAGTTGTGGCTTGGTGACAAGGCTCAATGTCACCCATAAAAATTGCACCGTTATTTGGGAACATAAACATCATGAATAGCTGACAGTCTCCATGTAGCCGAACGTAACCATTTCCTGTCAATGATCATTTCAATTGGACCAGAGCGCACAGTTTGCATTGCATGTAAACACAGACCATTATGGAGCCACAGCGTATTGTTGACAACTTGGGTCCATGGCTTCGTGTGGTCTGCGCCATCAGCTGCTACTAACTGAAAGCGGAAAACCTCTGACCAGGCTAGGGTTTTCCAGTTGTCTGAGGTCCAACCGATATGGCCACAAACCCAGGAGGGGAGCTGCCATAGCCCATTAACGCCACATTTCACCGCGCTGACCTAACTGGTACATTCACCGTACGTTCGACGTTAATTTCTGCGGTTATTCCAGATAGTGTTTCTAGTCATTCAGCGCTGAGAACTCTACGCAAACGCCACTGCTCTAGGCCGTTAAGTGAAGGCTGTCAGCCACTGCGTAGTTTGTGGTGAGAGGTAAGCCAGAAATTTGGTGTACTCGGCACACTCTTGACACTGTGCATCTCGGAATATAGAATTCCGTAACTATTTCCGAAACGTAATGTCCCGTGCGCCTAGATCCAACTACCATTCCGTGTTCAAAGTTTATTAATTCACGTCGAGCGGCTATAATCGCGTCGGAAACCTTTTCGCATCAATCATATAAGTACAAATGACAGCTTAGCTACACTACTGGCCATTAAAACCGCTACACGAAGAAGAAATGCAGATGATAAACGGTTATTCACTGGACAAATATATTATACTAGAACTGACATGTGATTACATTTTCAATTTGGGTGCATAGATCCTGAGAAATCCGTACGGAGAACAACCACCTCTGGCCGTAATAACGGCCTTGATACGCCTGGGCATTGAGTCAAACAGAGCTTGGATGGCGTGTACATGTACAGCTGACCATGCAGCTTCAACACGATACCAGTTCATCAAGAGTAGTGACTGGCGTATTGTGACGCGTCAGTTGCTCGGCCACCATTGACCAGACGATTTCAATTGGTGAGAGATCTGGAGAATGTGCTGGCCAGGGCAGCAGTCGAACATTTTCCGTATCCAGAAAGGCCCGTACAGGACCTGCAACATGCAGTCGTGCATTATCCTGCTGAAATGTAAGGCTTCGCAGGGATCGAATGAAGGGTAGAGCCACGGGTCGTAACACATCTGAAATGTAACGTCCACTGTTCAAAGTGTCGTCAATGCAAACAAGAGGTGACCGAAACGTGTAACCAATTGCACACCATACCATCACTCCGAGTGATACGCCAGTATGGCGATGACGAATACACGCTTCCAATGTGCGTTCACCGCGATGTCGCCAAACACGGATGCGACCATCATGATGCTGTAAACAGAACCTGGATTCATTCGAAAAAATGACGTTCTGCCATTCGTGCACCCAGGTTCGTCGTTGAGTACACCATCGCAGGCGCTCGTGTCTGTGATGCAGCGTCAAGGGCAACCGTAGCCATGGTCTCCGAGCTGATAGTCCATGATGCTGCAAACGTCGTCGAACTGTTCGTGCAGATGGTTGTTGTCTTGCACACGTCCCCATGTGTTGACTCAGGGATCGAGACGAGGCTGCACGATCCGTTACAGCCATGCGGATAAGATGCCTGTCATCTCGACTGCTAGTTATGCGAGGCCGTTGGGATCCAGCACGACGTTCCGTATTACCCTCCTGAACCCACCGATTCCATATTCTGCTAACGGTCATTGGATCTCGACCAATATGAGCAGCAATGTCGCGCTATGATAAACCGCAATCGCGATAGGCTTTAATTCGACCTTTACCAAAGTCTGAAACGTGATGATACGCATTTTTCCCCATTGCACGGGGGATCACAACAGCGTCTCACCAGGCAACGCCGGTCAACTGCTGTTTGTGTATGAGAAATCGGTTGGTGACTTTCCTCGTGTCAGCACGTTGTAGGTTTCGTTATTGGCGCCGAACTTGTGTGAATGCTCTGAAAAGCTTATCATTTGTATATCACGGCATCTTCTTCCTGTCGGTTATATTTCGCGTCTGTAGCACGTCATCTTTGTGGTATAGCAATTTTAGTGGGCAGTAGTGTAATTCATTATCCTTTTACGCGTTGTGTGCGCGACACTACCTGCTATTGTATATGTGCATATGGCTATCCCATGACTTTTGTCACCTCAAACCATTGTTATATTAGAATCATAGTGTCGTGTATCCGTCACATCGCCGGTGTTTCATCGTCAGTCTTTGCGGCTCGCTTCGTAGAGGGTTGAAGCGTTTACAGGCAAAATAGTAGCAGAAGAGAAAGTTTGGTTACTGCTGAATTCCTGCAGTTTTACGGATTAGTTAGTACGCCTCGGGAACGTGAAGTTTCATAGTTTCTGACTGCTCATGAAATACGTCAGTAACGTCAGGTCCGTATATTGTCGTCTGTCGAGTGCATTACGTCGTACATATCCACTATAAGCTGTTTCGGCTCATGCAAGTTACAGAAGGTTCCATTTACTGGTGGTACCCGGAGATTTGGCTGGGCGATCGGCCGGTACACGGGCCAAGTGGAGCAAGCCAGTGCGGCACGTGCCGGGCACGTGTGAGCTCGGTGGGCGTTGCTTACGTTTGCCGACACGTGTTCTGCGAGAGAACACAGGAGAACACACTGCCCCCGCCTTGTGCTAGGCTGCGGCGGCGCGGCTGCCCTGCGGCTCGCCGTGTCTGAGGCCGGGGCGGCGTGGCTCTTCGCGGAACAGCCAGCACCGAGCGGGGCCTGGCGGGTACTCCCCGCACAGCGCCGCACTGCAGGCCGAAAAGGCGTTATATATTGAAACTGCCGGCTGGGGTGGCCGAGCGGTTCTAGGCGCTACAGCCTGGAACCGCGCGACCGCTACGGTCGCAGGTTCGAATCCTGCCTCGGGCATGGATGTGTGTCATGTCCTTAGGTTAGTTAGGTTTACGTAGTTCTAAGTTCTAGGGGACTGATGACCTTAGCAGTTAAGTCCCATAGTGCTTAGAGCCATTTGAACCAAATTGAAACTAAGGTAATAGAAAGTGGGCGAATTAGATTAGGAAATGAGACGTTAAATATTTATTTTATTTATTTATGCATTTATTTTACCTGGCAAGATTATGGCCTTCAGGCCCCCTCTTTCACCTAACCAGGCATACTCAAACTGAACGAATTTCAGTTTGTATAGAACATTAAGGACATATAACGTGCTATACAGTATTAATGTTAAAGAAGAAAAAATAGAGATTATAACAGTAGTACAATGATAATTGTAACAATCAAAAAAATTATAACAATCAATAATAATAGTAGTAATGACTAGGTAAGCATATTTTTCTTTTATGAATGTCAGCCCTATTGCTAGTTGGGAATTTTCTCGTTATGTTCTTGCAGCTTGTGAGTTATTCTCATCGAGCAGAGACATAAGACGATAGAATGGGGTGAAAGATATAGAAGAGGTAGCTAGGTTAGAGGAAGAGGAATAGAATGGTAAAATTCGAAGCTATGATGGAGAGGAGAAAGAAAGAGATGAGAAGGGCACAACAATGGTGGCTATACCGTCCCTAATATGTAAGTTTTGAGTTCCCTCTTGAATGTTGAGTGGTTCTGGATTAGACGCAGATCACAGGGGAGCGCGTTCCATACTCGTATGGCTGAGATGGAGAATGACACGGAGAAAGATTTTGTGTTACGTAAAGGTCCAGCCAAGATGCTCGACGTATCCCATCTGCTATTGCGGTTGTGGAATGATGATAGGTGTTTAATGTGAGAAGATAAGTATCGGGGGCACCAGTGGCTAAGAAATCGATGAAGTAAGCACATCGTGTGGAGATCGCGTGCCTTATGTGGGCGTATCCAACCTAGCTGAGAGTATGAAGGACTGATATGATCATACAACCGTATATTGCACACGTATCTAACGCAAGCATTCATCACTAGCTCAACGAAACTCGATTTTTCACTATTTGTGCCGTGTTGAACTACATCACAGTAGTAAAGATTAGGCAAGACTAGTGTTTGGACTAATTTTTGTTTAACATGGGTTGGAAATATTTTTCTATATTTTTGGATTGCATGTAGGGAGGAGAGCGATTTCCGGCAAGCTGTGACTGTTTGTTCTTCCCAGTTTAGGTGTTCATACAAGATTATTCCAAGCTCTTTTACTGTTTTTTGGTATGGTAGTTGGGTACCATTGAGGAGTATTTGAGGGACTGTTTCGCGAAAGTACCGGCTGATTAATTTTGGATGAGATATAAGATTGACCTGGGATTTCTTGGGGTTTAGTTTCAGACCTAGGTTCTGTGCCCACCGAGAAACAGAGCAAAGATCTGCGTTCAAATATAGTGAATGAAGCTGCTAAGGAATTTCGGGCTCTTTCCCAAATTAATAAAAATGACAATCTCATCTCTAAAGCAAGAGGTGAATTATCTGAGCTACAGGGTGGCGCACGAAACGTGTTACCAATTCTTTCTTTCACAATTTACGACGCACATTAGATATTCCGCTGGGATTTCTACAGCAGTACCAGCAGAGCTTGGAAAAACAAAAGAGTTACGAAATTGTAAGAAGTGTATATTTCTATTGTCTATTGTCAAACCACAAAAAAAAAAATGGTTCAAATGGCTCTGAGCACTATGGGACTTAACATCTGAGGTCATCAGTCCCCTAGAACTTAGAACTACTTAAACCTAACTAACCTAAAGACATCACACACATCCATGCCCGAGGCAGGATTCGAACCTGCGACCGTAGCAGTCGCGCGGTTCCTGACTGAGCGCCTAGAGTCAAACCTCAATTTACGAAAGATGTTTATATTTTATTAATAGGATTAAGTAGGAATAATTAATATTTGTCATGAAACTTCCTGGCAGATTAAAACTGTGTGCCCGACCGAGACTCGAACCCGGGACTTTTGCCTTTCGCGGGCAAGTGCTCTACCATCTGAGCTACCCAAGCACCACTCACACCCCGTCCTCACAGCTTTGCTTCTGCCAGTACCTCGTCTCCTACCTTCCAAACTTTACAGAAGCTCTCCTGCGAACCTTGCAGAACTAGCACTCCTGAAAGAAAGGATATTGCGGAGACATGGCTTAGCCACAGCCTGGGGGATGTTTCCAGAATGAGATTTTTACTCTGCAGCGGAGTGTGCGCTGATATGAAACTTCCTGTTAGATTAAAACTGTGTGCCCGACCGAGACTCGAACTCGGGACCTTTGCCTTTCGCGGGCAAGTGCTCTCGGTCGGGCACACAGTTTTAATCTGACAGGAAGTTTCATATCAGCGCACACTCCGCTGCAGAGTAAAAATCTCATTCTGGAAACATCCCCCAGGCTGTGGCTAAGCCATGTCTCCGCAATATCCTTTCTTTCAGGAGTGCTAGTTCTGCAAGGTTCGCAGGAGAGCTTCTGTAAAGTTTGGAAGGTAGGAGACGAGGTACTGGCAGAAGTAAAGCTGTGAGTACCAGGCGTGATTCGTGCTTCGGTAGTTCAGTTGGTAGAGCACTTGCCCGCGAAAGGCAAAGGTCCCGAGTTCGAGTCTCGGTCGGGCACACAGTTTTAATCTGCCAGGAAGTTTCATATCAGCGCACTCTCCGCTGCAGAGTGAAAATCTCAATATTTGTCATGTTGGAAATAATTGTGGTAGCAGGGAATATCTGCACCAAAGTATTGTCGATGTAACTTTAAAAAGGGCGGGAGAACATTTTAAGAAAAGAGCGGGAAAGACCGCACATTGATACATTTTGTAAAGGTAGCAGGGATTGTCTGCACCAGAAAGCATTGTTGGCAGGAGAGACCGCACTTTAGCGTTCGTAGGAAGTCAGTAGTAAGCGAGATGTGAAGCGAGTCGGTAGCAGGTCTGAAGCGAGAGGTTGAGAGGAGTGGTGTGCCTGCCAGCCACTAGCTATGTTTTACAAGAGATTATAAACGGATGTACAGAGACATCAGCTAACTATTATAATAAGAGGAACAAATATTATTGAATTAATTTTTTGAGAAACTCAGGACTACTGAAGGTATGTTTGCGCATTGCTAGTTGTAAGATTATTGTAAAAAGTAAGTCCCATTTGAACGTTTGTAAAATCATTTCATTCAGAATATAATTAACTTTTGCCAGCAATATTGCATTTCTAATTATAATCCATCCCAAAAACCATCAACGTAAACCTTTGCAAAATTTTATTGTTGTCATGAAAAAGTTTAACTATGAATTACGTAACTTCAGTCAAATTAATTAAAGAATAACGTCAGCTTTGCTATTAAAGAATAACGTCAGCTTTGGTAATAAATACAGCCACTTATTATGACAACCCACCAGCAGCTAATAGAGTATAGTAAAACAGAGTAAGTATATTCATGTCGCAGTTCGATGTAGCAGTCAGATGGCGATCCAGTAACAGTAAAAAAGGTAAGGAACAGTTTTGGGTTATTGCAGATAACGACTGAGGGCCACGACGACGACACATTCTATGTTTCGTGGAAATAATCAGCAAATCACTTTTAATAAGCAGCATTTAAATTTGTGTGCGAAGATTGAGAAAGAGAATAAATTTTAAAGGGAAGATTTTATTTCTTATTATTAAGCAAGAGATAGAAATCCTAAGGGAAGGTTACATAGGTTATTGTAAAAGGGAAGGTTGCGTAACAAAAGAGATATATAGGAGACGGTTATTGCGTAATAACAAAAGAGAAATAGAGGAGACGGGAAGGTTTCAAAATGACGTGTAATTCACTATACTGCCGCTAGGAGACTAGTAAGCAGCAATGGCTGACAAAGGAAGACTGAAGACACAGCAACGATCGGCAGTTGTGTTACTTTTTCTGAAACGAAAAGCCTTGTTGTGACTCAGAGGCGTTTTCGACAACAGTCTGTCACATGATATCCCTTACAAGAAGACCATCCACAGTTTGTACGATAAATTTTTTACAGGAAGGAACAGCATTGGAAGCGAAGCGACCTCGGCCTAAGCTTGTTTGTTCGCCAGAGAATATTAAAGCGGTACGAGTTGCTGTACAGAGAAGTCCCGGGAAATCGTGTAGAAAGGCAGCAGTGCAACTGGCAATATCCAGACGCTCCGTTCAACGCATTCTTAAAAGTGACCTCCATATGTACCCATACAAGATGACCTGTGCACAGAAGCTCATTGAAGAACACAAGCAGCAAGAGACTACTGTTTGCTCAGTGGGCGGAGGATAAGGAAGAAACTCTCAACAACGTTTGGTTTTCAGAAGAGGCGCATTTTCATTTAGACGGTGTGGTAAACAAACAAAATGTACGCTTTTGGGCGCAACACTGTGTTGGAGTTTTTACACGAGCATTTCGACATGAGGATCATTTCACTCAGGTTTCCAGGTCGCTTCAATGACGGACAAAATTGTCCCCCTAATAGAGTCCAGACCTCAATCCGTGTGATTTTTTTCTTTGGCGGTACCTGAAGGAAAAAATTTTTCCGAAACGTCCACGTGATGTAATGGAGCTCAGAAGAATTATTCTTCAAGCTTGCAATGAAATTACGGAAGACGTGTGCCATAGGGTAATCACTAACTTAAGTGTTCGTTTGAACGACGTTAGGAAACGAAATGGTGGACATATTGAGCATGTGTTGAGTTAGAACAAATCTCCATGGACGGCTCTTCATTGTAGTATATGTTCTTTTCAGATTGTATTGACAATAAAGTTTGTATTCAAAAACAAAATGGTAACACAAATCGTGCGCCACCCCGTATTTACGATTAAAACTGGGTTAAGAAAGGGAGATGGTTTATCGCCAATACTTTCCAACTGTGCTCTAGAGTCCGTGATTAGGGAATGTCCGTCCGAACATGTTTTGGAAGGCCCAACGTACCGTCCGGCCGCCGTGTCAGTCTCAGCCTGAAGGCGTCACTCGATGCGGATATGGAGTGGCATGTGGTCCGCACCGTGTTCTCCCGACCGTTGTTAGCTTTCGTGGCCGGAGCCGCTACTTCTCAATCACGTAGCTCCTCAGTTGACCCCGCTTGGCAACAGCGCTCTGCAGATTGCAACGGTACCTTTCAGAGTGCTAGCCAAACCCGACAGCTATTAATTCGGTGATCTGATGGGAACCGGTGTTACCCCTGCAGCAAGGCCGTTGCCGTGATGGGGGAATGGCACTAGGAAAATCCTGAAAAGATAAGAATTGGAACCAAGAAAGATCAAATAAACTTAAATTGCTTGGAATTCGCAGATGATTTAGCGTTACTAGCTAATGACATTCAGGAAGCTAGAAATCAAATAAGAGGCCTAAATAATATGGCACCAAAGATAGGACTGTAGATATCACACGAAAAGATTGAGATAATGGTAGCAGATCCACTAGTAATCAACTACATAACAGCAAATTTCAGCAAACTAGAAACGGTAAAACAATTTAAATAAACAAGCTAAATTATAACATACAACTTAGAAGAAAAAACAGTATGGCAAGAAAGAACTAACAAAATGACAAAAGTTAAAACATTAACGCGGTCTACATACAACAAAAATGTCTATCAGTCAAAACTAAATTAAAAGAATGCAAGACGTTGGTTCAACCAGAGGTGACATACGAAAGTGAAACTCTTTTCTAAGTTACCCGGAAAAACAGAATCGACAAAATCCTGAAAGTAGAGAAGATAAGCTAGAACTTGTATAAATAAGAAATATCAAAAAGATGGACAATCACGGACAGTGCTAAATGAGGTGGTGTACGTCGAACTGGAGACTTTTACAGGTACTTTACTGAAAAAAAAAAGAATCTCTTTTTTTGGTCACATTATGTGGACAACAGAAACCACATAAGCAATAAAAACTGTGGAAAAACTCTGGAACATGATGCGACAAGTAGGATGGTATAACGAAACCAGGGAGGATGTGAAAGATGTAGAATTAACCCTAGAAGATTTGAAAAACAAAACAGAGAATTTAAAGAAACTGAAAAATATGGTTTAAACCAAATCTAGACAAGCGACAAACAATAAAAAGTTATTTACAGATGTCAAACGACAAAAAAGATCCTTACCAATGAAGAGATACTGGGCAATTCGAAAACAAAACTATTGAAGAAGATGGACAGAAAATGACTCACTGAATTGGTATAAAATGGTTCAAATGGCTCCGAGCACTATGAGACTTAAAATCTGAGGTCATCAGTCCCCTAGAACTTAGAACTACTTAAACCTAACTAACCTAAAGACATCACACTTCCACGCCCGAGGCAGGATTCGACACTGCGACTGTAGCGGTCGCGCGGTTCCAGACTGAAGTGCCTAGAACCGCTCAGCCACAACGGCCGGCTGAATTGGTATAACGAGGCAGTAAAAGAGGAAGAAGAAGAAGAAGAACGCTGAGTTTTCTTACTCGAGAAACAAAATAACTGGCAATGGTTGAAGCAGCGTGTGTATAAAATGCAGACTGGTAAAACCAAGAAAATATTTAACAATATCTTTGTTTGCGGTTACAGAGAAATCTTGGATGATGTCATGTATCAAAACGGAGCAAACCAAAACCGACAACGATAGTTCAGGTATACACGTCGACGTCGCGAGCTGAAGAGGAAGAAATAAAGTGTATGATGATATAGTATGTAAAGGGAGATGAAAATCTAGTAGTCATGGGGAATTGGAATGCAATCGTAGGGGAAGGAATAGAAGAAAAGGTTACGGGAGAATATGGGCTTGGGATAAGGAATGAGAGAGGAGAAAGAGAGAGTTCTGTAACAAGTTTCAATTAGTAATAGCGAAAACTCTGTTCAAGAATCACGAGAGAAGGAGGTATACTTGAAAAAGGCTGGGTGATAGCGGAAGATTTCAGTTGGATTACATCATGGTCAAACAGAGATTCCGAAATCGGATACTGAATTGTAAAGTGTACCCAGGAGCAGATATAGACTCAGATCATAAAACAGTAGTGATGAAGACATTAGTCAGAAAGAAACAACACGCAAAGAAGTGGGATACGGAAGTACTAAGGAATGACGAGATACGGTTGAAGTTCTAAAAGGCTATAGATACAGCAATAAGGAATAGCCCAGCAGGGAGTACAGTTGAAGAGGAATGGACTTCTCTAAAAAGGGTTATCACAGAAGTTAGGAAGGCAAACATAGGTACAAAGAAGGTAACTGCGAAGAAACCACGGGTAACAGAAGAAATACTTCAATTGATCGATGAAAGGAGGAAGTACAAAAATGTTCCAGGAAACTCAGCAATAGATAAATAAAAGTCGATGCGAAATGGAATAAATAGGACGTGCAGGCAAGCTAAGACGAAATGCTTGCAGAAAAAATGCGAAGACATCGAAAAAGTAATGATTGTCGGAAGTACAGACTCAGCATACAGGAAAGTCAAAACAACCTTCGGTGACATTAAAAGCAAGTGTGATAACATTAAGAGAGCAACGGGAATTCAACTGTTAAATGCAGAGGAGAGAGCGGGTAGGTGGAAAGAATATATTGAAAGAAGATGTGTCTCATGTGATGGAAGAAAAAACAGGAATCGATTTAGAAGAGATAGGGGATCCAGTATTAGCATCAGAATTTAAAAGAGCTTTGGAGGACTTAAGATCAAATAAGGCAGAAGGGACATTCCATTAGAATTTCTAAAATTATTGGTGGAAGTGGCAACAAGACAACTATTCACGTTGGTGTGTAGACTGTATGACACTGGCGACATACCATCTGACTTTCGGAAAAGCATCATCTCCACAATTCCCCGAGCGGTCTAGGGCGCTGCAGTCATGGACTGTGCGGCTGATCCCGGCGGAGGTATGAGTCCTCCCTCGGACATGGGTGTATATGTTTGTCCTTAGGATAATTTAGATTCAGTAGTGTGTAAGCTTAGGGACTGATCACCTTAGCAGTTAAGTCCCATAAGATTTTACACACATTTGAACATTTTTTCAACAATTCCGAAAACGGCAAGAGCTGACAAGTGCGAGAATTATCGCACAATCAGCTTAACAGCTCATGCATCAAAGTTGCTTACGAGAATAATATACAGAATAATGGAAAGGAAATTAAGGATACGCCAGATGACGATCAGTTTGGCTTTAGGAAAGGTAAAGCCACGAGACAGGCAATTCTGACATTGCGGTTACTAATGGAAGCAAGACTAAAAAAAATTCAAGACACGTTCATAGGATTTTACGACGTGGAGAAAGCGTTTGACAATGTAAAATGGTGCTAGATGTTCGAAATTTTGAAAAAAAGTAGGGGTAAGCTGTAGGGAGACACGGGTCATATACAGTATGTACAACAGCCAAGAGGGGATAATAAGAGTGGACGACAAAGAACGAAGTGCTCTTATTAAAAAGGGTGTAAGACAAGGATGTAGTCTTTCGCCCCTACTATTCAATCTGTACATCGAGGAAGCAATGATGGAAATAAAAGAAAGTTTCAGGAGTGGAATCAAAATTCAAGGCGAAAGGATGATACGATTCACTGACAACACTGCTGTCCTGAGTGAAAGTGAAGAATAATTACATCATGTGCTGAACGGAATGAACAGTCTAATGAGTGCAGAACATGGATTGAGAGTAAATCGAAGAAAGACGAAGGAAATTAGGGGTAGTAGAAATGAGAACAGCGAGAAACGTAACGTTAGGGTTGAGGGTCACGTAGTATATGAAGTTAAGGAATCCTGCTACATAGGCAGGAAAATAACCAATGACGGACGGAGCAAAGAGGACATCGAAAGCAGACTAGTAATGGCAAAAAGGGCATTCCTGGCCAAGAGAAGTCCACTAATATCAATTATCGGCCTTAGTTTGAGGAAGAAATTTCTGAGAATGTACGTCTGGAGTACAGCATTCTATGGCAGTGAAACATGGACTGTGGCAAAACCGGAAGAGAAGAGAATCGAAGCATTTGAGATGTGGTGCTGCAGACGAATGTTGAAAATTAGGTAGACTGATAAGGTAATGAATGAAGAGATTCTGCGCAGAACTGGAGAGGAAAGGAATACGTGGAAAACACTGATAAGGAGAACGAAGAGGAAGATAGGACATCAGTGAAGACGTAGGGAATGACTTCCATGGTATTAAAGGGAGTTGTAGAGGGCAAAAGCTGTAGAGGAAGAGAGAAATTGGAATACATAGAGCAAATTGCAAGTGCTACTCTGAGATGAAGAGGTTAGCAGAGGAGAGGAATTCGTAGCGGGCCGCATCAAACCAGTCAGTACACTTGACCAAAAAGAGAAAAAAATGCGTATTATTGCGCCGTAACCGTTTGGCTATAAGATAAACTGAAGATGAACTTACAGTTGAAGTATTTTTTGACGTTTATTACATTCGTTATCTATTCGCTGATATGGTAGAGCGGTTTTGCCGCACAGACCTCGGCTTCCACCTTCCTGGAGAACCGTGACAATCCTCGATGTTGAGTCGGTTCTCACTACTTGTTGGCGCCAGGAGTCGGAATTCCTGGCGTGGGTCCTCAGAATACTGACGGCTGGAACCTTCACCCAACCCACTGAACATCGCTCTTTCCCGAATTCGTGTCCCATTCCAGTATTAACTCAGTTGTTGTTGTTGTGGTCTTCAGTATACAGACTGTTTTGATGTAGCTCTCCATGCTATTCTATCGTATGCAAGCCTCTTCACCTCCGAATAACTGCTGCAACCTACATCCTTCTGAATCTGCTTTGTGTATTCATCTCTTGGTCTCCCTCTACGACTTTTACCAGCCTCGCTTCCCTCCAATACTAAATCTGTGATCAATTGATGCCTCAGAAGGTGTCCTACCAACCGATCCCCTCTTCTATTCAAGTTATGCCACAAATTCCTCTTCTTCCCAATTCTATTCAGTACCTCCTCATTAGTTACATGATCTATCCGTCTAATCTTCAGCATTCTTCCGTAGCACCAAATTTAAAAAGCTTCTACTCTGTTCGTGTCTAAACTGTTTATCGTCCATATTTCACATCCATACGCGGCTGCACTCTATGCAAAAACTTTCAGAAAAGACTTACTGACACTTAAGTCTATACTCGATGTTAACAAATTTCTCTTCGTCAGAAACGCTTTCCTTGCCATAACCAGGCTACATTTTATATCCTCCCTACTTCGACCACATCAGTTATTTTGCTCCCCAAATAGCAAAACTCATTTACTAATTTAAATGTCTCATTTCCTAATATAGTTCCCTCCGCATCGTCTGATTTAATTCGACTACATTCCACTATCGTCGTTTTCCTTTTGTTGATGTTCATCTTGTAGCCTCCTTTCAAGACACTGTCCATTTCGTTCAGCTGCTCTTCCAGGTCCTTTGCTGTCTCTGACAGAACTACAATGTCGTCGGCAAACCTCAAAGTTTTTATTTATTATCCATGGATTTTAATTCCTACTCGCCGCGCGGAGTGGTCGCGTGGTTTGAGGCGCCATGTCACGACCGCGCAGCCCCTCCCGACGGAGGTTCGAGTCCTCCCTCGGGCGTGGGTGTGTGTGCTGTTCTTAGCATAATTTAGTTTATGGTAGTTTAAGTAGTGTGTAAGTCTAGGGACCGATTACCTCTGTAGTTTGGTCCCGTAGGAATTCACACACATTGAATTACTACTCCAAATTTTTCTTTTGTTTCCTTTAGTACCTGCTCAGTATACAGACTGAATAACATCGGGGATAGGTTACAACCTTGTCTCACTCCTTTCTCAATCACTGCTTCCCTTTCGGATATTTGAACCGGGCTCCTGCAGGCTGTTAACCATTGAGTCATCTTGTTCAGACAGTACAATTTATCTCTAAAAATGACGGAAATGCATAGCCTTTTCACTCCATTTGGCTGGAGAGAACAACACCAAACTGTACTGGAACACAGAGATAATTTCCAGTCGTGTTATAAGCTCAGAAAGACTGCGGATCAGTAGACGAGTGAAGGATTTCAAAAAACAGAGACGAAGCAATATTCAAAGTTTCCGGAAGGATTCGACAAAAGCGGAGAAAATTAGGTACAGCGAGGGCAGGTTTTAAGAGATGATGTATGGTGATGGAATAGCAGAGAGTGAATTATCGTTGGCAGTTATGGACCACCATAAAGTGCCCTCAGAAGCAAGTGCGGATGTTTGCTTGTTTTGGGAGCCTCTGAATCTTGGAGATTCATCGCCGTGGCGTGTTAAATGGAGCCACGGCGTAGGCGTGTTGACAAACGTCATCTGTCCAGTCTAATGCAAGCCAGAGCAGCACTCCGCTGGCTGGACCAAGAGTTTCCTTACCTTGTGCTGTTCTCAGGACCAAGACTTGCTTCTCCAAGGTAATGCTCCACACAATTATAAAAGCGACCGGAGTGGGATTATTTTAGTACATAGCGTGACTTTATGAAGTAGCATGTAAGCGTTAGGGATGACATAATCGTTGCAAACTTAGGGAGAAGTAGTACATCATTGCTGAACAGATCGCTTGACATCATAGCAGCAGTACAGTTCAAAGCGATTTTGATACAAGAAGGTACGAAAAGATGTTTCCATCTAACTTGTTTGATATCAGGCTGTAGCATAAGTCTAATGGTTCAAATGGCTCTGAGTACTATGGGACTTAACTTCTGAGGTCATCAGTTCCCTATAAGTTAGAACTACTTAAACCTAACTTACCTAAGTACATCACACACATCCATGCCCGAGGCAGGATTCGAACCTGCGACCATAGCGGTCGTGCGGTTCCAGACTGTAGCGCCTAGAACCACTCGGCCCTCCGGCCGGCGTAGCATAAGTCTACCTTCGAGTCTACTATTTCTTTTAGCGTTCACGAGCAGTTTTCTCATAATTCGACACTTTTAGCGGCACTTCTGGCGGTACACCCCGCCTGCCCCCATCTTCCTCTTACAAAATGAGCCCAACGGGGGTGATGGCATACCACAAAAGGGGTTGGAAACATCTGACTCGATCTTCCTTACACTTAAAAGGTGAGGTCTGCAGTGCATTCTGAGTGTTCTAATTGTTCCTGCACTTCCTTTTCCTTCATGAGTTCAACAATGTCGGGGTTTAAATCGAAAACTGTTCCAGGCATTCTCCTCGGCTTAGCCAACATACTTTGTAA
This sequence comes from Schistocerca americana, assembly GCF_021461395.2. Taxonomy (NCBI): domain Eukaryota; kingdom Metazoa; phylum Arthropoda; class Insecta; order Orthoptera; family Acrididae; genus Schistocerca; species Schistocerca americana. Next base: position 434,913,316 of record NC_060126.1, on the reverse strand, counting down.
TAATATATAAACTCTCCATATATTCTTCATTCAGTTCCGTCGAAAACTCTTACAGGCGGCAGTGGAATAATGCGTGTGAATTCAGAATCCTCACTACTCGTACCATCAATTCCGTCACCTGTTCAATGTGTGCAAATTTAGCACAATGTGTTCTTGATATACGGGGGTGAGTCAAATGAAAACCTTGAATTTGTAATAACAAATCGAAATTTCGCGCCGTTATCCTGTAAGTTAGTAAGCATGCTACAAACAGTGTGCAGAATGGCCTGTAGGCGGCAGCATAGTGCAGATGCACACATACCGTCGCAGAATCAGTATAAAGATGGCCGCCCCACTTGCGACTTGTACCAGGGAAGAACAGCGTTCTGTTATTCGGTTTTTGCGTAGTGAAGGTGTGAAATCTCTTGAAATTCATCGACGAATGAAGGTTCAGTACGGTGATGCATGTTTGTCACAGCAGCAAGTCTACAAATAGAGTTGGAAGTTTGCAAATGGTGTGACTTCAGTGGAATATGTCCTCGTCCAGGTCAGGCACAACGAATTGTGACTCCACAGAACATTGCAGTAGTTGAAATCATAGTGAAGGAAAACCGCCGAGTGACACTGGATGACATTGCAGTGTGTTTACAGATTAGTCATGGTTCACCACACCACACTGTGCATAATTTGCTCCAGTTTCACAAAGTGTCTGCAAGATGGATGCCGTGGCAGCTGACTCCTGAAATGAGAGAACGACGTGTTGATGCTTGTGAAGAACTCCGGCGCTTTGAACGAGAAGGTCTTCCTTGCAAGAATCATTAATGGGGACGAAACCTGAGTTCACTCCCACCAACCGGAAACGAAGAGAGCGAGCAAGGAATGGCGCCATTCCTCATCACCAAAACCAAAGAAGTTTCGAACAGAACCATCAGCAGGGAAGGTTATGCTGACTCTCTTTCGGGACGAAAAAGGCGTCATTTTGGAGCATTACATACCTAGAGGGACCACTGTCACAAGTGCTTCATACACAGATCTCCTAAAAATCATCTGCGGCCTGCAATCAAATCAAATCGACGTAGATTGCTGTCAGCAGGTGTCGTTTTGCAACATGACAATGCAAGGCCCCACACTGCCCGTACAACAGTTGCAACAATCACAGACCTGCATTTGGAGTGTATTCCTAATCCACCATGTTCACCAGACCTTGCCCCAAGTGATTTTCTTATGTCTGGACCACTCAAAGACGCAATGGGAGGAAAGTAGTTCCGTTCTGATGAAGAGGTACGCCACGCGGTGCATGATTGGTTGCGCGGACTAGGAAAAGAATTTTTTTCTAAAGGAATTTATGCACTTTGTAAGCGCTGGAGGACTTGCATTGAGCATGGGGGAGATTATGTTGAAAAGTGATACAGCTTTGTACCACTTCTGCACAATGAATAATATTTTAAAAAATATTTATTATTTTCATTTGACTCACCCTCGTACAAAACAATGAATCCCATCTGCCGACCGTCGTAAGTTTTTGTTCTTTCATTGCCAACTAAATGGTTCAAATGGCTCTGAGCACTATGGGACTTAACATCTGAGGTCATTAGTCCCCTAGAACTTGGAACTACATAAACCTAACTAACCTAAGGACATCACACACATCCATGCCCGAGGCAGGATTCGAACCTGCGACCGTAGCAGTCGCGCGATTCCAGACTGAAGCGCCTAGAACCGCTCGGCCACACAGGCCGGCGCCAACTAAATGCTCAAATTATTTCTGCGTGGTGTTGTAATGTCGTTTCATAAGGAAATTTGTGGTACGTGTCTAATATGCTACCTCGTAATAGCTACTGAGATTTCTGATTCCTCTATTCCATCGTTCCGATTCATTTTTAAAGGCTTGTGACGATAGATCACTAGGCTGCCTCTGTTTACGCAAACAGCCACTGAATATGTGTAAGTCCTTGATACCGTGAACAAATAGCCAAGAATAAACAGAGCTGGCCTCGTGATGCTGCTGAAATGAAGAGAGTCGTGCCGCGCCACCGCTCGGTCCCAGGTTCGAATCCTGCCTCGGGAATGGATGTGTGTGATGTCTTTAGGATAGTCAGGTTTAAGTAGTTCTACGTTCTAGGGGACCTCAGAAGTTAAGTCTCATAGTGCTCAGAGCCTTTTGAACTATTTTGCACTGGTAGGAGCGAGGAAAACCGGTACTGGCCGAGTCCCAGAAGACACGCGGTCCTCACGTTGGGCTCGTGAGGGGAACGGCACACCGAAGCCAGATCCTCAGTGTAGGCTGTAGCATATCACCGTATTATGCAGGTGGCGGCTGGCAGTTGTCTTTCGATCACCTGAATTACGTGAATCATTTACGCCTCGCAATTGATGAACACCATACTCGGCTCTGAAAGACTCCCCCAAACTCCACATCCTACTGATATGGCAAGATAACAGGACATGGGCTGCTGGAGTGGCAGGACAAAACCCAAGTCGAGTGTAGAGCAAAAATGTCATTTTTCGTTTTACCTGCTGTTACACAACACACTCGTAGCATGCAGAAAACAGTTACGCAAGTTAAGATTTCACAAACGAGCTCAGAAATCTGAGTAGCACAACTGATAGTCAGAACAGATGTTAGACACACTTTAATTAAAACAAATTTTAATTTGAGGCAATTAAGCTAAGTATGGTCCTACAAACAAGCTCATCAATCTGACTGGTAAAATGGGCCCCAAAACAAAATTTCAGAGAAATTTGAATCAAAGCAAAATTTGGCTAGAAATCTAAACTGTCTAACAGTTTTCCAGTAAATAAGACAGAAATTTCAATTACCTGAAAATAAAAATGCCAACTGATTTTGTAGCTTTACCCACAAGTGAAGAACAATGTATAACATAGTGATTGAGCACTGGTCCTCTAGCTGATCCTGGCGTCAGGCTACATGTGGAATAACTTGAGCAATGTCACACAAGTAGGTCGAGGTGAACTAAACACATCAAAAGCCAATTAATACATCATACTCTGCTAATCACCAGCCGGCCGGTGTGGGCGAACGGTTCTAGGCGCTTCAGTCTGGAGCCGCGCTGCTGCTACGGTCGCAGATTCGAATTCTGCCTCGGATATGGATGTGTGTGATGTCCTTAGTTAGGTTTAAGTAGTTCTAAGTTCTAGGGAACTGATGACCTCAGATGTTAAGTCCCATAGTGCTTAGAGCCATTTGAACCATTTTGAATTTGCTAATCAACAAGTGGCCGAGACTCAGCCTTAACACTACCACCAAGTGGTATAAGGAGAACGATACTTTAAACTAATGCTTACAAAAGACTACAGTTAAAAAACAGCCGCCTTTAAAGGGTGGATAACTTAAATTTAAATTACTATATACCACCTGTAATGGATGTACTGAAATAACAAACATGTATCCTGAGGTGCTTTAAAAAAAAATAAAACAATAAAAAAGGAAAACTTTTTAAACCTTAAGCTGTTTTTCAAGAGAGAAATAAACCTCTGAAGAAATGTATGAAATTTGGAAAATAGTAAGGTTACAATGAGCCGTCTTTAAACGGTAGTAAAAACCTTTCAGAGCTTGCTTACTTAAAGAAATTCACATTACTAAGGTTATACTGAGCTATTCTCAAATGCCGAACACAAACTTTCAGATCCCCCCACGATTCAGAGGCAGGAGTTCCGGAATTACAACAATCAGCAATTAATTAACAAGCCAAAGTCCCGTAGAACGTGGCATACTGGAGTAGAGTAAAAATGCGGACACAACCAATTTAAATAACATCTACGCCGACGTGGTATAGGAAAACACAGTACGCGGCAGGCTGGGGAGTTGTAACAGTAACCACTAAACGGGAGAATCGAAGAACAACTTCAAACCAATAACCTTCAAATAAAGCGGCTCGCCAATAAGTATAGTAGCCTGCATAGCAGCTCATGCGGACTCTGTACCGCAAACATTTCCGCTGAAGAATAAAAATTAATTCCATAAACAATCCCTAACGCTTTAGCTAAACCAATTCTCCGCAATATTCTCCCTTCCATGAGCGTTGGTCCCCTGCGGTGTTTAGGAGAACTTCTGTGAAGTTTGGAAGGTAGGAAATGTGATACTGGCGGAAGTGAAGTTGTGAGAACAGTTTATCAGGCAGCCTTGGACAGCTCAGTCAGTGTAGTGTCCTTGTCGCCGCTGTAGAAAACATGAAATGATCGTATGCCATTGTTGGCCGGTAGTCCTCATTCGGGGGAGTTCGGCCGCCGTATTGCAAGTGACGCCACGTCGGCGACTTGAGATGATGATGATGAAAACGATGAAGAAGGACGCACAACATCCAGTCCCCTGCCTGGAATCGAACCCTGGCGTGGTATGCGGTAACGCTACCGCTACGCTACGGAGGCGGACACCATTGTAGAGTTTTGTACCGTCGGAATCAAGGGAAAGAATTTTATTGTGGGTGGCCGGTATCCTGCTTCTACAACACAAATGCACACATGGATTAACACATTTACGTGGTCAGATAGCTGCTACTTAACTTAAATAGAGTCCATGTGTTGTGGTACAAGTTCTTCAGAAATAGTTCCTTGCAGGCAGTATCGGTTGCTATGCGAATGTCTTGACAGACATCAAACTAGAAGTGAGTCAGTAACTAAGCTAGTGAGTCACTGGGCTAGTGACAGAGACCCTTCGGTCAGTGGTGGCGATCTAAATACTTGCTGTCGGGAGGGCGTTGGCGGCGTGCTGCTTGCGAGTCTGTCTCTGGCCTCTCTCCTGATAGGAACGCTTGGTCCAGCACTTACTGTTGATTTTTCGCGCTACGTCTTTGCCGACCGGTGTGCTGGCGACAGCTTATGCCAGCACAGTCAGTATAGTGTAATGCGCCATCGATGAAGTTTTAAGGAAGAAACTTGACAATGGTCTAAGTCCAGAACGGTGCGATTGTACAGGAAAAAAAAGTCGACAGAACAGTTTCCTGCTTAAGGAAAATGTCGCAGGTTCGAGTTTCGGTCCGGCGCAAAGATTTAATCTGCCAGGAGTTTCACATGGCCTGACTGTTCGTCGGGAACAAAAAATACATGTTCGGAGTGTAGTTAAACAGCAAAAGTACAAAAACTCGACCAACACCCTTAATTAGAAATAATACAGATCCTTAGAATCGCACTCGAGAAATCGAAAAAGTAGGCAAAACCATCGAAGCGCTGCGACACACACATGTGAACTGTTGTAAGTTCACAATGAAGTGTGCGGCCGATTCGCCTGACATTGTACGACACAGGCGCCGCTCCAGACAGGTCCTGCTCCAGGCATTCGACACACACTGAGTCCCCTCTCCAGCATCAAGCCGGTTCTTAAAGACATTCGGGCTGGACTTACCTACGATTAGACGGAAAATATGAACCAAAAAAGAATTAAAATTTCTGTAAACTTAATTTTCGCTAGAATCTCATTACACTAGAGGATGTTGCAGTTAGTTGTGAGATCAGGTAATTCGACCACAATTAATGAAAGTATAATAAGCATGACTGCGCAAATTCACTAACTTACTAACAATGCCTAACATTTATTACTGACAAATTGACACTGTAACGTCCCCTTGGAAAAATTTATAAATGACTGTGCTGGTAAAACTCTACGTTATTTGATTTTCAAACAGCTGAGCAAAACTCAATGTACTCAAACATTCCTCTCTTTACTTATTCTGATCAACACTAAACTGACACACAATATTTTTAGCGCAACGCAATCTGACTTCCAATAATCCCTACAAAACAATGGCCCTGACTGACAATAACCTAAACATTTCATGAATCACTTACCTGACAAAAATCTTCGTTACTCAAACTACTGCAATGCAGCGAGCGCCAATACTGCCAGCTAAATGAAAGATTCTAACTACTGAAGGCAATAACTACTGATAGGCATAGTTAGCAAATGAAAGATTCTGATAGAGAACAAACAATGTATTTACCATAATAGTGTTCAAAAGTCATATACAGTATATATCAGTTCATGACTTCCAGTCATACAAATTTCCTTTTTCAGATGGACACACGTCCAGATCGTCCGCTCTCAAAACTCTGCCATCTCTCTCCCCACATTCACCACTGCTGGCGGCTCACCTCCAACTGCCCAACACTACAATAGCGAATATTGCGACAATGCCAACCAGCCACAGACTGCACACAGCACAGTCAGTGATTTTCATACAGAGCTCTACGTGGCGTTACCAACATAAAAACCTAAACAGAGTACTTACAACGCATCATTCTAGCAGTAAATTACTTCCTCTTTATGCTAGTGCAATCTGTTTTCTTGTAACTTTAATATAATTTGAATTACGAGTCATTTTCATCACTAAAACATTAGCTGTCTGAAAATAAAATAAAAATAAAGTAAAAAAAACATACGTTACACAGTAATTTACAGTCTATATGGCAGCATACCAGCTTACACCAGTTTTTTATTATTTGTAGCTGCCTGTATTGGTGAAATTAATATAAAATTTACTTTGCCAGAGAAATATGACGTTGCCGAAAAAGATAGGTAAATCAGCAGATGCGTCTCACCATCACTTCAATCGGACACCTTGATCTCTGTGTAATTATTAATTTTCCGAAATTGATAGTTATCATTTTCTTCGACTTGGATTGATTTTACATGCTGCCGATACGAATGTGATTCTGGAACGTTCAGAGCGTACAGAGCATTGCGCTCAGTAAAAGGACGTGTCCTACTTCTCTGTGCCACGTGTCGTTGCCACAGTACAAACCTGAGTAACAAGCTTCGACGACTAGCATCACACTTGCTCAGATGAGCAGTGCGGCGCAAGTTCCGGTAGCGTCCAGATTTGTGGTTAAGGGAGGCCGCCTATCGCGGGACCGAGCGATGTGGCGCAGTGGTAGGCACACTGCACTCGCATTCTGGAGGAAGACGGATCAAATCCGTTTCCGGCCATCCTGATTTAGGTTTTCCGTGATTTCCCTCAAACGTTTCAGGCCGATGCCGGGATGGTTCCTTTGAAAGGGCACGGCCGATTTCCTTCCCCATCCTTCCCTAATCCGAACTTGTGCTCCGTCACTAATGACCTCGCTGTCGACGGAACGTTTGAAACTAATCTCCCGCTCCGCCTGCCACCTCTGCTTCGCCAACACGGATCGCCTCGGCTCCAGGCGGCCTCGCAACCATTCGCCTGCCACGCCCCCCTCTGCTGCCCAGCTCGCCACGCCCACTCTGCCCGTCACGCCACTGGAAGCATCCAGTGATCGATCGAGTCGCTGAATCGAATCTCGGGGAAGAGCTTTGCGGCAGAATTTGACAGAGAGGATTGATAGTTTCTGGAGGGACAGATCGTGAGCCATGGCAGGAAGTGTGTGCGGTAAAAACTGAAGAGGGATTACCAAGGCTTGAAGACAGCAAGCAGTTTGAGGTAAATATAAGGAGCACTAGGTGCGCCGAGACCTGAAAACGACAGGCAAGCATTGAGGGCTGCATGAAACCATTCTTCGGACTGAAGACGACTACACAGAATTCGAAGACGTGTACTGTGAAATCATCGCTCTGTATACACTATTGGCCATTAAAATTGCTACACCACGAAGATGACGTGCTACAGACTCGAAATTTAACCGACGGGAAGAAGATGCTGTAATATGCAAATGATTAGCTTTTCAGAGCATTCACACAACGTTGGCGGCGGTGGCGACACCTACAACGTGCTGACATGCGGAAAGTTTCCAACAGATTTCTCATACACAAACAGCAGTTATCCGGCGTTGCCTGGTGAAACGTAGTTGTGATGCCTCGTGTAAGGAGGAGAAATGCGTACCATCACGTTTCTGACTTTGATAAAGGTCGGATTGTAGCCTATCGAGGTTGCGGTTTATCGTATCGCGACATTGCTGCTCCCGTCGAGATCCAATGACTGTTAGCAGAATATGGAATCGGTGGGTTCAGGAGGGTAATACGGAACGCCGTGCTGGATCCCAACGGCCTCGTATCACTAGCAATCAAGATGACAGGCATCTTATCCGCATGGCTGTAACGGATAGTGCAGCCTCGTCTCGATCCCTGAGTCAACAGATGGGGCCGTGTGCAAGACAACAACCATCTGCACGAACAGTTCGACGACGTTTGCAGCATCATGGACTATCAGCTCGGAGACCATGGCTGCGGTTACCCTTGACGCTACATCACAGACAGGAGCGCCTGCGATGGTGTACTCAACGACGAACCTGGGTGCACGAATGGCAAAACGTCATTTTTTCGAATGAATCCAGGTTCTGTTTACAGCATCATGATTGTCGCATCCGTGTTTGGCGACATCGCGGTGAACGCACAATGGAAGCGTGTATTCTTCATCGCCATACTGGCGTATCACCCGGCGTGATGGTATGGGGTGCCATTGGTTACACGTCTCGGTCACCTCTTGTTCGCATTAACGGCACTTTGAACACTGGACGTTACATTTAAGATGTGTTACGACCCGTGGCTCTACTCTTCATTCGAAACTTGCGAAACCCTACACTTCAGCAGGATAATGCACGACCGCATGTTGCAGGTCCTGTACGGGCCTCTCTGGACACAGAAAATGTTCGACTGCTGCCATGGCCAGCATATTCTCCAGATCTCCCACCAATTGAAAACGTCTGGTGTAGTGGGAGGCGAAATTGAAGCGTCACCCATCCACCAGCGTCAGACCAGTTCGCAGGTGAATATAAGTTTAATTTAGTGTTTTGTTTATGTATTTTGTAATATTTGTAATGGTTGTGAATTATCTAAAGTTTTGTATTTATTTTTATGTTTCATGTACGGAGAGGGCGGCGCAACAAACGGAGACAGCATCTTCACTGCCGGGACCAGGGAGAAAATTGCTGGCCACTATACGTCGTGGGTCGACAGCCAAAGACCAACAGAAGATCCTGAAACCGAGTTGTTGCGTCGTGCTTCTAAAAACTGAAAAAATAAGAATTTGTAATGTTTCTACAACAATGACGTCATAGAAAAGTTTAATCTTGTTGTAAATGTTCAGTCCTATCTTGTCAAGGCTCAGGTTCACGTCTATATGTAGTATATAGAACTAGTGTATACTACAAAAGATGAAATACGTGTTCCGAGAATTTATTTATGAAGAATTATGGCCGGCCGCGGTGGTCTACGGTTCTAGGCGCTCAGTCCGGAACCGCGCGACTGCTACGGTCGCAGGTTCGAATCGTGCCTCGGGCATGGATGTGTGTGATGTCCTTAGGTTAGTTTGGTTTAAGTAGTTCTAAGTTCAAGGGGACTGATGACCACAGATGTTAAGTCCCATAGTGCTCAGAGCCATTTGAACCATTTGAAGAATTATGTTAAGGAAGAAGTATTACTAATTTATTTGACAAGATTATTAATTTTTGACAACGTTCATCGCGAGTTTGAGTCTTGGAAGTTTATTCAATGTAGTTTAAATATTTATTAAAGCAGATAACTTGCATTAATATAATTTCTGAGAAGAAACAAACGACATCTAAATTGAAAAAAGTTTGCGCAAACCAACTGGATTGAGTGACGTAATTCTGCGCATACGACTCAAATGACGATGTTTTAGTTACAGTTTCGTTCAAGAACCATTGAGCGACAGCTTTAAAAATAGTTTAAATAATTTTGAAGTGTTTTGTAACTGACGTTGGTGACGAAGCCTGCACATGGTCATATGTCAAAAGAAAATCATTTATACAAAACTTATGTCGTTACGATACACCGTGGCGACCTTATAAACAGGACTTGTGTGCAACTAAGACACACAGGTACGAAACAAAACATCAAGAGTCCTTCTGAAGTCAACGCGAGTCTTCGTGGAGCCTTCACCAGCCAGCGGCGACTGCGCGGGTGTGGGCATCTGACGGAGCGCAGCCAAGCAGTACGGTCACGCAGTTATTCCACGAGAAGGCGCATCTGTTGGGCAGCAGCTGAACGCTGCAAACCCCGACAACCTTTTTCTCCCTAAACTAACAGGCCCAGTAAGTCAGCTGGGGGGCGTTGCTCCGGCTGGTATTAGAGGTGTTGCTGAGGGCTTCGCCTGTCTACGGTGCGACAGGGCGTGGTTGCAGCCAGTGACGTCTCCGGTGTTCGACTCAGCGTCCTGCCGGTTGCAGAAGCGGGGTCGCAGCATCTCAGCAGCTGCATCGACGGCTGTTACTTCTGCAGCCCATAGCAGCACACTGATCACCGCGAACTACAAACTACAATATTAGTGTCCGGTGAGTCTGTTTTAAGTTGGAAGTGGAGTGTTGTACATAGGGAGTGTGCTTTTAATAGGATTGTTGATTACAAGTCTGCGTGTGTAACTAGTTAATATTTTACAATAATGTCGGGAAGTGAAATGTCAGTCGAAGAGCAATCTGTGTCCGATAAGAGCATGAGATCCCTTTTTAAGGCTAAATTAAAACAATCTAACGGGGATTTCTTAGCTGAATTTAAACAATCTAACGAAGAATCTACTGCCAGATTAAAAGAGGAACTAAAACAGGAATTAAAACAATCTAACGAAGAATCTACTGCTAGATTAAAAGAGGAACTGAAACAGGAATTAAAACAGTGTAACGAAGAATCTACTGCTAGATTAAAAGAGGAACTAAGACAGGAATTAAAACAATCTAACGAAGAATCTACGGCTAGATTAAAAGAGGAACTTGAAGGGGAGCTAACAAAATCTACAGACAGGTTACAGGAACATCTTAATGAATCCAGTCGAGAATTAAGTCATAAAATAGAGGCTTCTAAAGTTGAAATGCAGGAAAAACTAGTAGGACTTAGTAATAAGATTGCTGATAATTGTAAAAGGTTAGAAGAACATATCGAGGAATCGCGTGAGGAAAAAGCTCTCATGCGAAATGATATTACTGACTTAACCAAGAGACTAGATAATATCAATGTCTAAGTTGTAAATGAAATAGAGAAAAATAACGATAAGTTACGAGATGAATTTTCTATGCAAACAGATACTGTTCGTAGAGAACTATTAGAATCTATTAAGGCGGTTTCTACCAAACCTGTAGAGATTTCTTCAATAGATAATGTAGAATTAGAGACATTAACTCATCGAGTAGAAAAAGATCATACTGAAATAGAAACCATGAAATTTTTAATTACCGAAATATGCAGCAACCTTGAGACTTCCAAATATAATAACATTGACGAAGGTACAGAGCGTTCACATCTTGAACACAGTGAAGAATCGTTATTAGCTAACCGTATATCCAACACAGAAATGCGAATACTGGAAATTACTAAACGGTTATCGGAATTAGATAATAATGAAAACATTTCAAGTAGTAGAAGTAATAACGTAATCAGAGACAACAGTCGCATCGTGTTTGCTAGCTCGGACGACAGCAATACAAATAAAGAAATCACGGCAAGCAAATCCGACGCAACTCCGTCTCTGCAATCTAAACAAAATCCAACTATGTCTCTCGCAGAATGTTTGGATGATATAACGACAAATTCAAATGTAGCAAGATGATTTCCTGTATTCAAACCAGGAGGAGAACTTCACCCTATAATCTTTATAAAAGCTTTTGAAACTTCATTATCTCCTAAATGGAGTAATGAAAAACGGATTCAATTTGTAATAGGACATTTAGAAGCAGAAGCTGCGGAATGGGCAGTACTGCGTAGAACCGAATTTAGGGACTGGGATGATTTTGTTAAGCAGTTTAAACAAAATTATTGCTCAAGAGGAAAACAACAACACTTAACTTTAGAGTTGTTAGACTCTCCTCCTTATTCTAAACGGTGGGGAGGTTATAGGAATTATTTCGAATGGCATTTAAACCGTGCTAAATTAATTGAAGAACCAATTATTGAAAGTCATCTAAAACGAGTCCTAATTAGTAGGTTACCGTATTATGTAAAGGAAAGAATGATATAAAAGGGAATGGTCACAACCTTGCGAATTATTAGGATATTTAGAACAGTTTGATATACTTAATAGAGAGCGGGAAGACGAGAAATTTAGATTTGGTAGAAATGACAATTCTCGAAATAATAATAATTCAGAACCACGAAAATTTAACAACAACAATCATAGCCGGATTTGTTACATAAAACGTCAATCTAAAGATAAAGAAAGTCAACAAAATCGGGGTAATAACTCTAAAATGCGGAAATTACACAACAACGATAATGAGATAAATCATCCTCAAGTAATTAATGAAGGTCAAGTTGTAGGTGACGTTATCATAGAAAGCTCCTTTAGTACGGGTCGACTAAAGGGGACTGTCAGTCAAAATTGTACAAGACCCAATTGAAATTTATCATTAAGCTGCCAAAGGAACATGTTATAGAACCCTAATTTCAGGTAGGAGACCTTGTATTAGTACGATCTCATCCTAAAAGTTCGAGGATCAATAAGGAATGTAGAAAATTCTTCTTTATCTTTGAAGGTCCATATGTTGTTCATAAGATTGTAGATCCCAAAGCGTTACTTCTTATGGAACCTTCATCAGGTGTAATTAAAGGATTATATAGTGTCGATCAAATTAAACCCTTCATTCCTAAATAAGTTAATATTTAGTATATGTTACATATGGACGAGCGTTCATAGTTTATTCATGTGAAGTTTTTCGTGATAGTTACGTGTTATTTTACAGAAATGACAGGAAGTTTAAACAAGTGTTCTACAATAGTCTACCGGTACTTCAAAAAGGGAAAGATAACTAAAAGGGGATTTATATGGAAGAAATTTTTGTTATTAAGTCAGAAAGAATTTTGTATATTTTATATTTACTCGGATAGTAGGAACCAAAGGGGATGGTTAATCATTTTAGGGACCATGGGCGTCCAGAGCTATATGGCTCACGAGAACATAGCAGAGTGCCTTTAATAGAGATTTGTAATAGTGTTAATATAGAACACACCAAACGGGGCTCTCTCGCTTGTTTCTCCTAAATAAATTGGCATTACCCAACAAAGTGTCCGAAGGTAAAGAAAGCCGTGCCGAGATTCTAAAGAAAGTTTTGCTTGATTTCTTCTTGATCTCAGGCATAAATAAAGCATTATGGAAAAGAACGACGTAAAGTAAATAGTACTATTAGTTATTGTGAGAAACTTATTAGTAATATATATTTTGGAAAGAATAACTCTAGTAAATGAATAAAACTGAAACTAACCTATCACAATTTGAACGGTCTGTCCTAATGTAACAACCTTAAAGAACGTACTAAATTATTATTTACTAGCAACTATTAAATGAAAAGGAGTAATCTCCATATATTCGGTTATGAATTACCATAATAGCACAATTAAAAGTAAATGACAAATAGTCACAACAATATCGCCATAAAAGGATTGAATCTATCCAAGAGCAAGGACTTTGATTACGGAAAATGTGAGAAAAATGTATAATATTAACAGTTAAATATTATATATAGAAGAAGTTTTATTTTCGGTTAAAACCTGACAAACTGAGCTTGTGGGTGGGGTATGTAGTGGGACGCGAAATTGAAGCGTCACCCATCCACCAGTGTCAGCCCAGTTTGCAGGTGAATATAAGTTTAATTTAGTGTTTTGTTTATGTATTTTGTAATATTTGTAATGGTTGTGAACTATCTAAAGTTTAATATTTATTTTTATGTTTCATGTACGGAGAGGGCGGCGCAACGAACGGAGACAGCATCTTCACTGCCGGGACCAGAGAGAAAATTGCTGGCCACTATACGTCGCGGGTCGACAGCCAAAGAGCAACAGAAGATGCTGAAACCGAGTTGTTGCGTCGTGCTTCTAAAAACTGAAAAAATAAGAATTTGTAATGTTTCTAAAACAATGACGTCATAGAAAAGTTTAATCATGTTGTAAATGTTCAGTTCTATCTTGTCAAGGCTCAGGTTCACGTCTATATATAGTATATAGAAAGATAATAAAGTAGTGTATACTACTAAAGTTTAAATACGTGTCCCGAGACTTTATTTATGAAGAATTATGTTAAGGAAGAAGTATTACTAATTTATTTGACAAGATTATTAATTTTGACAACGTTCATCGCGAGTTTGAGTCTTGAAAGTTTATTCAATGTGGTTTTAATATTTATTAAAGCAGATAACTTGCATTAATATAATTTCTGAAAAGAAACAAACGACATCTAAATTGAAAAAAGTTTGCGCAAAACAATTGGACTGAGGGATGTAATTCTGCGCATACGACTCAAATGATGATGTTTTAATTACAGTTTCGTTCAAGAACCATTCAGCGACAACTTTAAAAAGAGTTTAAATAATTTTGAAGTGTTTTGCAACTGACGTTGGTGACGAAGTCTGCACATGGTCATATGTCAAGAGAAAATCATTTATACAAAGCTTACGTCGTTACACTACACCGGTCAATGGTGGCCGAGCAACTGGCTCGTCACAATAAGCCAGTCACTACTCTTGATGAACTGTGGTATCGTGTTGAAGTTGCATGGGCAGCCGTACCTGCACACGCCATCCAAGCTCTGTTTGACTCAATGCCCAGGCTTATCAAGGCCGTTATTGTGGCCAGAGGTGGTTGTTCTGCGTACTGATTTCTTAGGATCTATGCACCCAAACTGCGTGAAAATGTAATCACATGTCAGTTCTAACATAATAATTTGTCCAATGAATACCCGTTTATCATCTGCATTTCTTCTTGGTGCAAGCAGTGTAAGCTACCTGCTCCAAAAATCTCCAGCCGCTCGTGCTTTCCAGCAGCGACTTCACATGAGGTACGCTCGTGCTGTTCAGACAATAGGGAATCAAAACCTCTTCGAAACGCAGTTCACAATGAGGAAACGAGAGTGCATCCAATTTTGGTGCTCATCCCAAACAATTCTGTATGACAGTCTGTGAAGAAAAGCAGCGTCCCAATAGTCGGAAAATTCTCATAGCGGCGAGACGTATCCGGTGTCTTAACTTGCCAGGAGAACGGAGCAGGGCCGCGCGGAGTGGCCGCGTGGTTAAAGGTGCCATGTCTGGGATTGCGCAGCCCCTCCTGATGGATGCTCGAGTCCTCCCTCGGCCATGGATGTGTGTGTTGTTCGTTGCATAAGTTAGTTTAAGTAGTGTGTAAGTCCAGCGACCGATGACCTCAGAAGTTTAGAGCCTTGGAATACACACACAGAACACAGCAAGTGCCATCACCCAGTTTCCCGGGAATTCGAGTCAGTGGAAGAGGAATCAGAACACGCATCTCGGCTTATCTGTAGATACACGATCGTTTCTGAAAAAAAAGACGGTCAAAGTTTTCGAGGTACTTAGTGTGCCTTTTACTGCGTAATACTGTGAGACGAAATAGTGACGCAGTGGTTGGCATCGCGGTTTCTTACTTTTGCACCGTGTTCAAAATTCGATTATTACTTCTCTTTTTGTTTTTCATTTATGTACGTATATCTTTAGAAGATTGCTTCACTAATCTTTTCCAGCGTATATTGATATAAAGTTATGCTTATTCGTCTACTGAACTGTATGTCAGGTGAACGAATTGAAAAAAAAAGTAATGAGAAAATCATTTGAAATTGTTTTTCGTGAAATTCCTGCAACGTATCTCGATTCGTAATCAGTTGCAAGCGCTAGTTGTCGAAAAGGTGATCCTTTGTGCATGGTTTGTCGTGAAATTATTGTCAACGGTTATCTTCACCAGTGTTAACGATATTTCTTCCCCAAGTGACATTCATACGAAGAAATCTCGCTGTGACAAACCTGCATTCGCGCGATGCTCATGGTTTTCGGAATATCTGTGTTACGATTGTTTCTACATCTGTGTCATCCAAGTAAATGCGCTAAATCTCACTGAAGAATCAAAATCGAGTTAATATAACAATTGATATGAGAACAGGATATCTGCATATGAGAATTTCATATTATTGTAGGCCCTCAACATATCATACACATCAAAAATGTTTTGCATTACCTCGGTTCCGAGGGTTCAGCAACCTGTACAGAAAATTGCAACAGAGATCAACATAAAAATCATTTCCGCCATTTTTATTCCTCATGAAAACCACATATTGCTTGTTGTACCACCACACAGCGAGACCTTCAGAGCTGGTGGTCCAGATTGCTGTACACATAGGTACCTCTAAGATCCAGTAGCACGTCCTCTTGTGTTGATGCATGCCTATATTCGTCGTGGCATACTATTCACAAGTTCATCAAGGCATTGTTGGTCCAGATTGTCCCACTCCTCAACTGCGATTCGGGGTAGATACCTCAGAGTGGTTGGTGGGTGTCGTCGTCCATAAACAGCCCTTTTCAATCTATCCCATACATGCTCGATAGGGTTCATTTCTGGAGAAAATGCTGGCCACTCTAGTCGAGCGATGTCGTTATCATGAAGAAAGTCATTCATAAGGTGTGCACGATGGGGGCGCGAACTGTCGTCCGTAAACACGAGTGCCTCAACAATATGTTGCCGGTATGTTTGCACTATCGGTCTGAGGATGGCATTCACGGATCATACAGCCGTTACAGTACCTTCCATGTCCACCGGCGAAGTACTCGGCCACACATAATGCCACCCCAAAACTGCAGGGAACCTCCACCTCCCACTCGTTGGACTGTGTGTCTAAGGCGTTCAGCTTGACCGGTTTGCCTCCAATCTCTGACGATTGTGTGATTGAAGGAATATGTGATACTCATCGGTGAAGAGAACGTGACACCAATCCTGAGCCTTCCATTCGGCATTTTGTTCGGACAATCTGTACCGCGCTGCAAGGTGTCGTGGTTCCAAAGATAAACCTCGCCATGGACGTCGGGAGTGAAATTGCTCATCATGCAGCCTATTGCGCACAGTTTGAGTCGTAACACGACGTCCTGTGGCTGCAGTAAAAGAATTATTCAACACGGTGGCGTTGCTGTCAGGTTTCCTTCGAGCCATAATGCATAGGTAGCGGATCATCCGCTGCAGTAGTTACCCCTGGGCGGCCTGAGCGAGGCATGTCATCGACAGTTCCTGTCTGTCTGTATCTCCTCCACGTCCGAACAACAACGCTTTGGTTCACTCCGAGGCACCTGGAGATTTCCCTTGTCGAAATCCCTTCCTGGCACAAAGTAACAATGCAGACGCTATCGAACCGCGGTGTTCACCGTCTAGATATGGTTGAGCTACAGACGACACGAGCCGTCTACCTCCTTGTGGAATGCCTGGAAGTGATCAGCTGTCGGACCCCCTCCGTCTAATAGGCGCTGCTTGTGCATGGTTGTTTACATCTTTGGGCGTTCTTAGTGACATCTAATGGTTGAAACGGCTCTAAGCACTATGGGACTTAACATATGAGGTCATCAGTCCCCTAGATTTAGAACTACTTAAACCTAACCTAAGGACATCACGCACACCCTTGCGCACGGCTGGATTCGAACTTGTGATCGTAGCAGCCGCGTGGTTCCGGACTGAAGCGCCTAGAACCGGTCGGCCATAGCGGTCGGCTTTAGTAACATCTCTGAACCGTCAAAGGGACTCTGCCTGTTATACAAAATCCACAGTCAACATCTATCTTCAGGAGTTCTGGGAACCAGGGTGATGCAAAACTTTTTTGATGTGTGTGTATTATAGGGTTATTCGAAACGAAAGTCCCATTTTCAAAGATTCTTATGTATTCAAGCACAAATCCAAAATAAACAATCTATATACGAATGAAGGTGTCTACAGCTCGTGGTCGTGCGGTAGCGTTCTCGCTTCCCGCGCTCGGGTTCCCGGGTTCGATTCCCTGCGGGGTCAGGGATTTTCTCTGCCTCGTGATGACTGGGTGTTGTGTGATGTCCTTAGGTTAGTTAGGTTTAAGTAGTTCTAAGTTCTAGGGGACTGATGACCATAGATGTTAAGTCCCATAGTGCTCAGAGCCATTTGAATGAATGAAGAGGAAGTTTCGAAGTTCTTGACTGGCGACGGCGGACGGGCTGTGATGTTTCAGAGGGGCCCGGTAGGGTTTGCGCGGCAGTAGGGCCGTCATTCAGTTTGATTGTCAGCTGTGAGTGAGATGGCGACTGTGTAGCACAAGGTTTTCTGCGTTCTTGAGTTCGCGAAATGTGTGTTGCAAATCGTAGTGCAGCGGGCGTTTCGTACTACATTCGGTATTCAACCACCAACTTGCAAAATTATTGGCCGTTGGCTAAAGCAGTTTAAACAGACGGGGAATGTGTGCAACAGGCCGACCGCGTGTGTCAGAGAAGGATGTTCGACGGATGCAAGAAAGTTTTCTGCGCAGTCCCAGTAAGTCTACCAATAGGGCCAACTGAGAACTTGGAATACCCCATCCAACTGCATGGAAAGTTCTGAGACGGCGTTTGGTGTACAAGCCCTACCGATTAAAACTTGTGCAGGCTCTCAGCACCAAATAACAAAGAGAAGCGTCTCGTATCTTGCGATTATGTGCTGGCAAAGATGGAGGATGACGCGTTTCTACAGTGTGTAGTTTTGAGTAATGAAACAACGTTACTCCTTAGTGCAAAAGTGAACAGATACAACGTTCGCATATGGCGTTTGGAAAATCCATATTCACCATTGAAACACGGAAGATACTTACCGAAGATCTACGTGTTGTGTACCGTATCTCATACAAAGGCTTATGGATCATTTTTCTTTGCGCAAAAGGGCTGTAACGGGAATCACGTACCCGGATATGTTGGAACAATGGCTGTTCTCTCAAATTGTGGGAGATTCCCAAGACTTCATTTTCCAACAGAATGGAGCTCCGCCCCATTGGCACCGTGACGTACGAGGCTTTTTGAATGGCCGGTCGCGGTGGCCGTGCGGTTCTAGGCGGTTCAGTCTGGAACCGCGGGACTGCTACGGTCGCAGGTTCGAATCCTGCCTCGGGCATGGATGTGTGTGATGTCCTTAGGTTAGTTAGGTTTAACTAGTTCTAAGTTATAGGGGACTGATGACCTAAGATGTTAAGTCCCATAGTGGTCAGAGCCATTTGAACATTTTTTTTTTAATGACTCCCTTCTTCAGCGCTGGATCGGTTGAAGCGGACTTGAGGACCTGGCCGTGCACTTGTGGCCACCGAAATCTCCTGACCTCACGCCCTGCGGCTATTTCTCATGGGTTTGTGTGAAGGAAACTATTCACGCCCCGCCTCTGCCAACCACTCTGAATGATCAGTGGAACCGGATCACTGCTGCCGTGCACTCAGTAACAGCAGACACGGTTTCGCGTGTGTAGGACGAGTTTGGCTATCGCGTCAATTTTTGCCGTGCTGCCAGCAGTGGCCACATTGAACATTTATAACATTTATCACATTTATAATTACTAAATAAGTATTAAAAACTAATTAATTACAAATTATTACAAATTGTTAAATTTATTACATTAATATCAATCATTATGGGAAAAACTTTGAGACTTCCTCTTTTCATTGGTATAAAAAAAAATGGCTCTGAGCACTATGGGACTTAACATCTATGGTCATCAGTCCCCTAGAACTTAGAACTACTTAACATTGGTATAAAGCTTGTTCATTTTGGATTTATACTTGAATAGATACCAAGTTTTGAAAGTGGGTCCATCATTTAGATTAACTCTGTATATAATAAATGTATGACACTTATTCTGAAATCCAATTGTATTTTTACGGTAAATATAAAGCCCATGTATCCCCTAATCTGATGAGAAGCATTCGTGCAGTAATCTCGTACGGACGTGGGTAGACAGATGGAAACAAAATAAAATAAAATAAATAAATACAATAATCAGGTTTCGAACAAGCGGCGCAAAATTACGAAGTTGCAACGCTGACCACTATGCTATGATTCGTCTGAGGGTATAACGCGGTAAAAGCCACGTAAAGTACCTCGAAAACTTTGACCATCTATTTTCCAGAAACGGTCGAATATCTACAGATAATCTGAGACACGCGTTCTCTTTTTTCGCCTCCTCTTCCACTAAGTGAAGTTACTGAGAAAGAGAGTTTACCAGACGAAATATTAGCCATCCCTGGTCGCGTAGGAGCACCATGGGTCGTGCAGGCCTGGTACACGAGGGCCGTGCGACACGCCGCTGCTGACATAAGACGAGGCAGTGAAGTGGTAAACTGTACAGGGTTATTACAAATGATTGAAGCGATTTCACAGCTCTACAATAACTTTTATTATTTGAGATATTTTCACAATGCTTTGCAAACACATACAAAAACTCAAAAAGTTTTTTTAGGCATTCACAAACGTTCGATATGTGCCCCTTTGGTGATTCGGCAGACATCAATCCGATAATCAAGTTCCTCCCACACTCGGCGCAGAATGTCCCCATCAATGAGTTCGAAAGCATCGTTGATGCGAGCTCGCAGTTCTGGCACGTTTCTTGGTAGAGGACGTTTAAACACTGAATCTTTCACATAACCCCACAGAAAGAAATCGCATGGGATTAAATCGGGAGCGCGTGGAGGACATGACATGAATTGCTGATCATGACCTCCACCACGACCGATCCATCGGTTTTCCAATCTCCTGTTTAAGAAATGCCGAACATCATGATGGAAGTGCGGTGGAGCACCATCCTGTTGAAAGATGAAGTCGGCGCTGTCGGTCTCCAGTTGTGGCATGAGCCAATTGTCCAGCATGTCCAGATACACGTGTCCTGTAACGTTTTTTTCGCAGAAGAAAAAGGGGCCGTAAACTTTAAACCGTGAGATTGCACAAAACACGTTAACTTTTGGTGAATTGCGAATTTGCTGCACGAATGCGTAAGGATTCTCTACCGCCCAGATTCGCACATTGTGTCTGTTCACTTCACCATTAAGAAAAAATGTTGCTTCATCACTGAAAACAAGTTTCGCACTGAACGCATCCTCTTCCATGAGCTGTTGCAACCGCGCCGAAAATTCAAAGCGTTTGACTTTGTCATCGGGTGTCAGGGCTTGTAGCAATTGTAAACGGTAAGGCTTCTGCTTTAGCCTTTTCCGTAAGATTTTCCAAACCGTCGGCTGTGGTACGTTTAGCTCCCTGCTTGCTTTATTCGTCGACTTCCGCGGGCTACGCGTGAAACTTGCCCGCACGCGTTCAACCTTTTCTTCGCTCACTGCAGGCCGACCCGTTGATTTCCCCTTATAGAGGCATCCAGAAGCTTTAAACTGCGCATACCACCGCCGAATGGAGTTAGCTGTTGGTGGATCTTTGTTGAACTTCGTCCTGAAGTGTCGTTGCAGTGTTATGACTGACTGATGTGAGTGGATTTCAAGCACGACATACGCTTTCTCGGCTCCTGTCGCCATTTTGTCTCACTGCGCTCTCGAGCGCTCTGGCGGCAGAAACCTGAAGTGCGGCTTCAGCCGAATAAAACTTTATGAGTTTTTCTACGTATCTGTAGTGTGTCGTGACCATATGTCAATGAGTGGAGCTACAGTGAATTTATGAAATCGCTTCAATCATTTGTAATAGCCCTGTATTATGGACTCAGCACATGACGTGGGTCGACGCGGAGACGCGTGGGAATAGTAGAAAGTAGCTATCGTTTCTGGACGTGCCCGTCACCACATCATCAATCAAGGTGACCGATTTATTAGTTTATGAATGTGGACTGTACAGGGAACAGGTTACCACTCTCAGTCATGATAATCGGTTTCAAACTCGGCAGGGATTGCTGCAGGTCCGTGGAACCACTTACTGTGCGATCATTATGGAGGAACTGAATGCATTCGATGCTCAGTCAGGTACCTCACAAAACGCCATCGTTCGCAACGGCACAAAAGGCACCGTGTCTTCCGTTGGACAAACGACACAGTAACTGCCTGGATACATGTAGTGTGCTCCGGACAATCGCTTTTTTGTCTGTTTTCAAATAATGCAAGGCGTTCAGTGCAGCGACGGCTAGAAGAGACGCTCAACCAGCAATGTTCTGAGGGTGTAACTGAAGTTGGAGGTGCTTCAGTGATGCCTTCTGGGTGCTTTTTGGCACCATGACTTGGATTCACTCGTTTAGATTATTGTCTATGTGAGCCAGGGCATTTATTTCAACATTCTCGGTTGAGCCGCGCTGGCCCCGGATTATGCGTTGGTTTAAACCTTTACTGTTACTCTGCGTTTGGTTTCCCGAGGTTATTGCGGTTATGCCGTGGTTCTTCCTCTTTCTACGTGTGGCAGCAGCGGTGTGTATCGATATTCGCACCCTGTACTATCTTTGGCATGGTGCTGATAGTTTCCGGCTAGGCGGTGTGCGGCAGTCGGTCGGTTAGGGTGGATCATTCAGGAAATCTCCACGCAGCGCAGTGGGCCGGGCCCGCCGGCGGTCTCTACGCGGTGGCGGAGTGTGTGGGAGCTGTTCCGATTGCTACGTGGTTCGTGGGTCATCGACCCAGCACATCAAAGTTGAGTGGTGATTTAATTACTGAAGCCAGTCTGTTCACATTGTACCGCTAGTTTTCATGGTTGGCTGCTGAGGGTATTCGCGTGAGCAACAGCGAGTGTTCGAGTTGGCGAAAGTTTGGCCACCATCTGGTGGAGCTTAACTGTATTTTGGTTATTTGAAGTCCTTGTGCACCAGCGGAATTTTCTGCCTTGTCGCCGTTAGCGTTCCGGTTCCTGCCCTGACTGATGACGTAAAATTCAGGCAGTGTCTCCGTGTTGTCGCTGTCCAACATGTGTGTGTAGTTTTGACAGTTTATGTGTACTTGAATGATATTTTCACTCTGCAGCGGAGTGTGCGCTGATATGAAACTTCCTGCAGATTAAAACTGTGTGCCCGACCGAGACTCGAACTCGGGACCTTCGCCTTTCGCGGGCAAGAGCTCTACCATCTGAGCTACCGAAGCACGACTCACGCGCGGTCCTCACAGCTTTACTTTTGCCAGTATCTCGTCTCCTACCTTCCATATCAGCGCACACTCCGCTGCAGAGTGAAAATCTCATTCTGGAAACATCCCCCAGGCTGTGGCTAAGCCATGTCTCCGCAATATCCTTTCTTTCAGGAGTGTTAGTCCTGCAGGGTTCGCAGGAGAGCTTCTGTAAAGTTTGGAAGGTAGGAGACGAGATACTGACAGAAGTAAAGCTGTGAGGACCGGGCGTGAATCGTGCTTCGGTAGCTCAGATGGTAGAGCACTTGCCCGCGAAAGGCAAAGTTCCCGAGTTCGAGTCTCGGTCGGGCACACAATTTTAATCTGCCAGGAAGTTTCATATGTTTACTTGGTTTTGTGCAGCTACGCCTTTTACGTTTTGGCTTTGGAGTTCATTGTGTACTGGTCGGGTGTAAAGCAAGTGGTCTTGTCGGTGGGTCCGTTGACTCTCTTGGTTGGGTTGCCGACGGATCGGATATAGTTGGGCCGACTATCTGTCTCCCCTAAGCGAATGTTAATATTTCAAGTGCAGACAGACCCCCGGAAACTTCTGAGCACCGCTGGCTGTACTGCCTTTTTTTTATTGGTGTTTGATTGTGCGTATTTTAATGGTCATAGTCGACGGTTTGATTTTGTATACCTTTAGCTGGGTTTTAAATAATGGGCCTTCAGCCGTTTTAAAATTGGAAGTTCCTTACTTGTCAAGTCTTGCATTGTTTGGGCCTTCAGCCTCATTTAAAATATTTTTTTTTTTTGGATAAAACTTTGGGCCTGCTGCCTTTTGAAAATTCATTGTTGTTGTGTTTTTCAATCATGGGCTTTCAGCCATCTGAAAATTAAAATTCCTTGCTTGTTAAACCTTAGATTAATTGGGCCTTCAGCCACATTTAAAATATTTTTGGATAAAGCTTTGGGCCTTCTGC
Organism: Schistocerca americana; assembly: GCF_021461395.2. Classification (NCBI taxonomy): domain Eukaryota; kingdom Metazoa; phylum Arthropoda; class Insecta; order Orthoptera; family Acrididae; genus Schistocerca; species Schistocerca americana. The sequence continues at coordinate 434,889,672 of NC_060126.1, read as the reverse complement.
CTTTGAAAATTTATTGTTGTTGTATTTTTCAATCATGGGCCTTCAGCTGTCTCAAAATTTAAATTTCTTGCTTATTAAATCTTAGATTGTCTGGGCCTTCAGTCTCATTTAAAATATTTTTTTCTGGATAAATCTGTGGACCTTTTGACTTTTGAAAATTTATTCTAGTTGTGTTTTCCGATCATGGGCCTTCAGCCGTCTTAAAATTTAAATTCCTTACTTATTAAATCTTAGATTGCTTGGGCCTTCAGTCTCATTAAAAAAAAAAAAAAAATTATTTAAGGATAAAACCTTGCGCTTTCTGTCTTTTGAAAATTTATTGTAGTTGTGTTTTAAATCATGGGCCTTCAGCCGTTTTAAAAATTAAATTGTTTGTGTCCTTAAGCCATAAGATTATGTGACATATTCAGTCGACAGTTAGGCTAGGAAATTTGTGCTGTAATATTTGGGCAACTAAATAAAGTTATGTGTGTTCGAATGTAACTGACAGCCACTCATTTTTGGCCTTTCCACAATTCCAACTACCTGATCTGTCCTGCCGCTTTAACCAGGCGTTTCATCGGTGAATAAATATTGTGTTTTCTTCTGCATCTTCGTACCAAGATGACATCTGCTGTGTCCTTAGTGCAGCACGTGATGTTCCTGGTTTGACGAACACTCAGACAGCGTATCGAACTTTGATTGGGCCGATAAATCAACCTACGTTAACTTCATTAACTCGAACAGCAGGTTAAACATAATAACCAATATGCCCGCCGTTTGGCAGGGGGGAGTACAAGGGGCCGGAAGCTGAGCTTTCAACGCCTCATGCGTTTTGTCTTGATATCGGGAGGATCGTGTGGCCGCCAGCGGTGGGTGTGTTCAGGTAATTGGTTCTCGACAGCGACTGGGCCGCACATGTGAGTATTTAAACTGAGGCCGAGACTTATGTTCGGACTTAGCTTGATTTAGGTTATAGAATTCGATTAACTGTTAAGATATACATTTATGGGGATAGCTTTGAAGTTACTTCTGCCAGTGATTACAGCGAATGGTTTTAGAGGGTGGTATAGACACGAAGAACTTTTTCGAGTGCCAGTCGGATCTCAGATTTTGTGCATTTCTCACGATCTACTGTCTGCGGAAGATACTAGTAGAGGCTTTATATTCCGTAAAAATTAACTTACTTCAGATCTTCTTAAGTGCATTTCATTGTTTAAGGCCACTGTTTACAAAATATTTTCCAGTTAGTTTAAGCAACTTTTTGTTTTCGTTTGGCCTACTGGATTGATCCTCTAGGATATTTACTGTACGTTCTTTCGTAATTATCGTACTTATATCACTTCACAGCTCTGGCATACTTTGATGTCTGGCAGTAAGATCACTTGATATTATTATTATTCACGTGTGGGTGCAATTGGACCAGGCGAGGTACAGTCAATCAATGTCGCTTTTGATGGCCGGCCTTCCTTTGTGTCCAAATTTGTTTCATCCTTTCAGAATGAAGTCTCTTTCCTTCATCAGAACACGGTGTTCCAGTCCATTTTCCAATTTCCCTCTGACCAACTTTCCGATCAAGTATCTTTTGCCTAAATGTTTTTATAATTTGGAGTAGGAATTAAAATCCATGGAGAAGAAATAAAAACTTTGAGGTTCGCCGATGACATTGTAATTCTGCCAGAGACAGCAAAGGACTTGGAAGCGCAGCTGAGCTGAATGGACAGGGTCTTGAAAGGCGGATATAAGATGAACATCAACAAAAGCAAAACGAGAATAATGGAATGTAGTCGAATTAAATCGGGTAATGCTGCAGGAATTAGATTAGGAAATGAGACGCTTAAAGTAGTAAATGAGTTTTGCTATTTGGGGAGCAAAATAACTGATGATGGTCGAAGTAGAGAGGATATAAAAAATATAGACTGGCAATGGCAAGGAAAGTATTTTGGAGAAGAGAAATTTGTTATCATCGAGTATAGATTTAAGTGTTAGGAAGTCGTTTCTGAAAGTATTTGTATGGAAGTGAAACGTCGACGATAAATAGCTTAGACAAGAAGAGAATACTAGCTTTCGAAATGTGGTGCTACAGAAGAATGCTGAACATTATATGGGTAGATCACATATCTAATGAGGAGGTACTGAATAGAATTGGAGAGAAGAGAAATTTGTGGCACAATTTGACTAGAAGAAGGGATCGGTTGGATGGGCATATTCTGAGGCAACAAGGGATCACCAATTTAATATTTGGGGGGAGCGTGGAGGGTAAAAATCGTACAGGTAGACCAAGAGATGAATGCACTAAACAGATTCAGAAGGATGTAGGTTGCAGTAGGTACTGGGAGATGTAGAACGTTGCAGAGGATAGAGTAGCATGGAGAGCTGCATCAAACCAGTCTCAGGACTGAAGGCCACAACAATAACAACAAATGTTTTTCTATCTGTAACGTCTGCCTGAGTTATACCTGCTGTTTTAAGATCCTCCTTAATCGCAGCGGTTGGTTTAATTGGCTCAGTTTTGGCCTTACTTGTTTTCGTAGAATTCTACTATTTGTTTTGTCAGCCTAGTAGGCTCCATTCTTTTAATATGACCATAAAATTTTAGCCTTCTCTTTCTCATGTCACCATGTATGTCTGCGTATTCTTGTTTCCTTATTACTTCTCAGCTTATAAGTTTCTCCATAAGTAATTTTGGGGCCTAATATTTTCTTAATAATCTTCCATTCTTTCTTTTGAATTTCTTCAATAACCTTCTTTCTATTTCAGATTAAACTTTCTGCAACATAAGAGATTTATGTTTAATTACAGTGCCATATTGCCTAAGTTTACTGAATTTAGAAAGTGATTTTTGTTATAAATATTTTGTGTTACTCCGAATGCAGTTGCTATTTCGTTCACAGCTTTTTCCAGACCGTTTTCTTGTTTAATTTCCTCCAAGTATTTAAACTGAGGAACCCTTTTAATTTTTCCATATTTCGTGTTCAAATCTTTGGTGCTTATTTGTTGCAGGTCATATATTGCGTTTCTTCGAGTGATATTTGTAGTCCTACTTTTTCCGCAACTTATTTAAGAATTTCAGTTTGTTTTTGTCCTGCTGCAATATCCCCAGCTAAAGTTGCCAGATCATTTGCTCTAATACTACTTATACCTAACTGGATTAATTGATCTGTATTTTGACTTGACTTTTGCTCTCGCCTTTCTGCAATTACCTCCTCCAGCACACAGTTAAACTGTAATGGGGAGAGTCCATCTCCCTGTCTAACACCAGTCTTTATATCAAATGGTACCGAAATTTCTACCATGAATTTAACTTTAGAGCCAGTGTCGGTTAACGTTTCCTTAGTCACTGTTAGAGTTTCATTATCTAGCTCTTGTTCCTTTAAAATCTGGTAAATGAGGTTCACGATTAACTGAGTCGTAGATCTTTTGAAAATACACAAATGTGCATACTATTTTGATACTAGAGATCTCCTGTATAAGGATTAGTTTTAAATTAAGAATTTGTTTCGGACAAGTTCTGTTTGGTCTAAAGGCTGCTTGGTATTCATCAATTTTAGGTTATAACTTTTCTCGGGCTCGATCAAGTAAACATTGGGAAAGAATTTTGTATGTGACCGGGAGAAGAGAGATACCTCTGTAATTATTAACATTGTTTCTGCCCCCTTTTTATGTAATGTGTGAATTAGAGCAGTTTTCCAGTCCTCAGGTATTGTCTCAGTTCGCCACATATGTCCTGTTAGTTGAACGAGCTCTTCTACAGTGTTAGGGCCAGCTGATTTTACTAGCTTCTCCGAGAGCTTTGTCCTTTTTAAGTGTCTTAAATTTTTTAGTTATTTCGAATTCGTCAGGTTCTTTAGAGTTAGGATTGATATTATCATTTTGCTGTGGTTGTGATTTATTCGTTGGTTCTGGACAGTTTAATAGTTTTTCAAAATAATTAGCAAGTGCCTTACAATTTTCCTGGTTGTTAAGAGACAAACGGCCGCAAGGATATTGAGATTGGCAACGGATTAGTTTTATTTTCAATATTTTACAAAAGTTTCTTGTATTGTTCATTTGGAAGTATTTTTCGATTTCTAAAAGTTGGACATTTTGGTAGTTTCTTGTAGTCTGTCGGATTAATTTAGAAGTTCTCTTCTTACAGTTAGAAAGGTATTGTACTTATTGTCAGTTTTGTTACTATTCCAATTTGTGAATGCTCGAGTATTTAGGAAGTTCAGCTAGTTTTTCTCCAATGCGCGGATGATACCTATGTTTGACCAACCCCTGAAGTCAACAGTGAGCTAACATCATTACTTCAGTTCGCACATTTGGCCAGAATTAAGTTTATTAATTTAGTCAACTAAAAGAAAGAGAAGAAAGCTCTCATAACTCATGTTAAAGGTTCATAATTTCCACCTCGATCTATTTACAACTACACGTATGTTGGATAATGTTTCTAAAAGATTCATCCGATTTCACAATGGTGACGATGGAAATTAGGGACAAATGTCAACTTACGTGCTAAAAGTAAAGTTTACCTTGGCGCTAGTTGTAAATTTGCATTTCGTGCTACTGGTGGCGGCATCTCCCTGGAGCAGCTAGCTCGCTTCCCCGTTCGGCTGGTTTCTTTTCTGCAGTTGAGAAAACTGACAAAAATGAACATTTTTAACAGGACACAGCACTATCGCAGTGTCACCTTGTAACCTCCCCACAAAATACAATAAATAATATGAATAATATTCTAATGTAGTGTAACCTCAAAACACAAAAGTGTAACCTCAACAGAAAATTCTTTCTCCTGTGTAAACTCAAAAATGAAAAATTCCTAAACTTCTCACAGTAAAAATTATAATTATGTCGTTCACATTCAGTGTAACGTCCCAACAAAAAATAAATTCAGTAACCTGGTGATAATACAATGTAACTAACCTCTCAATTAAATTGTCACTCACTTATAACTTTTCAATAATTGACTGTGAATTTAACCTGGTAAATTTTGGACGTCAGCAGTGCTGCGTCATGGCCCTGAAAGATCATTCTGAATAAAAAAGAGAAAAATTGTTACCTCAATGAAGTCGCCGGATAACGCATATATATCTGCTCTTAAAATAATGTTTTCTGGCACAGCCCTGTGCAATGCTGGCCAATAGATTTGTCATTTATGAAAGGAAGCAACTGCTTTTTCTTTTGCAACAATCGGGATGATCATGGATGGGAGAAATTAGTAAATTCTTTAAATTGAAATGAATGGTTGTTAAAAGTTACTTTTTATGAGAAAGATTATTATTAGGAGATTTTAAAACATTTACATGGGACTTGAGATGACATTACTACATATGCGCGAGCCTGCTTTTTACCTTATACAATAATACTCAGGCTCCGGCATCGCTGCACCGCGATCCGCCAGCCAACACGATACACCAGACCTGACCAGAGCAGACTGCAGACTGACAACAACTTACTGCTGCAGCTACACAGTTCGTACTGCAGTCAACACTGCTCTCTGGTCAGAAATTCTCTTCTACTTTGCATATCGCAGGCAGCGCATGAGCAATACATCGAAATTACATCTGCTCGGACCTCTTACAACCTCCATGTAACAGCAATCCTTAACTCCTGACTTCCCTCGGCAACGTGGGGGCGTACACATGCCGCTCCGCACCAGAGGTCTCGAGCATCGCCTCATCTCACGGAATGTGCAGAATTACAGACCAATATCGTTAGCACCAGTCTGCTGCAGACTTCTTGAACATATGCCCATTTCCAATGTAATAAAGGTGCTCGAGACTGAGAAGACAAGGTTCACGAATCAGTATGTTTTTAGAAAGCATCATTCGCGCGAAATTCAGCTTGCCCATTTCTCACATAATATACTGCGAACTAAGGATGAAGGCCAACAGGCATCTGCATCTACATCTACATCTACATCAACATGGATACTCTGCAAATCACATTTAAGTGTCTGGCAGAGGGTTAATCTAACCACCTTCACAATTCTCTATCATTCCAATCTCGTACAGCGCGCGGAAAGGACCAACATCTATATCTTTCCGTGCGAGCTCTGATTTCCCTTATTTTATCATAGTGATCGTTTCTCCCTATGTAGGACGGCGTCAACAAGATATTTTCGCATTCGGAGGAGAATGTTGGTGATTGGAATTTCGTGAGAAGATTCCGTCGCAAAGAAAAACGGCCATCTTTTGACGATGTCCAGCTCGAATCCTGTATCATTTCAGTGACACTCTCTCCCCCATTTCGCGGTATTATATAGAACGTGCTGCCCTTCTTTGTACTTTTTCGATGTACTCCGTCAATCCTATCTGCTATGTATCCCACACCACGCAGTAGTATTCTAAAAGAGGACGGACAATTGCAATGATGGCAGCCTTTTTAGTAGATCTGCTACATTTTCTAAGTCTCCTTCCAGTTAAACGCAGTCTTGGGTTAGGCTTCCCCACAACATTTTCTATGTGTTCCTTCCGCGTTCCTTCCAATTAAAGTTGTTCCTAATTGTAATTCCGAGGTATTTAGTTGATTTGACTCATGTATCGTGTAACCGATGTTTAACGGATTCCTTTTTTCACACATCTGGACGACCTCACACTTTTCGTTATGTAGAGTCAATTGCTCCGATGTCCATAGTATTCTGGTCCCTTCAATCCCACAAACCAATCAATCAATTGCGAATTTTCGCACCATACAGATATCTTTTCTAAATCGATTTGCAATTTGTTTTGACCTTCTGATGACTTTACTAGTCGATAAACGACAGCGTCCTCTGCAAACAGCCTAAGACGGTTGCTCAGATTATCCCGAAAGACGTCTACATTGACAAGGAACAGGAAAGGGCCTATGACACTACCTTTGGGAACGCTAGAAATCACTTCTGTTTTACTCGACGACTTTCCGTCAGTTATTACGAAGGGTGACCTCTCTGACAGGAAATCACCAATCCAGTCACATAACTGAGACGATATTCCATAAGCACGCGATTTCACTACAAGCCACTTGTGTGGTACAGTGTCAAAAGCCTTCCGGAAATCGAGAAATACGGAATGAATTTGAAATCCCTTGTCAGTACCACTCTGCACTTCGTGTGAGTGAAGAGCTAGTTGTGTTTCACATGAACGATGTTTTCTAAATCCGTATTGACTGTGTGTCAATAGTCCGTTTTCTTCGAGGTAATTCATAATGTTCGAAAACAATATATGTTCCAAAATCCTGCTGCTTAGGGGCCTGTAATTTAGTGGATTACTCCTACTACCTTTCTTGAATACTGGTGCGACCTGAGCAACTTTCCAGTCTTTGGGTACGGATCTTTCGTTGAGTGAAAAGTTGTATATGATTGTTAAGTATAGAGCTATTCCATCAGCATAATCTCAAAGGAACCTAATTGGTATACAGTCTGGACCATAAGACTTATTAATTGATTTAGATTACTTCACTACTCCAGTGTTACCTGCTTCAGTGTTACTCATGTTGGCAGTTGTTCTTGATTCGAATTCTGGAATATTTACTTGGTCTTCTTTGGTGAAGGAATTTCGAAAGGCTGTGCTCAGTAACTCTATTTTGGAAGCAGTGTCTTCGATAGTATCTCCATTTGTATCACAGACAGAAGACACTGAATGTGTCTTGCTGCTACCATACTTCACATACGACCAGAATCTCTTTGGACTTTTTGCCAGATTTCGATACAACGTTTCGTTGTGGAAACTATTATAAGCAACTCGGAGGAAAATTCCATAATCCTAGGTTTCCGAAAAGACTGTTAACGAAGGTACGAGCATGCGGAGCAGGTTCTCATATATGTGAGTGTCTCGAAGACTTCTAAAGTAACAGGACTCAGCGCGTTGTCCTTGATGGCTAGTATTCATCAGAGACAAGGGAATCACCAGGAGTTCCCCGGGGAATTGTGATATGACCGCCAGGAAAATGTGGTTCACCTGTAAAAGACACCGCATATAGGAAGCTGGTGAAACCTGTTATTGATTACTGCTCGAGTGTTTGGGATCCCTACCAGGTCTGATGAAAGGTCGAAGCAGTTCAGAGGCGGTCTGATAAATTTATTACCGGTTTAGAGAACCGGCATTTGAAGCTGACTGCAGAACGGTTCTACTGCCGCCAACATACACACATCAAAAAGAGTTTTGCATCAGTCCGGTTCCCAGAACTCCTGAAGATAAACATTGAGTGTGGATTTTTTATCACAGACACACTCCGTTTAACTGTTCAGAGATGTCGCTAAACCCGCCCAAAGATGTAAAAAAACATTCATGAGCAGCCCCTATTAGACGGAAGGGGTCCGACAGCCGATGAGTTCCAGTCATTCCACCAGGAAGGAGGTACACGGCTGGTGTTGTCTGTAGCTCAGCCATACCTAGACAGTCAACACCGCGGTTCGATCGCGTTCGCATTGTTACTTTGTGCCAGGAAGGGCTCTCAACAAGGGAAGTGTCCAGGTGTCTCAAAGTCAACCAAAGCGTTGTTGTTCGGACATGGAGGAGATACAGAGGGACAGGAACTTTCGATGACATGCCTCGCTCAGGCCGCCCAGGGCAACTACTGCAGCGGATGTCCGTTATGTACGGATTATGGTTCGAAGTAAACCTGACAGCAACGCCACCACGTTGAATAATGCTTTTCGTGCAGCCTCAGGACGTCGTGTTACGATCAAACTGTGCGCAATAGGCTCCATGATGTGCAACTTTACTCCCGACAACCATGGCGATGTCTATCCTTGCAACCACGACACCATGCAGCGCGGTACAGTTGGGCCCAACAACATGTCGAATGGACCGCTCAGGATTGGCATCACGTTCTCTTCACCATATGCCGTCAACCAGACAGCCGTCGGAGACGTGTTTGGAGGCAACCCGGTCAAGCTGAACGCCTTACACACACTGTCCAGCGAGTGCAGCAACGTGGAAGTTCCCTGCTGTTTTAGGGGGGCATTATGTGTGACCGACGTACGCCGCTGGTGGTCATGGAAGGTGCCGTAACGGCTGTACGATACGTGAATGCCATCCTCCAACCGATAGTGCAACTATATCGGCAGCATATTGGCGAGGCATTCGTCTTTATGGACGACAATTCGTGCCCCCATCGTCCACATCTTAGGAATGACTTCCTTCAGGATAACGACATCATTCGACTAGAGTGGCCAGCATGTTCCCCAGACATTATCGAACATGCCTGGGATAGATTGAAAAGGGCTGTTTATGGACTACGTGACTCACCAACCACTCTGAGGGATCTATGCCGATTCGCCGTTGAGGAGTGGGACAATCTGAACCAACAGTGCCTTGATGAACTTTGAACGGTATGCCACGACGAATATAGGCAAGCATCAATGCAAGAGGCTGTGCTACTGGGTATTAGAGGTACCTATGTGTGCAGCAATCGGGACCATCCCCTTCGAAGGTCTCGCGCTGTATGGTGGTACTACATGCAATGTGTGGTTTTCATGAGTAATAAGGAGGGCAGAAATGATTTTGATGTTGATCTCTATTCCAATTTTCTGTACAGGTTCCGGAACTCTCGGAACCGAAGTGATGCAAAACTTTTTTTTATGTGTGCACACTGTGCGTAAGGACCACGAAGATAACATATGAAAAAGTGGCGTTGTACAGAGGCATATAGACAGTCGTTTTTACCTCACTCTATTTGCAAATGGAACAGGATGGGAAGCGATTAATAATAGTGCAACGTACCATTCACCATGCACACTGTGGTATCTTGTGGAGTATGTACGTACATGTAGGATGTGACATTTTTCTTTGTGGGTGTTTGCGAAGGACTTCCGCTAACCACCTTTCCTTTCAACGGCTACAGGTGAACTTCGACGACGTAGTGACCTCCACATATTCGCAAATGTATCTCAAGAGATGGCTGTCCTCCGGATGTTTTTCGTGCACACTGAACGTTTGTGAAAGGTAAATGGTAACTTTTATCCTAAATGGAAGTTTAAAAAGTACCTCAAGTTTGTAAACGCACGCCTATGAATGATATACCCTTCTGAAGATTCTTTTGGAAACAAAAACCCTTTAGTCTTATACATCAGTTATTATTCATCCCAAGATTCAGTCTTCATTCTTGTAGAATATATAGTCTTGTGGAAACGGGTGAATATTTTTAAATCAAATATTGAACGAACACTTTTACTTTCGATGCGTAAGTTGAAATTTATCTCAAGCTTCTATCTTCATGTTGCAGTTAAATTTGTTCAAAGTTTTTACACTCGTTGGTGTAGGAAATAATCGTATTAAATCGGGCTGACCTTTTTGAAAAATCAATTTTTTTTACTACCACGTTCACACAACGTGCTGTACAATGCAGTCCCCATAGTTTCCTTGGGGAATTAGCGTACGACTTATGTATTATACGGAGGTCGTCTGTTTCACTGTGAGGGAAAAGTAAGTTCGTACCGACCAGGAAAGAAACGATCTGTGTTACGCGTTTATCCTTAACTATTCCTCTTAGCCTTTAACATTGACTGTAATTTACATGATTCCAAGGATATGGCGTACAAGTTGAGTGTCGGTTATACGATAAACAGCACATATTCAAACGTTTTAGTTTCAAGTAAATAACTAGGGGTTACAATTACATACAACTTAAAAAGGAACCATCAGATAAACAGTGGTGTGAGGACGGTGAACGGAAGACCCTGCTTTATTGTCAGTACTCTTAGAAGCTGCAAGAAATCCAGTAAAGAGATTATCTGCACTACACTTGTCCAGTCTCTTCCGGAGTGATACTGCGCTGTATGGCATCTTTGATAGATAATAGTGAAGGAGGACATCAGAATAGTTCAAAGAAGCGGAGCTCGTTGCGTGTTATTGCGAAGTAGAGGAGAGAGATTGTGACGGATATGATACCCTGAGTTGAGGTGGCAATCATTGAAACAAAGTCGTTTTCAGAGACAGCGGGATCATCTCCTTTTTCTCCTTCTTTATTCCAGTGTTAGGCATTTGCCTGTTACGTCCTCGTGCTCTGTTCCTCTATTCTCTACTTTTAATTACTGTTTGATCTCTGCTCCCTTCTCTTGATCTACCTATCGATCTTTTTCCTCTTGATCTTTTCATCATAATTCATTACTATTTTAGTCCACCTATTTTTCATTCATTTTTAGCAAAACCTCTCCATTTCTTCTTCTTCTTCGCGGATGGATCACTTAGGACCAAGCGTAATCAACATTTGTTGGCCTTCCTTTTCGCCCATTATTCCCTCATAAACAACGAATGGGCTAGCTTTTGTTGCGTAGACCACGCATGTCGGTTAGTTTTTCTCTCTTCTTCCTTAAAACCCCGTGTGTTTGTGGCTTTTCTGATTTCATTTCTATTCTGTAGATTTGGAGATCCTAATTCTCTCAGGTCTTTTTCCGTCTGTTTGTACCAGTTCGGTCTTGTAGTTTTGTTCTTTAAAAATGTATGGATTTTGTGCGTTAACCTGTTGAGTCCATTCTTTCTAAATGCCCCATGAATTGGATTCTTCTCTCCATTTATTTCTATACTCTTTGGTCTCTTCATTCAAGCTTTTAAGTTCTAGTTTTGTCTGATTGTTGTACCTCTTATCGTATCAGCCAGTCTAGACCTAGATGCCGTTCTTAAAAGCCACATTCCTGCAGCCTGTATTCTCCGTTCATTTCCATCTCTCATTGTCCAAGAATCACTGCCATTACGAGTAGATGATATGCCACTGTTTCATAGAACTTTATTAGGGTTTTTTACTTGCCTAATTTTTCAGTATTCTCAGTGCAGGGTCAATCACTTAATACGGCGGAAATGGAAGGTGCTGCGGGCTTTCAAATAAAATGATGAATGGATGTGGTGTGGTAGCCCTTAACTACGTACCCTCTGATTCAGAGTTGAAATATTAAAAGTTTTGGCTGATTTCGTTGTCTAGGGGCTGGGATAGGTAGTTTCCGCATTTCAAGCCAAATACTGCTGAGTCTACAGTATACAATATGAATATACACATGAATCGAATGGTCGAAGGTTCCTATCACTCGGCAATTGCGAATGTAAGTATAAATTTATAACTGAAAGATGGCAGTTGAATAAAATCTGCAGGTACTACCTTAACGACTTTACATGATGAGTACGATAGTAGATGTACTTTTGAGAATGCGGTATATTTCTGCAAAACACTTATTGGTGTCGATGGTCCAGTTGTTAAATAAAACATAAGTTGAATAATAGTGAAACAATCGATTCCTACTTCACGTAATTACTCACGAACAACAACACAGTTCGCGAGATATTCCCTTCCAAACGCACACTACGTCTTCACTGCAGAAGCCACGGAAATCACACAAGAGCACAAGTCGGCACTGCGAAATATTTCTGTCTCTCGCGACCACGCTCAAACTGCTCACTTGTCCAAGTCTTTCCCACCACTGTCCTCCGCCATACCTTCTGAACTCCCCTTCACGAGCGCTGTGATTGGCTAGAGCGCTCCCGCCCTGTCTTCAAGCCAACGCACACTCACAGTCATAATGAAACACATACGAAATACTGGATTTACATTTAAACAACTTGGAATTAAATAAGTATTCCTACGGCTGGACCATAAACACGCTCTAACACATTATTAAATACATAAACAAATTAAATAAACATATATCAAAGAGTAGCAACGAAAGGAGGGCCAGTAACCTAATGTCTCTCTGCTTTCTAAAACACAGAAAATGTTTAACCAATTTCTTCATGAATAGTATACATCGGATATAAACAAAGACATAGATGACTGAATACATTTATAAGCATGCTGCTACCATTTTTTCGTGTAACTGTGGAGTGCTTAAGGCCTGACGCGATCGCCGGCCGCGGTGGTCTAGCGGTTCTAGGCGCTTCAGTCTGGAACCGCGCGACTGCTACGGTCGCAGGTTCGAATCCAGCCACGGGCATGGATGTGTGTGATGTCCTTGGGTTAGTTAGGTTTAAGTAGTTCTAAGTTCTAGGGGACTGATGACCACAGACGTTAAGTCCCATAGTGCTCAGAGCCATTTGATCCATTTGAACCTGACGCGATCGATAGTAATCGGCCAGTTTGACCTCCAGTAACTCATGTACCATTCAAGTTACATGCCTGTAATTTATACCAATTTAGGTTTACACTAATAGCTTTCTAAGGACACGTCGATCGAGAAAAGCGTTTAGATTTTGGAAATTCGTTGCTCGGTGTTACTTGAACAATTCTAACCATTATAACTGCTACACCACGAAGATGACGTGCTACAGACGCGAAATTGAACCGACACGAAGAAGCTGTGCAAATGATTACCTTTTCAGAGCATTCACACAAGGTTGGCGCCGGTGGCGACACCTACAACGTGCTTACATGAGGAAAGTTTCCAGCCGGTTTCTCATACACAAACAACAGTTGACCGGCGTTGAATGGTGAAACGTTGTTGTGATGCCTCGTGTAAGGAGGAGAAATGCGTACCATCACGTTTCCGACTTTGATAAAGGTGGGATTGTAGCCTATAGCGATTGCGGTTTATCGTATCGCGACATTGCTGCTCGCGTTGGTCGAGATCCAATGACTGTTAGCAGAATATGGAATCGGTGGGTTCAGGAGGATAATACGGAACACCGTGCTGGATCCCAACGGCCTCGTATCACTAGAAGCCGAGATAACAGACATCTTATCCGCATGGCTGTAACGGATCGTGCAGCCACGTCTCGATCCCTGAGTCAACAGATGGGGACGTTTGCAAGACAACAACCATCTGCACCAACAGCTCTACAACTTTGCAGCAGCATGGACTTTCTGCTCGGAGACCATGGCTGCGGTTACCCTTGACGCTACATCAAAGACAGGAGCGCCTGCGATGGTGTACTCAACGACGAACCTGGGTGCACGAATGACAAAACGTCGTTTTTTCGGATGAATCCAGGTTCTGTTTACAGCATCATGATGGTCGCATCCGTGTTTGGCTACATCGTAGTGAACTCACATTGGAAGCGTGTATTCGTCATCGTCATACTGGCGTATCACCCGGCGTGATGGTTGGGGTGCCATTGGTTACACGTCTAGGTCACCTCTTGTTCGCATTGACGACACTTTGAACAGTCGACGTTACATTTCAGATGTGTTACGACCCGTGGCTCTAATCTTCATTCGATCCCTGCGAAACCCTACATTTCAGCAGGATAATGCACGACCGCATGTTTCAGGTCCTGTACGGGCCTTTCTGGGTACGGAAAATGTTCGACTGCTGCCCTGGCCAGCACATTCTCCAGATGTCTCACCAATTGAAAACGTCTGGTCAGTGGTGGCCGAGCAACTGGCTCGTCACAATACACCAGTCACTACTCTTGATGAACTGTGGTATCGTGTTGAAGCTGCATGGGCAGCTGTACCTGTACACACCATCCAAGCTCTGTTTGGCTCGATGCCCAGGCGTATCATGGCCGTTATTACGGCCAGAGGTGATTGTTCTGCGTACTGATTTCTCAGGCAGGATCTATGCACCTAAATTGTGTGAAAATGTAATCACCTGTCAGTTCTAGTATAATATATTTGTCCAAGGAATACCCGTTTATCATCTGCATTGGTGTAGCAATTTTAATGGGCAGTAGTGTATAATTTACGGTCAGATACTAAATTTTAAACTAACAATGATATTACAAATCTGATTACACCATTAGAATCGTTGTGCAAATAATGCTAATGTACATGTTTCTTTTTGAGGTCTCATTCATCTGGCTGCCATTAATTTCTAGACAAACTGTGAAATGTCTGCTATTATGGTTTCACAAAGTCCGCCATCTTTGGCACTCCCGGCGTAGACATCTCCTTCATCGACACAAAACACCGTCCTGGTCACAGCGTCAACATGGAATTCCTGGCCACGAGATCGGGCTGGACCCCTCTCGCTTCGGCCAACGTCCGACAGCACGTGGTCGGCTTGCCGAGCGGCCCGAGCGCGCCCAGTGGCCGGTGCGACCATGCCAGACCAGAACCTAGAATATTTTCAGGGCTCCACAGCTCGCCCGTTACCTCACAGTGCTACCGAAATTCGGTTTTCACACAATGGATTGATAGTAAGAGGCGCGTGTTGTTAGCCAATCAACAGCTTGTAATAATACTTACAAACTGTACTTTTTGTGCAAACATAAACTTTTTAAATGGAACAATGCCTATTGATATTAATAAATTAAAATTAGGTTAAATTTGAACGTCATTGATGTTAGTTACAGAATGCTAGTGCGAGTCGTTTACGAGATGTTGTATTTCGGAAAATTCAATGCCGACACTTGTACAATACCTGTGGTAGCATACACTAAAGAACAACGCAAGTGCATACACTAGTTGTGTGGGTTCTGACTAGTGACGAGACAACTGACTATCACAGCTTGTGTTCAAAATGACTACCAGTATCAGCAATACAAGCTTCCAGTCTGGTATGGTATGACTGCTGCGCACTTGGTAGCATTTCAGCTGATATGACCATGCAAGCTGCGGCAATACGTCGTTGCGTATCATCGAGTGTGGTTGGTATATCCTTGTGGACAGAGTCTTTCAGCTTTCCCTACAGAAGAAAATTCCACAGGCGTCAAATCTGGGGAACGGGCCGACGAAGGTACATGACTTGTGAAACTTCCTGGCAGATTAAAACTGTGTGCCCGACCGAGACTCGAACTCGGGACCTTTGCTTTTCGCGGGCAAGTGCGCTACCATCTGAGCTACCCAAGTATGTCTCACGCCCCGTCCTCACAGCTTTACTTCTGCCAGTACCTCGTCTCCTAGCTTTCAAACTTTACATTAGCTCTCCTACGAACCTTGCAGAACTAGCACTCCTGGAAGAAAGTATATTGCGGAGACATGGCTTAGCCACAGCTGGGAGAAGTATCCAGAATGAGATTTTCACTCTGCAGCGGAGTGTGCGCCGATATGAAACTTCCTGGCAGAGTACAACTGTAAAGTTTGGAAGGTAGGAGACAAGCTACTGGCAGAAGTAAATCTGTGAGGAGGGGGTGTGAGTCGTGCTTGAGTAGCTCAGATGGTAGAGCACTTGCCCTCGAAAGGCAAAGGTCCCGAGCTCGAGCCTCGGTCCAGCCACAGTTCTAATCTGCCCGGAAGTTTCATATCAGCACACACTCCGCTGCAGAGTGAAAATCTCATTCTGGATACATGACCTGTGCCTCCAGTCCAGCGATTTGGAAACAATTCGTGAAGACATGCTGTAGTAATTTGTGCACTCTGGGCTGGCAGCCATCATGTTGATGTCACAGGTCTCTCCTAATCTGCAGAGCAACGTCTTTTAGCATCGGTGAAAGCTAGTTTGTTAGGAGGCTGCGATACTTGTGCGCAATCAGCGTTCTATCTATGAAACACGAGCCTATGGGCTGATGGTTCATTAGCCACACCACACGTTTACACTCCATAGACGCTGACTAATAGTGCATGTTTCGGCGGTTTATCTGGCCATTACTGGTGGTAGGGTTCCTGCACTTAAGATCCACTTAGCAACTAATAAATACACGAAACCCCTCCGTTGCCAAATTTACCTTTATTGTAATTGTAATTAACGTGGAAGCCATAAAAACACCAAACATGGAAGCAGAATGTACGCATCTAAAAGCTACTTAAGAAAGGAATAAAACCACTTAAATTTGTTTCCACAAGAGGAGAATACGTCACATTTCGGACCTCGCTAACACTTACATTTTACTGGCATTAAATATAACAAGATAAATAATCATACATGTGACGAGAACCAATGAATAACGCTATCAATCTTTACAGATCAGAATACGACTATATCCACGAAGGTTCGCGTCCTTGCATATAAGGTGGTTACAGTAAGCCATAATTCCACTCGACAAACGTAGTAACGATATAAGCGAGACAAATATACTGAAGGAGAATAGCCGGATGTGCCGTAGTAAAAAGGGCCACTATCAACCCCGTCTGGACGGGACCCTCGTGAACACGTCAGTTTCAGCTACCTGCAACATACACAGAGTCACTTATAGCTTCTTAAAAACAATTAACATGAAAAGGCACAACGCATAACACACTAATAAAATATAAACGACCACTTCACAGAACTAGCTCCTCTTTAGACAAAGCAAACAGCAGAATATTAATAACACGTAAAACTAACCTATAACAAACTAAGGTGCCACGTAATAGAATATCACCTTCAGCTCATAGAATACTCAGTTTGACTTGCCTGTTTATAGGTCTTACAACTCAACAGTGTCGGCTTAAGCAAACCGCGAATACAAAACTGGAAATATGACAGGAATAATGATTGAAGCCACTATCAACCCCGTCTGGACGGGGACAATAGTAATTTACAGCGGCACACAACTGATCTTACATCTCCAATTTAGTATAATCAGAATAAACAATTTTGTGTATAATAATTACTTACAGTGCCATGACAACCTCCGAATAACACTTATTAACCAAGGTCGGTGCTGGTATGGAAAGGCACCTTTAGTAATACAGAGTTCGAGTGTATTCACTTATTGGAAGGGTTTCAACTTTACATCCCTTCCCACATAGCTCTCTGTTTAAACACTTCTATAACTTCTGCAACTAAAGAAGGGCATATAAATGCACATATAACTGACACAGATTTAAGCAGAATAAAACAGTACCTTAGTACGGCGCAAATGGCTTCATTTGCTTTACACGTGGGATATCTTTACCATTCAGTAATTCCGAAATACGAGGCCTGTTCAAAAAGTAAGCTCAGATTGATTGCCAAATTGAAACCACAGTGAACATCAGAAATGTTTTACTTGTAACAATTAGCTACACCTTTCAGCTACTTCTCTACGTAGTCGCCGTTCTGACTTAGACTTTTGTCATAGCGTTGTACCAACTTTTCAATAGCTTCAACATAGAAGGCAGCCGCCAGTGCTTTCCGCCAATTCTTCACGCTGGCCTACACCTCGTTGTCTGTGTCAAAATGTTGTCTTCAAAGACAGCGGTTCATGTGACCGGAGATGAAACTCAGGGGGAGACAATTGCGGACTGTATTGTGGGTAATCTCACATTTCCATTTGAAAACGATGCAGGAGCATCTTCATTGCCCCTGCAGAATGCGGCTGAGAATTGTCTTGAAGAAGAAACAGCACGACAGTTATGTAATGTTAGCTGCATATCTTCAGGCGAAATTTCTCACCAGGCCCTCGTACTTGGCGGCAGACACTATTTTCTAGACATCTTTACGCACTCACTGCGAGCTCAGAAATGAGAAGAGCGACGTGATGCTAACTGGGGTTATACTAGAGACACTACCCAACACATCTGTGCAAAGCTTTATAGGATTTTCATAGTCGTTTCCATTTCGCGACCGATCGGAGCTTACTTTCTGAACGCCCCTCGTATATTCAACAGCGCGTGAGAGCAAGACGTCGCCGTGGTATCAGCTATTTACTTCACATAATTTCCTGCACAGACACAAGGCAGACGAAGCGTTTTCACCTGCAACAGCGGCGAGCATCACACATTTCCTCCGTCGCGCCATAGACACATCTCAATTTCAATCGCCAGTAACAAGAACCTATAAATGCCCTCGCAGCAGAAAAGCCCCAAAACACAACAGTGCACCACCGCGATATCAAAGCCGAGGTGCCATCGAGTCACTGCTGGGATCTCCCGCTGACCCTGCCCACGGCGTACAGGCGTACAGGCCTCACGGTAAACGTCAATAAGCCACCTCCGACCCCCGCGAATATCCACCTCGCTGTCCCTTTTCTCTCTCCGTTAACCACCCGAATCGCGGAAGGCAAAGATGGTGACCCTGTAATCGATGGCAGCGATGCCATTGTAAGTGCGAGAACACTGGCGCCAGCCGCGCCACGGCTCAACTGGCAAACGTGGCTTCACCACTAAACAGGACACACGACACATCTGGAGTATCCTGTATCAATGCCCATACACAGAAATTAACACGATGCTCATAATCGGTTCCATGCAGCTCTCTACGGAGAGAGATGTGACAGGGGTGGAACCTGTGAGGATAGAGGCCGGCCGGTGTGGCCGTGCGGTCTAGGCGCTTCAGTCTGGAACTGCGTGACCGCTCCGGTCGCAGGTTCGAATCCTGCCTGGGGCATAGATGTGTGTAATGTCCTTAGGTTAGGTTTAGGTAGTTCTAAGTTCTAGGGGACTGACGACCACAGATGTTAAGTCCCATAGTGCTCAGAGCCATTTGAACCATTTTTTGTGAGGATAGAGGATGTGTAGGAGACTCGACGGACTCGTGACACTTCCTCGTGCGACTGCACGTGAGCTGACGCGCTGATCAACTGCACCAATAGCGAGAACATTAATCCCCCACCCCCTTCCCCTCCCCCCGTTCTGTCGTCACTCGTTGCCCTGTGCTACGTTGTCGAGGTGCTACACTGCCACTTTCACGTAACTGTTTCAAGAGGGTGACAGATAACTGTCTGTATGGTTGACGTCTATTGGGGTATCTTGCTGCATGCACCGTACAAGAACGAAATGCATTCTTCCTATACTGTCCATACACCATGAGCATGTCGGAGTTTCATGTATTGGTTAATCCCATCATCCACTCACGACCTACTGCTTGGACTGGCACACGCTGACTGACTAACAAGTCGCAGCGCACTCAAGGAACATACAAGCACACTGCAAACAAACATAAAAACATCGTACTGTATCTACCAATAACGAAGGTTGGAAGGCACAAACGTGTGTTGGTGTGTCAACGTTGGACAGTATGATGTTTCGTAAGCGACTGGCGCCAGACTCCTGCAACAAACACCACTGACATTCTAATTTACTGTAGTTTTAGCTTGTTAATGTCAACAGTAACTATTACATTTAAAAACGTGTATATTTGCACAAAAAATATACTTTCTAAATATTTTTACAATCTTTGTATTGGCTGGCAGCAGGAGCCCCTGATTACTGACCCATCCTCTGAAAACCACACATCTACAACACCTTCCATTTTCAGTGCAAGTTTAAGGTCATTCACTCTGTGTAGTCCCGTAAATACCACTGAATTTTCCAGGTTTTTTTCGATGTGACGTTCTCATTTGGGGAAGGAATAGTATTTCCCAAGAAGTGGGATTCATTCGCTCTCTCTAATTTCTGGCCGTTTATTACAATTTATTTGAGACCAGGTCTTGCCCTTTAAAAGTCTGGAGGTTTTAGAGTAAAGCTCTTGGCAGTAATATTTAAATCATAAACGGTTTTTGAGGCGTATCTTCGCTATCAACTTTAACAAAGTGATCGTCAGCAAACAGGGTTGACATTACATAATAGTGTCCGTTAATTTTAGGGTATTAAACTATTTCCTTTAGGCATTATCTGTGACGGCCACGGTGGCCGAGCGGTTCTAGGTGCTTCAGTCCGGAACGGCGAGACTGCTACGGTCACGGGTTCGAATCCTGCCTCGGGCATGGATGTGTGTGATGTACTTAGGATAGTTAGGTTTAAGTAGTTCTAAGTTGTAGGGGACTGATGACCTCAGATGTTAAGTCCCATTCTGCTCAGAGCCATTTGAACCATGTAGGCATTATCTCAGCATATCATGAACATAGATGTCACCTTGTCCTAATCACAATCAAGTCCAAATCCTAAAGCAGAGTCGCCAATGAAGTAGTAAATGCAGCAGTGCTTCTTACTGACACCAATGTACAGACAGAACAGAACTGAACTCCTGTACGGAGAGAGCCGCAAGTTATAGAAACATCGAATACCCCAGTATATTCAAACGATACACACATAAGTAATTTTAAGTATCTTCAAGGAATGATAAACAGTAAACAACAAATATCTGCTGGTTGTTAGTTCGATTTCGCGACGGGCTGCGGCACGCCAGCCAACGACACGAACCGCTTCTCCACATAACATACCACATAGTTCGTGGGAACTTCGTAAAGTGCCTTACATAGAAGCCATCCTTCTCGTAAGACTAAATTTGTTGTTCCTGTTTTCGGGCAATATCAGTTTTGGAGTACTGATATATTTCTTAGATTACTCGAAGTAAGTCATGCGCTACGTCTCTCCTACCTGATACTTCCCATAACATTCTCCTATCTACAGGGTGGACCATGGATCGTGACCGGGCCAAACATCTGACGAAACAAACGTCAAACGCAAAAACTACAAACAACGAAATTTGTCTAGCTTGAAGGGGAAACCAAATGGCGCTACGGTTGGCCCTCTAGATTGCGCTGCCATAAGTCAAACGGATATCAACTGCGTTTTTTTAAATTGGATCCCCAATTTTTTATTGCATATTCGTGTAGTACGTAAAGAAACATGAATGTTTTAGTTGGCCCACATTTTTCGCTTTGTGGTAGATGGCGCTGTAATAGTCACAAACATATGGCTCACAACTTTAGACGAACAGTTGGTAACAGATAGGTTTTTTAAATTAAAATACAGAACGTAGGTACGTTTGAACATTTTATTTCGGTTCTTCCAATGTGATACATGTACCTTTGTGAACTTATCATTTCTGAGAACGCGTGCTGTTACAGCGTGATTACCTGTAAATACCACATTAATGCAATAAAAGCTCAAAATGATGTCCGTCAACCTTAATGTATTTGGCAATATGGGTAACGACATTCCTCTCAACAGCGAGTAGTTCGCCTTCCGTAATGTTCGCACACACATGGACAAAGCGCTGACGCATGTTGTCAGGCGTTGTCGGTGGATCACGATAGCAAATATCCTTCAACTTTCCCCACAGAAAGAAATTCGGGGACGTCAGATACGGTGAACGACCAATTCACCTGTCATGAAATACCGCTTCAACCGCACGCGAGCTATGTGCCGGACATCCATCATGTTGGAAGTACATCGCTACATCGCCGTTCTGTCGTGCAGTGAAACATCTTGTAGTAACGTCGGTAGAACATTACGTAGGAAATCAGCATACATTGCACCATTTAGATTGCAATCGATAAAATGAGGGCCAATTATCCTTCCTCCCATAATACCGCACCATGCATTAACCCGCCAAGGTCACTGATGTTCCACTTGTCGCAGCCATCGTGGATTTTCCGTTGCCCAATATAGCATATTACGCCGGTTTACGTTATCGCTGTTGGTGAATGACGCTGCGTCGCCAAATAGAGCGCATGCAAAAAATCTGTCATTGTCCCGTAATCTCTCTTGTGCCCAGTGTCAGAAATGTACAGGACGTTCAAAGTCGTCGCCATGTAATTCCTGGTGCATAGAAATATGGTACGGGTGCAATAGATGTTGATGTAGCATTCTCAACACCGATGTTTTTGAGATTCCCGATTCTCGCCCAATTTGTCTGCTACCGATGTGCGGATTAGCCGCGACAGCAGCTGAAACACCTACTTGGGCATCATCATTTGTTGCATGTTGTGGTTGACGTTTCACAAGGGGCTGAACACTTCCTGTTTCCTTAAATGACGTAACTATCCGCCGAACGGTCTGGACACTTAGATGATGTGTTCCAGGATACCGAGCAGCATACATAGCACACGCTCGTTGGGCATTGTGATCACAATAGCCATACATCAACACGACATCGACCTTTTCCACAGTTGGTAAACGGTCCATTTTAACACGGGTAATGTATCACGAAGCAAATACGGTAAGCACTGGCGGAATGTTACTTGATACCACGTATTTATACGTTTGTGACTATTACCGCGCCATCTATCACAAAGCGAAAACAGTGGTCCAACTAAAACATTCATATTTCTTTACGTACTACACGAGTATGTAATAAAAAATCGGGGTTCCTGTTTAGAAAAACGCAGTTGATATATCCGTTTGATCTATGGCAGCGCCATCTAGCGGGCCAACCATAGCGCCATCTGGCTTCCCCCTTCAAGCTATACAAGTTTTGGTCTTTGTGTTTTTTTTTCGTTTGACGCTTATTTCGTGAGATATTTGGCCCGGTCACGATCAGTGGACCACCCTCTATATTATCAAAAGTCTTCACGTTGCCAGTAAGTAACAGGTATGTGTCTATATTAAATTATTACCACAAAATTTTAATCATTCTCTTGCAAATGCCAAAATACACTCTGGGTCGTCTGTAGGCATGACTTCGGCCTGGAATCTCATGGACTGGAGTACAGTTGATTCAGTGATGAGTCCCGCTTCCAACTGAGCCCCGATGACCAGCAAAGAGGAGTCTGGAGACGCTCCGGACAGCGGTGGGACAGCAGGCTGACTTTGGTTGGCATCCGCGGGCTATTCCAGCACAGCCGTACGTCGTGAATATTCTACGCCCAGTTTTATTACCCTTCGTGCAAGTCATTCTCTGCTTCCATTTCATCACGATAATGCGGGGCCCGCACACGGCGAGAATTTCTACTGCTTATCTTCGTTCTTTCCAAACCCTACCTTGGACAGTGAGGTCGGCGGATCTCTTCCCCGTTGACAACGTTTGGAGCATTATGGGCAGGACCCTTCAACCAATTCGGGATTTTGACGGTCTAATGTCTCAATTGGACAGAATGGGCGCGATATCCCTCAGGAGGACGTCAAGCAACTCTATCAATCAATACCGACCCGAATAACTGCTAGCACAAGGCCAGAGGTCTAGCCGACCGGAGTGGCCGAGTTGTTCTAGGCGGTTCAGTCTGGAACCGCGCGACCGCTACGGTCGCAGTTTCGAATCCAGCCCCGGGCATGGATGCGTGTGATGTCCATAGGTTAGTTAGGTTTAAATAGTTCTAAGTTCTAGGGGACTGATGACCTCAGATGTTAAGCCCCATAGTGCTCAGAGCCATTTGAACCATTTTGAACCAGAGGTGGACCAAGACGTTGTTGACTTGTTCAGCTTGTGAAGCTCTTTCTCCGAGTAAATCATCCAATTTTTTTGAAATTCTAAGCATTTATTTTTCTGCACATGTATGTCACACCTGCTGATTTCCGTACCATTCGGATAATTCCTTCGTAGTGCACCTTTATTTTCGTCTTATAGCGTATTTTGACATCAACAAAAGGAAAACGAGGGTAATGGAATGTTGTCGAATTAAATCAGCTGATGCCGAGGGAATTAGATTAAGGAGTGAGACATTTTAAGTAGTGTATGAGTTTTGCTATTTGGGGAGCAAAATAACTGATGATGGTCGAAGTAGAGAGGATATAAAATGTACACTGGTTATGGCAAGGAAAGCGTTTCTGAAGAAAATTTGTTAACATCGTTTATAAATTTAAGTGTGAGGAAGTCTTTTCTGAAAGTATTTGTGTGGAATGCAGCCATGTATGGAAGTGAAACATGGGCGATAAAACCGAGCGAGGTGGCGCAGTGGTAGCACACTGGACTCGCATTCGGGAGGACGACGGTTCAATCCCGCGTCCGGCCATCCTGATTTAGGTTTTCCGTGATTTCCCTAAATCGCTCCAGGCAAATGCTGGGATGGTTCCTTTGAAAGGGCACGGCCGACTTCCTTCCCCATCCTTCCCTAAACCGATGAGACCAATGACCTCGCAGTTTGGTCTCTTCCCCCAAAACAATCCAATCCATGGGCGATAAACAGTTTAGACAAGAAGAGCCTAGAAGCTTTCGAGTGGCTCTGAGCACTATGGGAGTTAACATCTGAGGTCATCAGTCCCCTAGAACTTAGAACTACTTAAATCCTAAATAACCTAAGGACATCACACATATCCATGCTCGAGGCAGGATTCGAACCTGCGACCGCAGCGGTCGCGCGGTTCTAGACTGAAGCGCCTAGAACCGCTCGGCCCCCAAGGCCGGCGAGAAGCTTTCGAAATATATGTGACGCCGCTTCCTTTGGACGCAAAATTGAAAATATAGAATAGTACCCGAAACCCAATAAAAGTCCCAGAATCCAAGATCCAAATTTCAAGTCCCACTGGAATAGCATCACTTGAACAGTAGCAAGTACATACAAAAGAAGTCCAGTAAACTGAATTAATGTTTTGAAAAGGGAAAGGAAAGAAATAGAATCCATTAGTTTCAAATTAAAATAATAGTAGATCGCAAAGTAGTGTACTTATAGATCACGGAATAGAACGAGTGAACTTAAAGAATACGCTTTGTGAGTACTTTTTGAGGACACTGCGTAATACAGCATTAAAAAGTCATACATTGTTAATGTGCTGCTAGCGCTTGCTGCATCAGGTCGTGTCTCAAGGTATGCTCTTGTACGTAGCGGCGAGGAGATTGTTTTTGTGCATGTTTGGAAATTTTGCGATCTGCTAGGAATCATTAAACTTGAAACAGGTAGATCAGTAACCTTGAATATATCATTACGTAAAGTCAAGGGGGGGGGGGGGGGTGGAAGATCCGAACTTGTCTTAAACTGATTATCATACAGGGAAGACTGAACTTTACCCCAAAGTAATAGACTGTCAGTAATTTACCGGCTTAGGAAGTGAACATTCGTATAAAAGTCACTTCCTTAATACAATAATAGGACGTGAATAGTATAGAATAAACCAGCATAAAATGAATTTGCGGTGTGACATTTCTTTCAACGCATTTAATATTGCGTATTTATGAAATATTTATTTGTGCGACGACATAGATTAATAACAGAGCGCAGCATGCATAAATATTCTTGGCGCATTAGAAAGTAATTGTACCAATTCGAACTATTAAGCTTACGTAAACTTAAAACTT
The DNA here is from genome assembly GCF_021461395.2 of Schistocerca americana. Lineage (NCBI taxonomy): Eukaryota > Metazoa > Arthropoda > Insecta > Orthoptera > Acrididae > Schistocerca > Schistocerca americana. Next base: position 434,864,129 of record NC_060126.1, on the reverse strand, counting down.
TAGGGGAGAAACTATTGCCGTACATGGACTGTAGCCATAATTAGTACAAGTATAGCCATTGGTGTGCAACTACGTGTAACTGTGCTCTTACGCGTCGGGGAGCATATAATCATCTGAATTGATCACTGATACGCAGTCGGCGTGAATACAGTGCAACAGGATAGATTTTTTTAATGCAATGTTCCTCATAAGACAGTATTATCGCTAGTTAGTCGGAGCACGAATTTCATCAACGAACATTTCCAATGTATCTTAAGAGTAGCACTCGCAGGTGCTACAGAAGAATGCTGAAGATTAGATGGGTAGATCACGTAACTAATGGAAACGTACCGAATAGAACTGGGGAGAAGAGGAATTTGTGGGAGAACTTGACTAGAAGAAGGGATCCGTTGGTAGGACACGTTCTGAGGCATCAAGGGATCATCAATTTAGTATTGGAGGCCAGCGAGGAGGCTAAAAGTCGTAGACGGAGACCAAGAGATGAATACACCAAGCAGTCTCAGTAGGATGTAGGTTGCAGTAGTTATTCGGAGATGAAGAGGCTTGCACTGGATAGAGTAGCATGGAGAGCTGCATCAAACCAGTCTCTGCACTGAAGACCACGACAACAACAGTGTATTTTGCTTAGCTCCACCTACACAGCGAGAACTGATCATCGTAATAAAACAGGAGAAATCAGTCGCACGGAAAGATGTAACCGTCTATTTTTGCACGTCCTGTTCGAGTGAAATTGTCGAGATATGGTCTGAAGATGATTCTGTTGTAACGACCACCTTAAAGTCAATTAAGAAAGAACATGAAATAGGGAAAGTTACGACATCTTTGCCGATGAGCTAACACGAAATAGTTTTGTTAACAACTACATTGTACACCACTGAGCATATTTGTTAGCGAAAGAGAAAGAAGAAGCATCATATTTCAGCAATGGACAAATATCCATGTAACAAATGTGAAATTAATATCTCAAAAGTTAAGTCCAAAGTAATGTCATCAGAGGTAACTTTTATGTGGAAGAGAGTTGTAAGCGCAACGAAGAAATTCAATACGCCTACAATGCTCTTCCACAGGAGAAGTCGCTTGCTACAACTCATCCAGTGCAAACGCACGAGAGCAGTTCTGCTCTGAATTATTAAGATTGCGAATCATGACGGGATTGTTTTCGAGTTTAGAAGTGTTTGTTGGGTGACGGGATTCACGGCTAAAGAAACTGATTTTATGAGCTGAGACAGGAACAGATAGACTCATTAAACCGTGCACTACGGGTTAATTGAAATCTAATAACAGAATTAGTGAACATTGGACTTGACTTTAAATTAGTTGGACCTTAAGGAGAAGTGAACATTCTATGAAAGAATTCACGCCATTACTCTTGAGTAGGACGCAAGCAGACGGCATCATGAAGATAAAACAATTACGCTAATGTGTTGAGTTGTGGTAATTGCCAAGAAACTATAACTCAATCGGACTGACTTAACTAAACTATTCCGTGTGCGTGTGGTGCGGGAGTTATAAGTATTTAGTGACAGAATAACAATTAACTGTTCGTTACCAGTTAAATACCCGGTGTGGACTACATCATTAAATAGTTTGATAAATGACTAAATCAACGACTACTCATGAAAGTGAAGTGTAAATATTCATGTCATTAGTTGAAAAGTGAACTTTGAAATAATTTCGTATTACGACGCAATCTTACAAAGACTGAATCAAAGAGTATCTTTGGATCTCGCTGCATACCAGCACAGCAATTCCATGGCAACGAGACAATAGCGTAAGAAAAAACTGTTAACTAAAATATCAGTGGTGTGTGCTATGCGAACGAGAGAAGAATTAATAACTACTTCAAATCCGGGCAATTAACAATACAATATTAATAATAAAAATCATCAATTATACGAGTTCGCATAAGTGGAAACGCTGCGGACTTGTAATTGAAAAAAATGGTTCAAATGGCTCTGAGCACTATGGGACTTCACTTCTAAGGTCATCAGTCCCCTAGAACTTAGAACGACTTAAACCTAACTAACCTAAGGACATCACACACATCCATGCCCGAGGCAGGATTCGAACCTGCGACCGTAGCGGCCGCGCGGTTCCAGACTGTAGCGCCTTTAACCGATCGGCCACCACGGCCGGCACTTGTAATTGAGATACAACGACTACGCGAGGAACGCCTTTTCGGAAGTTTTTCAGGTTTTTTTCCTCCCATTAATCGACGGGGACTGACGTTATATCGCATCGTGTCTCTAGTCTGCCGCGAGAGCTGTGGCAGTAGCAGCTCTACGGCGTCGACTACATCAGCACGCGGTTGGAGTCCGGGGGCACGCGCCACACTGTGCACCGTCTGCACAGTAATCACGAAGATGCAGATGTAGATGTAAATGTAGACGAGAGCCTTTCATCTTGGGAGAGCTTGCGACGCCTCCAGTGGAGGTAATATCCAGCAAAGTGGCGGGGTCCTTAAGTGCCAGCAGCCCTGCGGTCGCTTCGGCCGAGGTATCAATCAGTGGTGGCTCCTGCGACGGCTTTGATCTGAATTTGTACACACGGCGGCCGGCGCCTGGATGGAGTGGTTGAGTGACGGCTGCGCGGTCCCCACCAGCAGTCTGTCATCCCGCCCACAGAGGCGCGCCGCCGCAGCGGCCGTTCCCGCCTCGGAGCCGCATGCTGCGTCACTCAGCAGCGGCGCGGGGGATCGGCAATAAACACGGGCCAGACCGGCGCCGAGCAAAATGGCACATGCGAGCATCTTATTTTCCTTTTCCCGTGTGAGCTTCTGCTGTCCCATCAGCGGGGATGCTGGGCAGGTGGGCCCATCAACATGTCGACACTGCTGACACTGAACAGGGGCCGCCGTCAATTACGCGCCTCCACCCACTAATATTTCTCCCTCTCCTCATTAATGTGACAGCGGGAAGATTACTTGAGTATCAGCTGGTAACCGAACGCAGGTACAACGGTGACTGCCACACCTAAGTGTAGACTACGGTAGTAGCTTTTCTCAGTTAAGGTCGCGCCCGTAATACTTGTGCATTGGATGTATTGTATATCATCGGGTGTTACCTGTTCGTGATCAGCGTCTTACTAGATTCCTCAAAATCCCGGAAGTTGTTGCCGGCCGCGGTGGTCTAGCGGTTCTAGGCGCTCAGTCCGGAGCCGCGTGACTGCTACGGTCGCAGGATCGAATCCTGCCTCGGGCATGGATGTGTGTGATGTCCTTAGGTTAGTTAGGTTTAAGTAGTTCTAAGTTCTAGGGGACTGATGACCATAGATGTTAAGTCCCATAGTGCTCACAGCCATTTGAACCGGAATTTGTTAACCATCTAAGACACTGACTGAACACGTATAAAGGGCCGGAAAATCTACGGAGGCCGGCCGGGGTTGCCGTGCGGTTCTAGGCGCAGCGACCGCTACGGTCGCAGGTTCGATTCCTGCCTCGGGCATGGCTGTGTGTGATATCCTTAGGTCAGTTAGGTTTAATTGGTTCTAAGTTCAAGGCTCTAGGCGACTGATGACCTCAGAATTTAAGTCGCGTAGTAAAAAAAAAACTACGGAACTTTTTTGTTCTACATTATATCTTCCTGTCTGTTAGTTAAGAATAAACTTTATTTACAGTAAAGCTGAAATTATGTATGTTCGGGTCAGGTTTTATTTGAAAATTGTTGATTTATAACGTGAAACAGACGGATGTTGTAACAAAAACGCAATTTACTCAAAAAAGGGTAAAATATTTTTGAAAAACGAAACAAAAACACGTATCTAACATACCACATATAACTTTTGTAACATATATTTCAGATATTTATAGGCGCACGGGATTAGCCGAGCGGTCTGAGGCGCTGCAGTCGTGGACTGTGCGACTGTTCCCGGCGGAGGTTCGAGTCCACCCTCGGGCATGGGTGTGTGTGTTTCTCCTTAGGATAATGTAGGTTAAGTAGTGTGTAAGCTTAGGGACTGATGACATTAACAATTAAGTCCCCTAAGATTTAACGCACATTTTTTTCAGTTATTCATAAACAACCTTCGCGTTTATCAATAAGCACAGGAAACTGTCCGCTTAGATCATGATGGAAAACGTTCTATAGTATAAAAAAAAGTATTTATATATATTACGGGCCACTGTAGACGGTTGATAAATAAAAGAAGGGTAACTCGTATGACAAAAAACAAACTGCCTTTCATTTAGTTGCGTAGATGGAACCTGCGTCCATTATCCGTAAAGAAAAACGAAACTACTACTAACAGAAACTAGAAGAGACAGAAGCAGACTTCACAAGGAACAACACGAGGAATTTCTACAGGGCGTTCTGAGAAAACATGATGAAATACCAAGAACCGAACATCTGCTTTAGGAGACCGGACGGTACACTAGAGACCAATACCAGGGACAACTGTAACCTCCTAGCGAAGTACTTCGAGAAACTCCTAAATGCAGAAATTGGACACAGAGGAACCATCACCAAACCCAGATAGCGAATCGCCATTGGTAGAAGAAGTAAGAGAAATCATCAAGAACCTCAAGAACAATAGCTTGCTCGCCAGGTTTCGAGAGGGTGCGTTTCTGGATGAGGTACCGAATATATTGCTTCCCCCTACTTATACCTCCCGAGGAGATCACGAATGTAAAATTAGAGAGATTAGAGCGCGCACGGAGGCTTTCAGACAGTCGTTCTTCCCGCGAACCATACGCGACTGGAACAGGAAAGGGAGGTAATGACAGTGGCACGTAAAGTGCCCTCCGCCACACACCGTTGGGTGGCTTGCGGAGTATAAATGTAGATGTAGATGTAGATGTAGATGTAGAGCACCAGAAGAGATTGGCTATCGCGGAATTTTAGAAGACACAAGACCCGGATCTCACAGGAGACATACACAACATCATGAAACAGATATGGGAAACAGGAGAGATACCGAAAGAATGGCGCACAGCGCTGATACACCCTTTATGCAAGAAAGGGGGTAAGTCGGACCCAAACAACTATAGGGGCATGTCACTGTTACCCGTCAGATATAAGATACCTTCGAAAGCACTGAGAAATAGATTAGACAAGCAAACAGACCACCTGATTGCCGAATACCAGGCTGAGTTTCGTAAACACAGGTCATGCGCTGAACAGTTATAGAACCTTAATATGTCAACCGTGAAAGCTAAACATACATTCTCGCTGACTTCTAGTTAGATCTGCTTGAGCTCTTCAACCTGGCACTACGTAACTAGATGTAGCTCTTATACAGGGTGGTCCATTGATCGTGACCGGGCTAAATATCTCACAAAATAAGAGTCAAACGAAAAAACTACGAAGAAAAAAAGTTGTCTATGTTCTAGGGGGAAACCAGATGGCGCTATGGTTGGCCCGGTAGATGGCACTGCCATAGGTCAAACGGATATCAACTGCGTTCTTCTAAACAGGAACCCCCATTTCTATTACATATTCGTGTAGTACGTAAAGAAATATGAATGTTTTAGTTGGACCACTTTTTTCGCTTTGTGATAGATGGCACTGTAATAGTCACAAACATATGGCTCACAATTTTAGACGAACAGGTTTCTTAAACGAACAGGTTTTTTAAATTAAAATACAGAACGTAGGTACGTTTGAACATTTTATTTCGGTTGTTCCAATGTGATACCTTTGTGAACTTACCATTTCTGAGAACGCATGCTGTTACAGCGTGATTACCTGTAAATACCAATTTAATGCAACAAATGCTCAAAATGATGTGCGTCAACCTCAATGCATTTGGCAATACGTGTAATGAAATTCCTCTCAAGAGGGAGTAGTTCGCCTTCCGTAATGTTCGCACATGCATCGACAATGCGCTTACGCATGTTGTCAGGCGTTGTCGGTGGTTCACGATGGCAAATATCCTTCAACTTTCCCCACAAAAAGAAACCCGGGGACGTCAGATCCGGTGAACGTGCGGGCCATGAAATGGTGCTTCGACGACCAATCCACCTGTCATGAAATATGCTATTCAATACCGCTTCAACCGCACGCGAGCTATATGCCGGACAGCCATCACGTTGGAAGTACTTCGCCATTCTGTCATGCAGTGAAACATCTTTAAAACCCCAAATTGGGCATCATCATTTGTTGCAGGTCGTGGTTGACGTTTCACATGTGGTTGAACACTTCCTGTTTCCTTCAATAACGTAACTATCCGGTGAACGGTCCGGACACTTGGATGATGTCGTGCAGGATACCGAGCAGCATACATAGCACCTTTTCCGCAACTAAATGGTTCAAATGGCTCTGAGCACTATGGGACTTAACTTCTGAGGTCATCACCCCCCTAGAACGTAGAACTACTTAAGCCTAACTAACCTAAGGACATCACACACATCCATGCCCGACGCAGGATTCGAACCTGCGACCGTAGCGGTCGCGCGGTTCCAGACTGTAGCGCCTAGAACCGCTCGGCTTGCCGCAACTGGTAAACGGTCCATTTTAACACGGGTAATGTATCACGAAGCAAATACCGTCCGCACTGGCGAATGTTACGTGATACCACGTACTTATACGTTTGTGACTATTACAGCTCCATCTATCACAAAGCTAAGAAAGTGATCCAAATAAAACATTCATATTTCTTTAATCACTACACGAATACGTAATAAAAAATTGGGGTTCCTATTTAAAAAAAAAACGCAGTTGATATCCGTCTGACCTATGGCAGCGCCATCTAGAGGGCCAACCATAGCGCCATCTGGTTTCCCCCTTCAAGCTAGACGAGTTTCGTTCTTTGCAGTTTTTTCGTTTGATGCTTATTTAGTGAGATATTGGACCAGGTCACTATCAATGGACCACCCTGTACATTACGTAGCGTATAACAAGTGGAAACATTTTTACTTAATTTAGCTGATCACATTTGAACGGCTGAATAGGCTTACATGGAACATTGCTAAGAACCATCCTGATTAAAATAGTTTTCAAATAAAAAAAATGCATTAAAATCGTACCTTTCCTGTGGGAGCTACGATACGATAGACAGATACACAGACACACCCGTTAGACTTGTAACTACCCTCTGTTTGCGTCGGGGTTAAAAACGGATAAAAAGGTCACCCGGCATCAGTTGCAAACTGCATATCTAACGGCCGCTAGTATCTACATAAATTTTCTTTTCACAATTTCACATAAATACTGATCGAATTTGAAAATTACAATGCTGTCATAATGCACTCATCAAGAGGTATAATCTTCCGTTAAATGTTGAACGCAATACGTGAAGTATTAAGTTCTAAGCTATGTACGAATCTTGGTGCAGCATAAGTTACAGCAGCGCAAAGTACCCACACTATAATCATCAAGTATTTGGGAATGAAAGCAGTTAGCGATTTCCAACAAACTTTAAACGTAATTTGAAAACTTTTTCTCGTCTGCAGCCCTACATAACGAAGAAAGTAATACAGTTTGTCGCTTAGTAATTGTTCGTCGTTCACGCAGCAGCATCAAACACGACGTTGTAGTTTATCATTTCTTTACTACCGACATTATTCGCTACCCATTTTGTAGACAACATACTCCAACGAAGATACATATACTCCAATGAAGATACCTACAAAACATTTTATATATGGGAGTTCGATTGTTTGAAGAATCGTCGGGGTTGCGGGTATTTATGGTTACAAATTGAAAAGCCATTTTTGGCAGAAACTTCTTAATACAAAGGTGTACCAGGAGAAATGGTTAATATTCAAGGATGTGACAGGAAGGTCATTTGAAGCAAAGTAATTCATATGGACGTATGCCCTTTTCCAAATGGTTTCCCAGCTAGAACACAATGAACATTCGGTTTTCGACTAGTTTCGTACACGTGTGAGTCTTACCCACGTAAACTCTTTGACGCCTTATTTTAGCCCAACCTACTTCGTTGTTCTCATCCTTTTTTGCCCGGGATGTCTTCCTCTCATGAAACATCTGTTGAACGCGAAGCTGTCCACGGCGTATTTTGAGTGAAGTAGTCCGAGGGATTGAGAGTGCCTGAAAGAAGGATCGATTAACTGTGTTTGTACACGTGCCGGCAGCTCGTGGTCGTGCGGTAGCGTTCTCGCTTCCCGCGCCCGGGTTCCCGGGTTCGATTCCCGGCGGGGTCAAGGATTTTCTCTGCCTCGTGATGACTAGGTGCTGTGTGACGTCTTTAGGTTAGTTAGGTTTAAGTAGTTCTAGGTTCTAGGGGACTGATGACCCTAGATGTTAAGTCCCATAGTGCTCAGACCCATTTGAACCATTTTGAACACGCGCCGGCTGAAATGCCACGCATCTACACTAACGAAGAATATGCAGGTATGATGTATGTTTACGGCTTCTGCAATTGTACTGCTTTTGGTGCTGTCGTCAAAGAATACCTTAGTGTCCGGATTTTCTGACACGTCGAATGCTTGATCATAGACTGTTTACCAGAGTTTTCAGCACACTGCGTGACACAGGTATTCTTCCATGTTCCCATTTTTCTTCTGAACCTCTAGTGCAACACATGTTCGGGAACAGCAACACTTTGTTGAGATGATGTGGCGGGTCCTACTACCAGTTCACGATGACGTGTACGATAAAGCTTACAGGAGAATGTGTTGAAAATCCGTATTATCCAATTTATACTTCGTAAAATGCAATTAGTAATGTTTACTGAATGTTGTAGATGTGTACATTTGGAGACCAACAAAGTATTGAATAATGCGGAAACTATATAACTCTGTGCATTAAATATGTTCCATCACGGGAACATTCGGAATAGGTAATGTGTCCATATGAAGTTTTTTGCTTCAAATGATCGTTCCTGTCATATCGCTGAATACTGTCCACTCCTGCCGCCCGGTGTGTCTGAGCGGTTCTGGGTGCTACAGTCTGGAACCGCGTGACCGCTACGGTCGCAGGTTCGAATCCTGTCTCGGACATGGATGTGTGTGATGTCCTTAGGTTAGTTGGGTTTAAGTAGTTCTAAGTTCTAGGGGACTGATGACCTCAGCAGTTAAGTCCCATAGTGCTCAGAGCCATTTTAACCATTTTGTCCACTCCTCCAGGGACACTGTGTACCTGGATGGTATTTAATGGTACTTAAGGAGCTGTTCTGCTACGAGAGACTGATGTTCGTGTTGATAGTTAATAACATTCTTGATACACTGGAACAAGGTAGTGGATAGAAATATCAGCGTATAAGTACGGGCGCCCACTGGCCCAGCAGCAGATACACTATAGCACCAAAGAAACTGCTTTAGGCATGTGTATTCAAACATAGGGATATATAAACAGGCAGAATACGGCGCTGCGATCGGAAACGCCTGTATAAGGCAATGAGTACGTGGTGCAGGTGTTAGATCGGTTACAGCTGTTACAATGGCAGATCATCAATATTTAAGTGAGTTTATCAAGATTTAAGTGAGTTCGAACGTGGTGTTACAGTCGGCGCACGAGCGATGGGACACTTCATCTCCGAGGTAGCGATGAAGTGGGGATTTTCCCACGAATATCAGGAATCCTGTAAAATATCAAATCACCGACATCGCTGCGGCCGGAAAAAGATCCTGCTAGATTGGGACCAACAACGGCTGAAGAGAATCGTTCAACGTGACAGAAGTGCAACCCTGCCGCAAATTGCTGCTGATTTCAGTGCTGGGCCATCAACAAGTGCCACCGTGCGAACCATGCAACGAAGCATTATCGATATTAGCTTTCGGAGCCGAAGGTCCGCTCGTGTCCCTTGATGACTACACCACACAAAGCTTTACCCCTCGCCTGGGCCACTCATCACCGACATTGGACTGTTGATGACTGGCAAGATGTTGCCTCGTCGCACGAGTTTCGTTTCAAATTTTGTCAAGTGGACGGACGTGCACGGATATGGAGACGACCTCATGAATCCATGGACCCTGTATATCAGCAGTGGACACTTCAAGCTGGTTCAGGTTCGGTAATGGTGTGGGGCGTGTGCAGCTGGTGTGATATGGGTCCACTGACATGTCTAGATACGACTCTGACAGGTGACACGTAGGTAAGCATCCTGTCTGATCACCTGCATCCATTCACGTCCATTGTGCATTACGACGGGCTTGGGCAATTCGAGCAGGATAATGCGACACCCCACGCGTGCTGAATTGCTGCAGAATGGCTCCAAGAACACTTTTCTGCGTTTAAACACTTCCGCTGCCCGCCAAACTCTCCAGACATGAACATTACGGAGCACATCTGGCGTGCCTTGGAACGTGCTGTTCAGAGGAGATCTCCCCTTCTCGTAGATTTATGGACTGCCCTGCACGATTCATAGTGTCAGTTCCCTTCAGCACGAATTCAGACATTAGTCGAGTCCATGCCACGTCGCATTTCTGCATGCTCGCGGGGGCCCTAGGTAGGTGTACCAGTTTCTTTGGCTCTTGAGTGTAAAATGCCCTGGTGGAAGACCGCTTGCTGCAGCGTCCTTGGCGTTTGCCTGAATAACAACATGAGGACGCGGTCATATACTCGATAAAAGTTTAATTGACAACGACGTAACAGACACCAGAAACCTGCGCATTTTTTATTCTCTCAGTAACTAAGTTCCTGCTCCTTCACATAAGGAGGCCTTGACCTCTTACCTTTGGGATGCATCTGTACTCGAGACCTCCAGAAACGGAGAATGTTTCTGTGCCATTTAGGAAGATTATAAGCTTGCTGACGTTCGCAGTCCTTCCAAGGAAAAGTGGAAGGGGCGTACTCTTGTGTCTCGCGCAACACGTGAAAAACACGAGTGCCTCCGGGCGCTTCCGCCCCTGGAACAATCCGGCAGACCTCTGCGGAGAGAACCAAGCGGCTGCTCACTATCGCCATAAATGCCTCGCGGCCCCGCTCGGTGACTAGCCGCGGGGCGGGACGGCGCGCCGCCCGTGTCATCTCCAGCCTGTCGGGCGGCCTCTCCTCAAAAAACTCTCATTCCTCCTCAAAGAGCGCCGGCCCGCCGTCCGATTAAGCGGCCATTATGTCCGCCTAATGCCTGTCGTCAGCGTATGAGAAACGGAATGAGAGAGGAAACAGCTGGCAGCGGGTTATAACCAGCTCCTGCCAGCTGAGTGAGGGGGGCGTGTCCCAGGCTGCTCTCACTACCTGATGGACACGTTTCTCTCTCAACTTATTTACGCCAGCATCCACAGCTACTGTGAAATTGTCTTCTGACTGGTTTGATGTGGCCCGTCACAAACCCTCTCTTGTTTCAACCTCTTCATCTCAGAGTAGCACTTGCAACCTATGTCCTCAATTACTTACTGGATATATTCCAATTTCTGTTTGCTCTTGCAACTTCTACCCTCGACAGCTTTCTCTAGTACAGGGTGACACACGGGAAACGGACGGTTTTTAATGAAATAATACTCAGCCAACTTTAAATATAATGCACGTTTATTTACACAGAATCAAAGCTCATTATTTGCCATTTTAGTTAACAAAGTTATTTGTGAACAATAATGTCGTCAAGGAGATGTCCATCATTTCGAATGCAGGACTCAAGTCTCTTCTCAAAATCATCCATCACGCGGACTAAAATATCTGCAGGGATGGGAGCAATTTCTTGAATGAAACTTCCTGGCAGATTAAAACTGTGTACCGGACCGAGACTCGAATTCGGGGCCTTTGCCTTTCGCGGGCAAGTGCTCTACCAGCTGAGCTACCCAAGCACGACTCACGCCCCGTCCTCACAGCTTTACTTCTACCAGTATCTCGTCTCCTACCTTCCATATCAGCGCACACTCCACTGCAGAGTGAAAATCTCATTCTGGAATTTCTTAAATGTTTGCATTCTTCAATGCGTCCATATTTCGGGGTTTGTGGTTATAGACATAGTTCTTAAGGTATCCCCACGGAAAAAAAGTCACATACTGACAAGTCGGGAGCCCTGCTAGGCCATGGAACATTGACAAAACGTGAGATAATTCGGCCAGGAAACATGCGTCTAAGACGTCATTGCAGTGTTTGCGGTGTGCGATGTTGCCCCATCCTGTGGGAACCAAACGCGTTGTAAAGGGGTTCGTCGTCTTCTTAGTTCCGGTTTCAAGAATGTTTCAAGCAAACGAATGTAACGAACCGAATTAACAGCATATGTGGCCCCATTCTCTTCAAAAAAATAAGGTCCAATAATGCCAACAGTGCCAAGAGCACACCACACTGTTACTTTTTCTGAGTGTAGAGGACGGTGGTGGATAAGGTGTGGATGCTCTGGAGCTCAGTGACGTAGGTTTTCCTTATTCATGGTCCCGTTTAAATGAAAATTAGCTTCATCGCTCATCAATAAAATTTCATTTTCATTCGATCCCAAAATCACTTCCATTCTGTAAGCCAGTTCTTCTCGTACAACAAAATCAGTTTCCTTAAGTTGTTGGACAGTGAGCATTTTGTAGGGATGGAATTTTAATTCTTTATGCAAAATTCGTCAGACCGATTCACGGCTGATTCGTAACTCACTAGCATGACGTCTAGCTGACCGTCCTGGGGTTCTGACTGCCGCTTGCCTTACCCTTTCAACATTTTCTGCTGTCGTTACTCTGCATCTCGGGCCAGGATGCTTCTTATCCAGTATGTTTCCAGTTGATCTGAAGTTTTCCACCCATCTGAGGATTGTGTTACGGCTAGGAACAGCTCCATGTCGACCGACGTTAAACCGCGCACGAAACAATCGCTGCGCAGCAATAACAGACTCACCACCTTTCACGAAACTGTCATAGACAAACACTTGACGTTGCAAGTCCCACTGCTCCATGGTGACTCAGTGAATGAAATGGCGTCTTGTGTGGATCAGAACTATTCCCACCACGACCACCTCCCACCACCGCGCCCTCAGTACTACGCAGTTCACAAACCCTCCGTCTCCCGTGTGTCACCCTGTATTATTGAAACTGTTATGATTGGAATAAAGAAGACCGCTGCGACTGTTAGAATTTTTTATTGGAGAAATTAAATTTGCATCTGCAGGTGCTTCACTGTATACGAAGAGAGAAAAGAACTTATCATTTAGCATGCCTAGAAACGGAAAAAATAAAAGCGATAAGGTCTGTGTCTGTCTACAGTCAAAAGATTAAACGTTCTGTTTAAAGCCGATAAAGCCATTCCTAACATTTAAATCGAGGTGTTTGAAACTTCTGACTCACGAATGTGCGAGCGTCTGTGATAAAATGTTTTGGGGCCGAGGCCATCCTGAACCTAAAAACGAACCCAGTAGAAACATTGTAATTCTATCAGAGACAGCAAAGGACTTGGAAGAGCAGTTGAACGGAATGGACAGTGTCTTGAAAGGATATAAGATGAACATCAACAAAAGCAAAACGAGGATAATGGAATGTAGTCGAATTAAGTCGGGTAATGCTGCAGGAATTAGATTAGGAAATGAGACACTTAAAGTAGTAAATAAGTTTTGCTATTTGGGGAGCAAAATAACTGATGATGGCCGAAGTAGAGAGAATATAAAATGTAGACTGGCAATGGCATGGAAAGCGTTTCTGAACAAGAGAAATTTGTTAACATCGAGTATAGATTTAAGTATCAGGAAGTCGTTTCTGAAAGTATTTGTGTGGAGTGTAGCCATGTATGGAAGTGAAACATGGACAATAAATAGTTTGGACAAGAAGAGAATAGAAGCTTTCGAAATGTGGTGCTACAGAAGAATGCTGAAGATTTGGTGGGTAGATCACATAACTAATGAGGAGGTATTGAATAGGATTGGGGAGAAGAGAAGTTTGTGGCACAACTTGACTAGAAGAAGGGATCGGTTGGTAGGACATGTCCTCAGGCATCAAGGGATCACAAATTTAGCATTGGAGGGCAGCGTGGAAGGCAAAACTCATAGAGGGAGACCAAGAGATGAATACACTAAGCAGATTCAGAAGGATGTAGGTTGCAGTAGGTACTGGGAGATGAAGGAGCTTGCGCAGTATAGATTAGCATGGTGAGCTGCATCAAACCAGTCTCAGGACTGAAGACCACAACAACAAAAACAGAAACGTGAAAGTAAGAACGTAGTAGCTATTAAAATAATTTGTAATAAAAATAATTTAAGTACTCAGCAAAAACGCCACGATTGTAAACACTAAAAGAGAAACAGTTGTCAGCGCTTCCTCTCAGGCCGTTTACAATGGAGTTAAAGTGTGACACTATTGACAACTGTTTCTCTTTTAATGTTACAAACGCTGCCTTTTTCCTAAGTATTTAACTTTTCTATTATAAATTATTTTAACAGATGTATGTAGCTACGTATGTATGTATTGAACTGGGGACATAGAAACGACGGAGAGGCTTCGTCCCAGCCGTAGCACTACGTGGTACACAACCTCACAACAGGCTACAGCAGTCCACCCACCCCACCGCCGCCCCACACCGAACCCAGGGTTATTGAGCGGTTCGGCCCCCAGTGCACCGCCCTCCCCCCCCCCCCCCCCCCCGTACCTCCACCCCCCAACCCCACACTCCCCGCGGGAAATCAAGGAATTACATGGTTAGACACCTGTTGCAATATCACGTTCGCTTGTTAAGCATGTACCGTCATGATTGTACTCGTCATGTACGGTGTCCGCACAGTCCAGCTTACGCTACACCACACATTCCACTGACTCACCTTACAGAAAGGCTAATATTTCATCTGCCACTTCTTTCTCACTCTGCGAAATTCCTTGGGTTCCTTTCTGACGAAATGTCAAGTTCGGCAACTGTTGCAGTAGATATAGTAGACTTTTTGATTTGTTTATTGTCGCCATTGCTCCGCTGTGTATCAACACCACTAGCGCTCTAGCACAGTCGTGGGTTACTCGTCGACTAAGCACTTCATCTACGCTCCATAGCCTCATGCTGTGCTCACCACTGGATACCTTCAGTCCCGCCGCCTGTTACCATTAGCAGCCAAAATGGTGGTTGCACGGTAGACAAAATGTGGGGCGTCGAATACCGTGAACATCATTGGCCTCTTGCAATCTGTTACTCATGGTATTCCTTGTAAGTCGGAGAGGTGACTGTGTAGAAAGTAGCTGGAAGTTGGAGCTACTGTTGCAAATAAAACATATTTGCGGTTTCCATTTCGCGACCGATCGGACCTTCCTTTTCGAATAGCCTTCCTTCATACACTCCTGGAAATTGAAATAAGAACACCGTGAATTCATTGTCCCAGGAAGGGGAAACTTTATTGACACGTTCCTGGGGTCAGATACATCACATGATCACACTGACAGAACCACAGGCACATAGACACAGGCAACAGAGCATGCACAATGTCGGCACTAGTACAGTGTATATCCACCTTTCGCAGCAATGCAGGCTGCTATTCTCACATGGAGACGATCGTAGAGATGCTGGATGTAGTCCTGTGGAACGGCTTGCCATGCCATTTCCACCTGGCGCCTCAGTTGGACCAGCGTTCGTGCTGGACGTGCAGACCGCGTGAGACGACGCTTCATCCAGTCCCAAACATGCTCAATGGGGGACAGATCCGGAGATCTTGCTGGCCAGGGTAGTTGACTTACACCTTCTAGATCACGTTGGGTGGCACGGGATACATGCGGACGTGCATTGTCCTGTTGGAACAGCAAGTTCCCTTGCCGGTCTAGGAATGGTAGAACGATGGGTTCGATGACGGTTTGGATGTACCGTGCACTATTCAGTGTCCCCTCGACGATCACCAGTGGTGTACGGCCAGTGTAGGAGATCGCTCCCCGCACCATGATGCCGGGTGTTGGCCCTGTGTGCCTCGGTCGTATGCAGTCCTGATTGTGGCGCTCACCTGCACGGCGCCAAACACGCATACGACCATCATTGGCACCAAGGCAGAAGCGACTCTCATCGCTGAAGACGACACGTCTCCATTCGTCCCTCCATTCACGCCTGTCGCGACACCACTGGAGGCGGGCTGCACGATGTTGGGGCGTGAGCGGAAGACGGCGTAACGGTGTGCGGGACTGTAGCCCAGCTTCATGGAGACGGTTGCGAATGGTCCTCGCCGATACCCCAGGAGCAACAGTGTCCCTAATTTGCTGGGAAGTGGCGGTGCGGTCCCCTACAGCACTGCGTAGGATCCTACGGTCTTGGCGTGCATCCGTGCGTCGCTGCGGTCCGGTCCCAGGTCGACGGGCACGTGCACCTTCCGCCGACCACTGGCGACAACATCGATGTACTGTGGAGACCTCACGCCCCACGTGTTGAGCAATTCGGCGGTACGTCCACCCGGCCTCCCGCATGCCCACTATACGCCCTCGCTCAAAGTCCGTCAACTGCACATACGGTTCACGTCCACGCTGTCGCGGCATGCTACCAGTGTTAAAGACTGCGATGGAGCTCCGTATGCCATGGCAAACTGGCTGACACTGACGGCGGCGGTGCACAAATGCTGCGCAGCTAGCGCCATTCGACGGCCAACACCGCGGTTCCTGGTGTGTCCGCTGTGCCGTGCGTGTGATCATTGCTTGTACAGCCCTCTCGCAGTGTCCGGAGCAAGTATGGTGGGTCTGACACACCGGTGTCAGTGTGTTCTTTTTTCCATTTCCAGGAGTGTATTTATTTACGTATCAATACAACCTAGAAAAATTAGAAGGTGTGAATCCCTGGGGTGAAATGTCATTCGAATAATGTAAAATCACATTGAGTGATAAAATTCAACATCGTTTCACAAAATTATTGTCTTGACTGAAGATTAGATGGGTAGATCACATAACTAATGAGGAGGTATTGAATAGGATTGGGGAGAAGAGAGGTTTGTGGCACAACTTGACTAGAAGAAGGGATCGGTTGGTAGGACATGTTCTGAGGCATCAAGGGATCACCAATTTAGTATTGGAGGGCAGCGTGGAGGGTAGAAATCGTAGAGGGAGACCAAGAGATGAATACACTAAACAGATACGGAAGGATGTAGGTTGCAGTAGGTACTGGGAGATGAAGAAGCTTGCACAGGACAGAGTAGCATGGAGAGCTGCATCAAACCAGTCTCAGTACTGAAGACCACAACAACATTGTCTTGAATAAAAACACTCGCCAATTTTCGGTGTTTTTTCCTCTTTCTTATAGAAATTAAATAAACATTCCTTTAATTCGTAATGAATGAAGAAAGTAACAGCAGTTACCGCTAAAGTACGTATTCTGTACTATAACCATTATCAGTGTTCTGACCTGACATTTTGAAAAGTTTTTGGTCAAACTATAAATCGGCTCCATGTTTGCGAACGGTCTGTAGCGCGTAAGTTACACCTGACGCATACCTAGCAATGATCCGGCAGTAGTTCGCCCAAACAGTACGAATCCTCTGCTGTGACACATTTTCTCCAGGAACGGCTCCGCAGTTTGTACGAAAGAGGTCTGCATGAGAATTAAGGAAGAGTATTTTTAGATACGTGTAACAGCCATCACAAGAAAACAGCTGAGCCACAAGCGCTTTGTAATTTTATGTCTGCTTATTTGCTAAGAAATTGAAAGAAATATTTTTAAAACTCTTCCAGACAGCCTTCTGATCACCATGCGACATTTCATCAAATTGCTTGTCTCTGAAAAGCTCTCGAGTCCGTGCGCCAAAGAAGATACCTTTTTTTTTGACGTTCGTATTAGTGATGAGAATGTTTCCCTCTAGTGATAATAGGTTCCTCCTTCGTGGTTCAAATTCTTAACAACATTAATCATGAGACGTAACTTTACAGGTGAAGATAAGCAACGACTTTGTGGGTGAATCATGTAGGATATTCTTATCTATCTGTATCTAACTTCTTAAAGGCGATTCAGTTTTGGTATAGTGAGACGCAAGAGCCCTACATTCCATTCGCGAATGAAACAACAGTCTCTTGTGTAAACTAACTGTACGTCTAGTAAAAAGTGGAGTAAGTGCAATGTTGCCACAAATCCGCCACTGACTTTCATTGACCTTGATGACTTGAAGTAAGCATTTGATACCACTTTATACTCTTTTAATCATTGTCATATGTGATAGATAGCTGTACCGGACCACACTTTTCTGTGGCTCAGTCTGCTTAAATGGAAAAGAAAGAAATGAGAAAGCACTCGTTTCTAATACTTATGGGAATTCAGTATACGTCCTAATCTCCTCCTCTCCCCTGTCTCTGTCCATGTGCCCTCCCCTCTCTGTGTTCATCTTCTCCTCCCGCCCCCTCTCTCTCTCCCATCCTCCCCCGTCACCTCTCTCGCCCCTCTCTCAGTCCATTATCTCCTCCCCCCTTTCTCTGTACATCAAAAATAGTTCAAATGGCTCTGAGCACTATGGGACTTAACATCTGAGGTCATCAGTCCCCTAGGACGTAGAACTACTTAAATCTAACTAACCTAAGGACATCACACATATCCATGCCCGAGGCAGGATTCGAACCTGCAACCGTAGCGGTCGTGCGGTTCCAGACTGCGCCTAGAACCGCTCGGCCACACTGGCCGGCTCCCTCCTCTCTCTATCTCTCTGCATTCCCTCTTGCCTCCTCTCTATGTCCATCTCCTCCGTTCTCTATGTCCATTTCCTCACCCCTCTGCCTATTTCCTCTTCCCTCTTTGACCTTGACCTCTTTAGCTCTTTTTGCAAATTCAGATTCTGTAGTAGTATTCTAATCATAAACCAGTAAATCATAGAAACGAGTTTCCTGTTTGCTTACAGCATTTCACTGTTGTTTATTTTATATATTAAAAAGTGTATAGCCTATATGTGCCTAAATGTTTATTACAATACAGTGTAAAAACCTGAAGTAAATCGGAAAGGTGAAACGTTCCCGTAGAAGAATTTATGAATGACTGTGCTGATAAACCTCTTACATTATTTGATTTTCAAGCAGCTGAGCGGAACTGAGCGTACTCAGACATTTCGCTCTTTACTTATTCTGATCAACACTAAACTGACACACAATATTTTCAGCGCAATGCAATCTGACTTTCAATAATCCCTACAAAAGAATGGCCCTGACTAACATTAACCTATGCCTTTCATGAATCACTTACCTCACAAAAATCTTTGTTACTCGAACTACTGCAATACAGCAAGCGCCACTACTGCCAGCTAAATAAAAGATTCTAACTACTGAAGGCACTAACTACTGATAGGCATACTAAGCAAAAGAAAGAGTTTGATAGAGAACAAACAATGTATTTACCTTAATAGTGTTCAAAAGTCATTATATATATATATATATATATATATATATATATATGACATCCAGTCTTACAAATTTACTGTCTCTGATGGACACACGTCCAGATCATCCGCTCTCAAAACTCCGCCATCTCTCTCCCCACATCCACCACTGCTGGCGGCTCACCTCCAACTGCGCAACGCTACGCTCTGTTAACAGCCAACTGCCCAACATTACAATAGCAAATTCCAACATTGCAAACCAGCCACAGACTGCAAACAGCACAGTCAGTGATTTTCGTATAGAGCGCTACATGGCGTTACCAATATAAAAACCTAAACAGCCTACTTACAAAGGTACATTTTCAGGTTTTTGGTAACAATATTTTCCCTTTATACAGGGTACCCCATTTATCTTGGCCACCATAAATAGCAGTTTTTCCAGACGCAAATTACAAAATGTTTCAAGCAAATGTCCTTTAGCGGTCAGGGGGACATCAATCAGCATGATTTCCTTCGTTGTAGTTTTATTTTTTACAAAGATATAAACAGTGGTATGACATTTTTAAATGGCAGCCTGTATTTTTTATTCTGTAATTCATTTCATCTCCTGAAGGCCTATTCAAAAATATATCACAGTGTACCATTCACTGAAACACAACGTTATTAATTGCGTAACACAACATTGAGGTTGACGCTCACAGCGCGTAGTGCAGGTACTCGGGGCTATGGAAGACTTCCACGTGCTGACAAATGTAAACATAAGTAGAAAGCACACCCGTCATTCCGTCAACCATCGTCAGTTGTTGTGTGAGTAGAATGTGCACCAACGAAGAGAAGGTAGAAATGCCACTCATCTATGGGGAATGTAAGTTAGCAGAACAGTAATTGCACTACTGTTTTCTTATGTACAGGTACATTTAGTACAGTAGTTTAGTCGTTTTAAATACTGTTGCCGGCCGAAGTGGCCGTGCGGTTAAAGGCGCTGCAGTCTGGAACCGCAAGACTGCTACGGTCGCAGGTTCGAATCCTGCCTCGGGCATGGATGTTTGTGATGTCCTTAGGTTAGTTAGGTTTAATTAGTTCTAAGTTCTAGGCGACTGATGACCTCAGAAGTTAAGTCGCATAGTGCTCAGAGCCATTTGAACCAAATACTGTTGTTTAGAGTAGGCATTCAGTAAAGGCTGTCCTTCCTACAAACTGCATCGGCATAACGTTCCCTTTATTGTTGTTGTTGCAGGTAGGCGAAATGCTACGCAGGCAGCGGAACTGTACAAAGAGTGATATCCTGACAAGAACCCACCTTCCCGACGGATGTTTTGTCGTCTTGCTGCGACGCTTCAGGAAACGGGAAGTTTCAACCCACGACAACGCAATCGTCGTAGCACTCGCAATGACGAACCTGCCGAAGTTACTGTTCTCGCTTCCGTTGCAGTGAATCCACATATGAGCACACGACAGCTTGAACACGAGACTGGCATTCCTAAGACCAGTGTACATCGTATTCTTCCACGTCACCGGTTCCATCCTTACCCTGTACACCTACATCAAGAATTGCATGGGAATGATTTCCAGAATCGTGTACAGTTCTGTCAATGGGCACAGCAGCAAATCGTCGCTGACTCGAACTTCTTCTCCAATGTTCTATTTACTGATGAGTGTTTCTTCCGAACAAAGGTCAGGTAAATAGAAGGTTCAGAAATAACTCACGAAAGCTTAGACAGGTGGAACATCAGCGTCAGTGGAGGGTTAACCTCTGGTGTGGGATGCTTGGTACTATAATTATTGGCCCTTATTACATCAATGGTAGTCTAAACGGCACATCGTATGCCAACTTCCTGAGACGAATTCTTCCTTCTCTTCTGGATGAAGTGCCGCTAAGAATCAGAATACTTATAGGGTATCAACACGATGGATGTCCAACACATAATGCTTTGCGTGCACGTCGTGTTCTGAAGCGAATGTATCCTGCCGGATGGATTGGTCGAGGAGAAACATTGGTCTGCTAGGTCTCCTGATTTAAATCTTCTGGACTTTTTTCTTTGGAAATGCATTAAAAACATGAGTGCAGGCTTTCTCGGCGAATTTCATATATGAAGTCTTCACGGGTTGTCATCTTCGCCTGAAGATGATGGAGACGCATTACATCGACACTTTGCTACGAGACGACGACGCTACTCGGCTGACAACCCGTGAAGAATTCTGTTGTGGCTTGGCAAGACAGCCAAGCCACTATGAGGAAGCCGAAAGGCACGCGTGTAAGCTTACGCAGGCTGGCGTGAGGCCTGTAACAGGTAAAGTAATTGAGACTAGCAAATAAAGTACGTAGCTGCTGGAATACTTAATTTTAATCCATAATTGGTGAACATCGGTCGGACGGTACATGCATCACAAGATAAATAGCAAATGATAATGGCGCCTTGCTAGGTCGTAGCAAATGACGTAGCTGAAGGCTATGCTAACTATCGTCTCGGCAAATGAGAGCGTAATTTGTCAGTGAGCCATCGCTAGCAAATTCGGTTGTACAACTGGGGCGAGTGCTAGGAAGTCTCTCTAGACCTGCCGTGTGGCGGCGCTCGGTCTGCAATCACTGACAGTGGCGACACGCGAGTCGGACGTATACTAACGGACCGCGGCCGATTTAAAGGCTACCACCTAGCAAGTGTGGTGTCTGGCGTTGACACCACAAATTCATGTATGCATTAAAGACGTTGTCTAACGATATTCCAACAACTCCAGAGGACATGCAGGAACGTATCGTGCTTGCTTGTAATTCTCTTCAACAGGCAACAGTGGAAGCAGTAAATAATTCTTTCAAAGAGTGCACCAGCGTATCGGTGTCCAGGGTCACCACTATGAGTACCTTAGAATGTTCTCCTGGGCAATGGTACAGGAGAGTCAAAGTCAATTTTGTGTTATGTTTTTACTTGATTTTCAAAAAAAATGGTTCAAATGGCTCTGAGCGCTATGGGACTTAACTTCTGAGGTCATCAGTTCCCTAGAACTTAGAACTACTTAAACCTAACTAACCTAAGGACATCACACACATCCATGCCCGAGGCAGGATTCGAACCTGCGACCGTAGCAGTCGTGCGGTTCCAGACTGTAGCGCCTAGAACCGCTCGGCCACCCCGGCCGGCTACTTGATTTTCATCTGTTTTCTGAAAACTCCAGCAAGTGGACGAGTTTGTGAACCAGGGCTCAGAGTCAGTGTTGTGTTATGTAATCAATAACGTTGTGTTTCTGTGAATGGTACACTGTGATACATTTTTCAATAGGTCTTTAGTAGAGGAAATGAATTACCGAATAAAAATACAGGGTGCCATTTAAAAAGTCATACCGCTGTTCACATCTTCGTAAGAAAACAAAGCTAAAACGAAGGCAATCATGCTGATTGATGTCCCCCTGACGACTAAAGAACATCTGCTTGAAACATTTTGTAATTTGCATCTGTACAAACAGTTATTTGGCGTGGTCAAGATAAATGGTACGCCCTGTATATTACATATGTTTTACATGTACTAAAATGTACTCATGTTAAAGATATTGGCACCTTATAACACACCTGTATTAGAATGCGACGTTGTGTCAAAATTTGAAAGCAATCGGCCATGAACTTTCGGAGATTAACGATTTGAATAAACGAACATTACATTTTTGTTTGTATAGATTACACGTACGACTGCAATAAATTTGTGCTATTTTCATTTATGAATTAAAATCTGTGTAAAACGAAAATCAGAACTATATTTCAGTTTTCTCTGCGATATTTGTTTCCAGCACAATGTAAACGATAAGAATTAGCTAGTTTCATGCAGTTCACACTACCACTGTTGTAGTTCTTAACAGATCGCTCCATGTATTTTACGGGTGGTAACTTCAGGAAGGGCAGACAGTGTTTGTGATGCGTTACTGGCCCACTGTCACAGCCAGTGCTGTCGACTGCCCTGGAGAACGCGCTGCAGACGTCCTTGCAAGCGTTTCCAGCGCTAGAGGTTTGTCGGCGCGGTGCCACTTCCGACAGGGGTGTGAGGACTCGGCGCGGAACGGCTAATAATGCGGCCCCCTGTACTTGCGCGCCGTGTCGCTAGGCGGACGAGGTAGCGGCCGTCGTGGCTGGCGCGTTAGCCGCCTGGCAGCGAGGAAACCAAACCCACTGTGTGCTGTGCTTTCACTAGCCTCGTTACGCACAAGTGTGGTGCAACCATCACCCAGCCACTGGAGGCTCGAACCGAGCACTGACGACCACCCGCGTTTCTTCAACCAGAAAATGCTGATTTGTACTGCAGCATTGCAAAAGAATTATGATGTACGTAATACCAAGAGCTCAGATGGAAACCCAGTTCTAAGCAAAGAAGGGAAAGCAGAAAGGTGGAAGGAGTATATAGAGGGTCTATACAAGGGTGATGTACTTGAGGACAATATTATGGAAATTGAAGAGGATGTAGATGAAGATGAAATGGGAGACACGATACAGCGTGAAGAGTTTGACAGAGCACTGAAAGACCTGAGTCGAAACAAGGCCCCGGGAGTAGACAACATTGGAACTACTGACGGCCTTGGGAGAGCCAGTCCTGACAAAACTCTACCATCTGGTGAACAAGGTGTATGAGATAGGTGAAATACCCTCAGACTTCAAGAAGAATATAATAATTCCAATCCCAAAGAAAGCAGGTGTTGACAGATGTGAAAATTACCGAACTATCAGTTTAATAAGTCACAGCTGCAAAATACTAACGCGAATTCTTTACAGACGAATGGAAAAACTGGTAGAAGCCGACCTCGGGGAAGACCAGTTTGGATTCCGCAGAAATGTTGGAACACGTGAGGCAATACTGACCCTACGACTTATCTTAGGAAATAGATTAAGGAAATTCAACGCTACGTTTCTAGCATTTGTAGACTTAGAGAAAGCTTTCGACAATGTTGACTGGAATACTCTCTTTCAAATTCTAAAGGTGGCAGGGGTAAAATACAGGGACCGAAAGACTATTTACAATTTGTACAGAAACCAGATGGCAGTTATAAGAGTCGAGGGGCATGAAAGGGAAGCAGTGATTGGGAAGGGAGTGAGACAGGGTTGTAGCCTGTCCCCGATGTTATGCAATCTGTATATTGAGCAAGCAGTAAAGGAAACAAAAGAAAAATTCGGAGCAGGTATTAAAATTCATGGAGAAGAAGTAAAAACTTTGAGGTTCGCCGATGACATTGTAATTCTGTCAGAGACAGCAAAGGACTTGGAAGAGCAGTTGAACGGAATGGATAGTGTCTTGAAAGGGGGATATAAGATGAACATCAACAAAAGCAAAACGAGGATAATGGAATGTAGTCGAATTAAGTCGGGTGATGCTGAGGGAATTAGATTAGGAGGTGAGACTCTTAAAGTAGTAATGAAGTTTTGCTATTTGGGGAGCAAAATAACTGATGATGATCGAAGAAGAGAGGATATAAAATGTAGACTATCAATGGCAAGGAAAGCGTTTCTGAAAAAGAGAAATTTGTTATCATCGAGTATAGATTTAAGTGTCAGGAAGTCGTTTCTGAAAGTATTTGCTTGGAGTGTAGCCATGTATGGAAGTGAAACATGGACGATAAATAGTTTGAACAGGAAGAGAATAGAAGCTTTTGAAATGTGGTGCTATGGAAGAATGCTGAAGAGTAGAAGGGTAGATCACGCAACTAATGAGGAAGTATTGAATAGAATTGGGGAGAAGAGGAGTTTGTGGCACAACTTGACAAGAATAAGGGATCGGTTGGTAGGACATGTTCTGAGGCATCAAGAGATCACAAATTTAGGATTGGAGGGCAGCGTGGAGGGTAAACATCGTAGAGGGAGACCAAGAGATGAATACACTAAGCAGATTCAGAAGGATGTAGGTTGCAGTAGATACTGGGAGACGAAGAAGCTTGCACAGGATAGTGTAGCATGGAGAGCTGCATCAAACCAGTCTCAGGACTGAAGACAACAACAACAACAACAACAACAACTTCAAGCCGGCCGTTGTGGCCGAGCGGTTCTAGGCACTTCAGTCTGGAATCGCGCGACCGCTACGGTGGCAGGTTCGAATCCTTCCTCGGGCATGCATGTGTTTGATGTCCCCTCAACACAGCACCTGCACCATCAAAACAGTCATGTTCGACAGTGTTCCTGGGTGCATTAAGTGCCATATGGCAAGAGGTGGGAAGACGTGGCAGTTTTTTCCACGTTCATCGAGTTGGCAGTGAGAGACATCATGCAAAAGTTACTTTCGTCCGTCAGTTTTCGATACCATTGTAAGCTCGTGCCAAATGAATGAAACCGAATGCGGATGCAGTGCGTTTGCTAAAGCCAAAATCACGTAGCGATCTCAGTAGCAATGGCGGAAACATGGATGAAGGCAGCACAGCGACCGGCAGACAACGATTGTGCGACCGACCAGAACCAACACGGAAGTAGGACCCTAAAAGTGTCTAAAAAACGGTTCAAATAGCTCTGAGCACTATGGGACTTAACATCTATGGTCATCTGTCCCCTAGAACTTAGAACTACTTAAACCTAACTAACCTCAGGACATCACACAACACTCAGTCATCACGAGGCAGAGAAAATTTCTGACCCCGCCGGGAATCGAACCCGGGAACCCGGGCGCGGGAAGCGAGAACGCTACCGCACGACCACGAGCTGCGGACAAAGGTGTCTAAGCATGCCTAAATACAAGTATAAGTACAGTGTAACGGCTGTAAACAGAATTCTCGTGACAAAACGTCTAATTGGATAAATGTATCCAAAGAGTCTCGTGTGCGACATGGCACTCGTCACATGCTAATCCAATGTACAACGGAAGTTTCTCTTTCACACGAGATCATGTCCACACAAAAATTTATTGCTCTTTCGAACTGACAGACTAGACTCACTTTAGTGTGTCAATGAAACGAGGCAAAGAGCAGGCGCATTTAAAGCTTAACGGCTCTTGCATCAAAGTTACTGAGAGATATTGTATACAGAAGATTGAAAAGACTATCAGTTTGACCTCAGAAGAGGTAAAGGTATCAGAGAGGTAGTTGTGACATTGTGCATCATAATGAAAGCAAGACTTAAAAAAAATCGACAAGTCATCTTCATAGGAGCTCTCGATCTAGATAAAGCGTTCGACGATATAAAATGGCGCAGATGTTCGACATTTTCAGTAAGACCTATTGGGAAAAATAGGCCATATGCAATATGTATCAAGAAGCAACAATAAGAATGGAGGATTGAGATCGAAGTGCTTGGCTTAAAACGTGTAACACATTGATGCTGTGTTTCTCTCTCATTGTTCAGTTTATAAGTCAAAGAGGCTCTGTCAGAAATCAAAGACAAATTCAAGGAAGGCAAGAAGGACACAAAAGTCTGATTAGCACGTACAAAGAGGGCATACCTGGCCACGAAAAGTATGCTAGTGGTAAACATCGGCCTTATTCTGAGGAAGAAATTTCTGAGGCTGTAAGTTTGGAGCACAGCATTGTATCATAGTGAATCACTGACTGTGACGAAACTGTAGAAAAGAGAATCGAAGCGTTTGAGCTGTGGCTCTATAGAACGGTGTTGAAACTTTGGTGAAATGATCAGACAAGGGATGAGGAGTTTCAGAATGAATTTTTATTCTGGAGCGCAGCGTGCGTGGTTTGAAATTTCCAGGAAGATAAAAATCGTGTGCTGGGCCAGAACTCGAACCCGGGAACTTTGGAAAGTAGGAAGTCCTGACGGAAGAACACTGAACTGACGATAGTCATGGCATAGCGATATGTACTTGTACAGATGGTAGTGTCGCATACATAATGTATGGAAGGGCAGTGAAATGGTGGAGTTGTCATGTGCACTCAGGAGATCCATGTGAAAAAGTTTCCGAACTGATTATGGGCTCACGACGGAAATTAACAGACTTTGAACGCGTAATGGTACTTGGAGCTAGACGCAAGCAACATTCTATTTCGGAAATCGTTAGGGAATTCAATATTCCTAGAGCCAAAGTATCGAGAGTAACCGTAGAATATCATATTTCTGGCATCAAATTTCATCACGGACAATGCAGTGGCCAACGGGCTTCACTTGACGACCGAGGACAGCGGCATCTGCGTAGAATTGTAGTGCTAACAGACTAGCGACACTTGGATGGGGATGTTTCTGGGGAAGGTAACCAGACAGCGAGGTCATCGGTGTCATCGGATTAAGGAAGGACGGGGAAGGAAATAGGCCGTGCCCTTTCAAAGGAACCATCCCGGCATTTACCTGGAGAGATTTAGGGAAATCACGGAAAACCTAAATCAGGATGGCCGGAATCGGGATTGAACCGTCGTCCTCCCGAATGCGAGTCCAGTGTGCTAGCCACTGCGGCACCTCGCTCGGTTAGCGACACTGCTTGAAATAACGCAGAAACCAATGCGGGACGTAAACGAATGTATCCGTTAGGAGAGGGCGGCGAAATTTGGCGTCAACGGGCTATGGCACCAGGCGATCGACGCGAATACCTCTGCTAATAGCACGGCATCGCGTGCAGCTCCTCTCTTGGCGTTGTAACCGTATCGGTTGAACCTTAGACGACTGGGAAGCCGTGACCTCCTGGTCAGACACCACGAAGCCATGGACCCAAGTTGTCAGCAAGGCACTGTGCAAGCCGGTGTTGGCTCCTTAATGGTGTGGACTGTGTTGGCACGAAACGGACTGGATCCTCTGGTCCAAATGAACGGATCATTGAAAATGGTTATGTTCGGTTACTTGGAGACCATTTGCTGCCATTCACGGACTTCGTGTTCCCAATCAACGATGAAATGTTTATCGATGACAATGCAACATGTCACAGGACCACAGTGGTTCGAGATTGATTTGAAGAGCATTCTGGACGCCTAGAGAGTGATTTGGCCACCAATACCGTCCGACGTTTATGGGACATAACCGAGAGATCAGTTCCTGCAGAACAACCTGCACCGGCAATTCTTTCTCAGTTATGGCTCAATGTTTCTGCAGGGGACTTGCAACAACTTGTTGAGTACATACCACGTCGAGCAGCTGCACTAGGGCGGGACAAAGGAGGTTCGACACGATATTGGACGGTAATCCAAGATTTTTTTTTGTCACCTAAGTGTAGGGACCCCCCCATGAACCATGGACCTTGCCGTTGGTGGGGAGGCTTGCGTGCCTCAGCGATACAGATAGCCGTACCGTAGGTGCAACCACAACGGAGGGGTATCTGTTGAGAGGCCATACAAACGTGTGGTTCCTGAAGAGGGGCAGCAGCCTTTTCAGTAGTTGCAAGGGCAACAGTCTGGATGATTGACTGATCTGGCCTTGTAACAATAACCGAAACGGCCTTGCTGTGCTGGTACTGCGAACGGCTGAAAGCAAGGGGAAACTACAGCCGTAATTTTTCCCGAGGGCATGCAGCTTTACTGTATGATTACATGATGATGGCGTCCTCTTGGGTAAAATATTCCGGAGGTAAAATAGCCCCGCATTCGGATCTCCGGGCGGGGACTACTCAAGAGGATGTCGTTATCAGGAGAAAGAAAACTGGCGTTCTACGGATCGGAGCGTGGAATGTCAGATCCCTTAATCGGGCAGGTAGGTTAGAAAATTTGAAAAGGGAAATGGATAGGTTGAAGTTAGATATAGTGGGAATTAGTGAAGTTCGGTGGCAGGAGGAACAAGACTTCTGGTCAGGTGACTACAGGGTTATAAACACAAAATCAAATAGGGGTAATGCAGGAGTAGGTTTAATAATGAATAGGAAAATAGGAATGCGGGTAAGCTACTACAAACAGCATAGTGAACGCATTATTGTGGCCAAGATAGATACGAAGCCCACGCCTACTACAGTAGTACAAGTTTATATGCCAACTAGCTCTGCAGATGACGAAGAAATTGAAGAAATGTATGATGAAATAAAAGAAATTATTCAGATTCTGAAGGGAAACGAAAATTTAATTGTCATGGGTGACTGGAATTCGAGTGTAGGAAAAGGGAGACAAGGAAACATAGTAGGTGAATATGGATTGAGGGACAGAAACGAAAGAGGAAGCCGCCTGGTCGAATTTTGCACAGAGCACAACATAATCATAACTAACACTTGGTTTAAGAATCATGAAAGAAGGTTGTATACATGGAAGAACCCTGGAGATACTAAAAGGTATCAGATAGATTATATAATGGTAAGACAGAGATTTAGGAACCAGGTTTTAAATTGTAAGACATTTCCAGGGGCAGATGTGGACTCTGACCACAATCTATTGGTTATGACCTGTAGATTAAAACTGAAGAAACTGCAAAAAGGTGGGAATTTAAGGAGATGGGACCTGGGTAAACTAAAAGAACCAGAGGTTGTACAGAGATTCAGGGAGAGCATAAGGGAGCAATTGACAGGAATGGGGGAAATAAATACAGTAGAAGAAGAATGGGTAGCTTTGAGGGATGAAGTAGTGAAGGCAGCAGAGGATCAAGTAGGTAAAAAGACGAGGGCTAGTAGAAATCCTTGGGTAACAGAAGAAATATTGAATTTAATTGATGAAAGGAGAAAATATAAAAATGCAGTAAGAGAAACAGGCAAAAAGGAATACAAACGTCTCAAAAATGAGATCGACAGGAAGTGCAAAATGGCTAAGCAGGGATGGCTAGAGGACAAATGTAAGGATGTAGAGGCCTATCTCACTAGGGGTAAGACAGATACCGCCTACAGGAAAATTAAAGAGACCTTTGGAGATAAGAGAACGACTTGTATGAATATCAAGAGCTCAGATGGAAACCCAATTCTAAGCAAAGAAGGGAAAGCAGAAAGGTGGAAGGAGTATATAGAGGGTCTATACATGGGCGATGTACTTGAGGACAATATTATGGAAATGGAAGAGGATGTAGATGAAGATGAAATGGGAGATATGATATTGCGTGCAGAGTTTGACAGAGCACTGAAAGACCTGAGTCGAAACAAGGCCCCCGGAGTAGACAATATTCCATTGGAACTACTGACGGCCGTGGGAGAGCCAGTCCTGACAAAACTCTACCATCTGGTGAGCAAGATGTATGAAACAGGCGAAATACCCTCAGACTTCAAGAAGAATATAATAATTCCAATCCCAAAGAAAGCAGGTGTTGACAGATGTGAAAATTACCGAACTATCAGCTTAATAAGTCACAGCTGCAAAATACTAACACGAATTCTTTACAGACGAATGGAAAAACTAGTAGAAGCC
This sequence comes from Schistocerca americana, assembly GCF_021461395.2. Lineage (NCBI taxonomy): Eukaryota > Metazoa > Arthropoda > Insecta > Orthoptera > Acrididae > Schistocerca > Schistocerca americana. The sequence goes on along the minus strand of NC_060126.1, from coordinate 434,833,883 downwards.
AACCTCGGGGACGATCAGTTTGGATTCCGTAGAAACACTGGAACACGTGAGGCAATACTGACCTTACGACTTATCTTAGAAGAAAGATTAAGGAAAGGCAAACCTACGTTTCTAGCATTTGTAGACTTAGAGAAAGCTTTTGACAATGTTGACTGGAATACTCTCTTTCAAATTCTAAAGGTGGCAGGGGTAAAATACAGGGAGCGATAGGCTATTTACAATTTGTACAGAAACCAGATGGCAGTTATAAGAGTTGAGGGGTATGAAAGGGAAGCAGTGGTTGGGAAGGGAGTAAGACAGGGTTGTAGCCTCTCCCCGATGTTGTTCAATCTGTATATTGAGCAAGCAGTAAAGGAAACAAAAGAAAAATTCGGAGTAGGTATTAAAATTCATGGAGAAGAAATAAAAACTTTGAGTTTCGCTGATGACATTGTAATTCTGTCAGAGACAGCAAAGGACTTGGAAGAGCAGTTGAATGGAATGGACAGTGTCTTGAAAGGAGGATATAAGATGAACATCAACAAAAGCAAAACAAGGATAATGGAATGTACTCTAATAAAGTCGGGTGATGCTGAGGGAATTAGATTAGGAAATGAGGCACTTAAAGTAGTAAAGGAGTTTTGCTATTTGGGGAGCAAAATAACTGATGATGGTCGAAGTAGAGAGGATATAAAATGTAGGCTGGCAATGGCAAGGAAAGCGTTTCTGAAGAAGAGAAATTTGTTAACATCCAGTATTGATTTAAGTGTCAGGAAGTCATTTCTGAAAGTATTCGTATGGAGTGTAGCCATGAATGGAAGTGAAACATGGACGATAAATAGTTTGGACAAGAAGAGAATAGAAGCTTTCGAAATGTGGTGCTACAGAAGAATGCTGAAGATTAGATGGGTAGATCACATAACTAATGATGAAGTATTGAATAGGATTTGGGAGAAGAGAAGTTTGTGGCACAACTTGACCAGAAGAAGGGATCGGTTGGTAGGACATGTTCTGAGGCATCAAGGGATCACCAATTTAGTATTGGAGGGCAGCGTGGAGGGTAAAAATCGTAGAGGGAGACCAAGAGATGAATACACTAAGCAGATTCAGAAGGATGTAGGTTGCAGTAGGTACTGGGAGATGAAAAAGCTTGCACAGGATAGAGTAGCATGGAGAGCTGCATCAAACCAGTCTCAGGACTGAAGACCACAACAACACAACAAGTGTAGGGAGAGGATCGTGGGTTGTGCTTGGATAGCTCAGTCAGTGAACACCAGCCTGCGAAAGACAAAAGTCCGTGATTCGATTTCCGGTCCAAAAAACAGTTTTATTCTGCCAAGAAGTTTCAGTGAGATTTCCCGAGAGTGGACAAAGGAAGGAAGATGTGGAAAACACTGACAGAAAGAAGGACGGAATGACAGGACATGTGTTAAGACAACCGGTAATAAGTTCCATGGTACTCGAGGGAGGTGTAGAGGGTAAAGACCTTAGGGGAAGACAGAGATTGGAATATCTTCTACGATTAATGGAGGACGAAAGCTGCCAGTGCTACCCTAAAATGAAGAGCTCGGCACAACAGAGGAGTTCGTTGCCTGCTGCATCGAACGAGTCAGAAGAGTGATACAATTTTTGTTTTCGGAACTGTTACCAGTGGTTTGTCGCCAGTAGCGTAGTAGCACAGTAGTGGATTCCATCGCCTGTTTACGTGCAAAACGTTACATTTATTTACGTCGAAACTCCACTGCGTTCGCTGCACGAGATGTTTATATGTACTGTTAGCATCAATGGGCTTATCACACTTACATGTGGTGCTCTGAAATTACCTGGACATCTATCGACTTTGTTCCGATAATAGTGAGATGTTTTGTTCTAGGCGCTGCTGTCTGGGACCGCGAGACCGCTACGGTCGCAGGTTCGAATCCTGCCTCGGGCATGGATGTGTGTGATGTCCTTAGGTTGGTTAGGTTTAACTTGTTCTAAGTTCTAGGGGACTAATGACCTCAGAAGTTGAGTCTCATCGTGCTCAGAGCCATTTGAACCATTTTGTTTTGTTCTGTCTGAAAGGAAGTCCTGCATCGAGTTCACATTTAGACCGATACTCGGTTAGGTCGCACTTCATTCACTAAACGACAATGCAGAACTGTATCAAATGCGATTTTGAAGCTATATTAACTGTTATAAATGCATGAAAAAGTTTTTTCTAGACCGCTACCAGTTACAATTTTTGTTGATTTTCTTAAATTATGCAGTAAAACAATATTTAGAGGCACAAATCTCATCTTCAGGCCACAACGGCTGTACGAAACCATTTGACCAACTGCAGATGGGTAACAGAGTTGCTCTTGTCAAGTGCTATAGCCATCTTGTGGAGGAAGAGAAGGATAATTTAATGTGAGGGAATATTTACTCCGTTAGTTAAACTGCTGTTCACACAAAAAAGTTAAAACAATTTGTTTATACGAAATAGGGGGTCACCTGGTCGAGTGTTCGGTCGCATCTATAACTGGCCATTAAAATTGCTACACCACGAAGATAACGTGCTACAGACGCGAAATTTAATCGACACGAAGAAGATGCTGTGATATGCAAATGATTAGCTTTTCAGAGCATTCACACAAGGTTGGCGCCGGTGGCGACAGCTACAACGTGCTGAAATGAGAAAAGTTTCCAACCGATTTCTCATGCACAATCAGCAATTGACCGGCGTTCCCTGGTGAAACGTTGTTGTGATGCCTCGTGTAAGGAGGAGAAATGGGTACCATCACGTTTTCGACTGATAAAGGTCGGATTGTAGCCTATCGCGATTGCGGTTCATCGTATCGCGACATTGCTGCTCGCGTTGGTCGATATCCAATGACTGTTAGCAGAATATGGAATCGGTGGGTTCAGGAGGGTAATACGGAACGCCGTGCTGGATCCCAACGGCCACGTATCACTAGCAGTGGAAATGACAGGCAGTATATCCGCATGGCTGTAACGGATCGTGCAGCCACGTCTCGATCCCTGAGTCAACAGATGGGGACGTTTGCAAGAAAACAACCATCTGCACGAACAGTTCGACGACGATTGCAGCAGCATGGACTATCGGCTCGGAGACCACGGCTGCGTTACCCTTGACGCTGCGTCACACACAGGAGCGCCTGCGATGGTGTACTCAACGACGGACCTGGCTGCACGAATGGCAAAACGTAATTTTTTCGGATGAATCCAGGTTCTGTTTACACCATCATGATGGTCGCATCTGTGTTTGGCGACATCACAGTGAACGCACATTGGAAACGTGTATTCGTCATCGCCATACTGGCGTATCACCCGGCGTGATGGTATGGGTTGCCATTGGCTACACGTCTCGGTCACCTCTTGTTCACATTGACGGCACTTTGAACAGTGGACGTTACATTTCAGATGTGTTACGTCCCGTGGCTCTACCCTTTATTCGATCCCTGCGGAACCCTGCATATCAGCAGGATAATGCACGACCGCATGTTGCAGGTCCTGTACGGGCCTTTCTGGATACAGAAAATGTTCGACTGCTGCCCTGGCCAGCACATTCTGCAGATCTCTCGCGAAATGAAAACGTCTGGTCAATGGTGGCCGATCAACTGGCTCGTCAGAATACACCAATCACTACTCTTGAAGAACTGTGGTATCGTGTTGAAGATGCATGGGCAGCTGTACCTGTACACGCCATCCAAGCTGTGTTTGACTCAATGCCCAGGCGTATCAAGGCCGTTATTACGGCCAGAGGCGGTTGTTCTGGGTACTGATTTCTCAGGTTGTATGCAACCAAACTGCGTGAAAATGCCATCACATGTCAGCTCTAGTATAATATATTTGCGCAGTGAGTACCAGTTATCATCTGCATTTCTTCTTGGCGTAGCAATTTTAATGGCCAGTAGTGTAGATACAAGATCGAATGAACCATAACAGTAGCTGTAACTAAACACACAGCAAGAAGACAGCCGTTTTATTTGAACAAATTGAATTATTATTTTTTAAACAAATTATTTGAACAGCAGACTAACTAACGTAGTAAAAATTCTCTCATGTAAGTTATCCTGTCTTTCTGATGGATGACCACACCACGTGAAAATATTAAAGAACAATTTTCTCTGTCTTTACTTTTGTTAAATGTTTTTGTACTGCCGTTGCTGCCTGGCGAGCTGTGAAAAGTATCACAAAAGCGAGTACAGGAAGCTCTGTCACTTAACATATTTGTTTACACATAATTTGAAACGACTGATCAAAATCTAACTGATTCTTCAATCGAGAAAGGAAACAAAATTCTTTTGAATATTCAATTAATGGTTAACTACTTCCTGAAATGTTGAGGCTCAAAGAGCCACATTTGTCAGTTCGTTGCAGAAAACACCACACTTACAAGAAAGAACAAAGTCACTAGCCTGACTCGTACTGTGTCCTGCGTTGGTTCTGAGTACAGTCCGTGTCGTAGCAGAATAGTGGAAATTTGTCCAAGTTCAGTGGTCACCACTGACTTCTTCAGGTCAGAAAGCTTTGCGCAGCGCAGGACCCGCCCCCAGTAGGAGCGCGACGTCGGAGGCGGAAGGCGAGCGGTGAACAGTGCGGCAGGCAGCGTTGGCGGCGGCGTCGGAGACGAACGTCAGTCTTGGGCAGGTGAACGAACTCCCGGTTGCGATTTTTTTTCTTTATTGTTGTTTTCACACCTGATACAGGTAGGCCAGCAGCAGCATACTACGCCGCTCTTCAGCCAGAGATAAGACTAATGATACAAAAGGAGACACTCGCAGATCAGACATGGTGGATATACAAACGTAGACATACAAAATTAAAACACACGGAGCCGTTCACGGCCACAGTGTCGAAAACAAAAAGTTCAGAAACGTGGACACGCACAGAGATGACAGAGATGACACACGCGAACGTTGGAGCCCAAACGATGAAACACTGGAACACTGGAACACGAACACAACGGCACACACAAACACTAGGCGATGATCTCTGGCGCGCGAAAGTTCACTATATGTGTACGAGTCCGGGAACCTGCCAAAAAGGGAAAAGGTGGAGGAGGAGGGAGAGGGGAGGGTGTAGAAGCCAGTGGCAGAGGAGATGGGAGGGAGAGGATAGAAGGGGGTTAGGGTAGGCCTGGGAGAGAGGAGGGAGGGAGAAAGGGAGGAGGGAGAGAAGGGAGAGAGGGTGCCCTTGGGAAGAAACACAGGGGGTGGACAGGGGGGGATCAAAGTTGGTAGGAGGGGTAGATCGAGGGGATGAGGGCATCATCAGGGAGGGGGAGTTGGAGGAAGCCACCTTGGGAGAGGGTATAGAGAGATGGAGAGCAGGTGGGATGTGGGAATGGAGGCGCGGCAGCAGACGGGGAGAGGATGGGAGAGACAAGCAGGTGTGGGGGATCAAGTTTGTGGGAGGTTTAGAGGATCCGTATCCGTTCGAGGAAAAGGCCTAGGTGCGGGAGCAGGATGAGGTCATATAGGATCCGCGCGCTGGGGGGGAGGGGGGGGGGGGTGAGAGGCGGATGCGAGAGGCGAGGCGGTGGAGTGCATGGCGTTCTAGGATTTGAAGGGATTTGTAAAAGGTAGGAGGGGCAGAGATCCATGCAGGGTGGGCGTAGGAGAGGATAGGGCGGATGAGGGATTTATAGGTGTGGAGAATAGTGGAGGGGTCCAGACCCCAGGTACGGCCAGAAAGGAGCTTGAAGAGACGGAGGCGCGATTTTCCGGAGATGGGGAGTCCAGGAGAGGCGACGGTCAAGGTTGACGCCAAGATACTTGAGGGTGGGAGTGAGGGTGGTAGGACGGCCATAAATGGTGATATAGAAGTCGAGGAGACGGAAGGAAGAGTGGTTTTGATTACAATGATCGCCTGGTGGGTCTTGGAAGCATTGACCTTGAGCAACCACTGGTTACACCAAGCGGCGAACCGGTCAAGATGAGATTGGAGAAGGTGTTGGGAGCGTTGCAGGGTGGGGGCGAGGGCAAGGAAGGCGATGTCATCGGCGTATTGGAGAAGGTCCGGTTGCAGCCAGAGCGCGGTCTTAAATCCTGGCCGCGCGGATGAGCACAGCCCTCTTACTGGCTGGTTCCCTTGTTGGTGTATACGTAACGTAGCGCGCCGCTGGCTGTTGCGCGCGCCAATCGCTGGCTCGGAGTGGCCGCTACAGCCAGTATCGCCCTCTGACGGCCAGACGGCCGACTTCTTGTTGCGGACCGATGGTCGGCTGCCGATAGTGTGGAATGGAGGGATTTTAAATGCTACAGCTCGAGGGCGGATGGCTGCCGGTGCTTTGCGGACGGCGCGCCACAGCAGTTTGTGTCTCGAAACGCTGTTTTAATACTCTTCTGGCCATTAAAATTCCTACACCAAGAACAAATGCAGATGATAAACGGGTATTCATTGGACAAATATATTATACTCGAACTGACATGTGATTAGGTTTTTACGCAATTTCGGTGCATAGATCTTGAGAAACCAGTACCCAGAACAACCCCCCCCCCCTCCCCCCCTGGCTGAAATAACGGCCTTGATACGCCTGGGCATTGAGTGAGAGCTTGGATGGCGTGTACAGGTACAGTTGCCCATGCAGCTTCAACACGATACCACAGTTCATCAAGAGTAGTGACTGGCGTATTGTGACGAGCCAGTTGCTCGGCCACCATTGACCAGACGTTTTCAATTGGTGAGAGATCTGGAGAATGTGCTGGACACGGAAGTAGTCGAAGATTTTCTGTATCCAGAAAGGCCCGTACAGGACCTGCAACATGACCGAGCGAGGTGGCGCAGTGGTTAGCTCACTGGACTCGCATTCGGGAGGCCGACGGCTCAATCCCGTCTCCAGCCATCCTGATTTAGGTTTTCCGTGATTTCCCTAAATCGCTTCAGGCAAATGCCGGGATGGTTCCTTTGAAAGGGCACGACCGATTTCCTTCGCTAACCCGACCATGAGCTCCGTCTCTAATGACCTCGTTGTCACGGGACGTTAAACACTAACCGCCACCACCTGCAACATGAAGTCGTGCATTATCCTGCTGAAATGTAGGGTATTCGCAGGGATCGAATGAAGGGTAGAGCCACAGGTCGTAACACATCTGAAATGTAACGTCCACTGTTCAAAGTGCCGTCAATGCGCACAAGAGGTGACCGAGACGAGTAACCAATGGTACCCCATATCATCACGCCCGGTGATACATCAGCATGGCGAGTACACGCTTCCAATGTGCGTTCACTGCGATGTCGCCAAACACGGATGCGACCATCATGATGCTGTAAACAGAACCTGAATTCATCCGAAAAAATTACGTTTTGTCATTCGTGCACCCAGGTTCTTCGTTGAGTACATCTTCACAGGCGCTCCTGTCTATGGTGCAGTTCAAGCGTAACCACAGCCATGGTCTCCGAACTGATAATCCATGCTGCTGCATACGTCGTCGATCTGTTCGTGCCGATGGTTGTTGTCTTGCAAACGTCCCCATATGTTGACTCAGGGATCGAGACGTGGCTGCACGATCCGTTACAGCTATGCGGATAAGATACCTGTCATCTCGACTGCTAGTGATACGAGGCCGTTGGGATCCAGCACGGCGTTCCGTATTACCCTCCTGAACCCACCGATTCCATATTCTGCTAACAGTCATTGGATCTCGACCAACGCGGGCAGCAATGTCGCGATACGATAAACCGCAATCGCGATAGCCTACAATCCGACCTTCATCAAAGTCGGAAACGTGATGGTACGCATTTCTCCTCCTTACACGAGGCATCACAACAACGTTTCACCAGGCAACGCCGGTCAACTGCTGTCTGTGTATGAGAAATCGGCTGGAAACTTTCCTCATGTCAGCACGTTGTAGGTGTCGCCACCGGCGCCAACCTTGTGTGAATGCTCTGAAAAGCTGATCATTTGCATATCACAGTATCTTCTTCCTGTCGGTTAAATTTCGCGTCTGTAGCACGTCATCTTCGTGGTGTAGTAATTTTAATCGCAAGTAGTGTACATAATTCGAGTATATAAACAAAAATTTGTGACTGGCAGCGGTCTCAAGACGAATGCGGGTCGTTCTCGGACCCCTGCTGTACTCACTGTATACGTTCGTCACACCGAAAACCCGCAGAGTGGAGCTCGCGCTTCATGCAGACGAAACAGCGATCTCTGCGCGCAGTCTCAGCGCCCACACAATGAGGCGTCGTCTGCGAGAAGCATGCGAGAACCTGGGCGAACAAATGGCGACTGAAGATGAATCCCGCTAAAGGCCAAGCCGTGGTCGTCAAAAGGAAAAAGCTTCCTGCGGATTTAGTATCACACGTCCCCAAGGTAAGGGGAATCAGCATGGGTCTAGAAAGAGACGATCGTGTGGAACCCAGCTCGCGGTATCCGTCCACGAGACTCAGAGAGCCATGGACACGGGTTCCCAGGTAGATGCCGTATTTCCTGACTTCTGCAAGGCGTTTGATACAGTTCCCCACAGTCGTTTAATGAAGAAAGTAAGAGCATATGGACTATCAGACCAGTTGTGTGGTTGGATTGAAGAGTTCCTAGATAACAGAACGCAGCGTCTCATTCTCAATGGAGAGAAGGCTTCCGAAGTAAGAGTGATTTCAGGTGTGCCGCAGGGGAGTGTCGTAGGACGGTTGCTGCTCACAGTATACATAAATGACCTTGTGGACAACATCGGAAGTTCACTGAGGCTTTTTGCGGACGATGCTGTAGTATATCGAGAGGTTATAACAATGGAAAATTGTACTGAAATGCAGGAGGATCTGCAACGAATTGACACATGGTGCATGGAATGGCAATTGAATCTCAATGTAGACAAGTGTCATGTGCTGCGAATACAAAGAAAGAAAGAGCCTTTATCATTTAGCTACAATATAACAGTCAGCAACTGGAAGCAGTTAATTCCATAAATTATCTGGGAGTAGGCATTAGGAGTGATTTAAAATGGAATGACCATATAAAATTAATCATCGGTAAAGCAGATGCCAGACTGAGATTCATTGGAAGAATCCTAAGGAAATGCAATTCGAAAACAAAGGAAGTAGGTTGTAGTACACTTGTTCGCCCAGTGCTTGAATATTGCTCTCAGGTGTGGGATCCATACCAGATAGGGTTGATAAAAGAGATAGAAAAGATCCAACGGAGAGCAGCGCACTTCGTTACAGGATCATCTAGTAATCACGAAAGCGTTACGGAGATGATAGATAAACTCCAGTGGAAGACTCTGCAAGAGTAGCTCGGTCCGCGCTTTTCTTGAAGTTTCGAGAACATACCTTCACCGAGGAGTCAAGCAGTATATTGCTCCCTCCTACGTATATCTTGCGAAGAGACCATGAGGATAAGATCAGAGAGATTAGAGCCCACATAGAGGCATACCGACAATCTTTCTTTCCACGAACAATACGAGACTGGAACAGAAGGCAGAACCGATAGGGGTACTCAAAGTACCCTCCGCCACACCCGTCAGGTAGCTTGCGGAGTATGGACGTAGATGCAGATGTAGATGTAAGAGGAAAAGCGTTGGGTCGCCTAGCACGCTTTATTCAATCTTAAATCCAACCACAGGCTCCACCCACTGTGGATTAACACTATATCTGGCACTTATTAGGCCCGTTATAGAGCACATTTCTGTGGTATGCGGCAATGCTGCCACCATGCACATAGGAAAAGTACAGAAAGTCCAGAACAAAGCTCTTCGCCATGCTCTGCACCTACCCAGACACTTCTCCGCTAGGGAGCTGGACGAGCAGGCTGGCGCTCCAGTGTTAGAGGACTTCATCAAACAGACCGCTTGCCAATCCTGTAGAGCGGCGCAGCGGTCTAAAAACCCGTTAATCGCCAATCTGGGCGTCCAGATACATTGGCACCCGACCACAAGGTGGCCGGACCTATTGTGTGTATAACGTGCACAGTAACAGAAATAGGTTATTAAAACAAGAATGAGACCTAGAGCAGACGTACCAGAAAGAGAAAAATAAAAATCCATACAAATAGACGCGCTAATAGGCAAGAAACTGCCAGTCCCAGAACTAAAAAAGCAGATCAAGAGATCTCCAAAAGTCAATTGAGTGAGTGCCAACGGTCTGCGAAAAGATTTTCCACGTACGTTGTGCCTTCCTGAAGTCGAGGAACACGGAAACAACACGTGAGCGTGTGGGAACACTGAATAGGACGGCACTGCGGTAAACGTAACATGCCTGCCGTGGCGTCGTTGCATCTAGTGTGAACGCAGCGGAGAGCAGCGGTATCGGGTGGGCGAGTCGGGGGCTGGAGGCGATATTCCTGGCCGGCCGCCGCCGCCGCCGGCTTTCGTCGGCTACCTGCCGCTGCCGTGTTGCTGTTGCCGGTGGCGTCCGTTCGCACCCGCCTCTGCATAGGCAGCGTGCCGCGCGATCCGCCGCCGACGCGAGCCATCCTCGCCAGATAGCCGCCTCCCCGCCTCTCGCCGGCTAATTGCCACTTTGTACGGCAGCCCTGTGAGCGGCAAAGCCGGCCGCTTCCGGCGATAGCGGAGACGCGCGGTCTCGCCGCGAAACCAGCCGGGCAATTCAGTCCGAGCTGCGTGGCCTCTATACTCCACAGCTTTGATTATGTGTAAAGAACGTAGAATGCCCAATGTTTCACGTTCCGTCAATGGAAGACGTGCTCAAAGCTTCAAACGAACATGATTTTTTTTTTTTTTTTGTATTTTTCTTTTTTTGCCTCGCGTATAACGTCATTTCTAGAAACCCAGAATCTACTCTGTAGGAATCAATATGGCTTCCGGAAACAGCCATCGTGTTCATCAGACCCAGAAAATATTAGATACAGGCTCCCAGGTAGATGCTATTTTTCTTGACTTCCGGAAGGCGTTCGATACAGTTCCGCACTGTCGCCTGATAAACAAAGTAAGAGCCTACGGAATATCAGACCAGCTGTGTGGCTGGATTGAAGAGTTTTTAGCAAACAGAACACAGCATGTTGTTCTCAATGGAGAGACGTCTACAGACCTTAAAGTAACCTCTGGCGTGCCGCAGGGGAGTGTTGTGGGACCATTGCTTCTCACAATATATATATATATATATATATATATATATATATATATATATATATATATATATATAACCTAGTAGATAGTGTCGGAAGTTCCATGCGGCTTTTCGCGGATGATGCTGTAGTATACAGAGAAGTTGCAGCATTAGAAAATTGCAGCGAAATGCAGGAAGATCTGCAGCGGATATGCACTTGGTGCAGGGAGTGGCAACTGACTCTTAATATAGACATATGTAATGTATTGCAAATACATAGAAAGGAGGATCCTTTATTGTATGCTTATATGATAGCGGAACAATCACTGCTAGCAGTTACTTCTGTAAAATATCTGGGAGTATGCGTACGGAACGATTTGAAGTGGAATGATCATATAAAATTAATTGTTGGTAAGGCGGGTGCCAGGTTGAGATTCATTGGGAGAGTCCTTAGAAAATGTAGTCCATCAACAAAGGAGGTGGCTTACAAAACACTCGTTCGACCTATACTTGAGTATTGCTCATCAGTGTGGGATCCGTATCACGTCGCGTCGACAGAGGAGATAGAGAAGATCCAAAGAAGAGCGGCGCGTTTCGTCGCAGGGTTATTTGGTAAGCGTGATAGCGTTACGGAGATGTTTAGCAAACGCAAGTGGCAGACTCTGCAAGAGAGGCGCTCTGCATCGCGGTGTAGCTTGCTGTCCAGGTTTCGAGAGGGTGCGTTTCTGGATGAGGTATCGAATATATTGCTTCCCCCTACTTATACCTCCCGAGGAGATCACGAATGTAAAATTAGAGAGATTCGAGCGCGCACGGAGGTTTTCCGGCAGTCGTTCTTCCCGTGATCCATACGCTACTGGAACAGGAAAGGGAGGTAATGACAGTGGCACGTAAAGTGCCCTCCGCCACACACCGTTGGGTGGCTTGCGGAGTATAAGTGTAGATGTAGCTGTAGATGTAGATTCATCGCTGGCCTTTTCCTTCAGCGATTTACGGAAAGTGTGGAAAAAATAATTGTAGATGCCAGACAGGGATATGAGCCCAATGTGAGACCGACCAGTGTATTACCATTGTGGAACCTTGCTAAGTACAACATACAGGGTGTTCAAAAAAGATTCGTATCATTTCACAAGGCTGTATTTTATACATGAATTAAGATGGTAATTGGGGGTATTTAATTTAAGCATAGTACTACAAAGTTTCTATTTTCAAATAAAAAAATTGAATCTAGAAACCTATCTTTTTCCTGCAATTGTAAAGTATGTATGTAGAATAGTAAATGGATCCTAGCCAACGCTCGACATACGTTATGTACCAAGAATAATGGGGAAGTAACCCTTGTGCGCAGTTTCTGGTTAAGCCACTTCACAAGGACAATCATAAATTTAAAAATTACAGGCTCGCCACCAGCCCAAGCCCTTCCCAACAATTAAGGGAAGACCGAACTGGAAAGTATCAGTTTCATTAAATTAAGAATTTAATTATAAGAATCCAATTTTTTAAAGAAACTAACAAGATGAACAGCATTGTATGTCGTGTATAAAAAAAATCTAGGAATAGAAAATGAATTTTAAAACTGGCACCATTGAGAAAGATAAAGGACGTAGAGCTTATCTTTTACGTAGCACGTTTATTTCATTGCTGAATTTGATGCACATGACTGGTGCCTGAATAAAAGAGTTTAACTACATAATTCGCAAAAAATTGCAGAATCACGCAATGAAAAAGGAAAAACACACAAAAGGGAAGTGGAACACAATAATTCAATCATTCCATCTACGTACCCACGACTGTCCTAAAGGAAGAAAGAAACTTCCACATTTTTAATTTCTACCACCATCATCGCCGACTTTTAACAAAATAATTATGGCCCATTACGAAAATACATAACTACACACGCTTCAGTTAAGCTGAAGTACTTAAATATGCCTTGAATTTAACATAGGGAAGCTCTAATTCGACCTACTTCCTATCAGCAGAAACCCTCTCTATGACCTACAAACTGTACTCACCAACAGCTAGCTTCGCCTAACTACCGGTGCAACGGAAGCTACCAGAGGGGTAGGCTTCCGCCACCAACCTGACAGACAAACCAAACTCAGAGTAAAAGTGTTAAACCTCTCTGTCCAGGTACTGGGATGCTAAGCTGGTCATCTACATCTACATCTACATTTATATTCCGCAGGCCACCCAACGGTGTGTGGCGGAGGGCACTTTACGTGCCACTGTCATTACCTCCCTTTCCTGTTCCAGTCGCGTATGGTTCGCGGGAAGAACGACTGTCTGAAAGCCTCCGTGCGCGCTCTAATCTCTCTAATTTTACATTCGTGATCTCCTCGGGAGGTATAAGTAGGGGGAAGCAATATATTCGATACCTCATCCAGAAACGCACCCTCTCGAAACCTGGCGAGCAATCTACACCGCGATGCAGAGCGCCTCTCTTGCAGAGTCTGCCACTTGAGTTTATTAAACATCTCCGTAACGCTATCACGGTTACCAAATAACCCTGTGACGAAACGCGCCGCTCTTCTTTGGATCTTCTCTATCTCCTCCGTCAAACCGATCTGGTACGGATCCCACACTGATGAGTAATACTCAAGTATACCCTCCAAACGAGAAGCAATCATCACCTGCTCCTAGCAGACGACAACCAACTCAGCGTCCCCCACAAAAAAAGTCGAAAACACTCGTAAAAACACTCATTCAGTTTCATTTACGCACACATGGGATACGGTGACGGGAAAAACGTAATAAATACAGGTCATGGTTTCCTATGGAACACAAAAAAATCAAACATAATATCATTTAACAAGCCTTACTTTCATTGCTCAGTCTTTCTGGGAGAGTTAATAAATTAAACAGCAATCAGGCGGTGGACGGAATAGGATGCACAGAATCCAGTGAGACAAGCGTCTTATGAAACAACTCCACAGAGACATTTCAACGTAAATACAATAGTGAGGTGCTTTCTACCATTACGTTTACGATCAAAGTTTTCATTTACCTTTCGCAAATGTTCAAAAGAGCCCTCTCCCCGGCCTAATTTCTATGGCGGTGAGCCCATGTAGTAATCAGATTTGTAGTACGGATTTCAATGCGGCACACCTGCCTCCAAGTCAAGCTCAGGTTTTCCTAGACATGTTGTGCAGTTTTCTTGAGATGTTGGCTGACAGATTAGGCGTTCCAAACCGTACTGAATATCGTACTTTGGTGTCTGATCAGATTCCAGTCAGTTAGTGTTTCGGTTTTCTCCACCCAAAATGAAGTTGCTGCACCAGTTGGTCAACAAAATGCATTTGGAGGGGGTTATACGACCATCCACCTCTCTGGATACCTCGCCATGTTTTTAGTCACGAAGAATAATGGAGGATTCCGACCGGTTGTGGACTACCGTGTCCTCAATCAAAAACTGATCTTGGAGTCCCTTCCCGACTTTCATGGCTGTTTTTCAAATTCAAACATGTTCAAATGTTTGTGAATTCCTAAGGGACCAGACTACTGAGGTCATCGGTCCATAGACTTACACACTCTTCAAACTTATTCTAAGAACAACACACACACCCACACCCGAGGGAGGACTCGAACCTCCAGCGAGAGGCACCGCGCAATCGGTGACATGGCGCCTAAAACCGCGCGGCCGCTCCGCGCAACATCGTTGTTTTTCTTCATTTTTGGGTGCTCATTATTTTTCAGTTTTTGATTTGAATGAGGCCTTCTACCAAATTCCTTTGGCCAAAGGGTCCAAGGTCACCACAGCATTCTGTACTGATTGGAACTTACACAAGTTTAACCAGGTTCCTTTTGGCCTGTCTTCTGACACAGCGGTCCTTTTCATGCTGTTTGATTCGGTGCTTGCTGACGTCAAGTTAAATGTAGCTGTCTGGGTGATTTCGTCATTTATAGTGCCACTTCTGACGATCATCTGGAGCACCGATGTCTTGTTCTTGAGTGTTTGAAACTACCAGACCTTATTGTAAAAACATTTAAGGTTACCTTGGACCGGCGTGGGATTCCCTCTCTTGGACATATAGTTTCGACAGAAGGGGTCAGTACTGACCAGTCAAACGCCAAGGCTATTTATAGTTTCCGCCCTCTCAAAAACAAGGCGTGGCGATTTTTATCAGTATGACTAATCTTTTCAGAAATTCGTCCCCAATTCGTTAAACTGGCCGGTCCCTTGAACCTTTTGCAGAAGAAGGATGAACCCTTGGTCTGGACTGAGCGCCAGCAAGCCACCTTTGTTTCTCTGAAAATCGCACAGAGTAACCCTCGGGTTCTGGTGGTCTCCCATTTTAAACATCCGTTTGTAGTTCAGACCGATGCCTCGAACTCTGGGGTTACTATCGTGCTCCTTCAACAACAAGACAGGAAGCGGAGGCCCTTAGCCTACGCCTCTTGGTGCCTGTCTTCCAGAAAGAACAAATACTTCGCATATGACTTGGAAGCGCTAACGGTTCTCTGTGCTTTGGAGAAGTTCAAGTTTTACTTGGAATGCCGGAAGTTCACATTGGAAACGGACAATCATGCACTTAGTTCAGTTTTAGCCCATACCCACTGAACCGTGTGCGGCTCGCGTTGGTGCCCTTGGTAGGTTGGTATCGTGTAATAGGGATAGTGGCGTCTCGTATTCTTCTAGTGTTTACTGGCGCCACTACGTTTGCTAGCGTTGTCTGTCCGCGAGTGGTAGCAGTAGCGTTTATCGATATGCAGTACCATGGTACTATCTTCGGAAGGACGTCAAGTGCTTTCCGGGTCGGGTGTGTTGTGAGTTTGGTTTGGACGGAGCTGGAGGGAGGTCCAGCAGCACAAGGACATGCCGGGACCGCTGGCGGCACGCAGGCACTGCCGGATCGAGGGGCTGTAGTTGCCACCAGGCCCAGGACGTTTGAGTTGAGTGAACATTAACCCAGTAGTGAAACCTCCACTATTTTGAGATCATGCCGTTTGTTCGTTTGTTGCTGCTCGCAGGGTCACTGAGATCAAGAGCAACGAGTAGAGTGTTTGGAGTTGGCGAAATTAATTAACTGCCCTCCACTTCTAATTATTAATCATTGAGTTCCTTGTGTTTATTCATGAAGTTCAACCATCGGTATTTTTCTGCCTAGTGGCCGCTAACGTCCCAGTTACCTGCCCTAGAGGTTAGCTTGCGACAGTGTACTTTTCCTCGCCTTGCCGCTCCTGGTTGGTTGGTTGGTTTGGGGAAAGAGACCAAACAGCGAGGTCATCGGTCTCATCGGGTTAGGGAAGGACGGAGAAGGAAGTCGGCCGTGCCCTTTCAAAGGAACCGTCCCGGCATTTGCCTGGAGTGATTTAGGGAAATCACGGAAAACCTAAATCAGGATGGCCGGACGCGGGATTGAACCGTCGTCCTCCCGAATGCGAGTCCAGTGTGCTAGTGCCGCTCCTGTCTGGTAAGGCGTGTAGTTTGACAGCCTCCTTGATTGTGGTTCGGATATTTTGTTCTTTTGGACGACCTTGGCCGTAGTGGTTCCTTCTGCTTCTGGATGTTCTAAACACCGGGTTCTGAAGAGGCAGTGCTGTCCGCCGGATTCGCCTTGCCTGGGTTACTCCATCCTTGTGTTGGTTACCAGACGTTAGGTAGATTTTGCAAGAGTGTTGATCTGCGTTTAAAGTGTCACTAGTTGAAGTTGCCATCCGGTCAAGTGAATACAACTCTTGGCTGCCTGTCTCATCGTTTACGAAGTTGAGCGACTTTCCCAGGTGGATCCTTGGAGCACTGTCTGAGGCCCACGTCTCTCTTGATTTGATCAGATTGTGATGATTGTCAATAGGGTCTTCAGTCATGAATGCAATTTTTCTTAAGAATTTTTAATTAGATATTGTCTCTTAATATGATAGTCCTTTTTTATAATATTTCAGTAAGAATTTGCTATCTAGGCCTTCAGCAGTCAAGTTGATTTTTGAGTTATTACTATTGGGGCCTTCAGCTGACAAGTAATTTGAATTTCTGGTCAAGAAAGCCTTCAGCCATGAATGCAATTTGTCTAAAGAATTTTTAATTAGATATTATCTTAACAGTCAAATTTGATAATTTTCCTTATTGTCAACCTTAAATGCAATTGGTTCCAAATAAAGTGTATGTGATTAAAAAAAGCAAAACAAAAAACTGAGCAACCAACGGTAACTGAGTAAGGCCCCATCCACACTAAAATCTGCTTTCCCTAAGCAACCACGTCTCACCCATAAAGCAGGTTGTATAGTGTTATGGACTGAGTGCATATCCGCATTTCCGTTCAACACGAGCCATATCAGGGCATGTGATAAGGTTGTTGCTGATAGCCTGACCCATATATTCGAGGATCAGGAAGAGGTTCGCCCTTGAAATTAGGACGACCCAGGAGAGGTTTCTGTCAACGATTTTCTGACTAATATTCCTGTGTTCTTTGGCTACCTCATGCAGCAACAGCACAGGGATCGTGAACTAGGCCCCATTAGGGGTTGTCCGGGAAAGCTGTTCAGGGTTATGAGTCGCGGAAGGACACACTGAGTCGCAGAAGTCCATGGGATGAAGAGGCTAGTATTTGACTACCAATCATTCTTGTTCTGACTGTCCTTAAATATTGCCAGAGCTCTGAGGCCAGTGGCATTTGAGAGTCTGCAAAACGATCCAAAAAATACGTGAGTCTCTCAAAGTAGCCCTCCTTCCATCAGGATCTCAGGAGATGGTTAACCAGTGCCGAGAGTGTCAGATGGGCAAAGGTGAAGGGAGCGTCTTTCTATCGACTATGGTGGTTCCCTTCCCCACACTCAGATGCACATCGATGTATGTTTGCCCCATTGATGGCTTTCACTCAGTTCAGACAGCTGTTGTTCTGTAGTGGCATTACAGCGTGACAAACTATTAAGCACCTAGATAGAATTTTCTCTTGGTTTGGGCCTTCTTGAGTCGCTGTGAACGACAGCGTTCTCTGCTTTATTTCGAGAGAATTTCACAACTTCTGCTTCCATTCTGGCATTAGATATGTCCCTCCATCCCATATTACCCTCAGTCTTCATTTGCGGAGCACACCAATTACAACCGTAGGCCTTCCTTAATCGCCATCCACTCTGAGGCTCAAACCAAGCAGCACCTTACCTCGCCTTCGTTGAACCTGGCTCGTAACACTACCAACCGTGAGGCACACCGAACCACTCCTGCCTCTCTTATGTTGACTTATCTCCTCAATTCTTTGCTGCAAACATTTCGTTCATTCACGACCTCCTACAAAATGAGATTACTCCTCAGGTAATCGAAGATAATTGGCGCAGGGTCAAGGCCAACATCCAGAGCGCCCATTGGAGGAACGCAGCAAGGTTTAACCAGGGCCGGCGTCCAGGGAATGTGTAAGTTGTTCGTCTTCGTTAAAAACTTTGGGGTTAGGGGTCCTTCAGGCAAAGTTTCCCGTAAATTGGCACCCCGTTTTGTGGGTCCCTATAGGGTGATAGAGTTTCCCACTCCGGTCACGCTCAGGCATAGGGATGAGAAATATGATAGAGAAATCTGTGTCCACCTCAGCCAGGTTAAGCAGTGCAGTGTAGGTTAAGTATATGCTGTCTCTTACATCCTGCCCCCAAGGTTTTGGTTTTGGGGGAGGAGGAAGGTGGATGTTCTTTCTGCGATACTGGCGAAAGACTTGGCCAGAATGTAGCAAATGTACATGATAGCTGACAGTGGTGGTCACGAGAATGTAAAGTCGCAAGAAGATCTGGCTCCAGACAGCCACCTGGCATTACCAAGGGGGCAGCCCATCATGTTCGGCGCATGTCGCTGGCGCATTGTACCGCATCTGCAGCAGCAATTTGAGCAGCAGTTGGCACCACAGTGACAAAACGAACCGTTACAAATCGGTTGCTTCAAGGGCAGCTCTGACAAGGAGACGGCACGACCGTGGGGTCGGGGATTTGTCCGCAATTTTGTGTGGTGGACCCCTAACACCTTACGTGTCTAAAATATTAGGACGCACTACTCGGAAAATCCCGAGAAAAATCGATCCAAAGTTTCCTAGGTGGCTTATGAGTGTAAAATGTTAGCCCACTGCCGAGCCGCCGTCTGGCCTATATGGTTAGCGCTCGGGCCCTTACGCCAAATGTGTCGGGTTCGATTCCTCCTCCGGCACCTTTTTTTTTTTTTTTTCTTCTGTTGCTTGCAAAATGGCAGCGCATTGTTACAGGAGAATCGTGAAATTAATTCCCTAGAAGATTGTACAAAAATTCATTCTATAATTCACCATCAAGTATCGTCATCAATACTCCGAGACATAATTCGATATGCCTGGTTTGCCTCAAAATTGTCAGAAACTCGAAACATTTTCGTAAATGTTAATGGGCCATGTTTTTGTACAGATTTATTGCAAACGCCCTGTGATTGTAAAAAATCCGCTTTTATATGTTACGCAAAATGTCACAAAAACTATTGCTTTGTTTGTTTTTACGATAATTACCACTGCGGTTCTTGTTTATAATTATTATATGTATAAAAATTGAATGTTTTCCAATCGACTTTGTTATTCTGATTAAAAAGGCAATGTTTTTCCCCGTATACTTTACAATGAAAAATGGAAAACCCATCGCCATGAATTGTGTTGTTGGACAAAAAGAAAATAATTTTTATTCAGTAATGAAACTAATTTGTTAAAGACAATGTAGGTCTGGGAAACTTTCTGAATAATTGGTGGAATAACCAAAGAAAATGAAACAGAAGAAAAAGAAAAGTGCCAGAGGAGGAATCGAACACGAGACCTCTGGCGTAAGAATCCGAGCCCTAAACACCTTTTTTTACCTGTACCGTTTTTTTAACATTTATTTATTGACATTATATTTGGATAAAAAATTAGATAGTTCACAAACACTAAATGAAATGCATCCTCTGGAAAAAAAAATCATCGTAAAACAAATCACAAATTTAAAGGAACAGGGATGTTGTTGTTTTTTTTATTTATTTTCAATAAAGATCACTCTGTTAAATGGAACATGTAGATCATTTCATGGTATAGTATGTGCATTACATATTGAGTGGTGAGAGAAGCGTGAGGTTCATTATCAGCTGTCAAATGTGCACACCGACTGCACCCGGCACATCCCAACTGCGTGGGGGGTCGAGGAAGGCTGCCTGAAGATAGTTGGCAAAGGTTTTCCGATAGTGTGACCATCTAAACACCTAGGGCAGACGGCGGCTCGGCAGTGTACTAACATTTTATACTCATAAGGCACCTAATATTTTAACCACGTGATGTGTTAGGGGTCCTCTTTCACCACACAAAATTGCGGACAAATCCCCGACCCCACGGTCGTGTCGTCTCCTTGTGAGCCAGACGCATTCCACTTACTCCAAACCATCGCCATCTGCGTCTTGAGTGGTATTAAGTGAGAGACCATTGGAGGGCAGTGTGGAGGTGTGTTGTGTTTTCTGATGAAAGCTCGATCGCAGTGATGGGCGTTTGTTGGTTAGAAGGAGGCCAGTTGAGGGCCTGCAACCAGACTGCCTGTGTGCTAGACACACTGGACCTACACCTGGAGTTATGGTCTGGAATGCGATATCGTGTGACGTCAGGAGCACTCTCTTGATTATTCCATCTTGACTGCAAGTTTGTACTTCGATCTGGTGATTTGACCTGCTGTGCTGCCATTCACGAACTGCATTACAGAGGATATTTTCCAACAGGATAACGCTCACCCACATACCGCTGCTGTAACCCAACATGCTCTGCAGAATGTCGAAATGTTTTCTTGGCCTGCTCGTTCACGAAATCTGTCTCCAATCGAGCATATATGGGACATCTTCACACGACTACTCCAACTTCATCCGCAAACAAAATTAACCGCCCCTGTAGTCACCTACAAAGTGCAACAGGCATGGAACTCCATCCGACGAATCGACATCCGGCACCCACGCAACACACTGTATGCACGTTTGCATGCTCGCGTTCAACAGTTTGGCGTTTATGTCAGTTATTAATGTACCAGCATTTCACATTTGCAATGGTTTATCTCGCGATTACATTAAACTGTGATATTGCACTGCAACCTAGACAAATGTATTCCCGAAATTGCCTAATTTCACAGTAATTATTTTCTGTTGTTGCTTTTTTTTTCACTGTATTTCAGACTAATCTCCTTGAATTCTATCTGGCACGCCAAATTATTTTTTTTAATACGTAACTACCGCACTCAAGTGCAATTTCATATACAGGGTGAGTCGAAGAGGACTTGACAAATCTGGAATGATATAGAAATTTACTGAGATAACTTACGGAATCGGTAGAGTAATTTTGTAATAAATAAGCTGAAGTTTCACATGAAAGTGATAAGTGTTATTTTGGTTCCATGTGACTACCATTGGTGATGCGTCAAACATCCCACGACGATCAGTTTCCTCCCACACTCGTTGCAGCAAATCTGGCGTAACTTGTGCAACGAAAGTGTAGATCGATTTTCAATTCGGCTGCGTTGTTTGGTAGGGGAGGAACATATACACGGTCTTTAATGAAACCCCGTATAAAGAAATGCAGCGGTATCAAATCTGTGGAATTCCGCACCAGTGAAAGTAGTCATTTTAACTGCGCGCTGCGCTGGCGCTCCTGGTGGCGCGAAGATGTACTGATGCACTACGTAAATCAAACTTGAGGCTGTTCTCTACAAAGTGACACATCTACCGATTCTGTAAGTTATCTTAGTAAATTTCTATATTATTCAAAACTTGTAATGTCCTTTTTCACTCACCCTGTACATTGAATGACCTCTAAAATCTCGACTGCTAAAGAATTAATGATCTATTGTAAGTATCGGAATAATAGTTCAAACATATGACCTTCAGAGGTCGTTATTAATATCACAGGACTTAACGGAATCACATGTCGACTGTCTTAATGGAGTGCTGTTTCTACAGTACAGTTCATTATCTTAACAGTTTAATGGCATTGCGGAACTTGTAGCATCTTAGTCACACTTAACGCAGTAAGCCACAGAGAAAATTCGTGTGTAAACTAACCAGGCACGGATAGTAAATTAAGTCTGCCTAGCTTTGATAAATGACATGACAGATAAGGTGAGCAGCAATTTGCTAATTTTTGCTGTTGACACTGTGGTAGCCTAGAAGAATGAATGGTGGCGTAGACAGCATTTTCGTTTGGTGTGGGGAATGGCAGCTAGGTCTGATTGCAGGAGAATGTAAGTGAATGCAGATGGGTAGGAAAAACAAACCCATAATATTGAATACACCACTGGTAGTGTGATGCCTGACACACATCGATTAAATATCTAGGTGTAACATTACAAAACGATTGGAAATGAAACTAGTCCGTAAGGCTCGTAGTAGGAAAGGCGAATGGTCGGCCTCGGTTTACTGGGAGAGTTTTTACGGAAGTGTAGCGCGTCTATAAAGGAGACCGCGTCTTGAACAGTAGTGTGACCTAGTCACTAGTACTGCTTAAGTACTTTGGATCTCCTCCAGGTCGAAGAAATTCAAGATGTGCCGCTACGTTTGGTGATGGTAGGCTCGATCAACAGGCGAGTATTACGGAGGTGCTTCGCGAACTCAAAAGGGAATCCCTGGAGCGAAGACGACGCTATTTTCGGGAAACACTACGGATAAAAATTAGAGAATCGGCATCTGAAGCTGACTGCAGGATGAGTCTATTGCCACCAACGTACATTTTGCGTAAGAACCACGAAGAGAAATTAGGGCTCATACGTACGCAAAAATGCAGTCGCTTGTCTGTCGCTCCATGTAGGGATGGATTAGCTATAACCTGGGGTAATTTAGTTTAGCTGCACTAGCTGTCGATGTTTCTTTTCCTCAGTTACACCACGGTACATTTTCGAGATATGGTTATTAGCAAACGTTTTCTCGTTTCGATATCATCCGTCCTGTTATGACTTTACCATTAATATTTTTCTCCGCCCCAGTCACCTTCAGATCTTAGGACGAGTTCACGTGGTGACAATACCAATGCACTCTTGTGACCCCTCTAGCCGGCGGAGATGACTGCAGGTCTGATTATTTACATACCTGCTGACGGGAAGTACACCAGGAGAATTCCATTTAGATTGCCCCACTACTTTCGAGCATGTAACTTTGTGACTGATTGAATACTCACCTTAAAGGGCATAAATTGTTCTATAGTCTTGAAAAAAAAACTAATAACGCCAACCACGAATCATTCTCAGCTTTACTGTAGTCACAGCCTGTCCGGTATCGCATTTGTTTCAATGTATAGAGTACAACAATCGTTTCTATTGTGAGGATGTTCAGAACAGCAGTGGCATGTGTCGAGTATGAGGCTCTCACGCAAGTTGTCTTGCCTTGACTCGTCTTGTCCTGGAGTGGCCTACATTGTGTGGAAGCGTATCTGGGACGTCTGATGTCATAGCGTGAAAGAGCGTTAAAGCAAGCACCCTGTGTAATCCCACTCCTCAGTTCCACACACAAGAGTCTCTGATATTTGCAGGCCACCACACTCTCTTACAAAAGAATCAAACGAATCGTCCTGTTGTCAGTGAATTTAGAAACCGTCCAGCTGGGCTCTATCCTAATCGATCCTTTCGATTGACGAAATCGATGCGGAAGCGACCTGCGATATTTTCTGTAATTGGCAACCTCACTGGGCGCATGCACCGTAAAAATACTGTCCAGTTATTGTTTCAAATTGTACCCTCGCAATTTTTGTGTGAAAAAAGAAACGTGGGGCAGATAATTATTTACAGTAAATACTTCAGTGATAGGATTCTTATCATCAGAGTCGGCAGTAAGCCAGTGCTAAAAGCATAGTTCAGCTATACACGCAGACATTACAACCAGAAGACGAAGAGATAGGGAAAGAATGTGAGGATATGAACAAGTACTAAAGTGCGTAAAGGGGGATGGAAATTTAATAATCATGTAGGACTGGAACACTGTATTAGAGGAGGGAATAGAAGAAAAAGTTACGGGACAATATGGGCTTGGTGGTAGGAATGAGAGAGGAGAAGGACTAAATAAGTTCTGTAGTAAATTTCAGCTGGTAATAGAGAGTACATCGTTGAAAAATGACAACCGGAAATGGCCTGCAGACACGGAATCATATGGATTAGATCATGGTGAGATAGAGATTCTGGTAACAGATAGTGGATTCCAAGGCGTATCCAGGAGCAGATACAGATTCAGACCACTAGTTAGTAATGTTAGATAGTGGGCTGAGGCTTAAGGGAATCATCCAAAAGCACCAATGGGGACACTGAACTATTGAAGGACGATGATATGCGTTTCAATTTCTCTAAGTCTACCACACTGCGATAACGAGTACCACATTAGTTGAAGAGGAACGGATATCTTAAAAAATGCAGTCAAAAAGTGGGACAAATATAGATACTACAGCGCAAGTAAGCATTCGAACTAACTCAATTGCGTTCCGCCTAATTTATATGCAACACACTTAACGTAACTTTCTTGCAGGTCCTCTAATCTGTTTTCAGTAAACTCTTTTGACTATACGAAGTGCATACTGCAATAGACCACTAGAGATCATTACTCCATATGGCTATCAACCCAGATGCAAATTAAAGTGATGACACACTCATATACGCATGTTAAGATACCGGTATTACGATAAATGACGTTTCAAAAGCAGGTTTCAATTTGAAAGTACTGGACAAAAATGTTTGTGCTGTACTGAACTCAGGATTCCTGTCCACTAATTTTCCAGTTAACTAAGCATGAAACATCTTAAATATCGTTTCAGTAAGAAACAGCAATCTGTAAACATGTTCGAAACTGAAGTATCGTGATGTAATGTTTTTGCTGGACGGGGATTCAAACGGAACAAATGGTTCAAATGGCTCTGAGCACTATGGGACTCAACATCTGTGGTCATCAGTCCCCTAGAACTTAGAACTACTTAAACCTAACTAACCTAAGGGCATCACACATATCCATGCCCGAGGCAGGATTCGAACCTGCGACCGTAGCGGCAACGCGGTTCCAGACTGACGCGCCTAGAACCGCACGGCCACATCGACCGGCCTCAAACGGAACACATAATCTTAGTGTTAATTATGCACAATCAGAGTTAGGTATCGAATTTTCCTATTAACAGTGAGATGACCGTAAGTGAAATGAAGAGACGAGAAAGTTTTTCAGGATTCGAATTCTGCACCTATTGGTTCAAATGGCTCTGAGCACTATGGGGCTTAACTGCTGAGGTCATCAGTCCCCTAGAACTTAGAACTACTTAAACCTAACTAACCCAAGGACATCACACACATCCATGCCCGAGGCAGGATTCGAACCTGCGACCGTAGCGGTCGCGCGGTTCCAGACTGTAGTGACTAGAACCGCTCGGCCACGCCGACCGGCGTCTGCACCTATTGCCGTCGTATTCTTGCCGAGAACAGATGTTAAATATCGGTTAAAGTATTTCGCCAGCAGTGAGATGTACGCATGTCTGAACTGTAAATAATGTGACGAAAGGTATTCGATCTGACTTGGAGTCGTAACCGGCACGAAGCTATGTAGCTGTCACCATACGAAGAGATGTTAAAAATCATAATATTTTTTCACCTGCTGGTCTGATGGGCACACGCTACAGCTTGAAATGGCATTGTGGAAATTTTTTCTGCCGGACCAGGATCTTTCATGGAGATCTTGAGGAATTCTGAATCTTCAGGAAACAAACAATGGAACTGAATGATCCTGAAGGGGTCAAATCCCGTGAAAGGAGGAGTCTGATTTCGAATCCCAGTCTAGCATCAATATGAGTATCTGCATCTACATCTATATGGATTGCAAATCACATTTAAGTGCCTGGCAGAGGGTTCATCGAACCACCTTCACAATTCTCTATTATTCCAATGTCGTATAGCGCGCGGAAAGAACGAACACCTATGTCTTTCCGTACGGGTTCTATTTTCCCATAGTTCATCGTGGTGATCGTTTCTCCGTATGTAGGTCGGTGTCAACAAAATATTTTCTCATTCGGAGGAGAAAGTTGGTGATTGGAATTTCGTGAGAAGATTCCATCGCAACGAAAACGCCTTTGTTTTAATGATGTCCAGGCCAAATCCTGTACCTTTTCAGTGACACACTCTCCCATATTTCGCGATAATACAAAACGTGCTGCCCTTCTTTGAACTTTTTCGATGTACTCGGTCAGTTCTATCTGGTAGGCATCCCACACCGGAGCGACAGTATTTTAAAACTGTACGGACAAGCGTAGTGTAGGTAGTCTCCTTAGCAGATCTGTTACATTTTCTAAGTGCCCTGCCAATAAAACGCAGTATTTGGTTAGCCTTACCCACAACATCTTCTACGTGCTCCTTCCAATTTAAGTTGTTCGTAATTGTAATTCCTAGGAATTTAGTTGAATTTAAGGCCTTTAGATTTGACTGATTTACCGTGTAACCAAAGTTTAACGAATTCTTTTTACCACTCATGTGGATGACCTCACTTTTCGTTATTTAGGGTGAACTGCCAATTTTCGCGCCATTTAGATAACTTTTCTAAATCGTTTTGCAATTTGTTTTGAACTTCTGATGACTTCACTAGTCGACAAACGACAACGTCATCTGCAAACAACCGAAGATGGTTGCTCAGATTGTCTCCCAAATCGTTTACATAGATAAGGAACAGCAAAGGGCCTATAACACTACCCTGGGGAACGCCAGAAATCACTTCTGTTTTACTCGATGACTTTTCGTCAGTTACTACGAACTGTGACCTCTCCGACAGGAAATCACAAATCCAGTCACATAACTGAGACGATATTCCACAAGAACGCAATTTCACTACAAGCCGCTTGTGTGGTACAGTGTCAAAAGCCTTCCGGAAATCCAGAAATACGGAATCGATCTGAAATCCCTTGTCAATGGCACTCAACACTTCATGTGAATAAAGAGCTAGTTGTGTTTCACAGGAACGATGTTTTCTAAACTCATGTTGACTGTGTGTCAACAAACAGTTTTCTTCGAGGTAATTCATAATGTTTGAACACAATATGTGTTCCAGAATCCTGCTGCATATCGACGTTAACAATATGGACCTGTAATTTAGTGGATTACTCCTACTAGCTTTCTTGAATATTGGTGTGACCTGTGCAACTTTCCAGTCTTTGGGTACGGATCTTTCGTCGAGCGAACGGTTGTATATGATTGTTAAGTATGGAGCTAATGGATCAGCATACTCCGAAAGGAATCTAATTGGTATACAGTCTGGACCAGAAGATTTGCTTTTATTAAGTGATTTAATTTGCTTCACTACTTCTACGTTAGTCATGTTGGTAGCTGTTCCTGATTCGAATTCTGGAATATTTACATCGTCTTCTTTTGTGAAGCCATTTCGGAAGGCTGTGTTTAGTAACTCTGCTTTGGCAGCACTGTCTTCGATAGTATCTCCATTGCTATCGCGTAGAGAAGGCATTGATTGTTTCTTGCCGCTGACATACTTCACATACGACCAGAATCTCTTTGGATTTTCTGCCAGGTTTAAAGACAAAGTTTCATTGTGGAAACTGTTATAAACATCTCGCATTGAAGTCAGGGCTAAATTTCGAGTTTCTGTAAAAGATCGCTAATCTTGGGAATTTTGCGTCTGTTTAAATTTGGCATGTTTGTTTCGTTGTTTCTGCAACAGTGTTCTAACCCGTTTTGTGTACCAAGGTGGATCAGCTCCGTCGTTTGTAAATTTATTTGGTATAAATTTGTCAATTGCTGCCGATACTATTTCTTTTAATTCAAACCACATCTGGTCTAAACTTATATTATTAATTTGGAATGAGTGGAGATTGTCTCTCAGGAAGGCGTCAAGTGAATTTTTATCTGTTTTTTGAATAGGTGTATTTTTCACTTATCTTTGGAGGATTTGGGGATTACAATATTAAATCTCACTACGATAACCCTGTGTTCACTAATCTCTGTAGCGGTTTTGATGCTCGTTATTAACTCAGGATTATTTGTTGCTAAGAGGTCAAGTGTGTTTTCGCAACTGTTTACTATTCGCGTGGACTCATGAACTAACAGCTCGAAATAATTTCCTGAGAAAGCGTTTAGCACAATTTCGGATGATATTTTGTGCGTACCTCCGGGATTAAACATGTATTTTCTCTAACGTATTGAGGGTAAATTAAAGTCACCACGAACTATTATGGTATGAGTCGGGTACGTGTTTGAAATCAAACTCAAGTTTTCTTTGAACCTTTCAGCAACTGTATCATCTGAATTGGGAGGTCAGTAAAAGGATCCAATTATTATTTTTTTCCGGTTGCTAACAATGACCTCTGCCCACACTAACTCACAGGAAGTATCTACTTCAATTTCGCGGCAAGTTAAACTACTTCTAACAGCAACAAGCACGCCACCGCCAACCATGTTTAGCCTATCCTTTCGGATTACCGTTAGGTTCTTCGCAAAAATTTCGGCTGAGCTGATATTCGGCTTTAGGCAGCTTTCAGCGCCTATAACGATTTGGGCATCAGTTCTTTCTATTAGCGCTTGGAGATCTGGTACTTTCCCAACACAGCTATGACAATTTACAACTGTTGTACCAATGGTTCCTGTATCCACGTTCTTCCTGTGTTCAGCCTGCACCCTTTGTGACTGAAGCCCTTCTTGTGCTGTCCCGAGACCCTCTAACCTAAAAAACCGTCCAGTCCACGCCACACAGCCCCTGCTACACGTGTAGCAGCTTCCTGCGTATAGTGGACACCTGACCTATTCAGCGGAAACCGAAACCCATCCACCCTTCGGCGCAAGTCGAGGAATCTGCAGCCTACACAGTCGCAGAACCGTCTGAGCCTCTGATTTAGACCCTCCACTTGGCTCTGCACCAGAGGTCCGCAATCGGTCCTGTTGACTATGCTGCAAATGGTCAGCTCTGCTTTCACATTGCAAGCAAGACTGGCAGGCTTTACCTCTTCTGTTAGCCGCTAGAAACCAGAGAATCTCTTCTAATCCAAAGTGACACACATCATTGGTACCGACGTGAGCAACCATTTGCTTTTGGTTGCACCCTGTGCTCTTCATGGCATCCGGGAGGACCCTTTCCATATCTGGAATGACTCCACCCAGTATGCACACGGAGTGGACATTGGTTTTCTTTCCCTTCTTCTCAGCCGAGTCCCTATGGGACCCCATAAGGCGCCTAACGTTGGAGCTCCCAACTACCAAAAATCCCACCTTCTGCGATTGCGCGGATCTTACAGGTGGTTTCCTCTGAAACAGGTCAGGCGACAGCATCAGGCTCAGCGACAGTGTCAGCCACAGACAGTACTTGGAACCTGTTTGTCATACAAACCGGGGAGACCTTAAGTGCGGCGCTTGGGAAGTCTTTCGCCGCCTGCTTCGCTCCGGGGCGACTTCCTACTCGACCACAGGTGGAGGGCCAGCCTCAGTGCGAGCAGTAACTGGGTTGGCCACCGGTGAGGACCGGTCGGAGGACTCGGACAAGCTGGACGTCCGTTGGATCCTCACGGCCGGCCCACAACAGTGGTGCCGATTAACTGCAGCCTCAAGCTGTGCAGCGGAAGTCATCATAGCCTGAAGCTGAGAGCGAAGTGTCACCAACTCGGCTCGCATCCGCACACAACAATCGCAGGCCGCAGGTGAAGGAATTGTAATGCAAATAAAATGAGAATCCAGTATACCTTCATTTATTAATAAATTTTTACACGTTTCGGCGTTAGCCATCATCAGAATCCTGATTCGGATAAGAACCAGAGGATTCCATAATTACGTTGGTTGACTTGCAACGAACGTGCGCAGGTTTGACCATGACAGAAACAGCCGGCCGGAGTGGCCGAGCGGTTCTAGGCGCTACAGTCTGGAGCCGCGCGACCGCTACGATCGCAGGTTCGAATCCTGCCTAGGGCATGGATGTGTGTAATGTCCTTAGGTTAGTTAGGTTTAAGTAGTTCTAAGTTCTAGGGGACTGATAACCTCAGAAGTTAAGTCCCATAGTGCTCAGAGCCATTTGAACCATTTGAACCATGACAGAAACAGAAGTGGAAGTCACGGCCAAGTAGGAACTCTATCACCAGTATATTCAACATCTCAACTTCAGATACAATCAGAAATATGTTCTGTATGACTTTATATGACGATTGGTTGACTAACAAAATAAAATTTCCGGTGTAAGGAGGCTTACTGGTGATAGAGTTCTTACTTGGCCGTGACTTCCACTTCCGTTTCTGTCATGGTCAATCCTGCGCACGATCGTTGCAAGTCAAGCAACGTAATTATGTAATCCTCTGGTTCTTGCCCGAATCGGGATTCTGATGGTGCCAAACGCCGAAACTCGTAAAAATTGATTAATAACTGAAGGTATACTGGATTCTAATTTTATCTGCGTTACAATTCCTTCACCTGCAACCAATTCGGCTAATTTTAGACTACGCATATTATTCACCACAGTCGTCTCTCTCCTGGATGTTTTTATGGCACACCTTTGTTTCCAACCTACACCATCCCTCCGCTTGTTTTAGCGAAGGGACATTATGTTTACTGGGGATTTGGAACTACAATAAAACCCCACGTTGTTCAATTCGTGTTACCAGACGTGAGATAGTCTGTTCATGCTTACTGAAAATGGTTGCCTGATGTGTGAATCAGAGCCAGACCTTAAGCAAACAAAGCTAGAATCAGTCCAACAGACTATTAAATTATACATGCAGCTGATACATGATTTTGTAGTAGTGGAGGATGCTCCACACTGAATGAGGATTCTCATTCTATGGAGGGGATTAAAGCCTGTTTAAAACATTCATTTTCTAGTTCATCTGAATCATCTTTCCTACCTGCCTCAACCCAATTCGAACTTTCGACTTCAGTTTGCAATCACTGAAATGAAATCACGTAATGGCAATCTGCATGAAATGGAAATAATGTAGGATGTGGAGATTTCTGTAGACTCGATTTTGTAATTGCTGAAATAAAATCACATAATGGCCATCTGCGCCAACTGTAAACGCTGTAGGATGTGGAAATTTCTGCGGATAGTGTTGCTTTATACTTACGCTGCTATGATGCTGCATGCATGTAAGGTCTAGAGAAAAAGTTGCTGCGTTGTAAAGATGATATCGAAAGCGCTGCTCTCTTTAGAGCTTAAACCGCATTTAGTCTCATATTATCACATAGGCAACAGTGTTGTGGCAATTCTTCGTACAACATATGAGGTGAAGAATACTGAATAACGTAATTTACCATTGCAGACAAAAATTTTCAGCAAAAAGGAGACTGGTGCGTAAGTTCGTAGCGTTTTGAACCACCATTTGATAACGTAATAAAAAGAAAATGATGGTTGGCCCTAAAAACAAATCTGGACCAAGACCTGTGCGAATGCTCAAAATGTAACGTTTTGCTTCTGGTGGCGTAAAAGTGTTTTGTGTTACGAACTGTATCCTAGGCATGGGTCCACCACATTTGGCATCTCTTGCTAACAATTGAGAAGCCATGCAGTCGCAGTATAAGAAAACCAACTAAGGAGACTGCGTCAAGTGTTGTTACTACGAAAACACTCATCTACTCTGCTTATTTCAGTAAGAACCTCTCTGAGTGGTTGGCTAGTAAGCCATCCGTATCGTACTTATTTTTATGTTGCGCCATCAAACGTTTACCTTCCTTGCTCGTTACCTTCTGTAGCTGAAAAGGCACTTTAAACCTGGACTGACGACGTCATTGTTAAACCAGTGCCTTTCTACAGGCGTGGGATCCAAAAATTGCCTGAGCGTCATCAGTTGTAGTTAGTGTGAGAGAATATATCGTTGATGATCAATTTCTCTGTTGTGTTTTTCTGTTATAGTAAGACTGAAATGAGAGCCAATGTAAAAATTTGCGCTACTCTAATATAAATGAATTACAATTTGCCATGGTAACCTAATGACGGAAGGCTATTTTAATAAACTAGATAGTATCCATAATACGATCCTGCACAAAACATCGTGCATTTATGGTATACTGTGTATTTTTGATCTCGATATTATCTATGTCAACGTGAACTCCTCTGTTCTCCCCAAGAAGGATTTCAGTACTACCGCTAAAGTATGTAAATCTGGTAATGAAAGAAACCCAGTTAAGACCTAATTCAGAGCCACACATAAACCAATTAAACTGTGTATTCACCAAGAACTAAATATTAAGTAGGTATAAGCAGAAAACTACGAACTTCCCTGAATCAAATAATATATTTTACAAGTCAGTATTATACCTTAAGTTGTAACAATTAAGATTATTTATTGAAAATAAACATGGAAACAGAAAAGATTGTAACAACTACAGAGGTATCTCTTTAATCAGCGTCGTGGGTAAAATCTTCTCAGGTATTGTTGAAAGGAAAGTGCGAGTATTAGTTGAGGACCAATTGGATGAAAATCAGTGTGGGTTTAGTCCTCTTAGAGGTAGTCAGGACCAGATCTTTAGCTTACGGCAAATAATGGAGAAGTGTTACGACGAGTGAAACAGGGAATTGTACGTATGCTTTATAGATCTAGAAAAGGCATATGGCCGGCTTCCTAGGAGGAAGTTATTGTCTGTCCTACGAGATAATGGAATAGGAGGAAAACTTTTGCAAGCAATTAAAGTTCTTTACATGGATAGTCAGGCAGCAGTTAGAGTTGACGGTAAATTGAGTTCATGGTTCAGAGTAGTTTCAGGGGTAAGACAAGGCTGCAACCTGTCTCCACTGTTGTTCATATTATTTATGGATCATATGTTGAAAACAATAGACTGGCTTGGTGGGATTAATATATGTGAACACAAAATAAGCAGTCTTGCATATGCGGATGACTTAGTTGTGATGGCAGATTCGACTGAAAGTTTGCAAAGTAATATTTCAGAGCTAGATCAATGTAAGGACTATGGTATGAAGATTAGCATCTCCAAAACGAAAGTAATGTCAGTGGGAAAGAGATATAAACGGATTGAATGCCAAATAGGAGGAACAAAGTTAGAACAGGTGGACGGTTTCAAATACTTAGGATGCATATTCTCACAGGATGCCAACATAGTGAAAGAACTGGAAGCTAATGCAGTGAGTGCTCAGCTACGAACTACTCTCTTCTGCAAGAAGGAAGTCAGTACCAAGAGGTCGTGCGGTAGCGTTCTCGCTTCCCGCGCCCGGGTTCCCTGGTTCGATTCCTGGCGGGGTCAGGGATTTTCTCTGCCTCGTGATGACTGGGTGTTGTGTGATGTCCTTAGGTTAGTTAGGTTTAAGTAGTTCTAAGTTCTAGGGGACTGATGACCATAGATGTTAAGTCCCATAGTGCTCAGAGCCATTTGAACCATTTCAGTACCAAGACTAAGTTATCTGTGCACCGTTCAATCTTTCGAACAACTTTGTTGTATGGGAGCGAAAGCTGGGTGGATTCAGGTT
This sequence comes from Schistocerca americana, assembly GCF_021461395.2. NCBI lineage: Eukaryota > Metazoa > Arthropoda > Insecta > Orthoptera > Acrididae > Schistocerca > Schistocerca americana. The sequence goes on along the minus strand of NC_060126.1, from coordinate 434,800,582 downwards.
ACCTTATCAATAAGGTTGAGGCTACGGATATGAAAATAGCTAGGATGATCGCAGGTACTAGTAGATGGGAACAATGGCAGGAGGGTGTCCACAATGAGGAAATCAAAGAAAAACTGGGAATGAACTCTATAGATGTAGCAGTCAGGGCGAACAGGCGTAGATGGTGGGGTCATGTTACACGCATGGGAGAAGCAAGGTTACCCAAGAGACTCATGGGTTCAGCAATAGAGGGTAGGAGGAGTCAGGGCAGACCAAGGAGAAGGTACCTGGATTCGGTTAAGAATGATTTTGAAGTAATAGGCTTAACATCAGAAGAGGCACCAATGTTAGCACTGAATAGGGGATCATGGAGGAATTTTATAAGGGGGACTATGCTCCAGACTGAACCCTGAAAGGCATAATCAGTCTTAAATGATGATGATGATGATTGAAAATATCAAGAAAATATCAGGTGAATTTGGCAGGGTAGTTCTGAACCAGTCCAGCAATTACTCTGATGGTCACATAATTGCCAAATGTATTCTGCACTGTTGCGAATTCTCCATCAGGATAGTGCCAAGAAGACATGTTTGCACAGGCAACGTGTTTCTTGAGCTGGATAGCACTGGGGAGGTCGCAATTTGAAGAAGCCAGCCAAAGTGTTGACTGGGAGCCGAAATACCTAAAGTTGCAGGCCTGTGAGGCTTACTCGCATTTCTGTGAGTGTGATTTGGGTCTAAAGAGAAGTTAGGAATAATATATATACGCACTGACTGCAGTTCGAACATCATAGAAAATCTACAAGGGGAATTATCTAGGTGGCTGTCTTCTTCAGTAAGTGTTGTAGCTATGTTTGTTTTTCTGTCTTAACCCTTGGCATGTGTTGACGTAATGGTACTACGGCAGTTGTTGGAGACGGGAATTTGCCAAGGACGTAATATTACGACTCAACAGTTGCGAGGATTTTCCGCTATGTCGGATGTGTTTTTACGGCTCCCGGAGTAATGTGTTACGTCTGTACTTACGTAGATTTCTGTGGCAGTATCACTTCTTTAATTATTGTTTCTTGCTTCGCAGGCGTTAGCTCACGTTCGAGATCTCTCTTTTTCGTGTGTTTTGTGTGCTTCTATGTTGATTTTGTGTTCTAAATCTCCAGTGAAGAAAAGCAACGTTTTGAGAAAATGATTTAGAAAGTCTACAGATGATGAACAGGAACTATTTGATGACGGTTCAGATTACACGGTATGTGAAAATTGTAGTAATTTTAGGCTTTTTTGAAGATGAGTTGCTGCATACGATTGTCATATTATTTTCACAGATTGTGTTGTTGAACGATGCTCCTCCAGGTACATCAGGAAATTAATGTGAACATAGTCCAATGAATATAATGTTGGACTGTGATCTAAATGCAAACTGTGACGATTACTGTTAAACTGGAGTTTCATTTACTTATTCCAGATTTAACACTAGCAATAGCAAAATACTTGTATTTAAAGTAGAGAGTTTGATTAACCTGAACTTTTTTTTTAATGCTAACTAACTACATATAAGCACACACGTATTATAACTTAAAAAAGCAGATATTTTGGCCAGTCCATAGGTAATAACAACTGTCCACGAGACCACCACTGTAAGTTTTGAGCATACTGGATGCCAAGAATGACGTTCGTCGCAAGTGATTTTTAGTATCACCAGGGGCTACTAACATTATGAGTAAATAATATTCTTTTGATATTGCACACTTAAAAACAGGTTGCATTAAGGATGCCTTCATTGGCATCACGCCTGATACGGAGGTGACAGTGGTTTATAACTGATTACTTGTTTATTCTCTCGTTGTGGGCCAATGCGACGCGTAAATGAAAAGACAACAGAACGCTGATTACAAAATACAAACATCCACAAAGAAAATTTCGTAATCTGCCAAAAACACTTAGTTTCAAATTAGAAAAGCAGGCAGCGCAATAAAATCTTGCAGGACGTTCACAAAAGAGGACTCAAAAAGCCGGGAAGAAAATGAAACAATTAAAAGAGTGCAGTGCAAGTTCGATTCCAGCTTGTGGTAAGATGAAAGGAGTAGCAGTTGTGATGAGAATATGGAACAAGGAGCACAAAACAGTACCTCAATGGGAGTAGCAGTTGTGATGAGAATATGGAACAAGGAGCACAAAACACTACGTCAATGCCTCAGATGTGACATCCTTAAAAGAAACTGTCATTTAGTCTGTGAAAACCAGGGAAACGAAAGTATCATCTTCTCGTAACGATTATAATATAGCTACTGGTGATGCTTTGTCGATAAAAACGAAGAGGGCCTGATGAGAATGAGCTTCTCAATTTTCAGACAGCGTAAGACAGAGAGGAACTGGAAGAGGTTCACCTAGATGAGCGTGGAACGAAATCTATTTTCAACCCCTCGCAGCTGGCGAATTTTGCTCTTAGTTTATTTCCTGGTTGTTTCACACTGTCGGTGCTTGTAGGCCAACAGAAGATTCGTGTGGGAATTACCGGAGAACAGGTGTTAGAACAGACTGCTACGTTGTATGCTGTGGTACTTGTTGTCGTATCTGACCCAGTGGACAACGCTAATTGTAATTTCATTTCGTCGTGGGTGCTATTTAAACGGCTTAATAAGGCTTTCAAAATGGCTCCTGCGCACATTAAATTGTTCCCTGACTCTACTCCTCATTGGCTCTTACATAACTGAAAAAAAGTGTGCGTCACATAACTAGGGCAATATCAGAACTCGAAGACTTACAGCTCACTCTTGCAGTCCCCTTAGAACAACTAGAACAAGTCGAAAATTGGTGGGACAAATATTGTACATTATTTGATGTTTATGAAATAAATTAATCACTTCTAGATCAAACCTAATTGATTGTATCCGCAAGTTTAACCGTGTTGAAATCGCCCTTACTCTGTAATAGACGCCACGTAGGTGTCACGGTAGATCTCTTCGTGTCGTTTTAGACACTTACTTTGGTAACTCAAAATCGTAACGTTTAGTATCCGCCACACACTACTATCGTCCTTGCGGGCTCAGTGCGGTGCAGCATGCCATTACAGGAAATTATCGGTGCTCCCAGATCAACTCCCTGCGCTTTGGTACTGTTGAGATAGTTTATATACAGTTCAATAGTCTTGGAGCTAACCCGCCAGGCGAGGATAAACAAGCCATGCCACCGTCAACTCCGTAATAGTCAAATTACCTCCGCATATGTCCCAAATTCTCACTAATAAACCGGAAATACGTATCGCAGCCACTCTCTACTTAACCCCTAACTACCGCTCTGCAGTTCCATCAGAAAGAGAATTTTTCCGTGTTTCTGCAGAAGAAATGTAGCTCGTCCAATCCATATGGATCGCAAATGTCTGTCTTGAGAAACCAAAATACTATCGAAATTAATCATACAGTCTTGCTTCCCTTGCATACTGGGAGTTGATCCGGATTCACCGATAAATTTCTCCTAGAGTTGCATAACTGTGTCGTGCAGTTAAATGGCGTGCTGCATCCCACAGGAGCTGCGGTGGCAAGAGTAGTGGGTGGTGGCGAACATTCCACACCACGACCTCTGCTTATCAAAGTCCCTAAAACGACTCGAAGAGATATTCAGTGACGCCTTTTTAGCGTTTTTTTCTCTGTATAATGGCCATTTCAAAATACGAACACTTAAGAAGACAGTGAATTAGGTTTGACATAGAGAATTTTCAATGTATTTAATCATACTCGTGTCACCTAAGTCTGTGGCCTCATCAATTTTTGACTTATTTAAGATATTACATGATGATGTGAAGAGTGAAGTGTCTAGTCTACGTGAATATTTGGCCGTATTTATGTGGCCCCCTATTTTCACTTAAGAAGCCGAAGAGAAACAGTGTCAGGCATCATGTTTATGTCCACAGGACCTACCTTCAAAGCGTTATTAATTCTTCCCAATAGTCTCCAACATGAAATGAAATTACAATTATTAGCGTTGTCTTCTGAGTCTGTTTCGGCCGCAAGTACCGTAGTATGCAACGCAGCAGTCTGTTATAACAATTACCGTTCGGTTGTTCTCATATGCCCTTCTGACAGCCTGCAGTCGTCGATAGTGTGAAACAACCAGAAAATAACTTATGAGCCAAATGCGTCTACTTGTAGGAGCAGCATCCTGAATCTGTTACACACTCGCCTAGGTGAACATCTTCCAGATACGTTGATTTCTCTCCATCGCAAATTGTCTGAAAATTGAGAAGCACATTCATCAGGGGCTTTTCATTTTTATTGACGAAACATCGCCAGCAGTTATATTGTAATCGTTATGAGTAGATCTTCCCTTTCGTTCCTCTGGTTTTCATACACTGAATGACAGTTTCGTTTAAGTATGTCACATCTGAGGCATTTCTGTTAGTGTTTTGTTTTCCTTGTTCCGCATTGTCATCACAGCTCATGTTATCAGAAGAGAACCTACACTGCACTCATTCATTTATTTCATTTTCTTCATGGCTTTCTTAGTCCTCTTTTTGGGCCATTGCGCAAGATTTCCTTTCACAGTTTGCTTTTCTGGTTTGTAGCTATATGTTTTTCGCAGCTTCTGAAATGTCTGTGTATATTCACTTGTTTTGTAAGCAGTGTTATGTTGTCTTTCAATCTGTGCTACTATAAAGGGTATAATCAACTGTCCTTACCTCTGGGTCTTATGTAGTCTGCAACGCTTTCAAACGCAATGTGCATGATTTACATATTCTCTCGTTCGTTACATGCGAACTACTGCATGGGGGCTTAATTATATAAATATGAAATGCAAATACTTTTAATTTTTTTTTTAGTAGTTGTCTGTCCGGTTACGCAGTCTCGTAAACGGTTGGCCCTGACTGGTTTTAGTACGCAATCTGACTGCATAGAATAACAACAAAGAATGAAAGAAAATTTCCGTTAACACAATTAATTAATTAAGTCCCCAGAACTATAAAACCTACGAAACCAAAACACAAGTGTAATTGTTCTGTGTGTGGAAGTGTGATTCAACGTACACATCTGGCACGGTTCTTCTTCAATAAGACAAGAAATTTTAAATACCATTTATACTGAAGTAATTAAAAAAAATAGAAATACTATAATTGCGCAAGAAAACCAGAATTACACCCTAATACAAGAACACAAGCCAGATGCTTTGTTGACTGAACCTGTAATGACACATTATTTAAGACATTGAAATAATAAAAAGAATAGGGAATTTTTTTTTTTTACCTTCATATATATTGACGAAAAGCACTCGGATCATTACAATATCTCCATTCGAACAACATCTGCTGTCTAGCCCATCAAACAACTGCATAAAACATGGAACAAGCACTCCCTACTACAACATCTCAACACCGACTCACTACTACCACATCTCGACAAGCACTCTCCACCACGACTTCTCGACAAGAACTTTTCACTACGACATCTCAGCAAGCACTGCCTACTACGAGTTCTCGACAAGCACTGCCAGTGGAGGCGACGGAATAAAACTCTTTGGCGCAATCTCTGGCGCTGTGGCTCAGTGTAGCCACCTTTCATATGCCCTTCCTCCTCGGGCCAGAATTTGATGGTATTTTTGCCAGCATTGGTGTTGAAAATACCACCAAATTCGTCCACAAAAATACAGACAAAAATAAAAGATAATATTAATACGTAAAAATCACATAATTAGATAAAATTTTGGCTTTGCACTGACCTTTCAATAACCTAATATATAAAATACAGTATGCAATACAAATTCTTTCATACATGTGACTTTACATAATAATTTACACAATACACAAAAAATCAGAGTATACAAATGTTCACAAAAAATGCTTTCAATGATTAAAAAAAACAAGTAGTTGATAGTTCCAGCAGTAGCACCCAGCAATGGTCAACAGGTGCAAATACCAACAAGTGACATCATTTTAGTAGAAGTAGTTCCATCAGTGGCACCCAGCAATGTTGAACAGGTGCAGACACCAACAAGTGACATCTTTCAGCAGAAGCAGTTCCATTAGTGGCACCCAGCAATGTTGAACAGGTGCAGACACCAACAAGTGACATTTTCAGTATAAGCAGTTCCATCAGTGGCACCCAGCAATGTTGAACAAGTGCAAACACCAACAAGTGACATCATTTCAATAGAAGCAGTTACATCAGTGGCACCCAGCAGTGTTGAACAGGTGCAGACAGCAACAACTGACATCATTCAGCAGAAACAGTTCCATTAGTAGCACCCAGCAATGTTGAGTAGGTGCAGACACCAACAAGTGACTTCATTTCAGTAGAAGCAGTTCCATCAGTGGCACCCAGCAATGTTGAACAGGTGCAGACACCAACAAGTGACATCATTCAGCAGAAACAGTCCATCAGTGGCACCCAGTAATGTTGAGCAGGTGCAGACACCAACAAGTGACATCATTTCAGTAGAAGCAGTCCATCAGTGGCACACAGTAATGTTGAGCAGGTGCAGACACCAACAAGTGACATCATTTCAGTAGAAGCAGTTCATCAGTGGTACCTAGCAATGATGAGCAGGTCCAGACAGCAGTCCATAATATTCACTATCACTAATCACACTGTTCATCAGAGTTTATAAGCAGAAATTAAACATGTCCTAGTGGCACCAATCATGTAGAAAAAGTGCAAGTAGCAGTCCATAATATTCACTATCACTAATCACACAGTTCAGGCATGAACAATAGTTTGAATGCACACACAACTGCTTTTACAAAATTATTGTCAATGCTCTTACACTAAACATACAAATTATAAGAAACACACAAATGATATCAGATAATTGTCATCTTAACTATTACAAATGCACAAATATCAGTAAACCTATAATATTTATGAGTGTCAGTGCAAGCCACTACAAACAAGTAAGATAATATTTAGGAGATAGGTCGGTACCAATTTGGGATTGGGAAAGGAAAACACACAAAACACACTCACTCATCTTTCGTCCACATTAGTGCTACTGTGTAATTGAATAGTGTTAACTGTGTAAATGCAATTCTGCCAAAATTTGATGTTCATCATGTGTATCAAGTAGTAGTGGCAGCAATGTATAACAGTCAATAATAGTTAGTCAACGTCGTAGTCATCATGTCAAGGCCAATGTTTGCCAAGCCAAATCAAAATGTACGGTTGCTGAACAACTGTCAGTGAGCCAAGATATGCAATTACTTCATCTCTCCAAAAAAAAGTATATACTGCTTAGTGATTTAACAAAGTGTGTGTGTAGACAATCTTCCTTCTACTTGAGTGTTCTAGTCTGCCATCTTCATCCTCCTTGTTCCATATAAACCAACAAAAAAAATATGCTCCTCACTTATCTTACCTCTTATCCACCAAAACTCCAATAATCATCAGCATCACATTATCTCAATACTTCAATAATACCTCTTACGTCGATACATATAAAACTTATCATCAATATCATTTACTTTACTTCTTGTCCACCAAAACTCCAATAAAAACCAACTTCACATGATCTCAATACCTCAATAATACCTCTTCAATACGTCGATACATATAAACCTTATTACCAATATCATTTCACTTCCATAACAACTCTTTCCTCTAGTCAGTCTCCTCGAACAAGTACAGACAAAATCCTAGTGCAAACTTCAATTCATCATCCCATACAATCCGAAGACACAATGTCCACACACAACCTCTGTGTAATCCATCTGACCCATATCTTCTACTCATTATGAATTATAAAATACATTTTGGTTACCTTGTCCATCATTAAATAAAAGAAATGCATACATGACCTCTAACAGACTTTAGTTCGAATAACTCTCAGTAATGAAGTACGATTACGGAGTGTGAATGATCATAATATTTCACAGTGTGTACACCACTTCAAGAAAAATAGCAAAGCAGAAACATATATGTGGAGTATTTCTTGTGTCAAGTGTCACTTCCTATTTGAATTGCTCAGGAAGAATGCAGTGTAATAACTGTCAATGGTCTAACCCTAGTGTTGGTATGTCATGTCGTTAGCTTCCTTCCTGTTAGCATAGATTTATACAGCTTCCATAAAACCTCCAGCTCATGTGGCTTCTATAAAGTTTCTTGTACTAATGTCGTTCGTCGAATTATAGCAGTTCATTTTCTTATCTTAAAAATATCAGGCACTGAGCGAAAGCAAAACATGCAATAGCGAGTAAATATACCAGTAGAGAACAGAATGTCAACAAGTGGATGCAGCACAATTCCTACAACGAGGCTCTGCCAAGCAAACAATCTATAATTAATACCGTAGTGTGACCTAAACTCTACGTTTGTAGACAGTATATCAGCATTTCTATATACCAAATTAAAGAGTAGTTATGACAACAAACAGAAATGTATAAATATGCAATCCATACGCAAAGCAGCAAATATATGTCTCACATAATAAACAGGTCATTATCATCATATCAGCATAAGCAAATAAATGTTCGTGTGTCATCTTAATAAGTAAACATGAAGGCGCAAGCAGATAAATCACAAAGTATAACTTACATTCATAACCATATCAGCACAATTAATCAGTTGACAATTACAATTTAAATAAATAAGCACAGCAGGCACATAATAAGAAAATATGACATCAGAGAAAAAGCAGTGCAGCCAAGCGATGCATAATATATACAAATAACAACCCTGTTCATTAATCAATCATTGTCAAAATCAGTTAACGTACGCAAGCACGTCGCTTCACAAGTAAATTCATAGAACGTGAAATTAGCACAAAGTATGAATCACGTAATCGCGAGCAGCAAATTACGTCTAAAGTACGCACCTAAGTGGAAATACGTTACCTGAAAAATGAACTCAATTAATAGTTACCTTTTTAGTTTATTACTTTCTTCTTCGAAATTACATTCTTCCTGAAATTTTCTCGATAGCAGGTCGTCTTAACGTCGGACACACACAGAATTTACGTGAAGGTCTTAAATATTTTATACAACCGTATCCTGAAAAATACTGAACGTTAATAACATAATTTATCAAGTCACTATAACTTTATACTGAATTTAATCGGAGAAATTAGACTGTGTATTTGTTTATGGCTGTCAGTGCATTCGCACTGAGCGCTCGATCAGCTGTAGGCGCGTGACGTGGGAAGTGATTGTTTGCGGTCAACGACTGCCTTGTGCGGCACGCAGACTTGACTGTTGCTTTGAGTATGTGCCGCCGCCAAAACACGGCGCGGTATCCTTGTCCTCTCCGCAAGTTTACGTATAACTGTTGGTTTCTCGAAAGTATGTCATTCCACAAAAATTTTAACGTTAGATATATGATGTATTCCCTTAAAGCGCCGAGATTTAAGAGTTTCTACTTCGACAGTGTTATCATGAATAATTTTGCGAATTCTATGTGGACCGTTGTAAAGCAGAAAAAATTTGCGACACAATCCCTTTCCTTTGTGAGACAGACGATGAGACTTAATTAACACCTTTTGGCCAACTGACAAGATTTTTAAACGACCAGGCCGTTTAGCTGTTTTCTCTCTTCTAGCAGCCGCAGATGCAATATTTTGCAGAGCCAGGTTGACAACTTCAGAATGCCGCAGTTTCCGTGAAGGCGGAAAAGGAACGATTTCAGAAATGCGATTTGTCGGTGCTTTGTTTTTTAATATCAGTATAGGCGGTAAAGAAGTTGAATCATTAGGGAGTTCATTCAGAATGTTTTGAAAAATATGAAGATACTGAGCCCACGTTCTGTGATTCTGATGACAATAAAGTCGACACAATTTATTGATTTCTTTCATCCATCTCTCTGAAGCGTTAGATTGAGGGTGAAATAGTGAAATGAAAATTGGTTTAATCTTCCGACGCCGTAGAGTACGAAGCCAAATTTTAAAGTGAAACTGTGATCCATTATCTGATATAACCTTATCAACATGACCCACTTCTTTAAGAAAATGTTTGATGAATGCATTAGATACTGAACGAGCTGTTGCGTTGCGTAAAGGTGTAATACACACATATTTTGATGTTAATTCCACTGCTACGAAAATGTACGCAAAACCATTAGTAGAACGAACCACTGGACCGAACAAATCGACTGCAGCCATCTCCTTTAATTTCGCTGGAATGATAGGAAACAACGGTGCTCTGTGAGAAATAGTTGGCGGCTTAGCCTTTTGACATAATTTGCATTTGGCAAGAACAGATCGAATACGTTTTTCCATATTACTGAAGTAGCAATTTTCTCGTAATTTATGAAAGCATTTTCTGGGATCAAAGTGTGCATAACTGAAATGTGTGTACCAAATCAATTTATTGACCCACTCATCAGGAATACAAACTAACCAAACAGAGTTGTCGACCGATTTTCGTTTAAAAAGAATATCATTGCGAAGTAAATAATACTGTCTAATCGCTACGCTTTCCTTTTTCCTCCACTTCTCCTTAATGTCCTTCCAGGTTGGATCCTTATTTTGCTCCTTAGCGATGTCCTGGAGCGAAGACAAAATAAAATTCTCAAACGCAACACCCTGAATATACATCAAACAATAATTGTTTTCCTTGCAGTCCTCTTCAGCACTTTGTTTCAAATCCATAGGTGCACGTGATAAAGCATCAGCAATAATATTTGAAGAACCCTGTATGTAAACAATACTAAAATCAAATTCCTGTAGATACAACGCCCATCGTGACAATCTGTCATGAGTTAATTTTGTTGACATAAGAAATTCCAGAGCTCGATGATCGGTGTAAACCTTAGTATGTCTGGCATACAAAAATGTTCGAAATTTTGTGAAAGCCCAAACAACAGCCAAAGCTTCAAGTTCCGTAATCGAATAATTCTTTTCGGCTTTAGAGAGAACACGACTTCCAAATGCAATAGTCTTCTGTACTACAACGCCGTTTTCTTCTATCTCTTGAAATAAATGTGCCCCTAGGCCTTTGTATGATGAGTCCGTTGCCAAACAAAAATCTTTAGATAAATCCGGATGTGAAAGAAGTGGAGCAGCAACCAAAGCATCACGAAGTCGTTCAAATTCTGACTGCTCTTCCTCATCCCAACACCAATTAGAATTCTTTCCAGATAGTTCACATAAACGAGGTGTGGTCAAATCGTCCAATCTAACAAAGCGTCTAAGAAAATTACAGACACCAAGGAAACTACGAACATCACGTTTTGTGGTAGAAACAGCTTAATTACGAATAGCGTCTAATTTCTCTGGATCAGGAAGAATACCTTCTGTAGAAATAATGTGACCAAGAAATTTCACCTGAGAACGACCAAATTCAGATTTTTCCAAGTTCACTGTAATGCCAACTCTTGCAAAAATACGTAATAATGAATCCAAAATTTTGTTATGCTCACTCCAAGAACGTTTGGCAATAAGAATATCGTCAACATATGAAGTGATATTGTCACGAAGATAAACAGGTAAAATTTCGTTTAAACTACGAATGAATGCTGCAGAAGATACAGTAAGTCCAAACGGTAATTTCCAAAACTGGTAACAGTTACCAAAGGCTAAAAAGGCAGTATATTTTCTACAATCAGGGTGGAGTTCTATTTGCCAAAAACTTGCGCGCATATCAATCGTGGATAAAACTTTAATTCCATGGAAATGTTGAAGAAGTTCATCTAAATTTTGTGGACGGTCAGTTTCAGGGATGATGATATTATTTATCTGTCTGGAATCCAGAACCAAACGAATTGACCCATCCTTTTTAAGAACGACGTGTAATGGGCTGGTGTAAGGACTGACTGCTGGCTCAATAATGCCTTGATTTAACATGTACTGAAGTTCACTCTTAACCTTGTCTCTGTAAGCCAAAGGAATAGCGTACGTTTTCCCCCGAAATGGTGTGTGTTCTTTTACTTTAAATAAATATTGTAAGCATTGTATAGTTCCTGTGTGATGACTAAATACTGTACCATGTGAATTCAAAATTTGGTGCAGTTCTTCTCTTGCAACGTCATCTGGCACTTCAGCTTTCTTAACCTATTCATTAATTAATTCTTCGCTATAAATTATATCATCCATCGCGTCTCTGTATCTATTGTCGTTGTCATGAATAAACACACTGTCGTCATAATGCTCAACGACAACATCAGAAGTAAGAAACCTTAAACATTTTGTATCTGATTCAGATCTTGTTAAACGCTCGAAAAATTTCAAACATTTCGGCATTCCGGCAACAGTCAAATTCACACTTCCTTCTTTAAAGTTCAAAATTGCCTTATGTGTGTTAAGAAACTCCATACCTAATATAATTTGTGTACTGAGTAATGGAACAATAATAAAATTAGCAGAAAATTCGTATCCTTGACAAATGAAATTTAGGTTGGTCTGTTGTTTGACTTCCACACTTTTTCCAGAAATAGATCCTCGAATTGTAGTTTTAGAAACAGGTAAAACAGGACAAGCAATAGTTCTTACACATATACGAAAAACTGATTCACTAATGACATTCAGTGGCCTCCCAGAATCTAAAACTGCAGTGAACTTATTCTTACCCACACATACTTCAATAACAGGATGTAAAAATGCGTCTACATTATTTTCCTTTTCGTCTAGCAAAATGTCTCTCATGTCTTCCAGGCGTACGTAGTGTAAAGTCGTAGTGTCATTACTTTCTGAACCGTCTATATTGCTGCCAGAAGCCGTAGCTACAAGTCATTGTCGATTGCTTGCGTCACGTCTTTGATTATTCGCGTCATTTCGCGGATCAATTTCTACAATATGCACTTGTCTCTCTGAAGCTCTGTCACGTGGAGGATGCCAATTAGGTCTCTCCTGTCTGTTAGATGCAAATTCTTGGTTGTGTCTGTTATTAAAATTTCTATTTTCCTGTCTATCTGCTTGACTGCTTCTTGTGTAATTTCGACTGTCACTTCTGAAATTATTGTTGTATGTACTACCCTGGTTATTTCTGTAGTAAGAATTTCTATTACTGTATGAATAATTTCTGTCTTGATGATACCGATTACTGTTTCCGTATGATTGATCATTCCGGTACGAATTACCGTTATTATAACTGTCTGTGTAATTTCTGTTAGAACACCTGTTATTGTCATAAGGCTGGTATCTATTGTCCTGTCTGTTTCGTCTGTCATTCTCAAAATGACACATATAACGTCCGTTCCGATCACTATCCCTTTTCTCTGAAAATCTATTGTGATTACCGTTACTGAAAAAATTACAAGTAGTCCCGTCGTCGTTATCATACTCGAGTTCTTGTAGCAAAGTCTTAAAAGTCTCAATGTCGTCTTTACATCTTCCGGCTAAAGCAATTTGTCTTATGGATTGTGGCTGCTTAGTTAAACAAATGCGAATTAATTCAGTCGGGCTATAAGGGTTGGACAGGAACTGATTCTTTCGAATCATGTCTTCAAAGAATTCTGCCGGCGTGCGGAACTCAGACTGTTTAAAATTACGCTGCATAATAAGACTATGTTTGACTCTGTCTTGCGTGTTTTCGGACCAATATGCCGATAGAAATGCATGATAAAAATCATTTAGATTTTTACAATTTCTAATAAGTGCGCGCATGCGCGTCGCCGGTTCGTTTTCTAAAGATCCACACATAAATTCCAGTTTGCGACTTAGTGGCCAATTTGGTGGAAGTGCGTACATAAATTGATCTAACCATGAACATGGATGTATGTCATTCTTAGAATTGCGAAAGATCTTAAATTTCCGAACAGTCAAAAAGTGTTTATAGTCAAAGTTTTCGCCTCGTGGCGACAAAGACCTACCGCGTCTGTCCCAGTCCCAATGTCGATTATTGTCAAGTTCGCGCGCCTGGCGCTCTCTTGTTGCATCCCGTAAATGAAACAAATTATTTTCTTCAAACCCCTCTCCTATCTGTGATTCTAAATTTCTTCTGCTATCTTTTCCTACGATTTCGCCTTCAATTTGTTTGACTTGCTTTCGTAATGCCTCAACTTCCCTTTTAACGCGTTCATTAAATTGTCCCTGATTTTCAACATGTTTATTTATGTTCTGATACTCTTCAGTTTCTGCAAATGGTAATGGAGCTGTATCATCCGAATCTCTGTCCCCATTTAAGCTAAGACTTGTGAATTTATCTGAAATCTCCTCAACTCTTTCCGATAAATCACCTATTTGTTCTTTCAGTTTATTTACGTCTTCTGTAAGTGTCGCGACTCGGGTTTCAGTATTGACACATTTATTAGTTAACTGTTCATATTGTTGTGTTAGATTATTTAATCTATCATTTGGTACGGATTCCTCGATTCTCTCAAATATTTCCTCCTTGTCGTGTGCACGTTGTAAATTTAACTCTGAAAATTTTTGTACTATCACGCGATCTCTTTCTTCCTGTTCTCTATCCTGTTCCCTTTGTCTAATCTCTACTGCAATTAATCTATTATTGTGAGAATCCAAAATCGGTTGTACTTCTTCTCTAATTTCTTTCTTTAATTCATCCTTCATGTTTTTGAAACATGTCCCTATTCGTGAATCTAACCGTGTTTCCATTGTTTCCATCTCTGTTTTAATTGTTCCTATTTGTGATCCCAACTGTGATCCCAGTGAGTCTAACCGTGTTTCCATTGTTCCCATATCAGTTTTAATTTCAGATCTCAAAGTTCCCATCTCTGTTTTAAATTTAGATCCCAACTGTGATCCCAGATTTAATATTGCACCCATCAACTGCTCCATATTAACTGGTTCGAAATTCTTTTCGCTCCTAACATTTCCCGCTAAACCAGCTTCGTTCATCATAGCTGTAAAGCTATCTGTGTTCGATACTATTCCAGAGTCTTCTGGCGTTAATCTCGTATTCTGAAAATGTTTTGATTGTGAAAAATTTTGAACTGGTTCTGGACTATTTTCCCTGCTTATTAAATTGTTTTCTACTTCATTATTCATGATACTGTTTTCCTCTGTTGGCGAGTTCGCCATGTTAACAATTTCGTCATTCTCACTATCCATCATTTTTGCCTTTTTCATCGATCGCGTAATCATTTACAAAACATACAAAACTCGTCACTATATGAAAATTACACACAATGACACTTTATCTCCAACAATACCATTCACACGAAATGTTTCCTTCAAACACGATTAACGAGCAATTGAAATAATTGCACTAAATTGTCAAACCCGTAGACAAGACATCAAAAATTAAATTTTGCAAAATACCATTAGAAGAATGACAATTACCAAATCTACACATGCAATATAGACTACAATTACTAAACTACAAATTACTACAACAATACTACTGTCTACTATTTTTACAATCAGAAGAATTCCAAGGGACGATCCGAAGCAGCGGTCACCACGTGCATGGGGGCTTAATTATATAAATATGAAATGCAAATACTTTTAATTTTTTTTTTTTAGTAGTTGTCTGTCCGGTTACGCAGTCTCGTAAACGGTTGGCCCTGACTGATTTTAGTACGCAATCTGACTGCATAGAATAACAACAAAGAATGAAAGAAAATTTCCGTTAACACAATTAATTAATTAAGTCCCCAGCAACTATAAAACCTACGAAACCAAAACACAAGTGTAATTGTTCTGTGTGTGGAAGTGTGATTCAACGTACACATCTGGCACGGTTCTTCTTCAATAAGACAAGAAATTTTAAATACCATTTATACTGAAGTAATTAAAAAAAATAGAAATACTATAATTGCGCAAGAAAACCAGAATTACACCCTAATACAAGAACACAAGCCAGATGCTTTGTTGACTGAACCTGTAATGACACATTATTTAAGACATTGAAATAATAAAAAGAATAGGGATTTTTTTTTTTTTTTACCTTCATATATATTGACGAAAAGCACTCGGATCATTACAATATCTCCATTCGAACAACATCTGCTGTCTAGCCCATCAAACAACTGCATAAAACATGGAACAAGCACTCCCTACTACAACATCTCAACACCGACTCACTACTACCACATCTCGACAAGCACTCTCCACCACGACTTCTCGACAAGAACTTTTCACTACGACATCTCAGCAAGCACTGCCTACTACGAGTTCTCGACTAGCACTGCCAGTGGAGACGACGGAATAAAACTCTTTGGCGCAATCTCTGGCGCTGTGGCTCAGTGTAGCCACCTTTCACTACTTGTCCAACAGAAAGAATGAACAGGAGCTTTTTTGTAGGAAAATTAATGTAATTAATTTTTGTAGTGGGATGCGTTTCCGCTAGAGGCCATAGTTTTCGAATTGTTCAAGAAAAACGTACGAAAAGACCTTAAAATGCGTTTTTCTAGAATATCTCAAAAACCGTGGTCTCCAGCGAAAACGTATCCCGGCACAAAACTTAACTACATTAAATTTCCTACAAAAAGGTCCTGTTCATTTGTTCTGTATGACTAACCTGTAATGACAGAGATAATACGTGGTATACGTGGTATTTGAAGGCATTGTGGGCTGCATAAAACCCAGCATAGGGGCAACTCAATCACCTTGTTTGTTAGAGATGGTGCCAATGAAATCGGTCTCAAGAAAAACTGTTTTAAGTATACAATATTAAAGAATGTTATCTACTCATAGTGGTAATAGTGTCTATACCAACAAAAAAGCGAATCGTTTCCAGTAGATGAGCTTTTTATTTTGCAGTCGGCTTATGCTTCAGAGAGAAGAACGAAAGTATATACAACAGCTACTGAAGGAGAGAACTTCTCAAGTAGTCTCCCGTGCTCTTTTCTCATGATGTTCCAATGCAAATCATAGTTACAAAAATGCGAATAAAATCTATTGGCCTATACTTTAGATACCTTGGTTCCCAATCGATGCGGTGAATGCCAACGCTGCCGCATCTTCGAACTGCAAGCTTCCCAAGCGTTACATTGCAGAATACGTTCTACAACTATGTGAAAATTCATTCACTTCGTGATATGGTTCCAAATTATCCTGTGAAATTCACTTTTCCTGTCATTTCCGGTAAATAAAGAAGATTCTCACTTAAAGTGTAACATTGGGTTACTAAGTTTATGGTTTGACTGCAGAAAGGTTGTTCCATACAGAATCGAAAACTAATCTCATATTTTACATTGTGAGTTATTTACATTATTAATCACTACAGCAACGAAAGCATACTACAGGAGGAAACCGACTCCCTAGCTAAACGATAATTTAGCAACTTTGTGAGGCAAGATATGCACTAACTCTAGGCTCCAGTCTCACTGGAGACCTGGCCTATTTGTCATGTTTTTACCTCTTATCTTACTGAGCTATAAGCTTCCACATCGATAATTGGTAAGAAACGTCCGTTTCATCACCTTAAGTCTTCTCACAACCTTAATTTAGTCACCCATAGATCTAAAAATGAAACATTCAAGAAAATTGTGGCACTGTGCCGCTTTAAGTGTAGCCTAACCGTGAGGATGTTGTACGAATTTAGTGCTCCAGAATGTAAGTCAACATCGCGATACTTGATAATCATGCGAATAATTGACAATAACAGAATAGACAAATGTTTCTACAACAATGTAGTAAACTGAAGTAAAATGACACTAAAAACTGTGAGACTTGCAGCTAATTGGAAGACTGCAGGAAGAGAAGTGATAGATGACCAGTTCGCAATTTCAAAATAAACTAGACTCATATTAAATACGACACCTAGGGGTACATGATGCATAACAGAGTTAGTCTCCCAGAAGGTGTATCGCGCAGCAGCCTGAGCGAATGTTATAGCTCCCAAGCACAATCGATGCGTGCTAGTCCAGCGTGGCCACTGCTCGGATACCAAATTCTCTCCAACTCAACAGTCCTATTCCTCAGTTCGACTTGCACCGTAAAAATGAAAGCTGATGCTAATCAGACGAACGATAGTGTGCCCTCATCTACGCAAGGACAGGGGAACGAAACTGAAACTTCCCACTATTGCCATAGAAAAATATATATTAGAATTCATTAGGTTGGTACTGGTTTTGTTGGTTAGCAACACCTGCATCAAGTCTGGTGGCGGGGAAATACTTTGCTTGCACAGTTCACAGTTTTTGGAGAGAAAGCATCGAACTTCCTTACGTGAGGGTAGAGACGGTAGGTGGCACTTTCTGATATGCAGACAGAAGGCAAATTTCATGCTCAAGCGGGAAGAGGAGAACACTGTGGCGCTGACGGCACCGCACCTGTGGCAAGCGGATTAGTGCGACGAATTGACTACAGTAACAGTTCAGGAAACAGGGCCGTTTCTGCGAAACTGGTCCCTGCCCAAGAAAATGCTGTTCTCTACTTTTGAGACACCATGAAAGCCTTCCGCAGACGCAACGATGAACTGACAACCACCCAGCCTCGCTTCCTTCCTACGAGAAATTGTACAGTTTTCCATATCCAGCATATGTACCAAGTTCACACAATAAATTACCGAGTAATCGTAACAAAGCAGAAACCAAATCGTTAAGCGATATAAGACAGTCACGAAACACTGGGTGTAACAATTTGAGGGAAATGTGAAATGTAGCGAACATACAAGCTCTGTTCTACGTAAACTACGTGGCACACTTTGGTTTATTGGTAGACTACTAGGAAAATGTAATCAGGCTACAAAGGAGACTGCTTACAAATCACACGTGCAACCTATCCCAAAGTACGCTCGGGGTGTGTCGGAGCCGCAAAGGCGTGGGACCAGCAGAGGGTATCTCTGTATGTAAGAGGAACTGTCCTGAATGACTGACTGACTGAGTCACTCGTCGTTGCCCAGCCAGAACCGCTAGGGATCAAACCTTGAGATTGGGAAAGCGTGTTAATCTTACACTACAGGTGTCGCTTAAGAAGAGGTTTTTTGAAATTCTACCGATAGTGAAATACACTCATGCTCATAAATTAATGATAATTGCAGAATGTGGTGGCACACAACGTCGCACAACAGAAAACTGGCGCTAATAGCATAGGCACATATGTAACACACACGACACAGGTCTGTAAGTCCACGGTATTGGTGATAAGTGGAGAAAACCGTCCCGAAACACATGTGCTACAAAACGCCACTGTTTCCTGCGCATGTACCCCTACATCAATATGGGTTATGACCACCACGCGCACATACACAGGCCGCACAATGGGTTGACATACTCTGGATCAGGTGGTCGAGCAGCTGCTGAGGTATAGCCTCCAATTCTTGCACCAGTGCCTGTCGGAGCTCCTGAAGTGTCGTAGGGGTTTGAAGACACGTCGACCGAGATCATCCCAGACGGGCTCTATGGGGTTTGGGTCTCGAGAACAGGCAGGCCACTCCATTCGCCTGATGTCTTCTGTTATAAGGTACTCCACGATGGCAGCTCGGTGGGGCCGTGCGTTATCATCTGTCTGGAGGAAGGTGGGACCCACTGCACCCCTGAAAAGGCGGACATACTTGTGCAAAATGACGTCCCGATACACCTGACCTGTTACGGTTCCCCTGTCAAAGACATGCAGGGGTGTACGTGCACCAATCATAATCCCACCCCACACCATCAAACCACGACCTCCATATAGGTCCCTTTCAAGGACATAAAAGGGTTGGTTTCTGGTTCCTGATTCACACCAGATGAAAACCCGGCGAGAATCACTGTTCAGACTATACCTGGACTCGTCCGTGAAAATAATCTGGGACCACTGTTCCAATGACAATGTACTGTGTTCTTGATACCAGGCTTTATGGGCTTTCCCATGACCAGGGGTCAATGGACTGCACCTTGCAGGTCTTCGGGCGAATAAACCATGTCTGTTCAGTCGTCTGTAGACTGTGTGTCTGGAGACAACAGTTCCTGTGGCTGCAGTAAGGTCCCTAGCAAGGCTACCTGCAGTACTCAATGGCCATCTGTGGGCACTGAGGGTGAGATATCGGTCTTCTTGTAGTGTTGTACACGGTGGACGTCCCGTACTGTAGTGCCTGGACACGTTTTCTGTCTGTTGGAATCGTTGCCATAATCTTGAGATCGCACTTTCTGGCACACGGAGGACCCGTGCTACGACCTGCTGTGTTTGACCAGCCTCCAGTCGCCCTAGTATTCTACCCCTCATAACGTCATCAATAAGTGTTCTTTGAGTCATTTTGAACATACAGTCACCATTAGCACGTCTGAAAACGTCTGCACACTTACTCGCTGCACCGTACTCTGACCTGCACCAACACACCTCTGCTATGTGGACTGCTGCCAGCGCCACCGTGCAACGACCGCAGGTCAAATGCACCGCATGGTCATACCCCGAGGTGATGTAAACCCGCAAACCGCCCACCAGAGCTTTGTTTCCCCATGTATCAGCATTATCCTTAATTTATGAGCATGAGTGTATATGTTGGAATGTTTTGAAATATGTCACTATTAAGGCAACTTTGAACAACGAAAATTAGTATTTTGTTTCTCGGTCGGAAGTAAAAGAAATACGTGTTTCATCATTTTTGGAAATTCAACCTCAGAGACGGTAAAATAGTGAGTGGAATTGTTTTTAAAATAAATCATTGTTAAAGAACTATTAAGAAATTTTGAAAGCTACATATATGAACTAGTAGTTGACTTTTCGGTTAGAAACAAAAAATAAGTGTTTCAGTGTTTTTGGAAATTCAACCTCCAGGGGGTAAAATAGGGGATGAAATGTTTTTTGAAAATATTTCATTATGGAATATTTTTTAAAGCTAAAACTATGAAAATTTGTATTTGGCTTTTCAGTTGTTTTATTGTTTTTGGAAATTCAGCCGCTAACCGAGTGCAATAGAAGCTGACTGATTTACTGAGTCATCATCGCCCAGCCCAAACCGCTTCGGGTTGAAATTTGGTGAGGGTTCTGATCTTATAGTGCAGACGTTCCCTTAGTACGGGATTGTTTGTAATTCCATCCCTAAGGGGCTGGAGTAGGGAATGAAAGGGTTCTTCAAAGTATGTCCCTCTTAAGGCAATTTTGAAGCTAGAGCAACGGAAATTGGTACTGGGTTTCTCAGGCAGAAATTAAAAATACATATTTCAGCATTTTTGGAAATTCAACCACTGAAAGTATAAAACAGTGGGTGAAAATATATTTTGAATGTAAATCAGTATTAAAGTACTGCTAAAGTATTTTAAAGCTGCATCTGTCTAACTTAGTGTTTGACTTCTCCCTCGCAAATAAATAAAAAATTACTTGTTTTTGTAAATTCTGCTGTTACCGGGCAAGGGGGGGGGGAGGAGGGTGAAACAGGGGATGAAAGTCTTTATTGAAATATTTTATTACGGAAGTATGTCTGAAACTAAATCTCTGAAAATCTGTACTAAGCTTCTCAGGTGAAATAAAACAATAGGTTTTCAGTGTTTTTTTGGAAATTAAATCTCTGACTGGGTGAAACAGGGGATAAAAATTTTTATGAAAATATTTAGTTACATTAACACATATTTAAAGCCAAATGTATGAAAATTGTTATTTGAGTTCTAAAGAAATGTGCGTCGCGGATGAAAGTTTTTATGGAAACATCAACATAAGAACTCAAAAGGCAATATTGAAGACCTCTGACTCCAACTACCAGAATCGGGTTTTGGTCAGAGGTACATTCGGAAAACACCATCCCAAAAGCCGTTAATTAACGCAAAAGATTAGAAGATGTTGCAATTTGTGAACAAAGTAGAAATTCGATTAAAGAAAAACAAAAAAAAAACAAAAAAAAACTGTGGAGACTATACAGTTCACGCTAGCGGCGCAGCGTGCGCTAAGCTACGTATACAAAATGGGCAGCACGAATGGTCTCAGGTTTGTTTGACGTTTGGGAGAGTGTCATTGAGATGCTGAAGAAACTGAACCGGCAGACACTTGAAGATAGATGCGGACTACTACGAGAAAGCTTACTTTTAAAGTTTAACAACCAGCTGTAAATGATGGGTCTAGGAATGTACTACAGCACCCTATGTATCACTCCCGTAGCTGTCGTAAGGATAACATCAAAATAGTTACTGTGCGCTGGGGGAAATTAAAAACAGCAATCCTTCTCGCACTCCATACGTGAACGGAATGCGAAGAAGTCCTAATGAATGATACAATAGGGAGTGCTACCTACCATGCGCTTCACAGTGGTTTTTAGATATGGTGTAGATACAGATATAGAAGTTTCTTTGTTGTCGAAGAGTGGGTAGCATGGAGCAGAACTGCGTCATGTGAAACGGCGGAAAGATTTCCTATAATCACTTGACTTTGTACGTAGTGCTGTACCGAGCTTTGTGCAAGCGTGTCGCCATTCCTGACGTCTGTATGCATTCAGTACACGTCTCTGTAATTGGCGGTGGCGTGTTGGAGTGTCTGGGTAATGATTCGGAGGAAGAAGTATTGGGCCAGCGAGATCCTCTGAAGAACTTCGAGAGCTCGTGTGTGGTAAGGAGGTCGGTTATTGTAGATGGAAGAGTGGATATACGGTCTGTAATAGTTCAGTCATGGTTTGTAGTAGGGCAGTAGCAGTAGTGAAGATATCTTTTGCATCCCGAAGGGTAACAGGGTCTCTGTCAATATGGGGATGGATGTACACGAGGTGGAAATTCTAGTTGAAACGGCTGTAACCTTGGATTGGTTTCGGTGGGGAAAACAGTGTTAGAGAAAACTCTTTTTTAAGCACCCG
The DNA here is from genome assembly GCF_021461395.2 of Schistocerca americana. Taxonomy (NCBI): domain Eukaryota; kingdom Metazoa; phylum Arthropoda; class Insecta; order Orthoptera; family Acrididae; genus Schistocerca; species Schistocerca americana. Next base: position 434,778,097 of record NC_060126.1, on the reverse strand, counting down.
AGATCGTTACAGTAAGACTGGATAAACGTTATCCTTGGGAGAATCCAGGACCGCGCTGAGTCACAACTATCACAACAGTCTGGTTTCAGATACGGGAAGTGCTGCTTAAGTCAGGTTCTTAATCTCATGGCACACTTAAACGAAGGTCTCGACGTCAAGATGTTCCGTGATGTTACAATCAGAGAGCTACATGCACTAAATCGAAAAACGATGTATAGGGCTTTCTTAGATCACCATTAGTTTCGAATAATTTTATTTTAGCTGAAAACAGAACGGCAAATGAATGAATCAGAAGAATGGTTTACGAGAAAGTAGTGTTCTAGCACCAATAAATTTCTACTTGTAAACAAGTGAGTATGATAGATAGTTGATTTGTGTCCTCGCCGTTCAACATCTAACATTTTAACAGGTTTGAGATATATAAACTTACAAAAGCCCACGCTATTATCCCTTCACATTACACGGATAAGTCAGTGAGGCCAAATACTTCAAAAACTGAGGTGTGTTTCTTTCATATGTGCTCTAGATCAACACTACAGAAACCTGCATCATAAGATCAGCTGTTAAAGCATTAACCTTCTCATGCTCATAAAACCATTATCTTACTAAAGGCCCCTCAGCTACAAAAATCGTTGTGAGTGTACGAATATGATAATTGCAGCAAGAAATAATATCTTCAAGGAAACACTTGGTGCGAACCATACTGTTACTGAAACGACAGACGATTGCTTGAGTTTCCCTGCAGTCGACTCTGGCTGTCCATTTTGGAACACTTCTACCCATGTGAATAAAATAGTGGCATTCTTAATGACTAGCTGCATGAAAGTCACACTTCTGCGGAAGCGGTGTAAAGCGGCAGGAATTTCTTCTCCAACAGTGCGACGAACAGCCCACGAATACCTTGAGAAAGTCGAGCTGCCCGCTGAATAGTGGCGTGTCACGTTTGGAGTACGGAACAAAAATGAACATCAAGGAGGTCTCTTAGCGTAAAGCCTATAAGTTGGTACCCATCACAAGAGGATGAGCTCAACGACATTAAACTTCCATGGACCAAAGTACTCTCAAACTCTTTGTGTTTTATGGATGAGTTCTGTTATTTGATGAAAGATTTTGACTGTCCGCAATTTGTGACTTCTCTGGTGCGATGATGATCATTTATTGATGGAAATTAATGATCATTTTGCCTTACGCAATTCTGAATATTAAAATAAGCATTTCCCCAGGAATACGCGGAGAACGCTATGTTGAGCAGGAGAGACGCAGGTGAAGACCGGCCTAGCAGGATGGTGCTTCTAACATAAAGACGACAGCCACTGTTACTGCGGTCACGTTCGAGACATGCAGAATATTTTACAGAGACGTCCTTCTCCGTTATAGCTGACTACCGAAGATTTGTGGCAATCAGGTAAATATTGCAGTGATGTAACTAAGTGTTGTTCCAAAAAAGCTATAAAAAGCTGATGATTATCAAAAGCGGAAAAGAAATAAACGGGAAAATGGAAAGAACTGTCACAACGAACATGGTCGTTCTCTTTCTCGATGCTCCTCCAATCCTAGTTTGAGCACCGTCTCTAATGACCTCACATTCCCTTTCCTCCCATCCGTAAGTCCCACATAATTTATGAATCAGGTATACTTGGCTGCTCAGGAGTAGTATGACAACCACGAGAGGAGATGTGAAGTAAATTTGTCTCTGGAGGGTATCCGCCCTGAGCAGAAACAGGTTTTTTTTCTCTTTAATCTAATGTGTTTCGATGACGTTACAACATCATCGGTGATTTTTTTATTTTATTTCAATTAAACAATATAAAAGATATGTATCTAAGAAAGTATTCACAAATTTGAAAAGACGAGGTTTCACATACGTACCTGGTTATTACATGCTTACTACGAAAATAAGATGGCGAACAGTTGAACAATTGAATGTGTTCTGGGCGGGAGTATTGTATCTTTGTGTGTGGGTAAGAGTGTATGGGTTTGCGTGTTTGTCTGTAAGTAGTTGACAGTGTGTGGTTTGGCGCACGCGTTCAGGTGTGTGTGTGTGTGTGTGCGCGCGTGTGTGTGTGTGTGTGCGTGTATTGTGTTTGTCTAAACGGGTTACTATCGTTTGACTTCTTTGAGAGCAGAGAACAGAGTCCCGTTTCAGAGAGCTATGTGTTTGTCTATTACTGCTTTCCCTTCAAGTATAGCTTTCTATAATTAGTAGTTTCACCCAATTATTAGTTTGTGTGGGAGGCTGTTGCTGCTCTTGGGAATTTTTAAGGTTGTGTTATTGTCTGTCTTTCTGTGTTTCATATCCATAACGTGTCCTGCGAATGTAGAATGACTGTTGTTAATTTTGTCGTGCTCGTCTGGTTTCTGTATACCTAATATTGAGATTTCTGCCCCTTACTCCAGTGTAACTTGAATTGCAGTCGTGACATGTCGGTTGGTAAATACGATGTATGTTGTCTTTCTGTCGGTATTGCTTGTCCTTAGTTTTCTCTGTACTGAGTTATCTGTTCTGTAGGCTATTTTTAGTACCTTTTTTTTAGTATATTGCCTATCCTGTGGGCTACTTTGGTGCTGTAAGAGTATATCATAGACTTGCTGCCGTGGGTGTACATTGTTCATCTGTGCTTGTGCCTGTGTTCTGTGTGTCTTTGTTTGTTTGTTGGTCATGATCTATATCTTTTTGCGTGCCTGCGGTCCCTTTCATTTTTGTTTTGATTTTGAGATTCAGTTGGTTTAGTTAGTTAGCTTGGTGGTTGACCATCAATGTAGAAAATTAAATATACATATATACACATCATTAGACATCACATTCATTTACAACAATAACCGCACAACAGGAAGGATCATCATCAAGCAGCAAAACAACAAAAGAAGTAACATACATTATAAAACTAATCGCAGAATAAAAGTATCACTCACTTGACAACCAGTTCTACTCACAACAAGGTGGGCTCATGGCCAACATCTTCCTTAATCACATTGAGAACATGATATTTGCATCTATAGTAAGGCCAAAACAGTAAAGATAGTACATTGGCTTTACTATATATCATGTGCCTTCTACACAACATTCTGTTGCATTCAACAACTCCCGAATGATATTAACAGCATCCGTTCAAAAATCAATTTCGTCATACAAGCAGAAAATGACAGAAAGACAGAAAGTTAAATTTCTTTGACCTCCGCCAAGAAACTGCTTCGTCTGTATAGTGACTAACAGAATCAAACAAAGGTAATGCAGGAGTAGAATTAATAATGAAGAAGGAAATAGGAATTCAGGTAAATTACCATGAACACCACAGCAATGCACCATCACATCCATCAACTCCCTGTTGAAAACTGTTTACAACATTGTTAATATTTAACCAGTTCCAAGAAAAGAAAAAAAATGTACCTTATAGTGGTAGGATTGTTACTCTACTTCTATATCTACATACACGGTCCTCAAGACACCATACTTGGTGTAGCGAGAGGTACTCTGTACCACTACTGGTCATTTCCTTCAATGTTCTACACGCAGATAGAGTGAGGAAAAGAGACTGTGTATATGCCTCCTTGTTGTTGTTGTTGTGGTGTTCAGTCCAGGGACTGATGTGATGCAGCTCTCCATGTTACTCTGCCCTGTGGAAGCCTCTGTATCTCCCAGTACCTACTGCAACCTACATCCTTCTGAATCTGCTTAGTGTATTCATCTCTTGGTCTCCCTCTACGATTTTTACCCTCCACACTGCCCTCCAATGCTAAATTTGTGATCCCTTGATGCCTCAGAACTTGTCCTACCAACCGATCCCTCCTTCTAGTCGAGTTGTGCCACAAACTTCTCTTCTCCCCAATCCTATTCAGAACCTCCTCATTAGTTACGTGATCTACCCACCTAATCTTCAGCATTCTTCTGTAGCACCACATTTCGAAAGCTTCTATTCTCTTCTTGTCCAAACTATTTATTGTCCATGTTTCACTTCCATACATGGCTACACTCCACACAAATACTTTCAGAAACGACTTCCTGATACTTAAATCTATACTCTCATATTCAGCATTCTTCTGTAGCACCACTTTTCGATAGCTTCTGTTCTCTTCCTTTCTAAACTATTTGACATTCATGTTTAACTTCCATGCATGGCTACATTCCATACAAATACTTTCAGAAAAGACTTCCTTACACTTAAATCTATGCTCAATGTTAACAAATTTCTCTTCTTCAGAAACGCTTTCCTACCCATAGTCAGTGTATATTTTATATCCTCTCTACTTCGACCATCATCAGTTATTTTACTCCCCAAATAATAAAACTCATCTTTTACTTTAAGTGTCTTATTTCCTAGTCTAATGCCATCAGCATCACCTGATTTAATTCGACTGTATTCCATTATCCTCGTTCTGCTTTTGTTGATGTTCATCTTATATCCTCCTTTCAAGACACTGTCTATTCTGTTCAGCTGCTCTCCCCAGTCCCTTTCTGTCTCTGATAGAATTACAATGTCGTCGGCAAACTTCAAAGTTTTTGTTTCTCCATGGATTTTAATTCCTACTCCAAGTGCCACCTCCCCCCCCCCCCCCCCCCCCCCTTATGAGCCCCAAACAAAATGTATGTTGGCGGCAGCAGTTTCGTTCTGCAGTCAACTTCAAATCCCGATACTCTAAATTTTCTCAAAAGTGTTCCTAGAAAGGAACGTCAACTTGCCTCTAGGTATTCTCATTTGAGTTCCCCGCCGCGCTGGAGAGCCGTATGGTCTTAGGCGCCTTGTCATGGTCCGCGCGGCTACCCCCGTCGGAGGTTCGAGTCCTCATTCGGGCATGGGTGTGTGTGTGTGTGTGTGTGTTGTACTTAGCGTAAGTTAGTTTAAGTTAGATTGAGTAGTGCGTAAGCTTAGGGATCGATGACCTTAGCAGTTTGGTCCCATTAGTTCTTACCACAAATTTCCAATTGAGTCGCCATAGCATCTCCGTAATACTTGCGCGTTGTTTGAACATACTGGTAACAAGTCTAGCAACACCCCTGTGAACTCCTTCGATGTCTTCCTTCACTCCAACTTGGTTCAGATCACAGAACACTCGAACGGCACTCAAGAAAACATCGCTGTAGTGTCCTATATGCGGTCTCCTTTACAGATGAACCACACTTTCCCGAAATTCTCCCAATAAACCGAAGCAGACCATTCGTCTTCCCTATCACAATCCTCAGATATCACATGCTCGCTCCATTTCGTATCGCTTTGCAAACTGCTAAAATCCTACATAAGCATCACCTTTGTCCATCAGTTTCCATATACAGTTGGCGACGTCTCAGAGTGCCTTCTGCCGATATCCAGCAGTACTTTTCTAATTCATTTCTACTCTTCCAATTCATCAAAAAATATTGGTTTGGTGCGGTAAACTCAGCCTTTCGGTTAAACAAAGCTTCAGCCGACCACAGTGGTTATCCAAAATATGGGACCAGTCTTCATACCAAACAAGCATCCTTTCCCCACATTGCAATTGAAGATCAGTCTTCTGGCGATACACCTGGCAGAACGTGGTCTCCGTGGACGAAACTGTAATTAATATGGTTTGAATTGTGTCCCGCATTAAAACACTTTCGTGAGATGTCTGTCCATGTGATTTCTGACCACTTAGTATGAACGTTTCTTGACCCACTTGCACATTTACCCTCCGTCGTGGATGTTCATGGAGATTGCATCTCCTATAAATAAAATGTGATACAGAGCCTGTGCCCATTAGCTTCGAGTGACAACTCCGTGCGGTCTTTCGATCTACCGACGCGCGAGATCTTCTCGCACTTCGCCGTTACCTCAGTACTTGCACCGCGGACCGCCATACTTCTCATCGGGATGCGAACTGAGTCCACTAGCGAAAGGTTAGACGCTTCGCCGCTGACCACTACTGATACCTGCAGTGACATAAATGAGTTATTGTGTAATAAATTGCACCTTTTAAGGAAAAAAAGCTTTTGTTCCACGAAAATTGCTTGAATATTCATCATTTTGATATGCAGCTCCTTGTTTTAGCCGTGTTTGGAGTTAAAATTGTTGGATGTGAGGTCCGACAGTTATGCAAAACATCGTTTTTTCTCAGTACCCAAACATGTTTCGGTACCACTCTGCCATCATCAGTGGGTTTTCGTTCTTATTTATTCTGTAATGTGAACATTTTTATTAAACGATTATCAAATTATGTGCATCTTTAGTTCAAACTATAGATCGTTTCTTTTTGTAAATACCTTTACATTTGGTGTGCATGAATTTTCTGGATCACTTGTGTGTTAATTACTACAGGTAGCTTGTCATCTGCAACCAAACGGTGTTGATGAGAAAGTTTTTTTACTGGGAGTTATCCTATCTTCTAGAATGTAATTTAGTTTGTTGCGATGCTTTCCAGCCTATATTCGTTTTTACTTAGGTTTTCGTGTGACAGGCACTTCCATTCTCCGCATCACGCTGAGGTGTTGTGAAGCACACGTAACTATAACAAGTATTTTCCACAAATAACGCAGTAAAACAGTTTTCACTTCACCAAAACACAGTGTGATTGTGGTTTGTTGTGTGTCCCAGCCCAGTCAGTGTTCATTTGTTCACCGGAGAGTTCGGCGCCAAATTTGAATTTTGTTTGCATTTTATCTTTGTGTGTGTATGAAGTTAAATTTAGATCAGAGAGTTACTTGCCGCCCACCCCGTATATACTACCGGAAAAAAGTTGGAAGACTCTTTTACAGGTTTCCAGTTTACTCAAGATTTATTGTTGCAACAGTTCGTGTAGGGTAAATTAAATGATTGAATTTAGAGATCAATAGCACAAGCTGTTCTGAGGAACCAAGTATCGACCCACGCTTAAACACCCATATTAGTACGTGTTGTAGCCTCCATGGACGGCAATGCAATTACTGACTGTGGTATCCAATCTATCGTGCAGACAGCGAACACTGTCCTGCGATACGTTAAGCCACGACTGCTCGACTTGTTCATGTAGTTATGTAGGAGTTGTTAGCTGACGAGTAAGACGAGTCACTTCATGTCACATCATGTCCCACATGTGGTCGAGAGGATGCAGGTCCGACTGGTCAAGGAAGTTGCTGCACGTCTTGCCGAGCACGTTGAGTTTCATGCGCATTATCCTGTTGGAATAACACATGACCTTCCTGTTGCAAGAACGGCAAAAGAACAGGTCTAAAACGTCCTGCACATACCGAGCGCTGCTTAACATCCCCTCAAGAAGCACCAAAGATGAACATGCATTGTAACTTGTCGCGCACCTGACAATAAGGTCTGGGCGATTTTGTCAGGGCCAATTGCACAGCTCCACATGATCCTCAAGGCACTGGAGCAGATGAATCGTGTTCGGGGCAATCGATTTCTCCTCTGCTCCGAGTCTCTTAGTGCCTTACAATCACTGCAGAATCTGTACACAACTAAGGAGATGGTCCAGCTGATATATGACCAACTGTACTCGCTCCAACGGCGGGATAAGGAGGTGTAATTCTGCTGGGCGCCTGGTCGTGTAGGTACATGGGGCAATGAACAGGCCGATCGGGCTGCCAAGGAGGCCGGCAGAGAGCAGGATGTGGTCCGGTGTCCTATTCCCTTGCAGTGTGTCATTTCTGCACGCTACAAGAAGTGCATGGAGTTGTAGGAGGAAGAATGGCTGGCGGTGACGGCCAATAAACTGCGGTTGTTGAAGTCAACAACTCGGCCGTGGCGTACCTCCAGCCGGGTGCTCAGGCGGGAAGAAGTGACCCTCACGCCTCTTCGGATTGGGCACTGTCCTCTCACACATAGCTTTCTATTACGGCGGGAGGATCCTCCGATTTGTGATGCTTGTGGAGTGCACATCTCTGTCCGCCACATTTTAACAGACTGCTTTTATACCGTGATGCAAGGGCAGAACCACAAGTTGATGGAGATCTGCCCTGTGTTTTAGCTAATGGTGAGACGTGTGTGTCTAGAGTTTTGAAGTTTCGTGATGTGTCTGGACTCTGGCCTAAACTTTTAGGCTGGAGGTTTTAGTGTATTGAACAGTGGCTGGCTCCTCCCTTTTTCCTTGCGGTCAGCCAGCCACTTCCATCTGCTATATTGTTTTAGCTCCTTCTACCATTTCTTTCTGTGTCGTCCATGTTGTACTGCTGACTCCATGCTTCGCCCCACGCTTCGGTGTGGGTAGGCTCATATTTTTCCAAGCTTGTTACCTGTGTTTTATGTTCTGTTTTATCTTACTGTGCTGAGTCTTTTCTTGACACACGCCTCAATCTGTTTTTGAGCGGGCGCTGAAGATCTTGCCGTCGTACGTCCATACAACCCTCTCCATCCATCCATCTACTAGACAGCAGTCACCAGGTCTATGTTCAACGCACGAACGACCGCCACTTGCGTGTAGGCACAATCTGCTTTCATTGGAGAAGACCACGGCGCACCATTCCATTTTCCAAGTGATAGTCTGACGACACCAGTCAAGCCGTGGAGATCGATGCTGTGGCGTGAGTGGAAGACGGGGCTAGAGGTGTGCGTTCCAATAGTCCCACTGCTGATAACCTGTTTGCAACAGTTCGTGCTGACACGTCTGTGCTCTCAAACTCCGTTATCTACACTGTGGTAGCTGTACGATATGCCACTGCTGCCTTTACAATATGGAGATCCTGCCGGAAGCCTGTGCTATGTGGACGTTCAGACCCTCGTCTACGTGTGTGAAACTGTTGACGTGACCACTGATACGGGCATCGTTGCACAGCTGACGCAGCACGTCAGACTTGTGTGTCAGTTCTCCGAAAGGGCCATCCCGACCCTCGGAAGGCCACTATTTCACCCCTTTTGAGCCGTGGTAGAAATTTCTGTTTTGAAGAGCGCGCCGCAGCGCGTAGCGTGAAGCAGTCGCCCTTCGTTTCTGGCGGTGGCGCCGCTGTGGCTATCGCAGATTTGGTGTCTCCCTCTGGTGGGAAACGGGAAAGGTTGCCTGTTAACGTGCATCTAAGGGGCGCTATGAGCTCACTGGGGGAACCTCCACCCTCACCTACATTGGCCTCACCATTGACCGTTACCTCACCTGAAGCCCTCATCTCCACTCCATCCAATCCAAAGCCCACAACCGCCTCCGACTCCTCAAACTCCTCTCTGGCCGGACAAGAGGTTTGCACCCGTCTACCATCCTCCCCACCTACAAATCCTTAATCTGTCCCATCCTCTGTTATGCCAGTCTCACCTGGGTATATGCCCCCCCCCCCCCCAAATTCTATAAATCCCTCCAGAACCTAGAGCATCATGCACTCTGCCTCGCCTTTCGTATACGCCTCCTGTCCCCCACGCGGATCCCCTATGACCTAATTCCTTTCCCCCATCTTCTCCTATTCCTCGAACATATCCGCATACTCTACACCTCCCGCCGCCTTCATCCCCCTCACCCCTTGGTTGCTCCTCTCCTCTCCCATCCTCGCCACCTGCCACGTCTTCACTGTTGTGTCCCCCCTACCCTCCATCTCTGCACCCTTCATCTCCTTTCCCAAGGTGGCTTCCATCAACTCCTCCTCCGCCGGCCGCGGTGGTCTCGCGGTTCTAGGCGCTCAGTCCGGAGCTGCGCGACTGCTACGGTCGCAGGTTCGAATCCTTCTTCGGGCATGGATGTGTGTGATGTCCTTAGGTTAGTTAGGTTTAAGTAGTTCTAAGTTCTAGGGGACTGATGACCACTGATGTTAAGTCCCATAGTGCTCAGAGCCATTTGAACCATTTTTGAACTCCTCCTCCCAGGTGATGCACTCTCTCCCTCCATTTATCCCTCCTATCAACTCTGATCCTCATCCCCCCTCCTTTCCTCTGTCCTTTTCCTGGGCTCCCTCTCCCCCCCTTCCATCCTCTTTTTTTCCCAACTTACCCTCTCTCTGTCCCCCTTCTCTCACCTGAGTCCTTTTGCATTTCCCTCCTCTGCCTTTTCCCACTCCCTCTCACGACTGCCCTGCCCCTCCCCCCCTCCCCCCCTTATGAGTCCTCTACCTTCTTCGGTTCCCCCCCCCCCCGCTTTCGTTATTCCTCTCCTCCCTCTTTGTTTTCCCCCTCATCTGCCAAGGTCACGTCCCCCCCCCCCCCCATCTGCCCTTGGCTATGGTGTGTAATCTTTGTGCCAACATTTTAGTGCAGTGTTTACAGTGAGTGCTCAGTGTTGTGTGTCTTTACCAAAGTGTTGTGAACGGACATCATACTGTCGCTGGGTGTGATTTTTATATCTCTTGCGAACAGAAACCAGACTGTCGCCATGTTTTTTTAATTGTCTGTCTCCTATGTTACCTGTCTGCTTCCTGTGTATTTTATTAGCATTGCCAACCCCTTGTTTTATGTTTTAACTTTCCACAATTTTCCGCCGTTTTACAATTTAAGTCACCGTTTTATCGCCTGCTTTTATTTTTTCTTATCTTCTTCTTACGTTTTAAAAAGTCTGTAGGCTGCAGAGCATCGTGTTAATCTGCTGCCAGCCCCCCCCCCCCCCTTTAGGAGGGAATCGAAATTCAATAAATGAAAAAAAAAGAAGCTCGCTAGGGGAGTCTGGTCAGTTGGTCAGCCGCGTCAATGTCTGTCTGTCGTCCGGAGTACTAGTATGTGTTAGGCGGCCAGTCTGCTCGATCTTGTTCAGGCAATGGTCATTGGCGGTTGGATCGATCGGTTGATCGGTCGCGCACTGCGACACAAGATGACTTGTCCGTCTTGAGCGTCGGCGCATGTGAGGTCGCCACGTCAGACTAGTGGGCCGCGCCGTATAGCGAGGGGTAGTGGCTTCGCGGCCGACACGAGAACAACAGAGGCCAACCCACGACATCGGTCTGGCCGGGGCGAGCTGCGACGCCGGAGACGGGAGATCGGCGCGCCTTCCTGCGTCCGTTGAAGCAGCTGTCAGCGGAAGGTTCCGGAGAGCGTTGGGGTGCTGCGCCAGGTCTTCGCCAGAAATCGCAGTTTATTAGAAGTTAAGTGATTGGAGATATGTTGTTTCGTTTACATGTTAAATTCTACTTTGTTTTCTTGGTTAGTCTCTCGTCCCCAGCTTGCTCGTCTGTCTCTCGTCCGCATTTGTTAGGCAGTTAGTGTCTGTCTGTCGGTCTGCCGTACGTTAATGGCTGCCTCTGTCATGTTTGTCGGATTCGGTGTTAACGAATTTATTGCTCGAAACGTAACGGCCGAATTCCTGAAATATGTTTTTATCTTGCCTGTCATCTTGAGAGGCGGTATATGTGTAATGTAGAGCATGTTGTATATTTTATGTAAGACTGCATTCCGTGGGTTTTTATTTACATTGTCATTTTAGTATATAAATTTGCCACCCTTCCACCGTAAGAGTTTTTTTTTTAAATGAAGTTGCACCTTCGGTGGCAAGTTAATTTTTTTAATGTTAGTGTTTTGTACCATTTCCATCCCTGCTACGGGGTGCATAGTTTATGTGCTTGTGTGAGTTGTTAAAACTTTTAGTTTAAAGTAATCTGGTGTGTTGCAGATTTGCACCAGTGCAGTCTTTCAGAGGTTGTTGTGAGCGGTCGTCACTACGGCCGTGTCAAAAGGCAGCGGCAAGGTTCTCAGCCCGAAAGCTCATATTGTCAATATTTGTTCTTTCTGCCTCTGAATAAAATTGTAACGTGATATTTTGAGGGTGCTTTCTGATTATAATTTTAAATCTGTTTTCAAGAAAAGGGCTTCTAGGAATAAAATTTGCATTTGGAAAGAAATTTAATTTTTTTTTCATCAGTTACCCACTGGCAACTACCTCCACGCTCACATAGTGTCATTAAATGTGTTAATGTTCTTGATGAATCGTTAATGTTGTTGTTGTTGTGATCTTTAGTACTGAGACTGATTTGATGCAGCTCTCCATGCTACTCTATCCTGTGCAAGCTTCTTCATCTCCCAGTACCTACTGCAGCCTACATCCTCCTGAATCTGCTTAGTGTATTCATCTCTTGGTCTCCCTCTACGATTTTTACCCTCCACGCTGCCCTCCAATACTAAATTGGTGATCCCTCGATGTCTCAGAACATGTCCTACCAACCGATCTTCTCTTCTAGTCAAGTTGTGCCACAAGCTCCTCTTCTCCCCAATTCTATTCAATACCTCCTCATTAGTTATGTTAGCTACCCATCTAATCTTCAGCATTCTTCTGTCGCACCATATTTCGAAAGCTTCTATTCTCTTCTTGTCCAAACTATTTATCGTCCTTATTTCACTTCCATACATGGCTACACTCCATACAAATACTCTCAGAAACGTCTTCCTGACATTTATATCTATACTCGATGTTAACAAATTTTTCTTCTTCAGAAACGCTTTCCTTGCCATTGCCAGTCTACATTTTTCTCCCCAAATAGCAAAACTCCTTTACTACTTTAAGTGTCTCATTTCCTAATCTAATTCCCTCAGCATCACCCGCTTAATTCGACTGCATTCCATTATCCTCGTTTTGCTTTTGTTGATGTTCATGTTATACCCTTCTTTCAAGACACTGTCCATTCCGTTCAACTGCTCTTCCAAGTCCTTTGCTGTCTCTGATAGAATCACAATGTCATCGGCGAACCTCAAAGTTTTTATTTCTTCTCCATGGATTTTCATACCTACTCCGAACTTTTCTTTTGTTTCCTTTATTGCTTGCTCAATGTACAGATTGAATAACATCGGGGATAGGCTACAACCCTGTCTCACTCCCTTCCCAACCACTGCTTCCCTTTCATACCCCTCGACTCTTATAACTGCCATCTGCTTTCTGTACAAATTGTAAATAGCCTTTCGCTCCCTGTATTTTACCCCTGCCACCTTCAGAATTTGAAAGAGAGTATTCCAATCAACATTGTCAAAAGCTTTCTCTAAGTCTACAAATGCTAGAAACGTAGGTTTGCCTCTCCTTAATCTTTCTTCTAAGATAAATCGTTGGGTCAGTATTGCCTCACGTGTTCCAACATTACTACGGAATCCAAACTGATCTTCCCCGAGGTCGGCTTCTATCAGTTTTCCCATTCGTCTGTAAAGGATTCGCGTTAGTATTTTGCAGCTGTGACTTATTAAACTGATAGTTCGGTAATTTTCACATATGTCATCACCTCCTTTCTTTGGGATTGGAATTATTATATTCTTCTTGAAGTCTGAGGGTATTTCGCCTGTCTCGTACATCTTGCTCACCAGACGGTATAGTTTTGTCAGAACTGGCTCTCCCAAGGCTATCAGTAGTTCTAATGGAATGTTGTCTACTCCGGAGGCCTTGTTTCGACTCAGGTCTTTAATCGTTAATAAATAAAGTAAATTCTTAAGAAAAGGTGTTGAAAGTAAATTCACGGTTCACTTTTGAAATAGACTCACATGACTGTAGGAAGCACGAGTGTGTCTCCGTGGTACAGTTGCCTGCTTGCTTCACACGTCTGCACAACACTTTCTGGCTGTTAGCGTTCCCTGTTAATTGGTAGAGTCGGCCGGTGTGGCCGTGCGGTTAAAGGCGCTTCAGTCTCGAACCGCGTGACCGCTACGGTCGCAGGTTCGAATCCTGCCTCGGGCATGGATGTGTGTGATGTCCTTAGGTTAGTTAGGTTTAATTAGTTCTAAGTTCTAGGCGACTGATGACCTCAGAAGTTAAGTCGCATAGTGCTCAGAGCCATTTGAAACATTTGTTAATTGGTAGACACAGATGGCGCTCTGGTAGCCACGCCACCACGCCGTCTGTTGGCGGACGACGTTGAAACTATTATCAGTACATCTACTATCCCCTAGCTGGCACATGCCTTCATCATCATCATCATCATCATCATCAAGACTGATTATGCCTTTCAGCGTTCAGTCTGGAGCATAGCCCCCCTTATAAAATTCCTCCATGATCCCCTATTCAGTGCTAACATTGGTGCCTCTTCTGATGTTAAACCTATTACTTCAAAATCATTCTTAACCGAATCCAGGTACCTTCTCCGCCTTCATCGGATCAAAATCGGCTCATGTTCCCAATGGCACTAATTTTTGTTTCCGGCAGCGTATCTACTAGCTGCCCGTCCTATGCTGCAAGTCGAGTGTGGCGTCGGCAGCGGCGGCGGCGGCGGCGGCACGTGGGCATCAGTTCCGGCCGCCGCTGCCGCCTCCGACGCCGCCGCCGCCGCCGACGCCGCCACAGCAGCAAAAGCCGCGCCGGCGAAAATAAACCGATTCCCAGAAACAAAACACGCGAGGTTTTGAGCAAGTCCGCCGGGCGGCCACTATTAATAAACGGTCCGGTGCCAAACTGTGATGAGAAGGAGGATGGGGGTGGGGGGCGGAGGGGGGGGATGCTGCTGCTACCGTAACATCTCCGCCCCCACCCCCTCACCCCCACTCCCACTCAAACAACAGCGCGGCGCAGTAATGAGGACGCCCGGCGCCAGGCAGTTAAGCGGACCTCGACTGGAACGGGCCAATTATCTTTGATGTTTCCCCATGTTACGCTTTCGTCCCTCTTTCTTTCTTTTTTAACTGTTTCTTCGGCCGGGCGGAAGTCGCGGTGCTTTGAGTGAAATGGAAATTTTTTAAAAACGTCCTTGAGGTTCCCTGTCTAGCGGCAGGGAGCGGACGCGAGCGACAAACGGCGGACAAGTGCTTATCTCACCTGGTACATCCCCCGTTGTTCTCCTACCTCTGCCATTTTTGTCCTCCTCTGACACTGTAAAACCATGACCTTGCTTTAAAAAAATCACTGCTATGATTGTAACAAAACTGTGTGTTTCATCTACACGCATCGCAAACTAATAGTAAACGAATACATCGAGAAATAGACATCTGTTGATTGGCGACTCCAGAGACTGCTATGTGCACAACGACCATTGGATTAATAAAATTAGAGGGAAGGTCAGCGTTGGCAGTAATTTTGATGATTTATTAACAGCAAAATCGATTTTCGATCACATAATAATCATCTTCAGTGCTTTGGCGTACAAATTAATGCTCGTAGGCACTGTTGTCTAGTTATTAGCAGTAACAGAAGCTATGAAACGATCACAGAGTTATTGTGATCGTTTCATAGCTTCTGTTACTGCTAATAACTAGACACCAGTGCCTACGAGCTTTAATTTGTAAGCTAAAGCACTGAAGATGATCATTATGCGATCGAAAGTCGATTTTGCTGTTAATCATCAAAATTACGGCCAACGCTGACCTTCCTTCTAATTTTATAGACATCTGTGTTACTGACCGGCTAAACGCTTGGTGGTTCATGGTGCGAACAGCCGCTAGCAGGTTGCCCGTCCATCGGCTTCCAGGGGCAACAGAAATTTGATTTTCGGTATTTCGTATAACCAATGACCGAATTTAAAAATTTAAAAAGCTATCGTAATATTCTCATTAAGTGGTATAACGCTGAAGGTTTAACACAGTAGGACAAGTATTACAGTGGCAAACTATGCCTACGATTTGAGGAAGCGTAACTCAGGGTGGGCATAATATCTACATTTTAATCGCCCAGTACTCAAGAATGAGAGTACTCGCTGACTTCCAACAAACTTTACACACATTCTCAAATCTTTTCGAAAATGATTCTCGGCGACACCGTCCTCAAAATAATGAAAGGAGAAAAATTTGTCGCTTACAAACTTATCGCTTATCATGCAGTAAATCTTCAGCATTAGGCGTGAGTTTTAATTTGTTAATTCTGTACTACTAACTCTGTTTCCAACAGATTTTGCAAACAGTATCCAGATACACCAGTGAATGGACCTGTAAAATTATATTGTCGTAGAACACAGCTTAGGAGATATGACATCATTAACATAGAGAAGCGTGAAAAAGCTAGATGTTGGAAACCGAGCATAAATTGCCAAGGCTATACATATCCAGAGTTTGATAAAGAGAGCACTTAGCTACTTCCAACAAAATTAAATACAGTAACGATCTTGTAAAGTATTCAGACCTTGCAGAGCTGTTTTCTGCATGGTAGTTGTATACTTGAAACAATCGGGGGTTTACTGGTAAAATATTAAAGCAAATATAGAACGAGATGTTCACTCTGCAGCGGAGTGTGCACTGATATAAAACTTTCTGGCAGATTAAAACTGTGTGCCAGACCGAGACTCGAACTCGGGACCCTTGCCTTCCACGGGCAAGTGCTCTACCACCTGAGCTACCCACGCGCGGCAAAGGTTCCGAGTTCGAGTCTCGGTCTGGCACACAGTTTTAATCTGCCAGAAAGTTTCAAAACAAATATAAATTAGTGCCAACTCGATAACCGGTTACCTTCATATGAAGAATTAAAAATACCAAGTTACAATAGATAAATTTTTTTAAAAAAGTTTGTTTTAAATGCCGGGCTTTTCTCTTTCCGTGTGGGGTTTAGCCAGTTTTCTCTTCCATCGGGCGCCTCCCCAGGTGGCGTATAGGGGAATGCCTCCTACGTTGTTGTAATCTTCAGTCCTGAGACTGGTTTGATGCAGCTCTCCATGCTACTGTATCCTGTGCAAGCTTCCTCATCTCCCAGTACCTATGGCAGCCTACATCCTTCTGAATCTGCTTAGTGTATTCATCTCTTGGTCTCCCTCTACGATTTTTACCCTCCACGCTTCCCTACAATACTAAATAGGTGATCCCTTGATGCCTCAGAACATGTCCTACCAACCGATCCCTTCTTCTAGTCAAGTAGTGCCACAAACTTCTCTTCTCCCAAATCCTATTCAATACCTCCTCATTAGTTATGTGATCAACCCATCTAATCTTCAGCATTCTTCTGTAGCACCACATTTCGAAAGCATCTATTCTCTTCTTGTCCAAACTATTTATCGTCCATGTTTCACTTCCATACATGGCTACGCTCCATACAAATACTTTCAGAAACGACTTCCGGTAACTTAAATCTATACTGGATGTTAACAAATTTCTCTTCTTCAGAAACGCTTTCCTTGCCATTGCCAGTCTACATTTTATATCTACATCTATACTCCGCGAGCCACCTTACGGTGTGTGGCGGAGGGTACTTATTGTACCACTATCTGATCCCCCCTTCCCTGTTCCATTCACGAATTGTGCGTGGGAAGAACGACTGCTTGTAAGTCTCCGTATTTGCTCTAATTTCTCGGATCTTTTCGTTGTGATCATTACGCGAGATATATGTGGGCGGTAGTAATATGTTGCCCATCTCTTCCCGGAAAGTGCTCTCTCGTAATTTCGATAATAAACCTCTCCGTATTGCGTAACGCCTTTCTTGAAGTGTCCGCCACTGGAGCTTGTTCAGCATCTCCGTGACGCTCTCGCGCTGACTAAATGTCCCCATGACGAATCGCGCTGCTTTTCGCTGGATCATGTCTATCTCTTCTATTAATCCAACCTGTAAGGGTCCCATACTGATGAGCAATACTCAAGAATCGGACGAACAAGCGTTTTGTAAGCTACTTCTTTCGTCGATGAGTCACATTTTCTTAGAATTCTTCCTATGAATCTCAACCTGGCGCCTGCTTTTCCCACTATTTGTTTTATGTGATCATTCCACTTCAGATCGCTCCGGATAGTAACTCCTAAGTATTTTACGGTCGTTACCGCTTCCAATGATTTACCACCTATGGCATAATCGTACTGGAATGGATTTCTGCCCCTATGTATGCGCATTATATTACATTTATCTACGTTTAGGGAAAGCTGCCAGCTGTCGCACCATGCATTAATCCTCTGCAGGTCCTCCTGGAGTACGTACGAGTCTTCTGATGTTGCTACTTTCTTGTAGACAACCGTGTCATCTGCAAATAGCCTCACGGAGCTACCGATGTTGTCAACTAAGTCATTTATGTATATTGTAAACAATAAAGGTCCTATCACGCTTCCCTGCGGTACTCCCGAAATTACCTCTACATCTGCTGATTTTGAACCGTTAAGAATGACATGTTGTGTTCTTTCTTCTAGGAAATCCTGAATCCAATCACAAACCTGGTCCGATATTCCGTAAGCTCGTATTTTTTTCACTAAACGTGCGGAACCGTATCAAATGCCTTCCTGAAGTCCAGGAATACGGCATCAATCTGCTCGCCAGTGTCTACGGCACTGTGAATTTCTTGGGCAAATAGGGCGAGCTGAGTTTCACATGATCTCTGTTTGCGGAATCCATGTTGGTTATGATGAAGGAGATTTGTATTATCTAAGAACGTCATAATACGAGAACACAAAACATGTTCCATTATTCTACAACAGATTGACGTAAGCGAAATAGGCCTATAATTATTCGCATCTGATTTATGACCCTTCTTGAAAATGGGAACGACCTGCGCTTTCTTCCAGTCGCTAGGTACTTTACGTTCTTCCAGCGATCTACGATAAATTGCTGATAGAAAGGGGGCAAGTTCTTTAGCATAATCACTGTAGAATCTTAAGGGTATCTCGTCTGGTCCGGATGCTTTTCCGCTACTAAGTGATAGCAGTTGTTTTTCAATTCCGATATCGTTTATTTCAATATTTTCCATTTTGGCGTCCGTGCGACGGCTGAAGTCAGGGACCGTGTTACGATTTTCCGCAGTGAAACAGTTTCGGAACACTGAATTCAGTATTTCTGCCTTTCTTCGGTCGTCCTCTGTTTTGGTGCCATCGTGGTCAACGAGTGACTGAATAGGGGATTTAGATCCGCTTACCGATTTTACATATGACCAAAACTTTTTAGGGTTCTTGTTTAGATTGTTTGCCAATGTTTTATGTTCCTTATCAGCTATGATTCGACTACTCTTAAACCTATGATGAAGCTTTCTTTGTTTCCGTAGTACCTTTCGTACATGATTGTTATACCACGGTGGATCTTTCCCCTCGCTTTGGACCTTAGTCGGTACGAACTTATCTAAGGCGTACTGGACGATGTTTCTGAATTTTTTTCCATTTTTGTTCCACATCCTCTTCCTCAGAAATGAACGTTTGATGGTGGTCACTCAGATATTCTGCGATTTGTGCCCTATCACTCTTGTTAAGCAAATATATTTTCCTTCCTTTCTTGGCATTTCTTATTACACTTGTAGTCATTGATGCAACCACTGACTTATGATCACTGATACCCTCTTCTACATTCATGGAGTCGAAAAGTTCCGGTCTATTTGTTGCTATGAGGTCTAAAACGTTAGCTTCACGAGTTGGTTCTCTAACTATCTGCTCGAAGTAATTCTCGGACAAGGCAGTCAGGATAATGTCACAAGAGTCTCTGTCCCTGGCTCCAGTTCTGATTGTGTGACTATCCCATTCTATACCTGGTAGATTGAAGTCTCCCTCTATTACAATAGTATGATCACGAAACTTCTTCACGACGTTCTGCAGGTTCTCTCTGAGGCGCTCAACTACTACGGTTGCTGATGCAGGTGGTCTATAGAAGCATCCGACTGTCATATCTGACCCACCTTTGATACTTAACCCAGATTATTTCACATTCGCATTCGCTAATAACTTCAATGGATATTATTGAATTCTTTACTGCTATAAATACTCCTCCACCATTGGCGTTTATCCTATCCTTGCGGTATATATTCCATTCTGTGTCTAGGATTTCGTTACTGTTCACTTCCGGTTTTAACCAACTTTCCGTTCCTAATACTATATGCGCACTATTTCCTTCAATAAGAGATACTAATTTAGGAACCTTGCCCTGGATACTCCTGCAGTTTACCAATATTACGTTAACTTTTCCTGTTTTTGGTCTCTGAGGACGGACGTTCTTTATCAACGATGATAATGTCCTCTCTGGTAAGCCGTCAGGTATTTTATCGTTTCGCCCAAGGGGGGGGGGGGGTCCCTCTAACCTAAAAAACCCCCGTGTGCACGCCACACGTACTCTGCTACCCTAGTAGCTGCTTCCGGTGTGTAGTGCACGCCTGACCTGTCTAGGGGGGCCCTACAGTTCTTCACCCAATAACGGAGGTCGATGAATTTGCAACCATTATAGTCGCAGAGTCGTCTGAGCCTCTGGTTTAGACCCTCCACACGGATCCAAACCAGAGGGCCGCGATCGACTCTGGGCACTATGCTGCAGATATTAAGCTCAGCTTGCACTCCGCGTGCGATGGTGGTTGTCTTCACTAAATCAGCCAGCCGCCGGAAGGAACCAAGGATGGCCTCAGAACCCAAGCGGCAGGCGTCATTCGTTCCGACATGTGCTACTATCTGCAGCCGGTCACACCCAGTGCGTTCAATAGCTGCCGGAAGGGCCTCCTCCACATTACGGACGAGACCCCCCGGCAAGCACACCGAGTGCACACTGGCATTCTTCCCCGACCTACCCGCTATTTTCCTGAGGGGCTCCATAACCCGCCTAACGTTGGAGCTCCCTATAACTAATAGGCCCGCCCTCTGTGACTGTCGGGACCTTGCCGGAGAATCGGCCACTGGCCCAACAGGCGAGGCATCCTGTGGTGGCTCGGAAACGATGTCATCACCACTAGGAAGCACCCCGTACCTGTTGGAAAGGGGTAAGGCAGCTGCCACGCGGCCAGATCCCACCTTCGCCTTTCGGCCAGGCACGCGCGAGCCCACCACTGTCTGCCATTCACCCTGGAGTGATGGCTGACCGGTAAGATGCTCACTGCCGGAAGACGCAGCGACATCAGGGGTTCCATGTGATTCCAAAGCCACCGAAGTAGGCATAGGTCTCACCACAGTTGCCCCAACGCCACTACGAGCCGACGCCTGCGCCTCGAGCTCGATGAGCCTAACAGACAAAGCCTCCACCTGCCCCCGAAGAGTGGCCAATTCTCCTTGCGTCCGCTCACAACAACCACAGTCCCTGCACATGACTATGTTTACCCTACTCTATACGGTGACAAATTCCCAAGATAATCTTCAGATGAGCTACTCTGATAATCAAGAAACACTCACTGAAATACGAGACGCGAAAACTACGCTAGGTTTTCCCAGAAAAACTATTTAAAAGCTAAGCGCAGCAAATAAGTACAAAAACGCTTTATACAAACAGTACTCGCTGCTGCTGGGGCTCTCGCTCTGGCTGTCACAAGACAACTGCTGATTCAAGTGACTAGTGGCTAACGGCCGCGAAACAAACAAAAGACGGTTTTAGGGCGCTTTCTGTTCTAAACGATCAAGAAAACACTAAGAAATCTAACACGAAAACTTCGACCATCGTCAGTTATTTTGCTCCCCAAATAGCAAAACTCCTTTACTACTTTAAGTGTCTCATTTCCTAATCTAATTCCCTCAGCATCACCCGACTTAATTCGACTACATTCCATTATCCTCGTTTTGCTTTTGTTGATGTTCATCTTATATCCTCCTTTCAAGACACTGTCCATTCCGTTCAACTGCTCTTCCAAGTCCTTTGCTGTCTCTGACAGAATTAAATGTCATCAGCCAACCTCAAAGTTTTTATTTCATCTCCATGGATTTTAATACCTACTCCGAACTTTTCTTTTGTTTCCTTTATTGCTTGCTCAATATACAGATTGAACAACATCGGGGATAAGCTACAACCCTGTCTCACTCCATTCCCAACCACTGCTTCCCTTTCATACCCCACGACTCTTATAACTGCCATCTGCTTTCATTACAAATTGTAAATAGCCTTTCGCTCCCTGTATTTTACCCCTGCCACCTTCAGAATTTGAAAGAGAGTATTCCAATCAACATTGTCAAAAGCTTTCTCTAAGTCTACAAATGCTAGAAACGTAGGTTTGCCTTTCCCTAATCTTTCTTCTAGGATAAGTCGTAGGGTCGGTATTGCCTCACGTGTTCCAACATTTCCACGGAATCCAAACTGATCTTCCCCGAGATCGGCTTCTACCAGTTTTTCCATTCGTCTGTAAAGAATTTGCGTTAGTATCTTGCAGCTGTGACTTATTAAACTGATAGTTCGGTAATTTTCACATCTGTCATCACCTGCTTTCTTTGGGATTGGAATTATTATATTCTTCTTGAAGTCTGAGGGTATTTCGCCTGTCTCATACATCTTGCTCAGCAGACGGTATAGTTTTGTCAGGACTGGCTCTCCCAAGGCTATCAGTAGTTCTAATGGAATGTTGTCTACTCCGGGGGCCTTGTTTCGACTGAGGTCTTTCAGTGCTCTGTCAAACTCTTCACGTAGTATCATATCTCCCATTTCATGTTCATCTATATCCTCTTCCATTTCCATAATATTGTCCTCAAGTACATCGCCCTTGTATAGACCCTCTAAATACTCCTTCCACCTTTCTGCTTTCCCTTCTTTGCTTAGAACTGGGTTTCCATCTGAGCTCTTGATATTCATACAAGTGGTTCTCTTTTCTCTAAAGGTCTCTTTAATTTGCCTGTAGGCAGTATCTATCTAACCCTTAGTGAGATAAGCCTCTACATCCTTACATTTGTCCTCTTCCTGTCGATATCATTTTTGAGACGTTTGTATTCCTTTTTGTCTGCTTCATTTACTGCATTTTTATATTTTCCCCTTTCATCAATTAAATTCAATAGTTCTTCTGTTACCCAAGGGTTTCTACTAGCCCTCGTCTTTTTACCTATTTGATCCTCTGCTGCCTTCACTATTTCATCCCTCAAAGCTACCCATTCTTCTTCTACTGTATTTCTTTCCACCATTCCTGTGAATTGTTCCGTTATGGTCTCCCTGAAACTCTGTACAACCTCTGGTTTAATCAGTTTATCCAGGTCCCATCTCCTTAAATTCCCACCTTTTTTCCGTTTCTTCAGTTTTAATCTGCAGTTCATAACCAATAGATTGCGGTCAGAGTCCACATCTGCACCTAGAAATGTCTTACAATTTAAAACCTGGTTCCTAAATCACTGTCTTATCATTATATAATCTATCTGATACCTTTTAGTATCTCCAAGGTTCTTCCATGTATACAACCTTCTTTAATGATTCTTGAACCAAGTGTTATCTATGATTAAGTTATGCTCTGCACGAAATTCTACCAGGCGGCTTCCTCTTTCATTTCTTAGCCCCAATCCATATTCACCTACTATGTTTCCTTCTCTCCCTTTTCCTACTCTCGAATTCCAGTCACCCAGGACTATTAAATTTTCGTCTCCTTTCACTAGCTGAATAATTTCTTTTCTCTCATCATACATTTTATCAATTTCTTCATCATCTGCAGAGCTAGTTGGCATATAAACTTGTACTACTGTAGTCGGCGTGGGCTTCGTGTCTATCTTGGCCACAATAATGCGTTCACTATGCTGTTTGTAGTAGCTTACCTGTACTCCTATTTTTTTATTCATTATTAAACCTACTCCTGCATTGCCCCTATTTGATTTTGTACTTATAACCCTGTATTCACCTGACCAAAAGTCTTGTTCCTCCTGCCACCGAACTTCGCTAATTCCCACTTTATCTAACTTTAACCTATCCATTTCCCTTTTTAAATTTTCTAACCTACCTGCTCGATTAAGGGATCTGACATTCCACGCTCCGATCTGTAGAACGCCAGTTTTCTTTCTCCTAGGAAATGCATTACTCGCCAAGGACCATGAGACCAGAGTGCAAGCGGGCAGCAACGCTTTTAGCGCTCACTGTAGGTGGAAAGTCAAAGTCGATACATCTACAGAGCAAACTCAGACAGGCCAAATGGTAAACACCAATTCGGCTGTCTGTCTGCGATTTCAAAAGGAAGGGGAAGTTACCACATAGATCAAGTCACTGCAGCAAGCCATTTCTGTCAACGAACTAACCTTCTGGGACTAAATTTTATGCAGGTAAAGTAGTTCCCGATTCAGATCTCCGGACGGGGACAGTCTCACATGGGGTTCATAGCAGTAACTAAGACAAAAATAAAAATAAAACAAAGAAACTATATACAAGAAATGGCAACGTTGAATGTTGGATCATCGGGAGTTTGTGGTAAACATGAGAAGCGGAAGTAGAGGTAGCTGCCATCCAACCATAGAATGCCAACATCTGGACACAGTGGGGGAAGTAGTGTACGAACAGGTCAAGGAAGTTCTGGAGTCTGCAGAACACAGACAGAATCTTATTATTGTGGGAGACTAGAAAGCCGTAGGAGGAGACATACAAGAAATTGAGTTGACAAGGAGGAATGGATTGTTGTTATTGTTGTTGTTATTGTGGTCTTCAGTCCAGAGACTGGTTTGATGCAGCTCTCCATGCTACTCCATTATGCGCAAGCTTCTTGATTGTACCTACTACAACCTACATCCTTCTGAATCTGCTTAGTGTGTTCAATGCTTGGTCTCCCCCTACGATTTGTACCCTCCACGCTACCCTCCAATACTAAATTAGTGACCTCTTGATGTCTCTGAACGTATCCTACCAAACGATAGCTTCTCCTTGTCAAGTTGTCCCACAAATTCCTCTTCTCCACAATTCTGTTCACTACCTCCTCATTAGTTACGTGATCTACCCATCTAATCTTCAGCATTCTTCTGTAGCATCACATTTCGAAAGCTCCTATTCTCTTCTAGTCTAAACTATTTATCGTCCATGTTTCACTTCCAAACATGTCTAAACTCCATAAAATTACCCGTACTTTCAGAAAAGACTGCCTGACACTTAAATCTATACACGATGTTAACAAATTTCTCTTCTTCAGAAATGCTTTCCTTGCCATAGCCAGTCTATATTTTATATCCTCTCTATTTCGACAGTCATCAATTATTTTTCATCCCAAATAGCAAAACTCATTTACTACTTTAAGTGTCTCATTTCCTAATCTAATTCCTTCAGCATCAGCTGATTTAATTCAACTACATTCCAATATCCTCTTTTTGCTTTCGTTGATGTTCATCTTATATCCTCCTTTTCAAGACACTGTCCATTCCGTAGGAACCAGAAACCAAAGACAACATGCTTTTCTGACTTTTGCACAGAAAAAGACATGCAATGAAAAATATATTATTTCACAACCTTCTAAAGAGGTGTTACACATGGAAAAAAGCCAGAGGATACATGGCGTTATCAGACTGACTGCATTATGGCCCGAAAGAAACAAAGAAAATGAATCAAAGTAAATCTTATCCTGGACCTGATGCATGCAGCACAACCTACAACTAAAAATAAATAACAAACACAAAGTAAGACCTGTGAGGTGGGCAGCAGATATTTTAAAAACATTGAGTAGCGAAGAAAACTATATAAATCCAAGGAAGTTACATCTGAAAGACAGCGTTGGCCAAACAACAGACTACTGTTGGTAAATTCTGAAAAACTCTCTAACTGCAGCAAAGAACTAGATTGGTCTCTCGCAAATCGAGTCCACGAAACCGGAGGTAAGTAGTCACGTAACAGTATTAGCAGAACAAGAATAAAACAGACTAAGAAACTTAGTCGACAATGAACAAAAAAGCGGAACCGGAATGTACAGGAAAGGAAACATAGAAAAGACACACAGACGAATAATAAAGTATTTTGGAAAACGAAAACAATGCAGCAATTCAATCTCTTCCAAGGAGGGAAGGTTCTTATGTAAAATGAGGATGTAGCTGACAGATGGAAACAAGACGTTGAGCCACATTTCTCTTGACTGGACATTCACAACCGCGAGAGGCTTTCTGGCAGACCTAGGGTTGAAGAAGATATTCTGTGGCATGGCATGCCATGTACCAGGGATGTACTATTTGAACATATTTTAACCTAAGTTATGCATCCTTTGTGGGCTCAAATTTCAACGTACATATAGGTTTCTGTTTTTTTTCTCTTTTGTTGTTTAAGAATTTCTGTTGACTCTATTTAGCTTTTATTATATTAACAGCGTAGATAGGTGTTATTATTCGTTTAAAATGTTGCAGACGCATCTGAAGATGGGACGCATGTCCTGAAACCGGATAGTGCTTTTCTCTTTACAAACAAACGAGTTTTACAGTTGTGGAGGATTTTATTATTGCGACTCATAACAATTCTGTAAAATAGATGACGAAGGAAAATAGAAGAAATGGAAAATGGATATGACATTACGAAAGAAGAATTCGAAAAAGCATTAAATTACCTAAAAGGACACGAGTCTATTGGTAATGACAACATACCAGCAAAATATTTCATGCATTAGACCCATTTATGTAAAACTGGTATTTTCGTAGAAGAATTTAAGAAAGGCAAGTCATAATGATTGCAAAAGAGGAGGGAACAACTACATGATGAGATACCATGACTGTGGGAATTCTAACTCAGAAAATATTAACAAGAAGAAATATTCAGATGCATTAAGAAGAAACTGAAGCCAATTTACCTGAAGACAAATTTATCTTCCAAGAAAAGGCACAACAAAGGAAGCTATCCTGTGCCTTTAAAGTATAATTCAAGAAAGCTTTATGCTCAACAGGAAAATTTACATAACTTTCGTAAACTTCACGAAAGCAGTCGACACTTTTAACTGGAAGAAACTAATGGAAATTCCAAGAGTGATTAAACTAGACGATGGAGACAGAAGAATAATTAAAGAAACATACAAAGACAAACAGCGACGGTAAAGCTAAGAAATACACTAAAAGAAGCTAGAATTCGTAAGGCGTTAGACAACGATGCGATCTATTCCCACCCCCATTCAGCGTCTACACAGCACTTGCAAGAAACGAGTGCAGACAAGACTGTACAGGTATCAAAATACATGGAGAATGAATATCGCTGCTTGGGTTTGGGAATGACAGCTGTGGTAGCTCCAGAAAAATAAATCTCGAAAGAGCTTTAGAAATTATGAGTACAGTACAAACAGCTGGGTATCAAGGGAAATTAACTAAAAATGGACACAGATACTAGTGTGCTCCAACGTAGAACGAATAACCATTACAATTACAGGAAATAAAATAAAACAAAAAAGATCAACCAAAGCTTTAGGAAGTAAAATAACTGAAGACGGATGAAGAAAAGAAAATCGTCAACAAAGAATTGTAGAAGTAAAAGGAGTATCCATAAATAATTGAGAAATGTTTTGTCCAGATAACATGAATACTGAAGAGAGGAAAAGTTATTTAAGAGTTGCATTTAGGGCGCAACACTTTTTGTCTGTAAAATATGGTTTATAGGCAAAAATGAAAAGAAATCGCTAGAAGCATTTGAGCTATTGTTCTGGAGACATCTGATAATGTGGACAGATAAAACCTCCAAGGATGACATCCTGCAAAGAATTGTCGAAGAAAGGTGAGCTACGAGACCAACAGGGTGAAGAAGACTGGAATGGGCTGGTCATACAGAGCGACACAACAAGGTAGACTGTCGAAGACCGAGACTGGTTTTCTTCAGACAGGCTGCCAGACGCCTAAAATTACGCAGTTTTGAAGAGGTTATCTTGTAATACATCCAGATAGAGAGCTGCCACAAAAGCGAATGTTTTACAATGAAGATGATGAAGCATTGTTCTCGAGACTTTTCTGGTGTATACTATCTGAACAGAGGTATCCGGATATCCTCATCTAATGCTGTATTGACCGCTGGATGTCACAAGAAGCAGGCCAGCCTGTAGACAAGAAGGCGAGGAGTACAGTGCTGTGAGTAGTGAAGCAGTAGCAGTAGATTGGATCATTCAGGAGAGCTCAGTGCTTTCGAACATGACCTAGGCACTGATTTTACCTGTGTAAAATATGTGACAGAGACATTTCAACCATTTTAAAGCTTCCCAAGTCGACTTTTGACTATGTAACTGTGAAGTGGAAACCCGAAACAGGTAAACTAGGGCCATGCAGATCTTATATAAGGACGGACAGAGAGCGTCGATCTTTGCGGTTGTAAGAAGTGGCGTGCAGTCAGCGGAAGGGATCGCTTGTGAGTTCCAAAGTGCTAGCAGCAGTCTGACTGGAACAGTGACTGTCAGCAGGGCGTTAATAAGAATTGGGTACAACGGTCGAGCAGGTTACAGCAGTTAGTCCTAATTTATGCTTGAGGCTGTGTAAAGAGCAAGGCCACTGGATAGTGGATCACTGGAAATGAGTGATCTGGAGCGATGAATCACGCTGTATCCCGTGGCTACACAATAGAAGGGTTTCGATTTGGCGAATTCCTGGACAATGTTACCTGCCATTATGTGTAGTCCAACAGTGAAGAGGTGGTACCGTAGCATGGGAGTTCTTTTGATGGCTAGAATGTGGTCCCTTATTGGGCTTAAGAAAAGGCTAAATGAGGTAGGATGCGAACACGTGTCATGCCATTGTATACTGCATGCAGTGGAAGAAAAGTTGGGAGTAGATGATTACTTGTATGACCACGACAATGCACCCTATCCTAAAGCATCATCTGTGAGGCAATGGTTTGTGGTCAGTAACGTTCCGGAAATAGACTGACCTACCCAGAGTCCTGTTCTGGACCCAATGGAACACCCTCGGGTTGAATAAAAACATCGACTTCGCTCCAGCCCTCAGTGTCCAACATCACTATCTGCCGTTTCGGCTCTTGAGGAAGAATCGGCAGCCATTTCTCCCCAGACATTCGGACACAACGTTGAAAGTGTTCCCAGCAAGTTAAAGCTGCCATAAAGATGAAGGATAAACATACTTCATATTAACAATAATATTATCTTGGAACTCTTCCATTTGGTCCGTGTTTGCTTAGAAAAACAGTAATATCTAAAACCGAGACATACACACAACACACATTCTATGAACGCTTGATTAATTTTACTGACATAACATTCACCAAAGAAGAACAACAGCTACTTGAGAAAGCCCCAAAATACAATTTGAACACACACTTAACACATAAGACCATAGAAAATCTTATTACCGAGACTGAATACATCATAGACAACATGAAAAAACTAACACTCAAGATTTCAACCCAGGCCTAACAAGAGATGTAGTGACAGAGGAAATGAAACAAATCATTAGAAAGAACTAACCATCCATAAACACAAATAAAAAAGCATCTGATGAGAAAACCATAAACAGTATACACAGAAAACTAAAACAACACAATGCTCTCATCACGAAGGCAGACAAAGGGAATGCTCTAGTCTTAATAACAGAGGCAGAATACATTGAGAAAACAGAAAAATTGCTGACAGAGAATGAAATAAGCAACCTAAGTAGTGACCCAACAAGAGATACCAAAGAAATGTAAAGACTCTCTTAAAAAACATCACACACACCTTGACACAGAACCAGACAAAAAGAATGACACAAAAGAACCCCAAAGCTCCACTCTTAACAAGCCTGCCAAAGGTTCACAAACCCCTCATCCCAGTCAGGCCAGTAGTTGACTTCAGAAAAGCTCCATCTTACTTACTAGGGAGACACATGCACACATTCCTACAGAAGACATACACAAACACAAACAACAGAAGCCTCAAAAACACAGGAGACATAATAGGGAAAGTTAGGAATGTCAACATCCCCTCAACACCAAAACTGGTATCTTTTGACATAACATTCATGTACACAAACATACCCACAGAAGAAACTATAAACATTATAGAACAATAGCTAAAATGCAAGAAATTCCCAGATGTACATATAAATTAAATCTCATCCATCCTTAGGCTAATCACAGAACAAAACCACTTTCAACAGCAACTTCTACTTGCAACAAGCGGGGCTTCCCATGGGGTCCCCTATCAGTGGAATCTTAGCCAACATTTTCTTGGACCATATAGAGAACACAATATTCAATAACATTGTGAAACAAGGAGGGTACAAAATAATCTACTGGTACCGATATGTGGATTACATAATCTGTCTTGTAGATGAAACACATAGCAGGATAGAAGAGCTCCACAGTAACATCAACACAATACACCCACAAATCCACTTCACAATGGAAATGGAAAACAACAAGAAACTAAATTTCTTCGATCTTACAATCTCAAGAAACAACGACCAACATGAATTCTCCATCTACAGAAAACCCACATCCACAAGCCCTGCTATCCACAGCTCATCCAACCACCCGACAGTGCGTAGATTTGCCAGTTTGACACACGTGCTCCACAGGATAAACAGAACACCTCTTAAACCAGGAAACTACACACAGGAACTAAACACAATCAAACAAATCGCTGTTGAAAACGACTACAAAACGGACATCATAAACAAACTCAACAACAAGGTAAAACGGAAACATGAAGCACACACAGACAACACAGCAGACCACACCACTTCAGAAAAAAGAGAGAGATGATACACACTAACATACGATAACATAATATCACATAGAATAGGAACCATCTTATCAGACAAATTCAACAACGCTGGAATATATCAACTCACTTGCAATTCTTGTCAGGCCCACTACATAGGACAAACAAGCAGAAATTTCCGAACGAGGTACACAGAGCACATGAGAGCTCTAAGAAGTGACAGCACACATCTCATGAACAAAACCCATAACCCCACTAATATCGAAAACGATCTACGCATTCTGAGAAACAACAACAGTCTATACCGACAACTAACAATAGAAGAAAATTACCACATACAATAGGCTATAGTCGAAGGGAAAAACGTAATAAATGAAAACACAACACTCTGCAACAATACACTCTTTACCGCTCTGAGAGAATTGACCAAGGACTCTGAACAGAAAGCAAACGCACGCAAAAGAACCACTTCCCCATCACACACAGCGACATAAATAATGAACAGAAGTCGTCGTAAGTCGCGCTACAGTTTTTCATAGCCTTTCTCGCCACATGCGATACGCTTCTCGCGACACATGCGAACAACAAGATGGCGTAATATTCTAGATCAGAAACAAAGTGCAAAAGTTTTGTTGTTTTTCTGTGTAAAAAGCAGCCACATAACATCCAACGAACGTGAGTATATGAATAGCTAAGCAACAGCTCAATACACACCAAACTAACTGGTTTCCACAACACTACCACATCTCCAAGTATATACTGCTGACATACGAAGTTCACCTTTTAGTATTTGTTTACTAACATCCGCTCACATGGTTGCAGATGACATGATGTTCGCTAAGTAAAAAGACGGCAACGGAAAATGATTCAAATGGCTCTGAGCACTATGGGACTAAACTTCTGAGGTCGTCAGTCCCCTAGAACTTAGAACTACTTAAACCTAACTAACCTAAGGACGTCACACACATCCATGCCCGAGGCGGGATTCGAACCTGCGACCGTAGCGGTCGCGCGCCTCCAGACTGTAGCGCCCAGAACCGCTCGGCCACCCAAGCCGGCGCAACGGAAAAAAAGAGCACAGAAAATATGTCGCAAAAAGAGCCAGTAATTGCTTAAAACATGCTGTAACATACAATAAAAGTGTCAATATAAAACTATATTTCAAATGACGATTTGTAAAAATGTAATAATGTTTCATTGTGTTTGTACAGTCATACCATTTTCTGCATGTTTTAGATTAAAAAACCTCACTGATGATGGCGATATTTGTCGCCGAAACTAGTTTGGGATAATAAAGAAATAAACGAATAACAAGGTGTTTTGCATCAAGGCAGACTCAATTTCTGATATTGTTGTATACTTCATATTACACACAAAATACGCTTTCTGAATATTATTATAATTTGTTTATTGGCTAACCACACGAGCCCCTGACCACCCGTCCAATCTGTGAAAACAGCACATCAGTTGCACTTACCATTTCTGCAATATTTGCGAAGCATATTTTAGGTGATTCACGCTGCATATTCCGATATTGAGACTATAGTGCGGTCGTTTTTCAAGTCTTACTTTTAGATGCTTTCATCTGTCTGGTTTCTCGAAAGAGTTTTTGTTGCGGCGTAAAGTCAAGCACCGGCACGCCAGTCGGGAACGATAGAGAAGAGAGAGCTGTGGAGAAAAAAAATGGCTCTGAGCACTATGGGACTCAACTGCTGAGGTCATTAGTCCCCTAGAACTTAGAACTAGTTAAACCTAACTAACCTAAGGACATCACAAACATCCATGCCCGAGGCAGGATTCGAACCTGCGACCGTAGCGGTCTTGCGGTTCCAGACTGCAGCGCCTTTAACCGCACGGCCACTTCGGCCGGCTAGCTGTGGAGAAGACGCCAGGCAATCACACGCTGACCGACCCCTCTCCAGGACGACAACGCGACAGCAACGGCCTCTATGCGAAGATAACATAAGCGCCGCACCCGACAGGCCGCGGCCCAGTTCTACAATAGCTAAGTCCAGTCATTTCGCTTGCGCTATGTAGCTTTGTCTATACTGAAGAAACTTGCTTATTTTTTTTCTGTCGCCCTTTTCTTACGACACATCTATGTATTTGTCAAAGTTTAGTACTGTCATTTACTTTTCGTAATAAAACTCATTAATGAGATTTGCTTGAACTGTTTGTCTATCGAACCGAGAAAGCAGGTTTCCTAGACACTCCATATTCGACGTCTTGGCACGATTCAACAGTTTTCATTCCTGAATTCTCGCTCATTCACAGCGTCCTTTACAGATGCCTGAAGCTGAATTTTTATGATTCCAAAATCGATTACAGTGTGGTAATAACATCGAAATCAGTATCCCAACTGGGAGGAAAATATACCTTTAGTAATAAACATGATGTAGTGAAATATAATTACTGAAAGCCATGGATTTTCTTTTAGTCATTGGATATTTCAAAACATGATGTGATTAAAGCAGAAAGTATGTATCATGTGCTATCATACACAAAAGTGTCCGGACACCCTGAATTGGTTCCGCCTGATTTCCAAGACGTGACTGTCTTGCAGGCCTTCTAATCTCTTTGCATTACAGTCGTTTGAATATACAAAAAGGATATCGCAAGACATCGCTAGAGGACACTGTTCTTTAAAATAATCATACCAGATGTAAATCAACACCACGACGTTGCAAATACTAGGAAATGCGTCATTGGAGATGAAACAGTCCGTAACGTTTCTGAACTTCATTTTATTGCAGTAAGAGACATTCCAAAATCACTACCACACTCATTAGAATTTGAGTTAAACAACTCCGTCATATAAGTCATTCCAACAATCTTTGGGCAAAATTAAATATTTTTATGACAAAGATATTTTGAGACGGTATCTGCACTCTTAAAGTTCTCTGACAATTCGAAGTATTTTTGTTCTTTTAAGGGTTTTCCTATACGCGTGAAACGTCGTTCCTGATACTAATGGTTTGGCATAAACTGGATGTTTAAGTAACCGGTTAAAAGCAACGCACTGAAAGCGGTAAGCGCTCTATGAAAACCTCAAAATTAACATGGTATCACTGGGTATTTCTCTGTACTCGTGATTGAGCGAATGATGCGAAAGGAGAAGCAATTGTTATTACAGAGTGGAGCATGGAACACAAAATGCTGACAGCAACGTCAACAATAAATCATCATTGAGTAAAACTGTCATTCAGTCCATAAATACTAAAAGACAGATACGTATCATGCTTTGTCAATAAAATCTAAAAGCACCTATGTTGAAGAGCTTTGCACGTGCAGTATGCTTGAGACAGAGAGAAACCGACATAAAAACAGTTTCACCAAACCCAGTGTCGTATTAACATTCTGTGCGTTGCTTGTGCAGAGTTATCAATTTAGACCCTAACGTTTTATACTCACACATCAGTACATAGCGTATATTAGTCTGCAGAGCAGGATGATATAGGTACAACTTAATCAGTGTTGCTGATCATAAGGAGCGAGAACGCCATCACGCCATCTTTACTTGGGCAGGCAGCGTTAGATTAAGTGCACAACGACTAACGTCATTCAGAAGAGGTAGACTGCGTGCCACCATCACATTGTCTTGAGCACCCATACCATTCTCATCGTATAGTTGTTACTATCATCTGCTCGTGACGTCTACGATATAATTGCTGCTGAATCATTGCCAAGAAAAGCGGAAAGCGCCTTTTGAATGATATTTTCCATTTTCAGTACGCCCCAAGCTCTTGCTGTTTGATCTTAGTGAATGCCTGATAGTTTCATACTCAATTCTTTCGGCCATCAGAATATTCGTATGGAAATTATCAGAGCAATTGCGGGAACATGCGACTACCTCAAGTAAAACTCCATTATGGGTTGAATATGACTCCGAAAGCGGCGTTAATCTGACTTTCAGTCCATCTCCTGACGACTTACTGAAAGGCGTCAGGAATACTCCGATGATGTTCCCTGCCGCGTCAATTCTGTAAAAGACTGTGGCAGCTATCAGTAAGTAGTGAATGCAGACATACACGAAGATCTTCACCCCTTATGGGCTGCTCTCCATTCCTGCGTGTTACCCATAGGGTAATTAGTAAATAACGTAAGACAGATCTTGCTGCAAACTTTCGTGCCCCAAAGTCAGTGAATAGCAATCTGTGAGCGGCAGTAACGCATGAAAGAAAGGAGACTGCTGATTTTTGTGACGCTTCCGGTGGGGACTACGATAAGCATCTGGCGTCATATTACGCTTCAAAATCTTAAAATGTTTATTTTATCACTTCATATTAAAACAAGTGCTATGATATGAGAGGAAGACATGAATTTATGCTTCTCAGAAAAACTATTTCCTTGTGTGCTACCATCAAGTGCAGAAAAGCTCCTTAATTCTCTTTGAGTATTGAGTGAATTTTGGTGTCACCTCATCTTACTTTGTCAGAAGATTCTTTTTTTCTTGGGGCTGAAGAGAGTGGTCACTATCACTGGTTAACCTTCTGATGACTAATGACATGATACAGGTCCCATATGTGAATGTATTTCGCTTTGGCAGTTATACTAGGTCTGTGTTGTGGGTAGGGTGAGGGACTAACGGTGTTGATGCTTTTCATCCATGGTTGTGCAGTTTTTTCACACGTAGAAATTAAGTAAGGTCTATCATCTTACGTAAAGGTAGTTTGACGTTATGATTCAGCATCATTTGGTTAGTCTCTGCAAATTTTAGAACCGTTGCCGATATGGGCAGTCAAAATAGAACTCGATGATAGGACCATTGCGGAAGCCTAGATGTGTCGTTAATATTAAAGCGTTAGGGGCTAAAGTAATAATACTCCACACAAGCAACACATAGAACTTTAGCACCATACCCGGTTTGACGAACCTGTTGTTATTTTGGGTTATCTGTGTCTTAAGCATACTGTACGTTGATAAGCTCTTCGACATAGTCGCTTTTCGCTTTTTTTTTAACAAATCATCAGTAGCCGATACATTTTAATGATAACTGATGGATGACACAGAGTGACAATTATTGAACTATATGAAACAAAATCGTCATAAGTTCTGACCGGTTTGCATTAGAACGTTCAAACTGCGTGGGTGGCCGCGGGGCATAATTGGAATTAGCATGCGCATTGTTTCTTTTTGGTTTAGCGACGAGCCCACTTTCAAAAAAATGGTTCAAATGGCTCTGAGCACTATGGGACTCAACTGCTGTGGTCATCAGTCCCCTAGAACTTAGAACTACTTAAACCTAACTAACCTAAGGACATCACACACATCCATGCCCGAGGCAGGATTCGAACCTGCGACCGTAGCAGTCGCACGGTTCCGGACTGCGCGCCTAGAACCGCGAGACCACCGCGGCCGGCCGAGCCCACTTTCATTTGAAGGGGTTCATCAATAAGCAAAATTGACGCATTTGGGGTTCTAAGAATCTGCATTTCGTGATTGAGAAGTCCCTTCACCCTCAACAGGTGATTATGTGGTGTGCAATGTCCAGTCACGGAATAATCGGTGCGATATTTCTTTATGGCACGGTGACTACGGAACGGTACATGAATGTTTTGAAAGATGATTTAGTCCCCATTATCCAAAGTGACACTGATTTCGACAAGATACGGTTCGTGCAAGACGGAGCTCGACCCCATCGAAATAGGAGAGTGTTTGATTTCGCGGAGGAGCACTTGGGGACCGCATTTTGGCTCCGGGGTACCCAGAAGCAACTGGCATGGGCCTCGATTGGCCGCCATATTCTCCGGATCTGAACACATGCGACTCATTTTGTGGGGCTATATTAGAGGCAAGGTGTACAGCAATAACGCCAAAACCATTGCTAAGCTGGTAACAGCCATTCAGGAGGTCATCGAAAGCACCGATGTTCCGACGCTTCAGCAGGTCAAGTAGAATTTCGCTGCTCGTCTCCGCCACATCATCGCCAACGATGTCAGGCATACCGAACATTTCATAACCTAAATCTGTAGTGACGTTTACATGTTGAATAAAGTTTGTACGCACCGTAGTTTACTTTTTTTCGTATAGTTCAGTAATTGTCACCCTGTAAATATCTCCTGCATCTTTTAGTTTTTGTGGACTGGATGTGAGTTTTACTGAATGATGACTTATTCGAGCCAATACTGTCATCGTTTTGTGTTCCTTGTCCCTCTTTGGGCTAATAATTGCTTCTCCTTTCACATTAGCAGAAGCTGGAAACGCAGTTGCGCTGCATATATTCGCTAGTTTAATTTTCGACGGAATTATGAACCTCCACTTTCTGTCATTTCTTGGGATTTCGTGCACAGCAGCCTTCCTTGGTTTGATATTTGATGTTATACGTAGCTTACGAAGTCTTCCTGTGAATGTTATGTTTCGCTGTCGATCCTGTGTTGCCTCTTCATTTGTGCGCCCGTCTTTCATAGAGGGTGCTATTGACATCAATCTCAAGAAAGTATTTTCCAAGTTTATAGTTATAAAAAACATTTGTTGCCACTCATAACGTTTACAGTATAACTACTGCAGATGTTCTAAACATGTGAAACGTGTCTGGCAATGAGCTTTTCAGTTTCAACTTGCTTAAGACAGAAAAACACAAATAATTTGCGCTGTTTGATTTGCAGTCGACGCATCTCAGTATTATTAGTGACGCCGCTGTAGTTCCTAAACCAAGTTACAGAAACGCATACAAGACGCATTGACTTGTACTTTGGATATTTTGGCGCTCAGCCGCAACGTCTTTCAGACACAAACCGTAGTCGCTTCATAGATGTCTCAAGGTTGATGTTCTTCCTACTAGAAGTATAACTGAAGCTTGACAACAATGCAGGGTGTGTGTGACAACCCTGTGACCGATAAGTTGCTGCCCGGATGACACGGAATTAGCCTGCAAAATTCACTTGATATCTTCGCATCATTTCTATTAAACGATCTGAGTGATTTTCACATAAAGCGTGAAATAAAGTTATGGTTGTGAGTCCAACAAAGTTATTCAACGTATAAACTGCACTTCATCTCGTCTTTTACGTTGCAAACTTATCTGCCCTAGCATTGGACCAATAAGGTAGAGCACAATGCTGTAGTATTCTGCCAGCTGTGAGGCAATGTGTTCGCTAGTGAACTGGGGGCTGCTTAGGTCCCAATTATAGTCTCACTGAAGGGTACATTTCTGCCCTTTCGTGATAGCGCTACAAGCGGTCAGAGCGAAAATCAATAAGGATATTTTGTTATTTTATATATGAAATGCCGCATTTCCATACTGCTTCACTGTGACAAAGAACAGCATGTAAACATAGACGGTTTCAAAGTCCAGAATGAGTAATATCTCACTAATTCGTGCTAATATAGGTGAGCTCGTGTTAGAGGTACTTTATGTTTTATGGGAATAGGTTTTCGTCATAAGGACATCATAGTAATTTGAATTTCATTTGTATTAGGACAGCGAATATTTTAATAACGTTGTCCATTATTTTATTGAACACAACAGTAAACATCATAGAGAAGTTAATCATCAGCAGTATATTCACTCGCATTATTTAGAACAGTCTGACAATGCTCATGTAGTTTAGTGAATCCGCAGCTGTAGAAACCTACAGGGTCTGAGTTAAAGATGTCATCAAACCATGTTTTAAGTACATTTTCCTCCACAGAGGAATGTGTTTTACTGTTTTTCGGTAAGGAGCTTGAAAAGTAAACATATGAGGGCATAAGATCAGAGGAATAGGTGGGTGAGGGATGACTTTTCAGTTTCCCTTTGCTCGAGTATATGTCTTTTGTTAGTGCTAAGCCATTAATTCTTCTTAAGAGGTTAATATAAAGACATCATAACTAGTCACCAGTAGGAACATTGCACTGGAATTCTCAGCGAGCCATCTGAAGACAATCAACCAAAAATGTATTAATAGTCACCCCTTTCATTTTTGTTGGTTACAATTAGTGCATGCAGTAATACAGCTCCCGACATTTGAGCCTTGCCTATTGAATATAAATGTCGCACGACGCTTAAGTGGTCGCATGTGTTTCTTATTGAGGTTCCTGGGCAAAATCGTTCATAGCAGTACGACCTTCCTTGAAACAGAAACCTTTTTCTGACGTGTTTTGCCCAAAAGATCTCTCCCCACACACAATGTAAAGGCTTTGCTGCCTTCACCACTGTACTAAACCCAGCGTGAACCACATGTCCGCCGGCCGCGGTGGTCTAGCGGTTCTAGGCGCTCAGTCCGGAACCGCGCGACTGCTACGGTCGCGGGTTCGAATCCTGCCTCGGGGATGTGTAACGCCGGAAATGCATATCCTTCTATTTCCACCTATTATACTATAGATTTTTCCTTATTTTGTTACCCGTAGATATGACATTTCTGTGTCTTTATATACTGTAATTGTTTTACTGTTTGTATATATATATTTATGCATTTATGTTGATTTGTTTTTTGAATATTATGTGTATTTATACGCTGGGTCTGGCCTAGGGAAAACTATGCTATCGAACGAATACATCGATAGGTCGTGTGGAGAACAAAAGTGTTTAGGATCTTTGGTAGTGTTAACTCTGTCGCGTGGAGCGCGGGCAGAGGGAGATTCTGGCTGGAGTAGTGCAGTGGAGCAGGTGTGTTGTGTGACGCTTCCGAGAGTTGCCGGGCTTTCGGGGTTTGGCAGCATGTAATTGCGCTCGACTTGCGATGATAGTTTCTGACATGGTGTCGCGGACGGGAAGCATTAGCTGGCGCACATCAAGAGCCCGTTTCGTCTGGTGACCGTGTCGAGAAGGATGCGCGCCAACATCCAGCTTCTGCAACAGCGACGGCCGACAATGAGTTACTGTCGCCACCTCCTCGATCGACGGCTTCAAACCTTCAATCAACCGACAAGGAAGACTGGAAGCACGTAAAGTTTTAGAACTGTATGGCAGACCTCAGCTTTTCAAACTGTTCAAATCACAAAATTACAGCAACGTAGCATGAACCTTTGTTGGTCATTGTCCCAATTGCATTACCAAGCAGGGTCCCGTCCTTTTCCGGAATGAACCCGAGTGTCGTTGAAATTCAAACGCGAGCATCATTCGATTTCACTGCTTTAGTTTCAAAGTTCAGTTAAGGTATTCGTAGCTGGCTACAATATTTAGATTACACAAGCACAAATTAAGAGTGCGAGTTTTGTTACCGTATTTTAGCTTACCTGTGACTGCAGCTCAGCTTGGTACGTACTAAATTTTACTGTTGTTAATTGTTCAGAATCATTTGATTCAAGTTCAAAGTTAAATCTCTTATTTCTAAATTGCGTAGATTCAAGTAGCTTTTGAAATGATTGTTGAGGTAATCCAAGACTAACCGTATTTACTGAGTTTCGATGTGCTTCAGAAAGAAAGCTCACAATTAACTTTAGTCACTAAATTAACTTTCGATTTTCCGGTTTTATGAATTCTTTTGCTAAATTAAGTCAGAGTGTAGCGAAATTTATTACTTCTGACAAACTTTCAGTTTTCACACTACACGTGTCAACCTTCAGTTGCCACGCTTCTAGTGCTAATTATATGTGTAATAACTTTCCTTTTTTCAGTTACTATAGTAATTGTCCTTAGGACTGGCGACCGTAATTTCCCCCAAATCTCAAATATCTAATTCCGCTAGTTAATTGTTATCGTAACGGCCGCACATTTACTTTCTTTATTAACTTTACCCCTTTTCAAAATTAATTTCCACCAGTTTCATTTGCATTTTTCCTTTCATTTAGATGTAACCCTTTCCTCCCTCTTTACTGACAAATTGACTTCGGTGACGATTGCTTTTCCCAAATTTCCATTACGTACACGCGGTTTAATTTTTCACTGTCATTAAGGTCGATAAGTGACGGGGAGGTTACACATGGATGTGTGTGATGTCCTTAGGTTAGTTAGGTTTAAGTAGTTCTAAGTTCTAGGGGACTGATGACCACAGATGTTAAGTCCCATAGTGCTCAGAGCCATTTTTGAACCACATGTCACCAATGTTACACCTTTTTCCTCTTGCGACTATACCTATCACACTTGAACAATGTAAGTTCCAGGTATGCGAAATCCAAATCGCAATTGCCACATAAATACGAGAACATCAAATAAGAAAGTGCTGTTGAGAAAATACACTCATGGCGCAACACCACGTTGACCTGGTCGGAGGCATATGGCTGGTAGCCGGTAGCTGCTGCAGGGCGAGCAAAACCTCGAGCGTAAAACTGTTCCGATCTTGACGCAGCCCACAAGCTGTTTGGTGGAAATGTTTCTGGAACATTTTGCTATTACAGGTGGATTAGAAAGTAAGGAGAGTTATGTTTGACATTCCATCAGACTGATAACTTAAGCAGATATCTGATATGCGATTTAAGAAACAGGGAATGGAGTGGACTCAAACATGCGACTTTAAAGAGCACAAAGCTTACCACTTGATCACGAGCAGATACATTTTCGCAACAGCTTAAGACTGAAAGACCTTCTTACTTACACTTTTGCATCCTATTGTGTTCCCAGACTGTGCACAGGGGCAGATTCAGAACTCTGATGGGTAGTCAGGAATACTGCCCACCTTATGTGAAAAACTCGGACTTGGTTTCTGCGGTGATGGGCACGTGACCGGGTTTTGTGTCTAATAGTGTACTTTCTTGTCATCTTGTCGATGAAATATTCTGAATGGTTTACGTGTAAGATGTGACACTGAGTAAGTAAAACTCATCGTTTAACCCACATTTGACGTTTGGCACGTTATAGGGATTGCGTTCCGAGTAATCTACATAAGGAAACATGGACATAATGAAGAAAGGTACACCACAGCAGTGTCATATTGGCTTAGCGGTAACACGATCGATTTCCAACGCCCTGGTTGAGATGCAACCCGGTTCGGGTCTCGGTTTTCCTTACTCGATCTGCAAACAGCCAGAAGGAAATTCAGTGACTAAATCATAAGACAAGCTCTATATCATAGCCCATCTCATAGATTGCATTTAGTACATTGTAGAGGTGAGGGAATCAACGCCCGAGACAAACGTTACGGAAGCTATGAACATACTTATGTGAATCAGGAGTTGAAATAGTACTAAATAGCGAAATGCTTTCTGAGCCCTGCACGGCTCACGTTTATCCCATTTATTGTTTGTCATCTTCTATTACGATACTGCCGCCTCGTTTTCTAATTCCATTTATTGGCGTCACTAACTTCCTGTCCTACTTGCCCCTGAGCGGCAGCAGCAGTGCGTATCGATAACTGCACTGTCGTACCATCTCTGGAGTGATCGATAGTATTTACGGGGCGTCGTGTGTCTGGTAGTCAGCTCGGGCCGGACCAAGTGTGCAGTCGGGACGAAGCAGTAGTGAAGATGGGGACGGAGCGCCGGTGGGGCGCCGACAGCCAGTGCTCACCGACCGCTGGTGACACACATGAACTGTCCGGCGGAGGGAGATTGGAGCGGAACGACCGTTGGTTGGTCGTTCGGTTGGTCGTCTCATCGGCCAGACGTATATTTGGTCCTTTCACCGGTTCCGGTTCTGGGCAGTCGATCGATTGGCGTGGAGCAGCGAGAAATTCTCTGCGGGACGTAGTTTGGCCGGAGCCGCTGGCGATCTCTACGCGATGTTGGAGTGTGTGGGGCTGTTACCACTGCTATGAGGTGCGTGGCTCACCAACCCTGGACACGAAAATTGAATTTTGATTTAATCTACCAGCAAGTCAAGACTGTTCGCATTGTGTCGTTTGGAGTTCGTTGTCTGCTGTTGGGATATTCCCGCGAGCAAGAACGTGGTTTTTCAAGTTGAAAAATTGTAGCCACCTCCAGTAGAGTTTCACTGTATTTGGTTATTTGAACTGAAGTGCACCAGCGGAATCTTCTGTCTTGTGGCCGTTAACGTTCCGGTTACCTGCCCTGGCCGTTGACGTAATTCCAGACATTGTAGTTTTCTCATCGTGTTGTTCAAATGGTTCAAATGGCTCTGAGCACTATGGGACTCAACTGCTGTGATCATCAGTCCCCTAGAACTTAGAACTACTTAAACCGAACTAACCTAAGGACATCACACACATCCATGCCCGAGGCAGGATTCGAACCTGCGACCGTAGCAGTCACACGGTTCCGGACTGCGCGCCTAGAACCGCGAGACCACTGCGGCCGGCCATCGTGTTGTTGCTGTCCAGCATGATGTGGAGTTTTACAGTTCCATGTACGATTGGTTGTGGGCGCCAATTTCTTCTACGTTGTTCCGTTGAACTCCCTGTTGTGCCCTGCTCCGGTGAAGCGGAAGTTATCTTGTCGGTGGGTCCGTTGACTGTCGGGCGGTTGGGTTGTCGTCGGATCGTGAATGGTTGGCCCGACTGCCTGTCTCACCTAAGCGGGCGTTAGTGTTTGAATTCCAGGGCGACCCTCGAACATCTCACCGCCCTTGGGTATACTGCCTTTTTTAATTTATTTTTCTTTTGTTCTTGTTGTTAGTACTTGTATGGCTTCCAACCCATTTTTTTAAAAATTAAGTTTGTCTTGCCCTTAAGGTGTAAGATTCTTTAGGCCTTCAGCCTAATTTAAAGAACTGTTTCATGTAAGACGTTTGGCATTTCAGCCGATTCTGAGTTTGAGTTGTTTGCTCTTGAAGTGTCTGATTCTTTGGGCCTTCAGCCTAACTAAAGAACTGTTTTAAGATAAGGCTTTGCCTTTTAAATTTCTGTTTTGCTTGAGTTTTACCTGATTAAGAACTGTTTTACGTAAGTCTTTTGTAGTTTTTGTAAAAAGTTAAGATTTTTTTGCCTTAGTTGTTGGGCTTTCAGCCGATTTTGAATTCAAATTGTTTGCTCTGAAAATCTCACATTCTTTGGTCCTTCCGCCTAAACTAAGAACCCTTGTAAGATAAGGCTTGCCTTTTAAATTTCTGATTATGCTTGCGTTTTAAGTTATTGGCCTTCAGCTGTTTTTAAATTAAAGTGGCTTTCAGCTGGTAATTAAGTCCCAAAGATTAAAGCTGTGTGTTTAGAAAAAAAATTTTTTTTTGCTCATGTAATGTTTGATCAAATAATAAAGTTGTATGTTATTTTGGTCCCTTTCCACAATTTAAACTACCTGTCCTGAAACTTTGTTTCAGTTACTGTCATGAAATGATTTCGGTGTATCACACACAGTAATCAAAATGTATACTTAGAAGGAAAATGTATCTCT
Source organism: Schistocerca americana (assembly GCF_021461395.2). Lineage (NCBI taxonomy): Eukaryota > Metazoa > Arthropoda > Insecta > Orthoptera > Acrididae > Schistocerca > Schistocerca americana. Next base: position 434,735,043 of record NC_060126.1, on the reverse strand, counting down.
TCTGATGCATACACGAAAAGAAAGATATGAAAAAGAATGTGAGACGCCCTGATTGGGTTAATACATTTTGATTACTGTGTGTGATACACCGAAATCATTTCATGACAGTAACTGAAACAAAGTTTTCTTCCACTGTGTCAAACCTTAGTCATAAGATAGATATGATAAGCATATAATTCAACTACATTTTCTGTTGCATTTCAATCATGGTGATAGAATATACGCTACAAAGATTCTCAAGCCACTTTCTTCACAAGCAGCTGCCACAAGAGTAACTTTGTCATCACTGTGTCGAAATTTTATGGCATTAATTCAGCAGCTATTAAATTCTCACTCTCTCCCACACTCGGAATCTCGAAAACCAGCAGATATCATAAAACTAGCAGAATACCTACTGTATCACTTTCAGTTAGCTTACGTTCTTCCTACATCCGTTCATGGAATTCAAAGTAGTCGTGTCACTTTCATGAATTCTAATTCGTGGTAAAAATTATTAGTTTGCGAGAGCAACGAGAATTATTAAATATTCATAATTTTAAAGAATTCATAAGCATATAGCTGAAGATGTAGTGGACTAAAATCTCGACTACATCCACACCGCCTATCTTGCACCACCTTTTCTCTTATTGTATTCTGATTCCCTCTCGGCACTGAAAGAAAATGATATCTCCTTTGTGCTTTCGTCTGTATTTGCGTCCTGCCTTCATGTAAGTAAAACGAACACAAATTAATATGATGCTTTTTCCCGATGTAAAAACAAAATAAACACTTTCTCTTTTATGTCTTCGTCGCCTCTGTCCCTTTTTTTCTAAAGAGATAAGACAGACAAATTTCCTCTTGTTTGAAGGAAAACAAAAAGTTCATTTGTCATACATAAAATTTTCTTCCTAGAAACACAATAATTCAGTAACTTGTCCAGTTTCTGCTCTCCTCGACAATTGCACTTAGCCAATGGGGAATAGAGGCAACAAGTTTCTGAGAGAATCTGTTAATCTGTGACAACTCTTCCCATGCGTCATGAGCTGCGAAATTGCATACCACGATCTGGTAATCGCTCTATGCTGTGTGACTTGTTAAAGTTCTTGGGTTTTCTCTTGAGTGCAGGTTCAGGTTGTACAATAAGCGAAAAATAAATATTGACAATTTGTATCAAAGTTACGCCAGTGGCAGAAGGGGGACATATCGAAATTTCACGCCTGCCCCACAGAAGATTGAAAAATGAATCTGTTAATGCATTGGTCGTTAGCGTAGATATGTGGACGGGTATGGCAAGAAAGTATTCGAACACTCTTATTGAGAATTAGCTTAATGTGTTATAAATTACTCAGAGATACAGAGAATGATTCTTACATAATAAGAGTCGGATTGGAAAAGACAAAAGCGAACAGTTAAGTATCTCCTAGCATTCCTTGAAAAAACTGAAGGCACCGCCCTCGTTTGTTTGAACAGATAATGTAAACGTTAATATATGGACTCCAGTATCGCTGCACAAAATTTTACACACAAAAGATAATTTTTGGAAAGGGGTATCACAATGCTCCCTGAATTACTACGAAACAATTTGTTGCTTTATTGTTATTAGGCAACCCATAGAAAAGAAACAAAGTATGTATACGTTTTATACACGTTCGACGAGAACAACCCAATAATCGATTCATTTGTTAGTTACCATGGCACTGGCTTGTCCATATGTGTAATTCAGCTTGATATGTGGGCAACACTGTTGTGTTCTGTGGACGAGAACAGAGTTCAGACGACTGTTGCTTTGTGTACGAGACTCAATGTAGGTCGCAGGCCCGGTGGAGGAGTGACGTCACATCCATGTGCGTGACGTCATCGGGCAGCAACAGGCCAGCCAGCACTGTCTTCCTAAGTACACAACGCATTCCACGTACACAGCGCTTTCTTATGGCTTGTTACCCCAGTGTTGACTCGAATATGTGCAGCAGTGCCGAAACTGCGGAATTCATGAAACAATTGTACCATGCTACGAGTCCCCTGAAAAAGATGTACTACTACGGTGCTTAGAGAGCTGAAATACGTAGATAAAACATATACAATAGACAAAGCTTGAATTACTTTGGTACTGACAAATAATAACATGACTGCAGAACGTTCATGCTATACACGATACAGATTACTCCTTTTCATTTGATTTAATTCAATTGGAGACACTTGGACGCTGCCTAATTCACGCGAAGCTAAAATTCGTTTCCCTTTCTTTTTATCGTTGTAGTACACTGCTTCTCTACAAAAGTCGAAAGTTGATAAGTTCGCATGGATATTATCGTGTCGTGTTCGTTTCCATATACGAGGTTTAGAGTGTATATTTGAATGTTCACTAATGTTCATAGCACGTTTTACTGTGGGCGCGCCCGCTGCTTGGTTCAGACATGACTGATGGACGCGGCACGGCTTTCATATGTGACATGAAGTGTTCTCAGCAAGGGTCGGTGCTGGAGTTGTATTTAGAGTTACTGTGCACTGGAATACACTGGAAGCAGCTTTAGGTTTCGCACAGCTTTATATTCATCAGAAACGTTGCTTACTTGTCCCGGTGTTCCTTTAGCACGCCGTGCTTTTGAGTTGAATTGAAGATCAGAGGACTTTTGGAAACGATTAAAAGGTATTTGAATTATTGAGAGACTTGTTATGCGTTGTGCATGCATGTTCGATTTAGTTGTATATCGTTTTTAGTACGTAATTAGCGTTTGCGATCTTAAATACGAGTTGAAATAATGATGTGATGAAGTCGGTAGGCCTACACGTTTGAAATAAACACAATAGTAATTGTACAGTATTGTTTTCGACATCTGTAATTCGTTCTGCAGACGTTCGTAAACGATGCCAGGTTGTGCTGCATTTGGTTGTTCCAATAGAGGCGAAGGTGGATTTCGCATGTTAGCATTTCCACGCAGTGGAGAAAGACGAAAGCAGTGGGCAGTCGCAGCCAACAGGGCTGACATAAATCAAACAGGAGCGTTGTGAAAACCAACCAAGTACTGTTATCTATGCGAAGTAAGTCGTTTTTGCTTTTTACTACATATAAAACAACTTGGAATATACATAGTTAAATTTGAAAACAGACCTGTAAATTGGCTGTGTGAAAATTATTATAACACATTATTCTTATAAACAAAGGCATTTAACGAATGATTTCGCCATACTGTCTTGTGCTTTTGATTCGGTGACTGTGTACTCCACTACTCCACTACTGGCCATTCAAGAGTCCCGCCCGCAGTTTGGCAGAAAAATGGCCGCCGTATCGCCCGGTTGGCCACTCTCTCCCTATACAGGCTCTGTACAGTGCCCTACTTCTCTACTCCAACACTCAAATCGTCACTGTTGATCACGTACACACCACTAGTTTGGTTTCACTAGAACAAAAGTTGAGATACTTCTATAGGAGGCTTCTTATTTGCTGTGGGCTTTCATCTTTACAGATTTTCTGTCCACATCATTTTACCTACAAAATTTTTTGTTAACCAGTCATAAATTTTTACGAATTTCACTTATACTATTATCAGCCTTTAAAACATGCTTTGGAATTTAGGTGCAGGACTGATATAAGGTGAAGTTAATATTTCATTTACTTCTATACACATAAAAGTCAGGTCAAAGAAAATTCACTCCAACACATCAGTACCTAAAGTACTGTTTACTGCAATTACTTTATCTGAGAGGGGGCAAATATCGGTGTTTGGTACTGTGTATTTTATCAGTGCTTTCAACGATTGTTCAGGTATGCATGCCGACATCGCAAGACGAAGATGAAAAGATAGAGAAATTGTATGAGGATACTGAACGGGTAATTCAGTACGTAAATGGAGATGAAAATCGAGCAGTCATGGAAAATTGGAATGGGGTTGTAGGAGAAGGAGCAGAAGATAGGGTTCCGGGAGAATACCGGCTTGGCACTAGGAATGAGACAGGAGGAAGAAGAGTTCAGCAGTAAATGTCAGCTAATAACAGCGAATACTCAGAGTCATAAGAGGAGGAAGTATACCTGGAAAAGAAGGGGAGATACGGTAGTATTGGTTAGTCCGGGATCCAGAAATCAGATATTGACTGGTGTACCCAGCATCGGATATAGACTCAGGTCATAATTTAGTAATGGTGAAGAGTAGGTTGACGTTTAAGAGATAAATCAGAAAGAATCAAAGCGCAAAGAAGTGGGATACGGCAGTACTAAGAAATGAAAAGATACGCTTCAAGTTCTCAGAAGCTATAGGTACGACGATAACGAGTAGCTCAGTAAATAGTTCAATTGAAAAGAAATGGACGTCTCTGAAAAGCGCAGTCACAGAAATTGGGATGAAAAACATAGGTACAAAGAAGGTAACTGAGAGAAATCCATGGATAACAGAAGAAATGCTTCAGCTGATGGATAGGAGAAGGAAACACAAAATTGTTCAGGGAAATTCAGGAATACAGAAATACAAGTCACTTAGGAATGAAATAAATACGACGTGCAGGGAAGCTAAAGCGAAATGGCTACATGAAAAAATGTGAAGAAATCGAAAGAGAAATGATTGTTGGAAGGATTGGCTAAGCATAAAGAAAAGTAAGAAAAAAACTTTCGATAAAATTAAAAGCAAGGGTGAGAACATTAAGAGTACGACGGGAATTCAACTGTTGCAGAGGACAGAGCAGATAGGTGGAAAGAGTACACTGAAGGCCTCTATGAGTGGGAAGACTTGTCTGACGACGTGATAGGAAAAAGAAAAACAGGAGTCGAGATAGAAGAGATAGAAGATCCAGGATTAAAATCAGAATGTAAAAGAGCTTTGGAAGGCTTAAAATCGAGAAAGGCACAAAGGATATACAATATTCCATCTGAATTTCTAAAATGGTTAGGGGGAAGTGGCAACAAAACGACTGTTCACGTTAGTCTGTACAATGCATGATTCAGGCGATACGCAGTCGGACTTTCGGGAAAAAATCACCCACAAAATTTCGAAGATTACAAGATCCGCTGACGGCGATAATTATCATATAATCAGCGTGACAGCTCATGCACTCAAGTTTCTGACAATAATAATGTAGAGAAGAATCGAAAAAGAAAATTGAGAATGTGTTAAATGACGGTTAGTTTGGCTCTAGAGGAGGCAAAGGCAGTAGAGAGGCAATACTAATAATGTAAGAAAGACTAAAGTAAAATCAAAACACTTTCATTGGATTTGTCGACCTGAAAAGCGTTCGACAGTGTGAAATGTTAGAAATTCTGAGAAACATAGGGGAAGCTGTAGGGAAAAACGGGCAATATACAATATGTACAAGAACCAAGAGGGAGCGCTAAAAGTGAAAGACCAAGAACCAAGAGCACGGATTAAAAAGGTTCACGATTGGGATTAACACTTAAGGAGATAGGGTATAAAATTTATAGTTCACTAATGACATTCTCATGCTCAGTGAAAGTGGAGGAGGATTACATAATCTGCTGACTGGAATGAACAGTCTAATGAATAAAGAGTATGGATTGAGAGAAAATCGAAGGAAGACGAAAGTAATGAGAAGCAGTAGAAATGAGGACAGGGAGAAACTTAACGTCAGAACTGATAGTCACGAAGTAGGTGAAGTTAAGGAATTCTGTTATCTAGGCAGCAAATAACTTGTGACGGACGGAGCAAGGAGGACATAGGAAGCAGACTGGCACTGGCCAAAAGCTCTTTCCAGGCCAAGAGAAGTCTACTAGTGCCAAACGTAGGCCTAAATTTGAGGAAAAAATTTCTGAGAGTGTGCGTTTGTAGTGTAACATGGACTGTGGGAAAATCGGAACGGATGAGAATGGAAGCATTTGAAATGTGGTGATATAGAATAATGTTGGAAATTAAGTGGACTCGTAAGGTAAGGAATGAGGAGGTATCCCAGAGAACCGGCTAGAAAAGTAATATATGGAAAACACTGATAAGAAGAAGGGACAGGATGATAGGACATCTGTTAAGGCAATACGGTATAACTCAGATGGTCGCAGAAGGAGCTGTAGAGGGTAAAAACAGTCGAGGGAGACAAAGATTGAAATACGAGGGTCGTTTGAAAAGTCCGTTCAAAAATATAAACTACTTACGTGTTTGGGGTAAACCTTTTTTTATTTTTCGACATAGTATCCTTTTAGATTTATACACTTCGTCCAACGCTGTTCTAATTTGTTGATCCCTTCCGAATAACAGAAATTGTCCAAGTCTGCAAAATAGCTATTAGTTGCTGCAATCACCTCCTCAATTGATAAAATCGTTATCCCGCGAGCCATTTCTTCAAATTTTGGAACAAGGGAGCCATTTATGGAGAATAGGGGGAGGGGGGTGTGAAACAAGTTGGAATGCTATTTCCATTCATTTTGCGACCACAACTGCTGAGGTGTGTGCTGGTGTATTGCCGTGATGGAAAAGGACTTTTTTTGCGGTCCAGTCGTCGGCGTTTTTCTTGCAGCTCGGTTTTCAAACGGTCCAATAACGAAAAATGAATAATATGCACCTGTAATAGTTTTACCCTTTTCCAGATAGTCTATGAGGATTATCCATTGCGAATCCCAAAAGACAGTCGCCATAAACTTTGCGGCAGAAGGAATGGTCTTCGCCTTTTTTATGCACATTCGCCCTTGGTAACCCTTTGTTTAGATTGTTGTTTGGTCTGAAGAGTATAGTAATGGATCCATGTTTTATCCACAGTGACGAAACGACGCTTAAAGTCCTGCGGATTCTTCCTGAACTGCTGCAAACCCTCCTTGCAACACTTCACACGATTCCGTTTTTGGTCAAGCGTGAGCAATCGCGGAACCCATCTTGCGGATAGCTCTTTCATGTCCGATGTTTATGCAAAATATTAGATACCCGTTCATTCGATATGCCCTCAGCATTAGCAATCTCATGCACCTTAACTTTTCTGTCATCCATCACCATATCATGGATTTTATCAGTGATTTCTGGAGTCGTAACCTCCACAGGGCGTCCAGAACGTTCAGCACCGCATGTGCCCATATGGCCACTCCGAAAATTTTGAAACCACTTATAAACTGTTCTAATCGAAGGTGCAGAGTCACCGTAATGTTTATCAAGCTTCTCTTTAGTCTCCTGAGGCGTTTTGCCTTTAATAAAGTAATATTTAATCACCACACGAAATTCTTTTTCGTCCATTTTTTGACAATCACTCGACTTCCTTGATTCACACGAATGCCAAACACAAAGAAATAGACCAATATGGCTGAACCTTGGTGTGCGTTCTTTCCAAAGATGCTACTAACTAAAGAGGACCTCGGTACGAGCCGGTCGTGCCATCTCTCGGACTTTGCACGGACTTTTCAAACGCCCCTCGTACATCCAGCAAATAATTGAGGGCGTAGGTTGCAAACGAAGACGTTGGCACAGGAGAGGAATTCGTGGCGCGCCCCATCAAACCAGTCAGTGCAGAGTATACTGATGAATAAATTTTTCTATATTTATCCATGCCCCGTTTGTAATGTTGATTATTCCAGTTGCGGGGGACGGAGGGGGGGGGGGGGGGGGGGGGGGAAGGAGAGTTTTATAGAGTATTATTTTATTGTGTTAGGTATTAAGTGTTGTTTGATTAACTGAGCGCTTTTTCCTGCTTATTCCTTCTCGTGTATGTGCTCTGAGTTATTATATTGTTTTAAGTTGTTTAATAAAACTGGTTTACGCTTGGTTAAGATTTTTGACCTACACAAGCCGCAACCAGTTTCCACTCCTCACCGTTTACTGCGCCACAGTACATTCGCTGGAGGCACCACCCAGTCTCTGAAGGTCCCGAGTTCCATGCCGGGCTTTTGTGCGCCCCTCCCAACTGAGTTGGGCTGTATGCAGTACACGTTGAGTCCAGCCGCAACATCGCTTGCTGCAGAGCCGACTCCCGTCTTGCGTGAGCACGGCCGCACGCCTTACCGACTGTCATGGTGTAACAGAGTGCTGTTCCTACAGCGAACGCACTTGCCGCCTGATAGCCACTGATGACACGTGGCTAGTGTCGTTAGCCTTCTCTACGGTGAGAAGACATTGCGCAATAGCAGACATGTAAGTCATAAACATCCCCATGAACCATGGACCTTGCCGTTGGTGGGGAGGCTTGCGTATCTCAACGATACAAATAGCCGTACCGTAGGTGCAACCACAATGGAGGGGTATCTGTTGAGAGGCCAGACAAACGTGTGGTTCCTGAAGAGGGGCAGCAGCCTTTTCAGTAGTTGCAGGGGCAACAGCCTTGATGATTGACTGATCTGGCCCTGTAACACTAACCAAATTGGCCTTCCTGTTCTGGTACTGCAAACGGCTGAAAGCAAGGGGAAACTACAGCCGTAATATTTCAGGAGGGCATGCAGCTTTACTGTATGATTAAATGATGGCGCCCCCTTGGGTAAAATATTCCGGAGGTAAAATAGTCCCCCACTCGGATCTCCGGGCGGGGACTACTCAAGGGGACGTTGTTATCAGGAGAAAGAAAACTGGCGTTCTACGGGTCGGAGCGTGGAATGTCAGATCCCTTAATCGGGCAGGTAGGTTAGAAAATTTAAAAAGGGAAATGGATAGGTAAAAGTTAGATATAGTGGGAATTAGTGAAGTTCGGTGGCAGGAGGAACAAGACTTCTGGTCAGGTGACTACAGGGTTATAAATACAAAATAAAATAGTGGTAATGCAGGAGTAGGTTTAATAATGAATAAAAAAATAGGAGTGCTGGTAGGTTACTACAAACAACATAGTGAACGCATTATTGTGGCCAAGATAGTTACGAAGCCCACACCTACTACTCTAGTACAAGTTTATATGCCAACTAGCTCTGCAGATGATGAAGAAATGATGAAGTGTATGATGAGATAAAAGAAATTATTCAGGTAGTGAAGGGAGACGAAAATTTAATAGTCATGGGTGACTGGAATTCGACAGTAGTAAAAGGAAGAGAAGGACGTAGTAGGTGAATATGGATTGGAGCTAAGAAATGAAAGAGGAAGCCGCCTGGTAGAATTTTGCACAGAGCATAACTTAATCATAGCTAACACTTGGTTCAAGAATCATGAAAGAAGGTTGTATACATGGAAGAACCCTGGAGATACTAACAGGTATCACATAGATTATATAATGGTAAGACAGAGATTTAGGAACCAGGTTTTAAACTGTAAGACATTTCCAGGGGCAGATGTGGATTCTGACCACAATCTATTGGTTATGAACTGTAGATTAAAACTGAAGAAACTGCAAAAAGGTGGGAATTTAAGGAGATGGGACCTGGATAAACTGAAAGAACCAATGGTTGTACAGAGTTTCAGGAGAGCATAAGGGAACAATTGACAGGAATGGGGGAAAGAAATACAGTAGAAGAAGAATGGGTAGCTTTGAGGCATGAAATAGTGAAGGCAGCAGAGGATCAAATAGGTAAAAAGACGAGGGCTAGTACAAAACCCTTGGATAACAGAAGAAATACTGAATTTAATTGATGAAAGGAGAAAATATAAAAACGAAGTAAATGAAGCAGGCAAAAAGGAATATAAACGTCTCAAAAATAATATCGACAGGAAGTGCAAAATGACTAAGCAGGGATGGCTAGAGGACGAATGTAAGGATGTAGAGGCTTATCTCCTGAGGGTTAAGATAGATACTGCCTACAGGAAAATTAAAGAGACCTTTGGAAAAAGGAGAACCACTTGCATGAATATCAAGAGCTTTGATGGAAATCCAGTTCTAAGCAAAGAAGGGAAAGCACAAAGGTGGAAGGAGTATATAGAGGGTCTATACAAGGGTAATGTACTTCAGGACAATATTATGGAAATGGAAGAGGATGTAGATGAAATGGGAGATATGATATTGCATGAAGAGTTTGACAGAGCACTGAAAGACCTGAGTCGAAACAAGACTCCGGAGTAGACAACATTCCATTTGAACTACTGACAGCCTTGGGGTAGCCAGTCCTGACAAAACTCTACAATCTGGTGAGTAAGATGTATGAGACAGGCGAAATACCCTCAGACTTCAAGAAGAATATAATAATCCCAATCCCAAAGAAAGCAGGTGTTGACAGATGTGAAAACAACCGAACTATCAGTTTAATAAGTCACAGCCTCAAAATACTAACGCGAATTCTTTACAGACGAATGGAAAAACTGATAGAAGCCGACCTCGGGGAAGATCAGTTTCGATTCCGTAGAAATGTTAGAACACGTGAGGCAATACTGACCCTACGACTTATCTTAGAAGAAAGATTAAGGAAAGGCAAACCTACGTTTCTAGCATTTGTAGACTTAGACAAAGCTTTTGACAATGTTGACTGGAATACTCTCTTTCATATTCTAAAGGTGGAAGGGGTAAAATACAGGGAGCGAATGGCTATTTACAATTTGTACAGAAAGCAGATGGCAATTATAAGAGTCGAGGGGTATGAAAGGGAAGCAGTGGTTGGGAAGGGAATGAGACAGGGTTGTAGCCTATCCCCGATGCTATTCAATCTGTACATTGAGCAAGCAATAAAGAAAACAAAAGAAAATTTCGGAGTAGGTATTAAAATCCATGGAGATGAAATAAAAACTTAGAGGTTCGCGGATGACATTGTGATTCTGTCAGAGACAGCAAAGGACTTGGAAGAGCAGTTGAGCGGAATGGACAGTGTCTTGAAAGGAGGGTATAAGATGAACATCAACAAAAGCAAAATGAGGATAATAGAATGTAGTCGAATTAAGTCGAGTGATGCTGACGGAATTAGATGAGGAAATGTGACACTTAAAGTAGTAAAAGAGTTTTGCTATTTAGGGAGCAAAATAACTGATGATGATCGAGGTAGAGAGGATATAAAATGTAGACTGGCAATGGCAAGGAAAGCGTTTCTGAAGAAGAGAAATTTGTTAACATCGAGTGTAGATTTAAGTGTCAAGAAGTCGTTTCTGAAAGTATTTGTATGGAGTGTAGCCATGTATGGAAGTGAAACGGGGACGATAATAGCTCAGACAAGAAGAGAATAGAAGCATTCGAATCGTGGTGCTACAGAAGAATGCTGAAGATTAGATGGGTAGATCACTTAACTAATGAGGAGTTATTGAATAGAATTAGGGAGAAGAGGAGTTTGTGGCACAACTTGACTAGAAGAAGGGATCGGTTGGTAGGACATGTTCTGAGACATCGAGGGATCACCAATTTAGTATTGGAGGGCAGCGTGGAGGGTAAAACTCGTAGAGGGAGACCAAGAGATGAGTACACTAAACAGACTCAGAAGGACGTAGGCTGCATTAGGTACTGAGAGATGAAGAAGCTTGCACAGGATAGAGCAGCATGGAGAGCTGCATCAAACCAGTCTCAGGACTGAAGACCACAACAACAATAACAACAACAACAACAGCAACAAACACTTTCACATCTGTAGTGGACCGTGCCGAGTTAGGAAGATAACACGTGGCAACGTAGTCCTGATCAAGACCCTCAGCAACAGCAAATTAAAGGGACGGTAATATTTTTCGCACCTGGAAATGTTTATCGAATAAGCAATGTTAGAGAGAAAACTACTAGTCTCAGTACTGCAGGCGAGTGTACGAAGAAAAATGAGGGAGAATTGTATGGAGGAATTTTTGTTGTAGTTCGGAATTCTGGCGACTTCCTCGTAAGGTTAAAACCTTTGAGATAATGTGGATGATCGCAATGATAACGGTATTAGACGAGGCACTAGATAAGTGCATCCAATAAGGACTATTTGCGTGTTGTAGTTTTGTTATTAGAAGCCAGTAGAGGAAAAGTCTGACTGATAATTTGTGGTAGCATTGTAACTTTGGGCCATTCACGTTTTGCAGGGCGCCATGGAGCACTGAGCCTGTGAGGATTTTCATTCTGTTTGACAAAGCCAGTACCGTGAGGCACTGAGTGATGATGTAGGAAAGTATAGGGTACTGACACATGACATGTCACGTAAAGGTACGCGAGTCTGATCAACCGAAGGTGCATGATTTGTATTTTGTTTGTACTGTTCGCAGGGGTTGCGACTGTCAACTGAAAGATACGGAAATAATCAACATAAATATGTAACTTAGCCTTGAATTTGTAAGTAGGATGTTTAGGTTTTTATGTTGGTAACGCCACGTAGCGCTCTGTATGAAAATCACTGACTGTGCTGTGTGCAGTCTGAGGCTGGTCGGCATTGTTGCAATAGTCACTTTTGTAGTGTTGGGCAGTTGGCTGTTAACAGCACGTAGCGTTGTGCAGTTGGAGGTGAGCCGCCAGCAGTGGTGGATGTGGGGAGAGAGAGGGCAGAATTTTAAGAGTGGACGATCTGGACGTGTGTCCGCCAGAAAGCGTAAATTTGTAAGACTGGATGTCATGAACTGATATATAATGACTTTTGAACATTATTAAGGTAAATACATTGTTTGTTCTTTATCAAGATCTTTCATTTGCTAACATGCCTATCAGTAGTTAGTGCCTTCAGCAGTTAGATTCTTTTATTTAGCTGGCAGTAGTGGTGCTCGCTGTATTGCAGTAGTTCGACTAACGAAGATTTTTGTGAGGTAAGTGATTCATGAAAGGTATAGGTTAATGTTAGTCAGGGCCATTCTTTTGTAGGGATTATTGAAAGTAAGATTGCGTTGCGCTAAAAATATTGTGTGTCGATTTAGTGTTGATCAGAATAGGTAAAGAGCGAAATGTCTGAGTACGTTCAGTTCTGCTCAGCTGTTTGAAAATTAAATAATGTAAGAGGTTTATCAGCACAGTAATTCATTAATTTTTCTAAGGGGACGTTTCAAATTATCGTAATAGAGTGTCTTGTGTTTTCGTTTATTGTCACCCATACGCAATGCTTGTGCGTCTTCGTGTGTTTCAGACTAGTCACCTGGGAAGTAGAATGACCAGCTTCTTAGAATGTTAGGAGACGAAGAAATGTAATTTTATTTGTAAAAGTTTGGAAAATCTGCCTCAAATAAGGGGTATATTTGTTCATGCTGCCAGTACAGAAGTTACTTGTATAGCGCGATAATAGTTACTATAATACGCATGCTGAACCAGGTGGAGAGGAGTCCGATGAACATCTGTGGATACCTCAGTAGCTAATGGCATTTTCGTGCGCTTTGTGTTAACCTCAAGTCCGCTAATTAAAAACAAGAACAAAATGAAATTTGTTTTTATCTTCCAGTGTCAGATTATAGAAATAAGTTTAAAATGTGTTCATTAATAAAAGCCAGATCTGAGTATCAGGTGGAGAGGAGTCCGATGAACATCTGTGGATACCTCAGTAGCTAATGGCATTTTCGTGCGCTTTGTGTTAACCTCAAGTCCGCTAATTAAAAACAAGAACAAAATGAAATTTGTTTTTATCTTCCAGTGTCAGATTATAGAAATAAGTTTAAAATGTGTTCATTAATAAAAGCCAGATCTGAGTATTAAATATACACTACTGGCCATTAAAATTGCTGCACCACGAAGATGACGTGCTACAGACGCGAAATTTAACCTACAGGAAGAAGATGCTGTGATATGCAAATGATTAGCTTTCCAGAGCATTCACACAAGGTTGGCGCCGGTGGCGACACCTACAACGTGCTGACATGAGGAAAGTTTCTAACCGATTTCTCATACACAAACAGCAGTTGACCGGCAGTGCCTGGTGAAACGTCGTTGTGATGCCTCGTGCAAGGAGGAGAAATGCGTACCATCACGTTTCCGACTTTGATAAAGATCGGATTGTAGCCTATCGCGATTGCGGTTTGTCGTATCACGACATTCCTGCTCGCGTTGGTCGAGATCCAGTGACTGTTAGCAGAATATGGAATCGGTGGGTTCAGGAGGGTAATACGCAACGCCGTGCTGGATCCCAACGGCCTCGTATCACTATCAGTCGAGATGACAGGCATCTTATCCGAATGGCTGTAACGGATCGTGCAGCCACGTCTCGATCCCTGAGTCAACAGATGGGGACGTTTGAAAGACAACACGATCTGCACGAACAGTTCGACGACGTTTGGAGCAGCATGGACTATCAGCTTGGAGACCATGGCTGCGGTTACCCTTGACGCAGCATCACGGACAGGAGCGCCTGCGATGGTGTACTCAACGACGACCCTGGGTGCACGAATGGCAAAACGTCAGTTTTTTGGATGAATCTAGGTTCTGTTTACAGCATGATTATGGTCGCATGACATCGCGGTGAACGCACATTGGAAGCGTGTATACGTCATCGCCATACTGGCGTATCACCCCACGTGATGGTATGGGGTGCCATTGGTTACACGTCTCGGTCACCTCTTGTTCACATTGACGGTACTTTGTACAGTGCACGTTAGATTTCAGATGTGTTATGACCCGTGGCTCTACCGTTCATTCGATCCCTGCGAAAACCCTACATTTCAGCAAGGTAATGCACGACCGCATGTTGCAGGTCCTGTACGGGCCTTTCTGGATACAGAAAATGTTCTACTGCTGCATTGGCCAGCACATTCTCCAGATCTCTCACCAATTGAAATCATCTGGTCAATGGTGGCCGGGCAACTGGCTCGTCACAATACGCCAGTCACTACTCTTGATGAACTGTGGTATCGTGTCTAAGCTGCATGGGCAGCGGTAGCTGTACACGCCATCCAACCTCTGTTTGACTCAATGCCCAGGCGTATGAAGGCCGTTATTATGGCCGGAGGTGGTTGTTCTGGGTACTGATTTCTCAGGATCTATGCACCCAAATTGCGTGAAAATTTAATCACATGTCAGTTGTAGTATAATATATGTGTCCAGTGAATACCCGTTTATCATCTGCATTTCTTCTTGGTGTAGCAGTTTTAATGGTCAGTAGTGTATATTTAATCAATCATTTTGAAAGACCAAGGAGCTTTAGTTCATCTGATCACTTTTAAGATGATTACAATATGTTGATATGATTACAATATGTTGATTTGATGTCATTAATAATAATTAGTTGTCTTTAAAGGCAAAGAGTTCACGATATTCATTTATTCAAAAATGGTTCAAATGGCTCTGAGCACTATGAGACTTAACTGCTGAGGTCATCAGTCCCCTAGAACTTAGAACTACTTAAACCTAACTAACCTAAGGACATCACACACATCCATGCCCGAGGCAGAATTCGAACCTGCGACCGTAGCGGTCGCGCTGTTCCAGACTGTAGCGCCTAGAACCTCTTTTTTTTATTGATCTCATTTTGTTCCTTTTTGTTCGTTGTATCTGCTCGGGGCAGACGTCGCAAGACACCCGTTTCAATTCGTCGTTCATCCATTAACTCAGTTTTTTTATTACAGAGGGCAGCTAACCCTCTGACCGAACACGCTGAGTTACCGTGCGGGCTGAACTACTTAAACCTAACTAACCTAATGACATAACACACATCCATGCCCGAGGCAGGATTCGAACCTGCGACCGTAGCGGTCGCGCGGTTCCAGACTGTAGCGCCTAGAACCTCTCGGCCACCCCGGCCGGCTTTGTGAGTCAAGTACACAAACTTTTGCTATTGTTCATTGAAGCTATAAAAACACAGATCAGACATTACAGCAGGAACTTCTGAACTTCTTGACAGTGACAATATGTGCGGTATGAGAGTGATCCATTTGTTTGTAAGCAACTCACCTGTCGTGCCCTTGAGTTCTTGAGATGACGCGCCTAACCTACTGCTACAGGTTCTCATTAATTCCTCAGTTATTTTTTTATCTTGTCTTTGAATATATTAAACCCTTCCCTAATCGTCCGTTTGCACAACCTTTGCGTCACACTCTTTCACCTGATCCGTTAATGGCTGCTCTAATTTCTCGAAATTTCCCTTACTTTCCTTGAATGGTTCTTCTGTCCTTTTGAAGTGCGCATTGTTCTTTTCCGCTTGCTGTTTATTGACTAACGCCAGTGGCGCAAAACTTTCTTCTGTCGCTTTGAAAATCTCCTCCATCTTTTTATAGTGTTCATTCAGCTTTTTGTGTCGGTCGTCTGTCCTTTTGAAAAACTCTACCCCCCTTTTCTGTTGTTGCAAGGACTCTTTGTAACACTCCTCTGATATTCTGTGGAATTCTTCTGTAGTTTGCTGCTGCTGGTCGTCCTATTCATATTGACGCTTGTTTTCTAGTGCCATCTCAAAAATGGTTCAAATGGCTCTGAGTAGTATGGGACTTAACATCTGTGGTCATCAGTCCCCTACAACTTAGAACTACCTGAACCTAACTAACCTAAGGACATGACACACATCCATGCCCGAGGCAGGATTCGAACCTGCGATCGTAGCGGTCACGCGGTTCCAGACTGAAGCGCCTAGAACCACTCGGCCACTCCAGCCGGCCTTGCCATCTCAATTAAAAAGAGCTGGAAATCAAAAAGTGGCGGTGAAGGAGGAGTTGATCCACTGTGGGTAACGCTCTGTGTCACGCCCTCGTTTCCAGTGACTGCGCAGTTTCTCGTCGTCTGTGCGATCGTCACGTTCTCTTCACCCACCGACCCAGCTTCCGTGTGTTCCCTATTAATATACATGTTGCTTGACTCATTAGCTGTCACTGCCGGCCCCTGCACTACTATCACTTCCTATAGCTTCAGTACTAAGTGAGCTGTCTTGCTCGGCTTCCATATTAAATTCGCGGTTTTCAGTTACAGATGGGCTAACTTTTTCCCCATCAGTTTCACTCACCCTTTCTAAACTATGTGCACGTGCACGAGTTAACCCTAGCATATTCAAACAACGACACAAATAAAACACTTCCCAGTAATTACCAAATTACTGATTTACACGCATATGAAACACAATGAAATCTTACCGAAAACACGAAAACGCAAAATACACCCGCCAAAAGTGCAATGTCAAAACTCAGGTGAACAACTGACTCCACTCACCTACATTCTTCGTGCTGTAAGAGAAGCTCAAATTAGCATAACGCAAGCAACTAATATCGAATACAAATTCTTAAAGTTCTGTATTACTGTGGTGTTCATACGTACTATTGCAGTTAAAATATAGTTAAATAGCAGACGATTCAAATAGTATATGACAAATTAATATGTACTGACCTATAGAAATGAC
The DNA here is from genome assembly GCF_021461395.2 of Schistocerca americana. Classification (NCBI taxonomy): domain Eukaryota; kingdom Metazoa; phylum Arthropoda; class Insecta; order Orthoptera; family Acrididae; genus Schistocerca; species Schistocerca americana. The sequence goes on along the minus strand of NC_060126.1, from coordinate 434,718,068 downwards.
TATGAAAATCAAAGAATTGCAGAATCCGAAAATAAATCGAGGCCAGGAGTCATCAAATTTCTAATTTGACTTCCAAAACGACTGTGTACCTCAGAGGACTGCGAGTGATCGGGTTAATCCTGGCCAGTTGTTGAATAATTCTTATTTTCTGGTCTGAAAATTGACTATGTAAATCATAGGGTTCCAGATTTCGAAAAATTCCTGCCTAAGTGTCGACAAATTCCGCTGTAAAATGGCAGTTTAGCATACCCGTAAGATGCTATAGGTCTGAATCATCCCCACGGCCTACAAGAAAGGAAAACTCCCCATAAGATCATAAAAATTAAAACAAACGAGGTTGTACAACGGATAACGTCTTATTAAGTGGAACTTACTATGGGTGGCCGAATTAAGCTTGAAAGTATAGACATCACACCTCATACAAACATATTTATGAAGGCAGTCATTAACATACGAAAGGAAACTAGTGATCACTATAAAAATTTGGTTTCTTGTAATAAGACATTAAACAAGATGAGTCAAGTAAATAAACGTTTAATAAGTCGACAAGGGACTGCAGATGCAGGTAAGATAAAACTCTGATGCAAATTAACTAACTTCGCGTTTCCCTCAGTACTCTGCTCTAAATCGCAGATATCTCTCTCAGCAGCGCTCTACAACGACCCGGAGCAACTGTGCTCTCGATAGTGTCCCTAAGAGAAGCTTGTTTTTGACGGTGTCCGTAGACGGAGTCTATTCTCACTTTACTCTGCAAAAAATAAATGATTCTATCAGCATAGGTATGTCGTTAGCCAATTCCAGCAGTCCTTGCGAAATCCGATGAATGATAATTTTACAAATAAGTTTAACAACTGCCTCGTTATTGTAATCTTCAATCCGAAGACTCCATGCTGCCCTGTCCTGTAGAAGCCTCTCCATCTCCGAATAACTAATGCAACCTACATCCTTCTGAATCTGCTTATTATATTCAGCTCTTGGTTTCGCTCTACAATTTTTACCCTCCACGCTTCCCTCCAGTGCTAAATTGGTGATCCCTTGATGTAGCACAATGTGTTCTAACAAATGATCCCTACGTTCTTATATCAGTGACCTGTATGGACAGGAAATCTACCAACCGTTAAGGAAACTGTAGCTGCTGAGGAAGAGGAAGGTGAATCTGCTGAATGGTTTGGCGTTCCTTAAAAGGTGCCGAGATAATCATGTCATCCCGAAATTCATCAGGGTACGGCCACAAATCGATACGAGAAGAGCAAGACCGATTTACTATCGGGCCAGTCATTCATTGTTAAGGGAGAGGGTACAACACCTACGTGCTTCATAGACTACAACAACAGGCAACTTTACAGCATAGATTTTTCGAAGCAGTCACAGGATCCACGAAATGATAGGTTCCACTAAGGATGTAGTCAACAATCTTAACACTGCGGGTGTTTACGAACTACGGTGTGATTGCGGAGCTGCCTACATAGGAGAAACAGGGAGACCTGTCAGCTCACGAGTAGCAGAACACGAACGATATGCACGATTACAACAACATAATAAATCGGCGATAGCGGAACACCACCGTGACTGTGGACAACGTATCAGGTTCCAGGAAGCCCGAGACTGGCGAAAGAATCGTGGATGCGAGAACGCAAAATGGAGGCGATCGAAATTTCTAAGCAGCCTGACAATATCGACAGAGAAAATGGCTACAAATTCCCGGCGTCCTGGCTGCCGGCCATCCCAGTCCAACGGGCCGCGAGCGGTCGCGGGGCAGAAGCTACACGGGACACGGACGTATCTACACAAACAGCTGCAGAGCAACTGTCGGTTCACTTCCGGGCTCATCAGGAGGAAAACTTGCCGACTAGAAGCCGAACGCTGATTGGCGGACAGCTACTAATTGTTGACGCCATGGACATCCTCGAATAGCCCCTTCCCTTCCATCTTCCCTTACGTCATGACTAGCCAATCATATTAGGGGGCCAACTGAAAGTTTTACAACAGTGACGTCAGATATCCATAGTCTGTAACAAATAGAAGCACCTATCCCCATGCAAAACCAGTCGTACCCTGAGGAAGGCCGTTGCAATTCGGCCGAAACGTCGGATTTAGTTTATTATTGTTGTTAGCTTTTAGCAATGACGCGGCATAATTTTAATCAAAATGATCCCTTCTTCGTTCAGGTTGTGCCATAAATTTCTTTTCTCCCCAGTTCTATTAAGCACCTTCTCATTAGATGCATGATCTACTCATATCTTAGCATTCATCTGTAGAAACACATTTCAAAAGCTTCTATTCTCTTCTTGTCTAAGTTACATACCGTCTATGTTTCACTTCCATACGTGGCTAAGCTACATACAAATACTTCCGAAAATGACTTTCTAACACCTAAATGTATATTTAGTGTTAATAAATCTCCCTTCTTGCTGTTAACGCTCTACATTTCATATCCTCTCTACTTAGATCATCACCAGTTACAATGACAGAAAAAATCGTAACTATGAGAATGAGGTGGGCGACGAAAACGAAAGTTGCTAGGAATATTTCTAAATGGTTCAAATGGCTCTGAGAACTATGGGACTTAACTCTGAGGTCATCAGTCCCCTAGAACTTAGAACTACTTAAATCTAACTAACCTAAGGACATCACACACATCCACGTCCGAGGGACGATTCGAACCTGCGACCGTAGCAGCAGCGCGGTTCTGGACTGAAGTGCACGAAACCGCTCGGTCACAGCGGCCGGCGCATATTTCTACATCTGAAAGATGGTGTCTATTCAGATTTCGCGCCAGTTGCACAAGAGTGGCGCTAGTAGTGTCACTATTAGGATGCAAATCAGGTTTGCTTCGAAAACACGCTGTAACGGTCGTGAGTGGTAGTTTCCTTTTAGATAGGACGTGGTGTGTTGATGTTACTCAAGAATGTCTCTTGGCGAGAAAGACGCCATTACCAACAACTCACTGGATTTGAACGAGGTCATTTTGGTTGGATGGTTGGTTGATTTGGGGAAGGGACCAAACTGCGAGGTCATCTGTCTCATCGGATTACGAAAGGGTAGGGTAGGAAGTCGGCAGTGCCCTGTCAAAGGAACCATCCCGGAATTTGCATGAAGCGATTTAGGGAAATCATGGAAAACCTAAATCAGGATGGCCGGACGCTTGTTTGAACCGTCGTCCTTCCGAAAGCGAGTGCGGTGTGCTAACCACTGCGCCACCTCGCTCGATACGAGGTCATGTAATAGGGCTACGAGAAGCAGGACGTTCTTTCTGCAATATTGCAGAAAGACTTGGCAGGAACGTAACTACTGTGCATGACTGCTAGCAGCGGCAGTCAGGAGGATGTGTGGTGCTTGAAGACCGAGCGCCGAACGACCACGTGACACCACCGAGAGGGAAGACCATCATGTTTAGCGTATGGGTCTGGCGCATCGTACTGCATCTGTTGCAGCAATCTGAGCACCAGTTGGCACCACAGTGACACAATAAAGCGTTAAAAATCGGTTGCTTCAAGGAAAACTCCGAGCAAGACGCCGTATAGCGTGGGTTCCACTGATGACAAACCACCGCCATTTGCGACTTCGGTCTTGTCAAGCGAAAGCTCATTGGAAGAGGTCTGTTGTGTTTTCTGATGAAAGCTGGTTCTGGCTCGGTGCCAGTGGTGGTCGTGTATTGGTTGGAAGGGGTCAGTTAAGGCCCCGCAACCGACCTGATTGTGTGCTAGACACACTGGACCCACACCTGGAATTATGGTCTGAGGAGCGATTTGGTAAGACAGCGGGAGCTCTCTCTCGTGGCTATCCCACCCAACCTGAATGCAAATTTGTACGTCAGTCTGATGATTCGACTTGGGCTGCCACTCGTGAACTGCATTCCATTGGGTGTTTTCCAACACGATAACTCTCGCCCATGTAGCGCCTTTGTAACCCAGCATGCTGTACAGAGTGTCGACATGTTGACTTGGTCTGCTCGATCATCATATCCGTCTTCCATATAGCACATATGGGGCATTATCGGTAAACAACTCCAGCGTCATCCGCAACCAGTATTAACTGTCCCTATCTATACTGACCGGCCAAGTGTAAAGGCATGGAACTCTTTCTGTTAATCTGACTTTCGGCACCTGTATAACTCAAGGCATGCACGTCTGCATGCTTGCATTCAAGATGCTGGTGGGTATGTCGCTTATTAATGTAACTGCATTTCACATTTGCAATGGCTTACCTCGCGCTTACATAAACCCATGGCCGTGCAATGCTAATCGGTTAAATATGTTACCTAGACAAATATATTCCCAAAATTTCCCGCTACAGTCGCAGGTTCGAATCCTGCCTCGGGCTTGGATGTGTGTGATGTCCTTAAATTAGGTTTAAGTAGTTCTAAGTTCTAGGGGACTAATTACCTCAGATGTTAAGTCCCACAGTGCTCAGAGCCATTTGAACCATTTTTTAACTCAAAGCTTCAGTTCCAAGATGCCACTCCAGGCTGGTGTAAAATGAATGTGCGCAACAGAAAATAATAAACACAAATGAAGATTTGACCATGTCTGACTACTCCCTGAAACAGATCTTAGGATCTCTTAATTCTATAAATTACAATCTAAACATAAATGAATAATGAAGGCAACTAATCCTACTAAATGAGAAACATTGTACCTGCTTATATATTTATTGTAGATTAAAAAAATAACATTTAGATTACAAATTTCACATTTCCTAAGTAAAATTACTAATCAGTTGCCCATCTCCTCCCCTTATTACGACTGCGTGGTGCATGGGGGCTTAATTAATTATTTTTGCAAATAATTTTACTGACTGTCCGGTTACGCAGTCTCGTAACCGGTTGGCCCTGACCAGTATTAGTACGCAATCTCACTGCATAGAACAACAACAAAGAATGAAACAAAACTTCCGTTAACACAATTAATTAATTAAGTCCCCAGCAACTATAAAACCTACGAAACAACAAAACTCAAGAGTAGCTGTTCTGTGTGTGGAAGTGTGATTCAACGTACACATCTGGCACGGTTCTTCCTCAATAAGACAAGATATTTTAAATACCATTTACACTAAATTAATTAAATAAAACTGAAATACTATAATTGCACATAGAAACCACAATACAGTCTGATACAAGAACACGAGCCAGATGCTCTGTTGACTGAACCTATTACCAAGAGGCGTTATTGTTTAAGACACTGAAATAATAAAAAAAAGGAATTTTTTACCTTCATATATATTGACGAAAAGTACACTCTAGTCCATCAAAGCAATATGACAATATCTGAACAAGCACTCTCCATGGGAACTTCTCAACTACGACACGCTACTGCAACATCTCCACAAGCACTCTCTACCACCGCTTCTCGACAAGAACTCTCCACTACGACTTCACGACAAGCACTGCCAGTGGAGGCGGCTAAATAATACTCTTTGCCGTAATCTCTGGCGCTGTGACTCAGTGTAGCCACCTTTCATATGCCCCTCCTCCACGGGCTAGAATTTGATGGTATTTTTGCCAGCATTGGTGGTGAAAATACCACCAAATTCGTCCAAAAAAAACAGACAAAAATAAAAGATAATATTAATAATTAAATATCACATAACTAAATAAATTTTGGCTTTTCACTGACCCTTCAATAACCTAATATATAAAATACAGTAAGGAATACAAATGCTTGCATACATGTGATTTTACATAATAGTTTACATAAGTATTATTCAATCAATGGCACCAGAAATGACGAACAAGTGCAGGTAAGAATCTCATAATAGTTCATAAACAATAAACACACAAAAATTCAGTTTTTTACAAATATTCACATAAAATCTTGTCAATATATCAATAAACAAGTAGTTGGTAGTTCCAGCAGTAGCACCCAGCAATGGTCAACAGGTGCAGGCAGCAACGAGTGACATTATTTCAGTAGAAACAGTTCCATCAGTGGCACCCAGCAATGTTAAACAGGTGCAGACATCAACAAGTGACATCATGTCAGTAGAAGCAGTTCCATCAGTGGCACCCAGCAATGTTGAACAGATGCAGACACCAACAAGTGACATCATCTCAGTAGAAGCAGTTCCATCAGTGGCACCTAGCAATGTTGAACAGGTGCAGACACCAACAAGTGACATCATTTCAGTAGAAGCAATCCATCAGTGGCACCCAGTAATGTTGAGCAGGTGCAAGTAACAGTCCATAATATTCACTATCACTAATCAGACAGTTCATCTGTAGTAATTAAACATTTCCAAGTGGCACCCACCAATGTTGAATAGGTGCAAGCACGAACAACAGTTTGAATGCACACACAATTGCTTTTACAAAATCATTATCAATGCTCTTACACTAAACATACAAATTATAACAAACACACAATTGATATCAGATAATTGTCATATTAAATATTACAAATACACAAATATCAGTAATCCTATAATATTTATGGGTGCCAGTGCAAGCCGCAACAAACAAGTAAAATAATATTTAGGAGATAGGTCGGTACCAATTACTTGGGATTAGGACAGGGAAACACACAAAACACACTCATCTTTCATCCACATTAAGTACTACTGTGTAATTGAATAGTGTTAACTGTGTAAATGCTATTCTGTCCAAAATTTTATGTTCAACTTCTGTATCAAGTAGTAGTGGCAGCAATGTATAACAGTCAATAATAGTTAGTCAACGTCGTAGTCATCATGTCAAGACCAATGTTTGCCAAGCCAAATCAAAATGTACGGTTGCTGAACAACTGTCAGTGTGCCAAGATATGCAATTACTTCCTCTCTCCAAAAAAAAAGTATATACTGCTTATTGATTTAACAAAGTGTGTGCGTAGACAATCTTCTTTCCACTTGAGTGTTCTAGTCTGCTATCTTCATCCTCCTTGTTCCATATAGACCAACAAACAAACAAAAAAAAAATGCTCCTCACTTACTTCACCTCTTATCCACCAAAACTCCAATAATCATTATCATCACATAATCTTAATACTTCAATAATACCTCTTACGTCGATACATATAAACCTTATCATCAATATCATTTACCTTACCTCTTGTCCACCAAACCTCCAATAATCATCAATTTCACACAATCTCAATACTTCAATAATACCTCTTCAATACGTCGATACATATAAACCTTATCGCCAATATCATTTACCTTACCTCTTGTCCACCAAAACTCCAACAATCATCAACTTCACACAATCTCAATACCTCCATAATACCTCTTCAATACGTCGATACACATAAACCTTATTATCAGTATCATTTCACTTCCATAACAACTCTTTCCTCTAGTCAGTCTCCTCGAACAAGTACAGATAAAATCCTAGCGCAAACTTCAATTTATCATCACATGCAATCCGAAGACACAATGTCCACACACAACCGCTGTGTAGTCCACCTGAGCCAAATCTTCTGCTCATTATAAATTATAAAATACATTTTGGTTACCTTGTCCATCATAAAATAAAAGAAATGCGTACATGACCTCTAACAGCCTTTAGTTCGAATAACTTTCAGTAAGTAAGTACGAGTACGGATTGTGAATGATCGTAATATTTCACAGTGTGTACACCACTTCAAGAATCATGGCAAAACAGAAGCAAACATGTGGAGTATTTCTTGTGTCAAGTGTCACTTACTATTTCAATTGCTCACGAAAAATGCAGTGTAATAGCTGTCAATGGTCTAAACCTAGTGTTGGTATGTCATGTCGCTAGTTTCCTTCCTAGTAACATAAATTTATACAGCTTCCATAAAAACCTCCAGCTCATGTGGCTTCTATGACGTTTCTTGTACTAATGTCGTTCGTCGAATTATAGCAGTTCACTTTCTTATCTTAAAAATATAAGGCACTTAGCGTAAACAAAACATGCAATAGCGAGTAAATATACCAGTAGAGAACAGAATGTCAAGCACAATCCCTACGACGAGGCTCTGCCAAGCAAACAATCTATAATTAATACCAAAAGCAGCAAATATATATCTTACACAATAAACAGGTCATTAGCATCATATCAGCATAAGCAAATAAATGTTCATATGTAATCTTAATAAGTAAACATGAAGGCGCAAGCAGATAAATCACAAAGTATAACTTACATACATAACCATATCAGCACAACTAATCAGGTGACAATTATAATTTAAATAAATAAGCACAGCAGGCACATAATGAAAAAAATGTGACATCAGTGAAAAAGCAGTACAGCCAAGCGATGCATAATATACCTAAGTAACAACCCTGTTCATTAATCAATCACTGTCAAAATCAGTTAACACAAAGTATAAATCACGTAATCGCGAGCAGCAAATTACGTCTAAAGTACGTACCTAAGGGGAAATATGTTACCTGAAAAATAAACTCAATTAATAGTTTCCTTTTTAGTTTATTAGTTTCTTCTTCGAAATTACATTCTTCCTGAAAATTTCTCGATAGCAAGTCCTCTTAACGTCGGACACACACAGATTTATCTGAAGTTCTCAAATATTTTATACAACCGTATCCTGAAAAATACTGAACGTTAATAACATAATTTATCAAGTCACTATAGCTTTATACTGAATTTAATCGGAGAAATTAGACTGTGAATTTGTTTACGGCTGTCAGTGCATTCGCACTGAGCGCTCGATCAGCTGTAGGTACGCGTGACGTAGGAAGTAATTGTTTGCGGTCAACGGCTGCCTTGTGCGCCGCGCAGACTTGACTGTTGCTTTGAGTGTGTGCCGCCGCCGGAACACGGCGCGGTATCCTTGTATTCTCTGCATGTTTACGTATAACAGTTGGTTTCTCGAAAGTATGTCATTCCACAAAAATTTTAACGTTCGATATATGATGTATTCCCTTAGAGCGCCGAGATTTAAGAGTTTCTACTGCGACAGTGTTATCATGAATAACTTTGCGAGCCCTACATGGACCGTTATAAAGCAGAAAAAATTTGCGACACAAGCCTTTTCCTTTGTGAGACAAACGATGAGACTTAATTAACACCTTTTGACCAACTGACAAGATTTTTAAACTACCAGGACGTTTAGCTGATTTCTCTCTTCTAGCAGCCGCAGATGCAATATTTCGTAGAGCCTGGTTGACAACTTCAGAATGCCGCACTTTCCGTGAAGACGGGAAAGGAACGATTTCAGAAATGCGATTTGTCGGTGCTTTATTTTTTAATATCAATATAGGCGGTAAAGAAGTTGAATCATTAGGTAGTTCATTCAGAATGTTTTGAAAAATATGAAGATACTGATCCCAGGTTCTGTGATTCTGATGACAATTAAGTCGACACAATTTATTGATTTCCTTCATCCATCTCTCTGAAGCGTTAGATTGAGGGTGAAAAAGTGAAATGAAAATTGGTTTAATCTTACGACGACGTAGGGTACGAAGCTAAATTTTAGAACGAAACTGTGATCCATTATCTGATATAACTTTATCAACATGACCCACATCTTTATGAAAATGTTTGATGAAAGCATTAGATACTGAACGAGCTGTTGCTTTGTGTAAAGGTGTTAAACACATATTTTGATGTCAATTCCACTGCTACCAAAATGTACGCAAAACCATTAGTAGAACGAACCACTGGACCGAACAAATCGACTGCAGCCATGTCCTTTAATTTCGCTGGAATGATAGGAAACAACGATGCTCTGTGAGAAATAGTTGGCGGCTTAGCTTTTTGACATAATTTGCATTTGGCAAGAACAGATCGAATACGTTTTTCCATATTACTGAAGTAGCAATTTTCTCGTAATTTATGAAAGCATTTTCTGGGACCAAAGTGTGCATAACTGAAATGTGTGTACCAAATCAATTTATTAACCCACTCATAAGGAATACAAACTAACCAAACAGAGTTGTCGACCGATTTTCGTTTAAAAAGAATATCATTGCGAACTAAATAATACTGTCTGATCGCTACGCTTTCCTTTCTCTTCCACTTCTCCTTAATGTCCTTCCAGATTGGATCCTTGTTTTGCTCCTTAGCGATGTCCTGGAGCGAAGACGAAATAAAATTCTCAAACGCAGCACCTTGAATATACATCATTGTTTACTTTGCAGTCCTCTTCAGCACTTTGTTTCAAACCCATCGGTGCACGTGATAAAGCATCAGCAATAATATTTAAAGAACCCTGTATGTAAGCAATACTAAAGTCAAATTCCTGTAGATACAGCGCCCATCGTGACAATCTTCCATGTGTTAATTTTGCTGACATAAGAAATTCCAGAGCTCGGTGATCGGTGTAAACCTTAGTATGTCTGCCATACAGAAATATGCGAAATTTTGTGAAAGCCCATACAACAGCCAAGGCCTCAAGTTCCGTAATCGAATAATTCTTTTCTTATTTAGAGAGAACCCGACTTCCAAATGCAATAGTTTTCTGTACTACAACCCCGTTTTCTTCTATCTCTTGAAATAAGTGTGAACCTAGGCCTTTGTATGATGAGTCCGTCGCCAAACAAAAATCTTTAGATAAATCCGGGTGTGAAAGAAGTGGAGCAGCAACTAAAGCATCACGAAGTTGTTCAAATTCTGATTGAGCTTCCTCATCCCAACACCAATTACATTTCTTTCCAGATAGTACACATAAGCGAGGTGTGGCCAAATCGTCCAATCCAACAAAGCGTCTAAGAAAATTACAGACACCAAGGAAATTACGAACATCACGTTTTGTAGTAGGAACAGCATAATTACGAATAGCGTCTAGTTTTTCTGGATCGTGTTTGTCGGGAAGCATTTCGTGTGAATGGTATTGTTGGAGATAAAGTGTCATTCTGTGTAATTTTCGTATAGTGACGAGCTTTGTACGTTTTGTAAATGATTACGCGATCGATGAAAAAGGCAAATATGATGGATAGTGAGAATGACGAAATTGTTGACATGGCGAACTCGCCAACACAGGAGAACAGGATGATGAATAATGAAATGGAAAACAATTTAATAAGCAGGGAAAATTGTCTGGAACCAGTTCAAAATTTTTCTCAATCAAAAAATTTACAGAATACGAGATTAACGCTAGAAGATTCTGAAATGGTATCGAACACAGATAGCTTTACTGCTATGACGAAGGAAACTGGTTTGGCGGGAAATGTTAGGGGCGAAAATAATTTCGAACCAGTCATTGTGGAGCAGTTGATGGGTGCTATATTAAATTTGGGCTCTGAATTAAAAACACGGTAGACTCACAAATAGGAACAATTAAAACTGATATGGGAACACTGGGATCACAGTTACGATCTGAATTAAAAACACATACCTTCTGTAGAAATAATATGACCAAGAAATTTCACCTGAGAACGACCAAATTCAGATTTTTTCAAGTTCACTGTAATGCCAACTCTTGCAAAAATACGTAATAATGAATCCAAAATTTTGTTATGCTCACTCCAAGAACGTTTACCAATAAGAATATCGTCAACATTGAAGTGATATTGTCACGAAGATAAACAGGTAAAATTTCGTTTAAACTACGAATGAATGCTGCAGAAGATACAGTAAGTCCAAACGGTAATTTCCGAAATCACTTTTGGGTAAAATAGTCATATCCGGTTATTTTTTACACGCTCTCTAGATAGATTGATAGTCGAAGAGTTGTTTTGATAGGTGCAAAGAATAGTGAAAGAGTAGGCAGCAGTGCAGAAAACTAAAAGGGAAATAGCACCACTACAGCTCGGGGCCCTGTGCGCGCTACGGCACATATTCACTTAGTGTAGCGAATCCCCTGAGGACTTTAATAGCCGCACATAAATTCCAGTTTGTGACTTAGTGGCCAATTTGGTGGAAGTGCGTACATAAATTGATCTAACCATGAACATGGATGTATGTCGTTCTTAGAATTACGAAAGATCTTAAATTTCCGACCAGTTAAGAAGTGTTTATAGTCAAAGTTTTCTCCTCGTAGCGACAAAGACCTACCGCGTCTATCCCAGTCCGAATGTCGATTATTGTCAAGTTTGCGCGCCTGGCGCTCTCTTGTTGCTTCTCGTAAATGAAATAAATTACTTTCTTCAAACCCCTCTGCTATCTGTGATTCTAAATTTCTTCTGTTGTCTTTTCCTACGATTTCGCCTTCAATATGTTTGACTTGCTTTCGTAATGCCTCAAATTCCCTTTTAACGAGATCATTAAATTTTCCCTGATTTTCAACATGCTTATTTATGTTCTGGTACTCTTCGGTTTCTGAAAATAGCAATGGAGCTGTATCATCTGAACCTCTGTCCCCATTTAAACTAAGATTTGTCAATTTATCTGCAATCTCCTCAACTCTTTCCGATAAGTCACCTATTTGTTCTTTCTGTTTATTTACATCTTCCGTAAGTGTCCCGACTCGAGTTTCAGTATTAACACATTTAGTAGTTAACTGTTCATACTGTTGTGTTAGGTTATTTAATCTGTCATTTAGTACTGATTCCTCGATTCTCTCAAATATTTCTTCCGTATCGTGTGCACGTTGTAAATTTAACTCTGAAAATTTTTGTACTATCACGCGATCTCTTTCTTCCTGTTCTCTATCCTGTTCCTTTTGTCTAATCTCTACTGCAATTAATCTATTATTGTGAGAATTCAAAATCGGTTGTACTTCTTCTCTAATTTCTTTCTTTAATTCATCTTTCATGTTTCTGAAACATGTCCCTATTCGTGAATCTAACCGTGTTTCCATTGTTTTTAATTCAGATCCTAACTGTGATCCCAGTGACCTTAACCGTGTTTCCATTGTTCCCATATCAGTTTCTAATCGTGTTGCCAAAGTTCCCATCTGTGGTCCCAGTGAGTCTAACCGTGTTTCCATTGTTCCCCTATGTGTTTTTAATTCAGATCGTAACTGTGATCCCAGTGTTCCCATATCAGTTTTAATTGTTCCTATTTGTGAGTCTACCGTGTTTTTAATTCAGAGCCCAAATTTAATATAGCACCCATCAACTGCTCCACAATGACTGGTTCGAAATTATTTTCGCCCCTAACATTTCCCGCAAAACCAGTTTCCTTCGTCATAGCAGTAAAGCTATCTGTGTTCGATACCATTTCAGAATCTTCTAGCGTTAATCTCGTATTCTGTAAATTTTTTGATTGAGAAAAATTTTGAACTGGTTCCAGACAATTTTCCCTGCTTATTAAATTGTTTTCCATTTCATTATTCATCATCCTGTTCTCCTGTGTTGGCGAGTTCGCCATGTCAACAATTTCGTCATTCTCACTATCCATCATATTTGCCTTTTTCATCGATCGCGTAATCATTTACAAAACGTACAAAGCTCGTCACTATACGAAAATTACACAGAATGACACTTTATCTCCAACAATACCATTCACACGAAATGCTTCCCGACAAACACGATTAACGAACAATTGAAATCTTCATAATTGCACAAAATTGTCAAACGCGTATACAAGACATCAAAAATTACATTCTGCCAATATACCATTAAAAGAAAGACAAGACAACAACAAGTGTTCATTACCAAATCTACACATGCAATATAGACTACCATTACTAACCTACAAATTACTACCACAATACTACTGTCTGGTATTTTTACTATCAGAAGATTCCAAGGGACGATTCGAAGCAGCGGTCGCCACGTGCATGGGGGCTTAATTAAATTTTTTTTATGCAAATATTTTTTACTGTCTGTCCGGTTACGCAGTCTCGTAACCGGTTGGCCCTGACCAGTATTAGTACGCAATCTGACTGCATAGAACAACAACAAAGAATGAAACAAAACTTCCGTTAACACAATTAATTAATTAAGTCCCCAGCAACTATAAAACCTACGAAACAACAAAACTGAAGTGTAGCTGTTCTGTGTGTGGAAATGTGATTCAACGTACACATTTCGCACGGTTCTTCCTCAATAAGACCAGATATTTTAAATACCATTTACACTAAATTAATTAAATAAAATTGAAATACTATAATTGCACATAGAAACCACAATACAGTCTGATACAAGAACACGAGCCAGATGTTCTGTTGACTGAACCTGTTACCAAGAGGCATTACTGTTTAAGACATTGAAATAATAAAAAAAGGAATTTTTTACCTTCATATATATTGACGAAAAGTACACTCTAGTCCATCAAAGCAATATGACAATATCTGAACAAGGACTCTCCATGGGAACTTCTCAACAACGACACGCTACTGCAACATCTCCACAAGCACTCTCTACCACCGCTTCTCGACAAGAACTCTCCACTACGACTTCACGACAAGCACTGCCAGTGGAGGCGGCTAAATAATACTCTTTGGCGCAATCTCTGGCGCTGTGACTCAATGTAGCCACCTTTCAGTGGTCTAATATCAATAACGGTAAATGACTGACATCATCTACATACCAAACACTAGAAGACACTACTTTCAGAGATGATCTATGGTGGTGTGGAACCTCAATGGAAATAAAGTAACGTGATCACAGCTGTTTAGCTTTCATAGCCCTAATAAGCCGAAGCAATTTGCGATATCACCGTATGCACTGCGTCCGGTGCGTCGAAGTGATGGTTCTCGTACTCGTCTGTGACGATGGAAGAACTCCAGCCACCGATAAACTCTTTCAAACACTAGGACGGCAGAAGGAGGTCCTTTAACTAATATACTCTAATACTGTCTTCTCCTCTCTGTTTTCTACGGAACAGAAACGCGAATTCCCAACCACAAGGATGGAGTTCAGATAACGTCTCAGCGTAAGTATAGGCAGAGGAAGTGCTCTCAAGTACTGAACGCTGCGTACTCAACGACGACTTCCAACCCGGAGGTGAAGTCCAGAATCGTATAGGTTCGCAACAGTACAGTTCCTAACTGTTCTAACTATAAACTCTACTGAGAGCAAAGACAGCAAGTCCGTCTGTACCAACAACAGCTGATGTCGAGAGACTGTCACAGACGGGCGCTCACAACGGAAGACCTCTTCCCTCCACCGCTGGCCTCCCAGCAAGGCTCGGCTCCCCACCATCGTAATTTTGAAAGGGAATCATATTCCCAAAACCACGGAATATTCTCCCTCTACAGATTCTTCCGAACCCTGACCAATCATATTTTAGTCTTTTGTTGTAGGGCGCGGAAAGTCTGCGAGGAAAAACCTATACTCGTATAGTGGTACGCTTCTGAGTAAAAATCCTTGGAAATAACCCAGCCTGTGTGGTTTCTGAGATGCCGCTTCTTCTTCGTTCCTCTCACTAACGTCCAAGATTTTCGTAGTTTCCGAAGTATAATCCTTCCAGTTCGGCTACCAAACTGGCCGGTCGCAACTCTATTGTGCTCCAGCGCTTAGCTGCTACGACGTCCGTCTTGCTATTTCCTGTGTTTAAGCAGGACCAACACACCTTTGTGGGCCATCCACCCAGGGCTTGAGTTCCGTCTGCCGTTTCATTTCCACTGTCGTTCCAACTCCATCACCTTTCATGCAATAAGCGTTAACAATTATTTACAAGGCGTACGTGACAATGTCAGTCTCCTTTAAATATTCATATATATACGATGTACTACCTATCAAATAATAACTAATGTGGTTGCAGATCATGGCGAAGTATGTGGATGAGAGCTTGTAAGGTGTGAAATTATAACCACCTCACACAGTAGTCTACTTTAATTATTTGTTGGTCCTTCCGCTTCTTCCGTCAGTTTATTATGCTGTCCAAATAGCAAACCTCATGTATTATTGTCATTGTTTCGTTTTCTAATGTACCTCCCTCAGTATAACTTGACATAATTCGACTACAATTTATTATCCTTGTTTTGCTTTTGCTGATGTTGATCTTATGTCGTTCTTTAAAGACACTCTCCATTCCGCCGCGCGGGATTAGCTGAGCGGTTTGGGGCGCTGTAGTCATGGACTGTGCGGATGGTCCCGGCGGAGGTTCGAGTCCTCCCTCGGGCATGGGTGTGTGTGTGTTTGTCCTTAGGATAATTTAGGTTAAGTAGTGTGTAAGCTTAGGGACTGATGACCTTAGCAGTTAAATCCCATAAGATTTCACACACACAAGCACACACACACACACACACACACACACACCATTCCATTCGCCGGCTCTTTCAAGTGATTTGCTGTATCTGACGAAATTGTAATGCCACTGGCAAAACTCCAAATTTTTATTTTCCTCCTGAACTTTAATTCCTACTCCAGATTTTTCTTTGATTTCCTTTACTGATTGCTCAGTGTACAGATCGAGTAACGTCGGGGATCAGCTATAACATTGTCTCAGTCCCTTCTCAACCACTACTCAACTTTCATACCCCTTGTAAGAGGTCCGAGCAGATGTAATTTCGATTTATTGCTCATGCGCTGTCTGCGATATGCAAAGTATAAGAAAATCGCTGACCAGAGAGCAGTGTTGACTAAGTAGGAACTGTGTAGCTGTAGCAGTAAGTTGTTGCTAGTGGCTAGTCTGCAGTCTGCTCTGGTCTGGTATGGTGTATCGTGTTGGCTGGGCCGGTCGCGGTGCAGCGATGCCGGAGCCTGAGTATTATTGTATAAGGTAAAAAGCAGCCTCGCGCATATCTAGTAATGTTATCTGAACTCACATGTAAATGTTTTAAATATGTCCTAATAATAATCTTTCTCATATAAAGTAATTTTAACAAGCATTCATTTCAATTTAAAGAATTTACTAATTTCTCCGGCCGGCCGGAGTGGCTAAGCGGTTCTAGGCGCTACTGTCTGGAACCGCGCGACCGCTACGGTCGCAGGTTCGAATCCTGCCTCGGCCATGGATGTGTGTGATGTCCTTAGGTTAGTTAGATTTAAGTAGTTCTAAGTTCTAGGGGACTGATGACCTCGGAAGTTAAGTCCCATTGTGTGCAGAGCCATTTGAACCATTTGAACTAATTTCTCCAATCCATGATTATTCCGATTGTTGCAAAAGAACAATCAGTTGCTTCCTTTCATAAATGACAAATCTATCGGCCAGCATTACACAGGGCTATGCTAAAAAAAAATTATTGTAAGAGCAGATATATATGCGTTATCCGGCGACTTCATTGAGGTAAGAATTTTTCTCTTTTTATTCAGAATGGTCTTCCAGGGCCATGACGCAGCACTGCTGACGTCCAAAATTTACCAGGTTAAATTCACAGTCAATTATTGAAAAGTTATAAGTGAGCGACAATTTAATTGAGAGATTTAGGAATTTTTCTGTTTTGAGGTTACCCTAAAATGGTAACGAAATTTTGTGGGGAGGTAAAAATGGGAAAGAATTTTGTAGGGAGGTTACAAATGTGAAGGAATGAATTTTGTGGGGAAGTTACACTTGTTTTTTTTATATGAGAAAGATTATTATTAGGACATTTTTAAAACATTTACATGGGAGTTCAGATAACATTACTAGATATGCGCGAGGCTGCTTTTTACCTTGTACAATAATACTCAGGCTCCGGCATCGCTGCACCGCGACCGGCCCAGCCAACACGATACACCAGACCAGACCAGAGCAGACTGCAGACTAGCCACTAGCAACAACTTACTGCTACAGCTACACAGTTCCTACTTAGTCAACACTGCTCTCTGGTCAGCGATTCTCTTATACCTTGCATATCGCAGGCAGCGCATGAGCAATACATCGAAATTACATCTGCTCGGACCTCTTACACCCTCTACTCTTATGAGTGCCAGCTGCTCGCTGCAGAAGTTGTGAATAGCATCGCGGACCCTGCGTTTTACTCCACTACCTTCAAAATTTCAAAGAGAGTATTCCAAGAAACACAGTCAAAAGCTTTCTCTGAGTCTGCAAATGCTATAACTGTATGTTTACCTTTCCGTAACCTATCTTCTAGGGGAAGTCGCAGGGTTAATATTGACTGCGTATTGCTACATGTATGCGGAATCCAATCTAATCTTCTGGGAGGTCGGCTTCTAGAAGATTTCCCATTCTTTTGCACAGAATTTGTGTTAGTATTTTGCGACCATGGCTTATTAAATTGATAGTTCGGCAAAGTTCTCAACTGCCAGCACCTGCTTTCTTTGGATGTGAATTATTATATTCTTCTTGAAGTCTGAGGGTATTTCGCCTGTCTCACGTACCTTGCACAGCAGATGGAAGGGTTTTGTCATAGCTAGCTTTCCTAAGGCTATCGGTAATTTTGACGGAATGCCATCTTATCCTGGGTGCTTGTTTCGACGTAGGTCTTTCAGTGCTCTTTCAAATTCTTCTCGCAGTATCATGTCTCCCATTTCTTGTCCTCTTCGATTTCCATAACACTGCCTTGAAATGCATCCCTTGTATGGACTCTAGATACTCTTTCACATTTCAGCTTTCCCTTCTTTGCTTAGGACCGGTTTTATCTGAGCTCTTGATATTCAAACAACTGCTTCTGTTTTCTCGAAGGGCCTCTTTAATTTTCCTGTAGGCAGTATCTATCTTTCCGCTAGTGAGATACGCATCTAAGTCCTTACATTTGTCATTACGTGTGCATACTCTTCTGACCAGTAAAGTATGGAGCGGGATATAAGTCAGTAATTCAAATGTGTGTGTGTGTGTGAGAAATCTTATGGGACTTAACTGCTAAGGTCATCAGTTCCTAAGCTTACACACTACTTTACCTTAATTATCCTAAGGACAAACACACACACACACACACACACACACCCATGCCCGAGGGAGGACTCGAACCTTCGCCGGGACCAGCCGCACAGTCCATGACTGCAGCGCTTGAGGACGCTCGGCTAATCCCGCGCGGCGTCAGTAAATCGCTTGAAAGACATGATTATTCTCAGGCATGGCCAACAAAACGCCCCTGCACGTCTGCAGACAATTCGCCGTGACAGCAGGCCGCTTCTCGCCTTGCCGTGGTGGTGTGTCCAGCTACTGGCAAATACTTGGCCCTTTGGCACACCACTAATGCACGAGCAGCACTGGCGCAACTGCTAAGCAGGGCGGAAACTCAGGTGTGATAACTGGTAATTACAAAGCACCCAAAGTGTAGTCTCGCCTTGGAAGTACCAGTTCGAAGCCGGAAAGCATCGGAGCTGGCTGACGTCTCACAGACTAGAGGCTTCGCCTAGTTGATGATGGTACTCACGCATAGGCCTCCATGGCGTCACAGAAGTCGGAAGGGCTGCTGGCTTCTGAAAGGGGAGCAGCTGCACTTGCACCGGCCGCGTGTGATGTGACAGGAGCGTGTTTCCCTACACAGAATGTGGCAATCCAGCCCACCGCTATGGCGGACTGCTGTCTTGCAGAATGCTGTACTGGCATTATTTTAGTGCCTAGCTGCAGAGTTACATAGCTTGCGATTGTGATGGCCTGCCACAGGCCGATGCCACGACGCTATGAACGTCAGTCACTAAGCAAACCGTTGTTTGGATCGTGTCAAGGACTGTACTGCTAAGCTGATCAGACCCGCGCGTTAGCTGCACCGAGCTTCAGGGTCACATAATTTTCCGCCTGGAGTAGCGCAGACGCGACCTGTTGAACTAAAGGGAGAGCGGAATGACTGCAGCGTATTCGAGGAAGTGGTTTGTGAGCATGTTTCAAGGAAGGAGGACATCCCATACAGGCAGTCAGCTTGCACTGTGCCCTTCTGTGGGATACACTACTGAAAGAAGACAATGAAGTAAATATTTCCATTTTTTTCAGTCCACATCTCGACTGTTTTCCACCGTGTTTGGTGTAGCATAGGGTGAGGAATGGAAGACGTTGTGTCTGAGTAAAATAAAGATGATTCACACACTCAGGATCTAGGCTCAGCAGTAAAGGGTACGATTATTTCTCTGAATGGTCATGTTCCTCACGGAAGAGACGTGGACCTAGAAGAAAGTATCTCAGTTCTGTATCGAAAAGAAGATAAGAATGTAAGAGTGCATCATAGTGAATTATAAGTGACAAGTGAAAAGTACTTAGCATCAACAGCAGAAGTTAGAAGACTGTTCGCTGAAAAAAATGTCGCCGTAACCATGTAAGTGGAAACCTTACTGTTGGCACAAGAAAATTTCGCGTAAACGATAACACGATAAATAACACGGAATAAGAGGATTTTACAGAAACAGCAAGAATTTAACTGTTTAAAAAATGTAGAGAAACTTGCTATTTTCGCCGTTCCTGTCTACAAATATTCTAAATGTGAAGGATATAGGATACTAATATTGGCAACTGACGGGTATTTAATTTTGAAATTGGATCTTAGCTTTTTTCTTAGGGGTGAGGTACAAATACAACCCTAAAATGATCGTTTATTTCCCGCTTCAAATTACTCGACCCTTTTTGCAACAAATCATAGCAAAAACGACACCTTCCGGGGAGACCTGTAATGTGGTGTACCTATTGAACTACATAGTTTCGTAATACGCAAACCAACATATCGCACTTCAGCTTTACAAGTACATATCTCAGCAAGGCGCCTGCTCGGTTTGCTAATATCAGACAATCAGATCTTGACCTGCGCTGCAGGTCAGGCTGACACGCACACTCCATTTTACAAAATAGTACAAACAATACTTAGGTAAACATTGTCACTGTTCTATCGTGCCGTCAGAAACATGTTTGCCTTACGTTACATTCCCTGTGCTGTGATCGGCTAATAGAAACAAACCAACCTGGCACCAGTTTTTTTTCTTGTAAGATAACGGGCTGTACTGGGTGTTTCAAAATAATGGCTCTGAGCAGTATGGGAGTTAACTTCTGAGGTCATCAGTCCGCTAGAACTTAGAACTACTTAAACCTAACTAACCTAAAGACATCACACACATCCATGCCCGAGGCAGGATTCGACCCTGCGACAGTAGCGGTCGCGAGGCTCCAGACTGTAGCGCCTAGAACCGCTCGGCCACCCCGGCCGGCTGGGTGTTTCACGTTTATATCCTTACGTACTACGAAAATACGGAGTTTGGGTTGAGCCTGAAGGCATGTTCAAATACAGAGTCCGACCGGCACTTTTCACTTTATGGTGGCTTAGTTTTTTAAAGGCACATTTCCACGCTGAGCGGTTATTTAGGAAAAAGTCGTAGTTATAAGTTAAAAATAAAGATACATTAAAAAACCACAAATGAAATCCACGGCTATGCAAGCATTGCCTGCAGCCGCTGCAAAACGAGGAAGAATTACGATCGTCAGATGACGAAAGTATAGGTTACTTTTTGTTCATAGGTCCTGTACACATCGGACGCGTGTGGCACACCGCCATTAACATTGTATTATTTCAATATTTTATTCACGAGCTGCAATCACCAGCACTCGTAGTCATATGATGTAAGTGTATTTTTAAACTACGTTTCTATCTCAGAATATAATTATTACTAATCCATGTATGTCTTATTTTGTGTCACTAGTTATTTGTAAGATTGTTGAGTGTCTTGGCTTGGCAAAGAAAGGATCCGTAAATTGAAAAGATAGTCGTCCAGTACGAACCATCGACGTCTTCGGGTTCTGATCTGAAATACGAAGTCCGATATAAAAGATAAACGGTGAATCTGCAAGAGCGCGGTCATAATTCACATAACGGACAAAGATGCCTTGCCCAAGCACACAAAACGGCAAAGTTTGTAAAATATAAAACATAATTAATATTACGGACTGTTATCTTTCTTCTGTGTGTGTAAAGTTCAGATACGAAAAAGACCATTTATATTTATTATTTATCAGCAAGTATTTTTGAAATTTTGACAATAATCAAAATACATGAGATGTATTATGTTAATAATAATCATAATAATAATGTGATTCTTAGGTATATTCTCATTTTCAACATAGTACTGGATACCAATGAAATATGAGAAATATTTGAAGCCGTCAGAAAATAACACCGAAATCGACATTGAGTAACACCGATTTCCACAAAAAATAAAATAATTGTTTCCTGTCCCTACTTATCTTCAATCGCAACTCTCTCTACTTCGCGTAGTTATGATGCTCAAACGCAGAATCGCCGTGCGACTGCCTCACTTCCGTCTAATGGCGTAGACGTACGTACGGGGGAGGTCCAGTCGAGTGTAGCAGTGTCTCCACAACTGTCAGCGAGTAATCTTCCAGGGCCTTCGGTAACATTACTGCAGAGTAAGGCGTCTTTAACAGCAAAGTCCACCAATACGTATAATCTCGTTGATCGAGGTTCTTACTATGTGTATGTTGAGAGTAAGGATCCCATGACTCTTGCGAAAATAGTTCATATACATTTCCTGGAACTGAGAGGCCATGTAGTAAAAGTTTTACCAGTGGGTATCACCAGAATAAATTCTGAAACTGCTAGACCTGCCACAGCGGACAAACTTGTCTCACTTTCTATGCCTGCAGAGCTTAAGTTAGAAAACTATGCCGGCCGTTGTGGCCGAGCGGTTCTTGGCGCTTCAGTCTTGAACCGCGCGATCGCTACGGTCGCAGGTTCGAATCCTGCCTCGGGCATGGATGTGTATGATGCCTTAGGTTAGTTAGGTTTAAGTAGTTCTAAGTTCTACGGGACTGATTATCTCAGATGTTAGGCCCCATAGTGCTCAGAGCCATTTGAACCATTTTTAGGAACCTATGATACGAAAACATGGTTTAATTACGGGAGTGGATGTATAATTCGATGAATATTAGTATGAAATAGCTACAGAAATCAAATCAGCTTTTAAAATAGTAGAGGCTAGACGCTTACCACGACACCTAATTCAGAACAAATATACACCTGTTGTGAAATCGGACGCGTATGTCCATTACATTGAAAAGTCAGTCAGTCCATCTGTATTTTTATTTGTACGAATTACGATATGTGGCTGGCTCTTATGTTCGAAATTGTCACTTCAACAAAGCCTGTTGACTTCTTGTTTTTTAAGTTTTGAATTGTTTCCGTGACTTCATACTCTCTAGTGGCTAGCAATATGATTGTACCTTTCTCATATTATTTTTACCTTAACGTCTTCTTACTTTTTGAATTTTCCTGTAGTCTCTTTACTGTACCTGAAAAATGTTCATTCAAAAATTTAGTAGTCATTATCGATCACCAGTCATTCAAGCCGTCTTTTATCTGTGAGTTATTGTGTGTCCGCTTCTGTTCCCCTGAACCTTGTTTTACAACATTCCCGACGTCTTTGCTTTCAGTTTTAGCATTATGTATTGCTTTCTCATTTGCTGACTTTTTTGTGGCAAGCAACGCATTCCTGTAAATCTTAGGAACAATGTTTCACTTTGAGTTTTTTTTTTTTAATGGAATTGAGATGTTTCACAGTCTTGGAGGACTTATTTATAGCCGTTTTTATCCACTTACCTTTATTGGATACTTTTGGAAATGACCTCTCAAAGTTTAGTTTAAATATTGTAGAGGATTTCGTGAACTTCGTATTTTCATTGTTTTCTCTGTATACTCCATTCTATCTTTGATGCACTGACACCCGTGAAAAATTTGGAATTCTGGGTTTTTAAAGAGATCTTTTGTAGGCCTATCCAACGCAGCCTTCACCTTTATTAATTAGTGAAAATGATCTCAGACTCCAAGATTTTTTATATTTGCATCGGTCATCATTTTACCCAACGTGAGCATCGTAGGGCACTCCACTCTCCAGGGCAAAGGCCTGGATCACTGGAGTGGAACAAGTCTGCCCCACAGTCCTGACAATGTAATGTGTATCTGAGGTTAATAAAATGTTCTTTCTCAGTCAGCAATGTATCTACTGGGCCCAAATGGCTCGCAACTACACCACTCACTCTATCGAGTACCGCAGGCACGCATCAGTGGAGACGTAAACCATCTCTCATCGATGAAACCAGCAGCAGTCTTATAAACATTTTTTTACAGTTTTTGATTGTCACAGTTGGTCAACAGCGCAACAACAGCAGCACAAACCTCAGCAACAGTAACAGACAATGTTGTTACAAATACACAGCACTTCTGCTCCACCCGACCAGCACACAACAGGGAGTTCAATGGAACAACGTAGAAGGTATTGGCGTCCACAGCCAATTATACACTGAGCTGTCAAATTACACACCGTGCTGGACAGCGACAAAACGATGAGGAAAATACACTGCCTGAATTTACGTCAA
Organism: Schistocerca americana; assembly: GCF_021461395.2. Lineage (NCBI taxonomy): Eukaryota > Metazoa > Arthropoda > Insecta > Orthoptera > Acrididae > Schistocerca > Schistocerca americana. The sequence goes on along the minus strand of NC_060126.1, from coordinate 434,694,127 downwards.
CGGCCAGAGCAGGTAATCGGAACGTCAACGGCCACAAGGCAGAAGATTCCGCTGGTGCACTTCAATTCAAAATACAGTTAAAATCCACCGGAGGGTGGCTAAAATTTGCCAGCTTGAAAACACAAGTTGTTGCTCGCGGGAATGCCCCAATAGCCGACAACGAAATCCAAACGACACAATGTAAACAGTCGTGACTTGCTGGTAGATTAAGTCAAAACTCAACTTTCGTGTCCAGGATCGGTGAGCCACAGACCTCGTAGCAATGGGAACAGCACCACACACTCCAACCGAACGTGGATGCCGCCAGCGGCTGTGGCCAAACTACGCGCCGCGGAGATTTCCTCGCTGCTCCACGCCAACCGACTAGCTGCTCGCACACAGCACAGCCGGAAACTATAAGCACGAGGTCAAAGATAGTACAAGGTGCGAATATCGATACACACTGCTGCTGCCACTCGTGGAGAGAGAGGACAACAGCATAGTCATGATAACCGCGGGAGACTAAACAGAGAACAGCAACCAAGATTTTATCCAACGCGTAACATGAGCCAGCCACGGTTCACGTACGTTCAACACGTGAACGTTGAACCTTGAGACAGATAGTCGTATAAGACAGCAAGTGCGAAACAAACTGATCTAACTCACTGGTCTCACTTTTAATGCTCACCATAAAATTTCTTTCGCACTGAGATGAATACGGCTGTCGTGGAGGTGGCTCTCCAGAGAAGACGACGGCATGTCATGATGTCAACAACGCCGTCCCCTTGTCATCTCTGTAGATGCACTGTGGCTGGTCCCGGCGGAGGTTCGAGTCCTCCCTCGGGCATGGGTGTGTGTGTTTGTCCTTAGGATAATTTAGGTTAAGTAGTGTGTAAGCTTAGGGACTGATGACCCTAGCCGTTGAGTCCCATAAGATTTAACACACACATTGGAACAATTTTTTTTTTTTTTTAGATGCACTGGTCCCCGACTGAATCTAAAGATTGACTTCCACTTTCCTTTACACTCCTGCGCTATTTTTTCCGTCGAACAGTGTCTGTTGCCAATAACAAAACCAGAAAACATTGTGGTCCAATAGCGAGATTCCCTGCACAATGCAGAGCCCCGCCAAAAGAGAGCATTACTTTCAGATGACAATCCTGTCTCCAAACTCTCATAAATGTACGTGGAGCTCAGCGCTCGTGACGTCAGACTTTAACATCTTCCCGCCAAGGTCCTAGCATCATCCCGGTTCGATTCCAGGCGGGGTCAGGGATTTTCTCTGCCTCGTGATGACTGGGTGTTGTGTGATGTCTTTAGGTTAGTTAGGTTTAAGTAGTTCTAAGTTCTAGGGGACTGATGACCATAGATGTTAAGTCCCATAGTGCTCAGAGCCATTTTCCTAGCATCAGATCAGAGGGACAAAGAAGTTAGGAAATACTATTGATGAGTCTAAACCATTATTTTGTCCACCTCTTGTTTCCGAAAGTAGCTGACGGCTATCCACAAAGTCGATATGCAAAACATGAGATAACTACCCTCGCCCACAGTTCATGGCACATCTCCGCACCCTGGCGTCCCATTACATGGTACGGCTTTGTAAACCGGACTGTGGTTTAACAGCCCAATGGGACGCCTTGGCCTACTTTGTATTGTCTAAGTAGTCTCTCAAAGTGCAGAATGTATTGTTTAATAAGTATTTGTAACTGCCTTTTTGAATAAGTTTGTTTTAGCAATTTCTGTAATCACCTTTGTAATCGTATTTTACAGTGTTATTTATTGGCACAAAATGCTGTTTTGAGCTTTAAGTTTATTCGTTCGTGATAAATTTAAGAATAAAATCTCGTTTTTTACACTCCTGGAAATTGAAATAAGAACACCGTGAATTCATTGTCCCAGGAAGCGGAAACTTTACTGACACATTCCTGGGGTCAGATACATCACATGATCACACTGACAGAACCACAGGCACATAGACACAGGCAACAGAGCATGCACAATGTCGGCACTAGTACAGTGTATATCCACCTTTCGCAGCAATGCAGGCTGCTATTCTCCCATGGAGACGATCGTAGAGATGCTGGATGTAGTCCTGTGGAACGGCTTGCCATGCCATTTCCACCTGGCGCCTCAGTTGGACCAGCGTTCGTGCTGGACGTGCAGACCGCGTGAGACGACGCTTCATCCAGTCCCAAACATGCTCAATGGGGGACAGATCCGGAGATCTTGCTGGCCAGGGTAGTTGACTTACACCTTCTAGAGCACGTTGGGTGGCACGGGATACATGCGGACGTGCATTGTCCTGTTGGAACAGCAAGTTCCCTTGCCGGTCTAGGAATGGTAGAACGATGGGTTCGATGACGGTTTGGATGTACCGTGCACTATTCAGTGTCCCCTCGACGATCACCAGTGGTGTACGGCCACTGTAGGAGATCGCTCACCACACCATGATGCCGGGTGTTGTCCCTGTGTGCCTCGGTCGTATGCAGTCCTGATTGTGGCGCTCACCTGCACGGCGCCAAACACGCATACGACCATCATTGGCACCAAGGCAGAAGCGACTCTCATCGCTGAAGACGACACGTCTCCATTCGTCCCTCCATTCGCGCCTGTCGCGACACCACTGGAGGCGGGCTGCACGATGTTGGGGCGTGAGCGGAAGACGGCCTAACGGTGTGCGGGACCGTAGCCCAGCTTCATGGAGACGGTTGCGAATGGTCCTCGCCGATACCCCAGGAGCAACAGTGTCCCTAATTTGCTGGGAAGTGGCGGTGCGGTCCCCTACGGCACTGCGTAGGATCGTACGGTCTTGGCGTGCATCCGTGCGTCGCTGCGGTCCGGTCCCAGGTCGACGGGCACGTGCACCTTCCGCCGACCACTGGTGACAACATCGATGTACTGTGGAGACCTCACGCCCCACGTGTTGAGCAATTCGGCGGTACGTCCACCCGGCCTCCTGCATGCCCACTATACGCCCTCGCTCAAAGTCCGTCAACTGCACATACGGTTCACGTCCACGCTGTCGCGGCATGCTACCAGTGTTAAAGACTGCGATGGAGCTCCGTATGCCACGGCAAACTGGCTGACACTGACGGCGGCGGTGCACAAATGCTGCGCAGCTAGCGCCATTCGACGGCCAACACCGCGGTTCCTGGTGTGTCCGCTGTGCCGTGCGTGTGATCATTGCTTGTACAGCCCTCTCGCAGTGTCCGGAGCAAGTATGGTGGGTCTGACACACCGGTGTCAATGTGTTCTTTTTTCCATTTCCAGGAGTGTATACGGCGACACCCGAGCTTTCGATGGCGATGACCGCCATTGTCGCCACGATTAAACAACACTGACTGCCGGGACCGGCAAGGTTTCCGCTTATACAGCGTCGTCAGTCCGAAAAGCCTGTAAGGGTGTAGCAAGGCAGGTTGTGCTGCGAAATATGCTTAAAAAAAAGTCCAGCAGCCTACCAGAGACAGTATCGCCAAATTTGCTCTTCGCTTGGTTTCCTCAGACTCGACAAACGCCGGCCGCGGCGGTGGCCGAGCGAATCTAGGCGCTTCAGTCCGGAACCGCGCGACTGCTAGGGTCGCAGGTTCGAGTCCTGCCTCGGGCATGAATATGTGTGATGTCCTTAGGTTAGTTAGGTTTAAGTAGTTCTAAGTTCTAGGGGACTGATAACCTCAAATGCTAAGTCCCATAGTGCTCATAGCTATTTGAACCACTCGACAAACTTCGCTTTTTCTCTCCTAGCTTGCATTTATCAGTTCAGAAAAAGGGACATTTTAACTGGTAATGGGTATTTCAGCAAGTGGTGACACACCACACAGACGTCTGTACAGTAGCAAATTTTAGCGCTTGAAAGTACCTGAGTTTGCGCGAACGACGCCCTAATTGGCTAACTTCAGTACTGAATAACACGGTAACGACGCTACGTATCGTGTTTTTTTAACAATTATTTCTCAGCACAGATTCCCCTGTAACTCCCTTACAAGCTTTTCATACTATTTCTGACCACTCTGTAAGGGCGCGATTGTTGCACGGGTCACCAATCAGAGGAGGCCGAAACAACGCGTGCGCGGCAGACGAGTTGGGCAGGTCAGCCGGCGAGGGAGCGCGTGGTGTCAGCTGGCCGCTAGATGTACGTTCACTGTAGCTCTTGGTCAATGATAATGATGTTCGGTTTGTGGGGCGCTCAACTGCCGGTCATCAGCGCCCGTACCAAGTCCCAGTTTTTACACAATCCAAGTTTTTCATAATCCATTCTAGCCACTGTCACGAATGATGATGAAATGATGACGGCAACACAAACACCCAGTCCGCAGGTAGACAATGTGGCCACGGACAGAACTGTTTCTCGCAGTAATTATCGATGACATTTTTGATGTGTTCAACTGATTAATAATGTACTCAGACCGTGTGGTTAAAATCCCCAGTCTTTTGAAAAGACAATAATTCAAGAACAGTCTTAATCGCATTTATTATTGTTAGAATACCGCCAACCGGTTTCAACCCGACGTAGGGGTCATCTTCTGGGCGTTTACACCATTGGTCAACTGCTGCCGTTATGTAGACAGGAGTGACACCACCAGCAGTCGACCAGTGGTGTAAACACCCAGAAGATGACCCCTACGCCGGGTTGAAACCGGTTGGCGGTATTATAACAATAATAAATGCGAGAGAGACTGTTCTTGAATTATTGATTATTTATACTAATCGCTGCTTCTCTCCACAAGCATGTTGTCCAAAAATTTTTGAAAAGATCTCTGCAGTGAGCTCGACTACGGTTTTTGATTGTTATTCTTATGGCGATTTTGTGCATTTTCAAAACTGTTTTGATCTTTTGAAGATTTGTTACACAGAGAAGAACTCCATAGCTAACAACTGGGTCTACTACTTGTTCCCCAAGGTAGTGTTATAGGCCCTTTGCAGTTCCTTATCTATATTAACGATTTTGGAGACAATCTGAGGAGCCGTCTTCGGTTGTTTGCAGATGAGGCTGTCGTTTATCGACTAATTAAGTCATCAGAAGACCAAAACAAAGTCCAAAACGATATAGAAGAAATATCGGAATTGTGCGAAAAGTGGCAGTTGACTCTAAATAACGAAAAGTGTGAGGTCATCCACATGAGTGCTAAAAGGAACTCGTTGAAGTTCGGTTACACGATAAATCAGACTAAACTAAAAGCCGTAAAATCAACTAACTACCTAGGTATTACAATTACGAACAACTTAAATTGGGCCGGCCGAAGTGGCCGTGCGGTTAAAGGCGCTGCAGTCTGGAACCGCAAGACCGCTACGGTCGCAGGTTCGAATCCTGCCTCGGGCATGGATGTTTGTGATGTCCTTAGGTTAGTTAGGTTTAACTAGTTCTAAGTTCTAGGGGACTAATGACCTCAGCAGTTGAGTCCCATAGTGCTCAGAGCCATTTTTTGAACTTAAATTGGAAGGAACACATAGAAAATGTTGTGGGGAAGGCTAACCAAACACTGCGTTTTATTGGCAGCACACTTAGAAAATGTAACAGAAATACTAAGGAGACTGCCTACACCACGCTTGTCCGTCATCTTTTAGAATACTGCTGCGCGGTGTCGGATTCTTACCAGATAGGACTGACGGAGTACATCGAAAAGGTTCAAAGAAAGGCAGCACGCCTTGTATTATCGCGAAATATGGGAGACAGTGTCACAGAAATTATACAGAGTTTAGGCTGGACATCATTAAAAGAAAGCCGCCGGCCGGTGTGGCCGAGCGGTTCTAGACGCTTCAGTCTGGAGCCGCGCGACCACTACGGTCGCAGGTTCGAATCCTGCCTCTGGCATGGATGTGTGTGATGTCCTTCGATTAGTTAGGTTTTTAGATTAGATTAGATTTACTTTCATTCCAATTGATCCGTAGTGAGGAGGTCCTCCTGGATGTGGAACATGTCAGAAAAACAACAATACATGACAAATATTTACAACTAAAACAAATAAGCTAATGTACCATTCCACAGGTCCCAAGTGGAATGATCGTCATTTTTAATGAACACTAAGAGTCATTTTACAAGTACTAATGCACTGAATTTAAAATAAAAAACGTTTTTTATTTATTTATAAGGTAATAAACATGTAATACAACTACTGTAATACTTATTTACAATGAACACATTACTGCACTGAAATGGTGCAGAAGTCAGATTATACTTACACACACACACAAATTTTCAATGAACACATCACTGCACTGAAATTGTGCAGAAGTTATGTTGTACTTATATACAAATCAGTTGGTTTTACTAAGAAATTCATCAATGGAGTAGAAGGAGTTGGCCACCAATAAATCCTTTAGGCTTCTCTTAAACTGAATTTCATTGGTTGTTAAGCTTTTTATGGCTGCTGGCAAGTTATTGAAAATGTGTGTTCCTGAATAATGCACACCTTTTTGTACAAGACTAAGTGACTTTAAATTCTTGTGAAGATTATTCTTATTTCTAGTTTAAGTAGTTCTAAGTTCTAGGGGACTGATGACCTCAGCTGTTGAGTTCTACAGTGCTCAGAGCCATTTGAACCATTAAAAGAAAAGCGTTTTTCGTTGAGACGGAATCTTCTCACGAAATTCCAATCACCAACACGCTCCTCCGAATGCGAAAATATTTTGTTGAGACCGACCTAATAGGGAGGAACGATCACCACGATAAAGTAAGGGAAATCAGAGCTCGTACAGAAAGATATAGGTGTTCATTCTTTCCGAGACTGGAATAATAGAGAATTGTGAAGGTGGTTCGATGAACCCTCTGCCAGGCAGTTAAATGTGATCTGCAGAGTATCCAGGTAGATCTAGGTGTAGATGTACTAATAGTAGGTTGTAATGTTGATGCATTAAGTTGTTGTGAAAGCGGTGCTGATATTCAAGACAATAAAAGCGAGTTAAAAGTCGTGAGCTATCTGGGGAAGTTAACCTTGCATTATTGAGCAACTGTATCACCAGGTATCCAGTCTAGATTACCAAATTCCCAACCAGACTAACATTAATTATAATCTTTTAATAGTCATCTTACGACAACCGCTGATTATATATATATATATATATATATATATATATATATATATATATAATAGAGTTTAAATAAAAAGAAATAAATCAGTTTATATTTGGACATTTATTTTAACATTGACCATTGTTCCGTTAAAATTTCAGCATATTACACTTGATTCATAACTAAACTGGTGCCTTATTTAGGATTGTGAAAATGTGAGTTTGTAATCTTACGGAACACATCAAATATGGAGCCAAAATTGGGAGACTGCATACAACACTGCATTCATAAAATAACACACGAAGAACGTTGAAACATATGCAAGAAGAAATTAACCACAACCAACCGATTCAATTTTCACTCAAAGAAGTTACGTTCGTAGCGCAATCCTGTCCGTCATGGAATTACCACACACTGGTGTACTAAACTCATACTAACTCCCTGTGAAATCTTCCCGAAAAGAATAGCTGATGGCTACTTTGATGATTACACCACACGCTTCATGTGGTCAACTTGGTTTACACAAAGAGTGTAGCTCCACAATAATTTTGATAATTAAAATAAATTACATCGAAACGCAATTTACAAAAGAAAAACCTCGAACTGGTTACTATCATCTTACTATTAACGTGATGGGTCAAACAATTGTATAAGCACGTGGTACTAGTCTCACAAAGTACACCACACATGGGTTGAAAATAAAGGAAAGTTGCTATATTGAAAAGTATTGTCAAGACGAGACGTTACAATCTCACGCACATTCGCATTTAAGATTGATGGTCTTAAATAGAGTTACGGATCATCAACACGTGGTTCCACTTTACTCACAAAGTAGTGACAAAGCAACTACTGGAAGATATTCTGAACTTCACACTCGAGACCGGCCGGAGTGGCCGAGCGGTTCTAGGCACTACAGTCTGTAACCGCGCGACTGCTACGGTCGCAAGCTCGAATCCTGCCTCGGGCATGATGTGTGTGATGTCCTTAGGTTAGTTAGGTTTAAGTAGTTCTAAGTTATAAGGGACTGATGACCTCAGAAGTTAAGTCCCATAGTTCTCAGAGCCATTTGAACCATTTTTCACACTCGAATTACTCTGCGTTGCAATTTAAGATAACATAAGATATTTGAGATCTAAACCTGAAATAAAGGCTATTAAATTTTCAGTTAGGTTGAACTTAAGAAATCCATTGTCCTACGGACTTAGCAGAGACGCGCTTAGCCGGAGATCTTACCACTTCAGACGCTCGCCGCGGAGCGACTGCCGTGGGTCCCTACTGAGGGTGCTTCACAGATACCAACGGAAGTGACCAGAGAGGCAGCTTCCTATACCACCGCGACAAGGGACGGACAGAAGCATACTAAGAATAGAAACCTCTTTGCTTTTAGATAGCGTAGCTACCTGTTCCGACGTTGGTCCTACTGTTCTCTAGCAGACAGGCTTGTCTACTACCATCAAGCATGCAACTAGAAATACATTTGCTCATTTATCCTTTCACACAGAAGGGAAGGGGGATGACAGTATCTTATCATATACACTATATAAAAAAAAGTGCATGTAGGTTCCATATGAGACTGTGTGACATGAATTACATATAAACTATGTTTTAAAGTGTAGTAGTGTGACAGATCGTTCTTGTTTATGTGTAAAAGTAACACGTTCCACTGCTCAGTCTCCTCCCAGATAGAAACACCGCAGTAAATTTAGAACAGGAATTTATGCCGTAAATGACAACAGATTTAAGAAATTAACATGAAAGGAATCCAACAGAGACCTTTCAAGGTAACTAAAAGACATTGGCTGTTTTAAACTCTGATAACTACTATGGAAGTATCTGTTTTATTGGCTGCTTTAAACACTGATAACTACTATGAAATTATCTTTTTTATTGACTGTTTTATACACTGAAAACCACTACGAAAGTGTCTGTTTTATTCCCGTTACAGGCTTAGGTAAGCAATATCCGCATCCGACTGCTAAATACACCGATCTATTGGGAACATTATGAATTTTTCAATGTATCACCATTACCATTGACTTCAAGAAGAATATAATAATCCCAATCCCAAAGAAAGCAGGTGTTGACAGATGTGAAAATTACCGAACTATCAGTTTAATAAGTCACTGCTGCAAAATACTAACACGAATTCTTTATAGACGAATGGAAAAACTGGTAGAAGCTGACCTCGGGGAAGATCAATTTAGATGCCGCAGAACTGTTGGAACACGTGAGGCAATACTGACCTTACGACTTATCTTAGAAGAAAGATTAAGGAAAGGCAAAGCTGCGTTTCTAGCATTTGTAGACTAAGAGAAAGCTTTTGAGAATGCTGACTGGAATACTCTCTTTCAAATTCTAAAGATGGCAGGGGTAAAATACAGGGAGCGAAAGGCTATTTACAATTTGTACAGAAACCAGATGGCAGTTATAAGAGTCGAGGGGCACGAAAGGGAAGCAGCGGTTGGGAAGGGAGTGAGACAGGGTTGTAGCCTGTCCCCGATGTTATCCAATCTGTATATTGAGCAAGCAGTAAAGGAAACAAAAGAAAAATTTGCAGTAGGTATTAAAATCCATGGAGAAGAAATAAAATCTTTGAGGTTCGCCGATGACATTGTAATTCTGTCAGAGACAGCAAAGGACTTGGAAGAGCAGTTGAACGGAATGGACAGTGTCTTGAAAGGAGGTTATAAGATGAACACCAACAAAAGCAAAACGAGGATAATGGAATGTAGTCGAATTAAGTCGAGTGATGCTGAGGGAATTAGATTAGGAAATGAGACACTTAAAGGAGTTTTGCTATTTGGGGAGCAAAATAACTGATGATGGTCGAAGTAGAGAGGATATAAAATGTAGACTGGCAATGGCAAGGAAAGCGTTTCTGAAGAAGAGAAATTTGTTAACATCGAGTATAGATTTAAATGTCACGAAGTCGTTTCTGAAAGTATTTGTATGGAGTGTAGCCATGTATGGAAGTGAAACATGGACGATAAATAGTTTGGACAAGAAGAGAATAGAAGCTTTTGAAATGTGGTGCTACAGAAGAATGCTGAGGATTAGATGGGTAGATCACGTAACTAATGAGGAGGTATTGAATAGAATTGGGGGGAAGAGGAGTTTGTGGTACAACTTGACTAGAAGAAGGGATCGGTTGGTAGGACATGTTCTGAGGCATCAAGGGATCACCTATTTAGTATTGGAGGGAAGCGTGGAGGGTAAAAATCGTAGAGGGAGACCAAGAGGTGAATACACTAAACAGATCCAGAAGGATGTAGGTTGCAGTAGGTACTGGGAGATGAAGTTTGCACAGGATAGAGTAGCATGGAGAGCTGCATCAAACCAGTCTCAGGACTGATGACCACGACAACAACAACAACTACTACTACTACTTTGAAATTATCTGTTTTATTGGCTGTTTTATACACTGATAACTACTATGAAAGGGTCTGTTTCATTCCCGGTACAGGCTTAAGTAAGCAATACCCGTATTCGACTGCTAAAAACACCGATCTATTGGGAACATTATGAATTTTTCAATGCATCATCACAACATCTATACGCCATGTGGAATATTGCAATGCAAACGAAGTAGCGCGGCTGAATTTTCGCAGTGCCCATCCCCGCTTCAGTTGCTCGAGTTGGCGACCCTCGGCCGTGCAGCCGGTGGCGGGCGCCTCCGCCCGCGGCCCGCGGGAAGGCCGGCCATTGAGGCCGCTATTAGACAAGAGCCCCGCGGTTGGGACAGGTCCGTCATCGCCGCCGGTGGGGGAGCGCGCCGTGTTGTGACAGCCGCGGCTATTCTGGGCCGGGCCGCCGCATCGCGGCGCACTGCGAATATCGCCACAGCGCGCCGCGCCGCGCCGCACCGCCCCCTACGGCGACCTCCTGCTCACAGCACTTGCTGTGACGCAGTAGTTGGGAGGCGAGTGGATGGTGGCAGCTGGTGGTCGAGGGCAGGAACAGTCAGTCACCTGGAACATGTAGCTGCGTGTTTGCGAAATTAATTCACACGCACCGAGAATGACTGTGCAATTCATCACTTCAACGAGCAGTTCAGAGTTCATTCCCTATAAGCAGGAGAGGTTAGTGTGTCGCAAATTTGATGACAGTGGGTTTACTCTTTAACTTTTCATTTCTTCCGCCGTTAACACAATAAAAAGCCAAATTTTATGTCTACATTTGCTTGTTATATTGGCCTATAACTTGTTTTAGGCGTTATGAGTCAACGGAAATTTCGAGGTGGGGTATTGTGTCTGCGAAAAATGAGAATTTTTGAATGTTTTGAGACGTAGCGCCGTATAACGATCCTGCCTTGCAGCCAGTTAAGTGGGAGATATGTCTGAGAGCTGGAGAGTGACAGATGGTGACGCGAGACTGGATGCGCACGTAGTTTATGTATCAGCCGATAGAGGACAGTATTGGATAGGGGACTGATTTAGTTTCGATTGTGCCCAGTACAGTGCACTAAAGTAATAGAAAGTTTTTCATAAACTGTTCTAGTATTTACATAAAGTGTTGTTATGTCTTTTTGTGTATCTAAAATGTTATTAATGTGTTTCAGCAGTATGAATAATGCTTGAGTGTGGATTAATGTTAATATCAAGATAATTGTTTAACGAGTTATGTAGTAGGATTTAGTGTGGGAACATTCCGAACAAGTATGGATATGAACAAAGGGGATTTTTGTAGAATAGTTTTGTAAAGTAAGTTTATGGTAAAAGGGAAAGTTAATTCAGTTATAAATAACAATAGTAAATAACTTTACGCATAAACAAAACTTCAGCATATTAGATAATTACGTCGATAAAAAGTGCAGTCGTTAGGTTTACTATTTTGCGATTGGTTATTGATAAAAAGTGCGGACTGACGCGGGAAAATGTCGTTTTGCTATTGGCTGTTGAGTAAACTGACCAATGGTAAATCAATATGCTTCGCGCGCTTTTCTCTGCTGGTAGAGAAGACTTAGAGTGTTCTAGAGAGGAGTGGAAGCCTAGCCATGAAAGAGATCGGAGGTGTGCAGTAGTAGTTCCGATGGAAATGATAAGTTGCCGGATCTAGCAGTGTTTCATACATCAAAAGTGTTGGAAAGTGACGGCATAATTATTCCGATGTGTGTCTAGAGATTCCGGAATTTTTAAGTGAATTTTGTGACGAGAAGAGACATACATTCCGCGTGGCGTATTGAGCAGGTCGGTGGCTATAAACTGTGACTGCATTAGGTACCGACAGACTTAATATGTGGAGAGCATTATCGATCTAAAACAATCAGTATTTTTGTAGCTATTACGTTTTCGGGAAATGCAACACCATAAACTTGCTAACGTGAGTGAAAGGGATTGTGAGTGACTGTGTTAAGACTAGCACAGGCTTGGCAGTGATACTTGTTCATCTAAGTTCCAGAGTACATTAACTGAGGACAAAATTTCCATCCTTTCATTTCATATGAAAACTTTCTCCCGAAAAGTAGATTAGTGACTTTAATTTTAGCCTGGTTCACGTCGAAGTACAGTAGGTTTCACTAGGCTTCCCTTCTGATGATCTGCTCAGACAATGTTCACAGGTAAGTGCGGGTCCGTCGTAAAGGGACGGAAAGAACTGCGCCGCCGCAGTTTGATCTCATTAACTTGTGACCAAACTTGCAGTCATTGCTTTCCCCGTTAGGATTTGTGCGATTAAATATGAGACTCAGAACGGGATTTTAGTTAACCAACGAGCTAGGTCTGTTGTTTCCGCACTTGTCTTATTAGACTACCCTCCCAAGACTGAAGCACCAATCATTTCTTGTGATGTATTTGACAGCAGATTTTATTGATGTCTTCAGTAGTACTGCGGGCTTTCAAATAACTACGCACCGTCCGACTCAATGTTGCGATATTAAAAGTTTTGGCTGATTTCGCTGTCTAGGGGCTGGGATATGTAGTTGCCGCATTACTGCTGAGTCTGCAGTATACGATAAGAATACACACATGAATCGAGTAGTCAAAGGTTTCTATCACTCGGTAATTGTGAATGATGAATGTAGCATATAAATTTATAAATGAAAGATTGCAATTAAATAAAATCTGCAGGTTATATCTTAACGACTTTAAACGATGAGTACGATAGTAGAAGTACTTTTGAGAATGCGGTATATTTCTGTAAAACATCTACATCGATATCTACATACATGCTCCGCAATCCACCACACGGTGCATGGCGGAGGGTACCTCGTACCACAACTAGCATCTTCTCTCCCTGTTCCACTCCCAAACAGAACGAGGGAAAAATGACTGCCTATATGCCTCTTTACGAGCCCTAATCTCTCTTATCTTTGTGGTCTTTCCACGAAATATAAGTTGGCGGTGGTAAAATTGTACTGCGGTCCGACTCAAATGCTGGTTCTCTAAACTTCCTCAGTAGCAATTCACGATAAGAACGTCTCCTTTGCTCTAGAGCAGGGCTTCCCAACATGTGGTCCGGGAACCCCTTAGGGGCGAGATCAATAAGCAATATTACTCCTCTCAAACACAAAAATCCGCAAGGATTTTATGTAATTAAATATACAAGCGCACAAACATTCGGAAAACAATTAAGAATCAAACTACAAAACAAATATGAAAGCTAAATATGAGACTCGCTACTGCACTGCTGCTGCACTGATACTTCACCAGCGGCTGCTCAAGGCTCACTCACTTATTGGTGTCGATGATCCAGCAATTAAATAAAATATATGTTGAATAACATGGAAACAATGGAATCCTACAGCACGTAATTAGTTATGAACAACAACACAGCTCAGGAGATATTCACTTCTAAACGCGCCCTACGTCTTCACTGTAGAAGCCACGGAAACCTCACAAGTGCACAAGTCGGCACACAGTATTTCTCTCTGCCGCGACCAAGCGCAAACTGCTCCACTCTCCAAGTCTTTCCGCCGGCTCCGCGTCGTGTGCGACTGTCCCCACGTCGCACTCCCCAGAACTACCTCGTGTCCTCTCTCGATACGATCCTCCTTCCCCAATTCCATACAGTGTCACCATTAACGAGCGCTGTGATTGGCTAGACCGCTCCCTCTGTGTCTCCAAGCGAACGTACACTCACAAATATGTTTAAGCACATACGTAATACTAGATTTACATTTCAATTAAATAAATATTCCCAGGGCCGGACCATAAACACGCTCTAACACACATTATTAGATACATAAACAAATTAATAAACAAATATCAAAGCAACAGAACAAAAGGTAGGCCAGTAGCCTAATGTCTCTGTGCTTTCTAAAACACAGTAAATATAACCAATTTCTTCATGAGTAGGATATATATCGGATATTAACAAAGACATAGATGAACAAATATATTTATAAGCATGCTGCTACCGTTTCTTCGTGTAACTGTGGAGGACTTATGCCCTGACGCGATCGGTAGTAATCGGCCACTTTGACCTCCAATATGTACCATTCAAGTTACATGCCTGTAATTCATACCAATTTAGGTTTACACTAATAGTCTTCTAAGGACATGGCGGTCGACCAAATCGGATGAAGGGTTTATATTTTGGAAATTCGTTGCTGGATGTTATTTGTATAATTTATCGTCAGATAAAGATATTGAAAATCTGATTACACCATCAGAATCGTCGTGCAAATAATACTGATGTATATGTTTCTTTTTGAGCCGGCCGGAGTGGCCGAGCGGTTCTAGGCACTACAGTCGGGAACCACGCGACTGCTACGGTCTCAGGTTCGCATCCTGCCTCGGGCATGGATGTGTGTGATGTCCTTACGTTAGTTAGGTTTAAGTAGTTCCAAGTTCTAGGGGATTTATGACCTCAGAAGTTAAGTCCCATAGTGCTCAGAGCCATTGGAACCATTTATTTTTATTTTTGAGGTATCATAATTCATCTGGCTACTATTAATTTCTGTACGAACTGTGAAATGTCTGCCATTAAGGTTTCACAAAGTCCACCATCTTTGGCACTCCCGGCATGACATCTCCTTCATCGACACAAAGCACCGTCCTCGTCACAGCGGAATTCCCAACCACGCGGCTGGACCATGCGCTGGGGCCACCCCTCTCGTCCGGCTAACGTTCGCCACCACGTGTTTGCTGCCGGGCCCCAGCTGGCCGATCGGCTCGTGCGGCCAAGCCAACTTAGAATATTTTCAGGGCGCCACAATTCGCCCGTTACCTCACAGTACTAACATTCTTGAAACTGGCCTACGAGAAGTTCTCGGCCGACCCATGAAATACTTCTCGTGACAGTTTAGCAAATAATACATTCCTTTGCTACGTTACTTATCAAATTTTACTTTAACATCTTTTTTTGGTTTAAGATATGAGAGTCCGAAGTGACTAAGTTGTACACATTTCAAAAACTAAATGAAGAGAGCAAGCGGAATGTCATGCAATACCTGCTGAAAAAGTACATGAGTGCGCAGGAAATCCATATTGACATGATGGAAACATTAGGGGACGATTCCCCTTCCTATCCCACTGTGAAAAAGTGGGAGGCAGAATTCAAGCGGGCCAACACCTCTGTCCAAGATGCACCTCGCAGTGGAAGAGCGGTGAAGGGCAGTACGCAGGAAAACGTCACGGCAATCCAGGTTATAACCATGGCAGACCGGTGTGTGACAGAACGCTGCATTGTTGAGGGAGTGGGCATATCTCAGGAACGTTTAACTGGTCAGTTAGTTTGTTACTACAAGGAAAAGTCATTTTTAACTAAGTATTTTATATGACCGGATTAGTTATATGTCAGCTATTTATTCTTCCATTCGCCAATAGCCTAGTAATTAACATATTTTCGTCATGTCTTTTTAAAGAGAGGAGGGCAGAAGTAGTCTCTCGAACCCAGTAGGAAACGAAATGCTGCACACACTGTAACTAGGCAGGTGGATGTTTTCCTCCTGTTATTTTATTTCTTTCCCCCCTAAATTACTTTTTTTGAAATATCTTGAGTAGTGTTTGTTATCTACATTGCATGTGCACAGCACCAGAAATCTTGAATATTAACTCAGCTCTTAGCCAACTTAACTTTATTATCGATTACATACTTTTGCTTAATTGAAACTCATAAGTATTCTTACGTTACCTTGAAAGGGTACAGTACCGCCCGACATTGAAAATAGGTACAACATACTTCATTATTTTTGTCAGAACAACACATTTTTTTTGTAAAATAACTCAATTTCAATTAATACAGCGAAGCCGGATACCAGTGTGGGAAAGAATGACTATTTATTTAATTGATCACATGTGCACTCCCACAAAGTAAATCCCTACATCCAGTTTGGTGAGATCTGTGAAATGAATGAATGTATGGTCGTCTGCTAACCGCAGATAGTGAATGTGAATATATGATCATCTTTGAGTCGATCCTTTGGCCACCTTTGGTGGGACCAAAGAGATGAAATTTACCAGAGCTTTGAGCGCCTGAAATGTGGCTGACCAATACGATAGCAAGGTGCTTCCCCCACCTCGACAGAGATGGGAGAGAACCTAAGGAACGGCCATGTTTCAGCACTCTGCCGCTGGATCTTGTGCTGTTAAGACCTGTTTTGGTTGTGCTCCGTAATGACGAAAGAGTGGAGACATGGTATGCATGTGGAATATTTAAGAGTAGTTTGAAATATTAATTTCTCTATTTCAGGAACTTTTGTTGGGAGAATTAAATGTCAGGCAGGTAATATTAAAGGGATTGTAGTAATCTTCAGAAGTGACCAACGGTCACAATGAAACCACGTGTAGCAATAAGTTGAAATACTTCCGTGTGCTTAAGTTAAGCTGAATTACTAGCGTGTGTACAATAAGTTGAAATATTTAAGAAATAGCGTGTGTACCATAAGTTGAAATATTTAAGAAATGGCGTGTGCAGGACTTGAAATTAGAGACGAGTACTTCCACATGGTGAGTACTGTGTGAGTCTCAATCTGTGTATGAGACAAAGGATAAAGAGAAGTACTCGTCCATGGTATCACTTGAGGACTCGCGTGTGTGATGTTCTTAATGTTAAATTGTGTGATATGATTCCGTGTGACGCTACGTTTAAACTCTGAGAGAGAATCAAGGTGAGTCGGCCGTCTATCCAGCAACGCCACTTGGCTTGCATTGCACAGGAAGACGTGCAAATATCTCCAGAGTTCATAGTAGGAAAGTAGAATTATGAAGTGGGGCAGTATCGTGTGAAACTGGGATAAATATTAATTGAAGTGGGAAAGCTGAAAGTGATAATGTTGTGACTATTCTCTGTGTAGTATTTAATGTTGTAGTGTGGTGTATGTCATGTAATTTGGGTATGTGTGGTTTGCATGGGAGAGTAGCGAGGTAGTTTCAAAAGATTAGTGGGTTATGCTTGTTCCTTCGGTACCGCTCGGTCTGGAGGAAAGTTTCGTGATGATGATTGTGAGAGTCGAAGTGTGAGGTGTAATGAAAGATCCACCATCCTATCTAGAAAGTGCACTGTAGCGTTAAAAGTAATTACGAGACCATAATATAGAGATTCACCATTGTAAAGTCATGCCCACTGGGCGGAATTTCTCATGTGTTATTGTTGTAGGTTATAGAATTTGTGTGTTTAGGTTAGAGAATTTGTCGGCATAAATAAGATAGTGAAAAGAAATAGATTGGTGGACTTTTCCTTCGAATTTATAATGTGTGCGCCATTCATATTCAGTGCGGTGGCCACGTGTTGACAAAAGCCGTTAAATAAAAGACAAAAAGAAAATGTGGTATTGCCAGTGCGTAGTGTACAGTCAGAGTTCTGTAAATTACTGGTAGTCAGATGCGTGTTTCCGTTGCGTATTAATCATATAGGAGGATAACTTGTAACTTAAGTGTGTGTACTAGAGTTCATGTTACTCGATAAATAAGAATGAATCCACTCGCTTGGCAGACCACTCATCTTGCAGGCCTGACTGCTTGATGCCACAGTATGAGCAAGGCATGTGGGTGCCTCTCAACCTAAAACAGTACTAATTACAAATACCAGTAATATAAAGCCTCGCTATGATTTTTCATGTGTCAACATACACCTGATTGATAACTTCCTGATTATCTACATGAAAAAACCATGTAAGAGACTGCAGAATTTATACAAATGGTTCAAATGGCTCTGAGCACTATGGGGCTTAACATCTAAGGTCATCTGTTCCCTAGAACTTAGAACTATTTAAACCTAACCAACCCAAGGACATCACTCACATCCATGCCCAAGGCAGGATTCGAACCTGCGACCGTAGCGGTCGTGCGGTTCCAGACTGCAGAAATTATACAGCTGATGTTGAAAATATGTTGGCAACTTTTGCATTCATTTGAGTCCAGAGTAATTGGCATCCTCAACTACAACATTGTTTCTGAAAAACTATATAGTATTTTTGAAAATTAGACAGTGTAATCCAACAGAAATTACTGTTTTATCTGAAGGTACTGGGTGAAACTATTATCTTGGCTGGTCAGCAAAAAACCCTAACTGGTACGGTGAGCCGAGTTTTATCTGAAATTCGCACCCAGGAGGCTATTCTGTTATTTAGTGACAGTTTTCGTCGATTAATGGGACAATGTGTAGTTATCATTGTCGACTGTGTCAAAATTCACTAATGATCATGTGCCGTGATAATAAGGTCAAACTGAGAACTATGTTGTTACTCCCAATAGTTACTTACTGTGCACGTTATTTTTCATATTAATATGACAGACCTCAAGGCCAGTGATTCAAGAACCTTATGCAGTGACTGTATTAATTATTTGCTCGCCACACGTGAAATTTTGTGAATAATTGCGTTT
Source organism: Schistocerca americana (assembly GCF_021461395.2). Classification (NCBI taxonomy): domain Eukaryota; kingdom Metazoa; phylum Arthropoda; class Insecta; order Orthoptera; family Acrididae; genus Schistocerca; species Schistocerca americana. The sequence continues at coordinate 434,675,380 of NC_060126.1, read as the reverse complement.
ATGTTAGATTACAGCACTCGAGCAATCGTACTATACGACATCAGTCGAGTGTAGTATGTGGCTAACCGATTATCTGTGCATAAATTATGTTATATGAATCACGAACACGCCATAAACAGTAGGCTAATCACCATGTAAGCGTAATTAAAGTGTGTGGATTGCAAACCTAGTATAGGCATCATCATTTAAAATAGCCTATTTTTGACAACCACTTTTCACTCGGATTCGACGGAAGTGTAGCTACCGAGGGCAGATTAGCACAAGTAACTCTAGTGTCACTAGATAAGCTGCAGTCCGAGCAGTACATTACCTGACTGCTGATTCTCGCCTCTTTTCTGTTACATATTTTACTATACCAACTGTCGTTACTAAAAGAACGACATTTTCTTCTACTGTCCTTCGTGGATAAATAAGGACATACACATCCACACTCATCGAGTTCATCACCTGCAACAATTGCAGTAACTCACTAGTCACCGAAAAGTTCCATCTGCTACCATTATAGCCAGCTGGTGTGGCTGAGCGGTTCTAGGCGCTTCAGTCTGAAACCGCGCTACTGCTACGGTCGCAGATTCGAATCCTGCCTCGGGCGTGGATGTGGTTGATATCCTTAGGTTAGTTAGGTTTAAGTAGTTCTAAGTTCTAGGGGACTTACGACCTCCGTTGTTAAGTTCCACAGTGCTCAGAGCAATTTGAACCATCTTTGCTACCATTATAGCCGCCACTATCGCTGACTGTTCGTCTGGCAGCAAACGCCGAGTGTCAAAGTGTTCCTCATTCTGTAGCCTGAACTATAAACAGTCTGTAGTAGCAGTCCAGACTGAACTTCCACGGATCAGATAGTTCTCTTTCACAATGATAAATTTTATTAGGGTGCAGGACTGTAATTACAGAGCCATGTACCATTCATCATTCAAAGCTGATTGTATCTCTGTATATTATTTTTAAAATATGGCTGCAAGTAGTAATAATTTTAGTAAATGCTTATTATTTGTTTCGCTTTGTGTTGCCAAAAAAAATTGTTCAAATGTGTGTGAAATCTTATGGGACTTAACTGCCAAGGTCATCAGTCCCTAACCTTACACACTACTTAACTTAAATTATCCTAAGGACAAACACACACACACCCATGTCCGAGGGAGGACTCTAACCTCCGCTGGGACCAGCCACACAGTCCATGACTGTAGCGCCTTAAACAGCTCGGCTAATCCCGCGCGGCTTTGTGTTGGAATATTACTTGTGTTGTGGATATACACTGAGGTGGTGATAGTCATCGGTTACCTCGTAATATTGTGTCGGGCCTCCTTTTTCCGGACGTAGTGCAACATCTCTTCATAGCATGGATTCAAAAAGTCGTTGGAAGTCCCCAGCGGGAATACTGAGCCATGCTACCGCTATAGCGGTTCGGAATTACGAAAATGTTGCCGGTGCTGTATTTTGTGCACGATTTGATCGATGGGCTACATGCCAGGCGATCTAGGTGACCAAACTATTCGCCTGAATTATCCAGAATGTCCTTAAAAACAATAGAGACAATTTTTGCCCGTTAAAGTGGTGCGCTGTCATCCACAAAAATTCCATCGTTGTTTCGTAGCATGACGTCCTCGATTGGCTGTAAACGGTCTCCAAGTAGCCGAACATAACCATTTCCAGTCAGTGATCGTTCAGTTGGACCAGAGGATCCATTTCATTGAATGTAAACGCAGCCCACACCATTATGGAGCCACCACCTGCTTGCGCAGTACGTTGTTCTCAACTTGGGTCCATCACTTCGTGGGGTCTGCGTCACACTAGAACGCTACCATCACCTCTTACCAAGGGAACTCGAGACTCATCTGACCAGGCCACGGTTTTCCCGTCGTCTAGGATCCAGAAGATGTGGTCACGAGCCCAGGAGAGGCGGTGTAGGCGATATCGTGCTCTTAGCAAATATGCTCGCGGCGATCGTTTGCTGTCATAGCTCAATAACGCAACATTTCGCCTCACTGCTCTGGCGGATACGTTCGTCGTACGTCCCACATTGATTTCTGCGGTTATTTGACGCAGTGTCGCTTGTCTGTTAGCACTGACAGGTCTACACAAACGCCGCTTCTCTCGATCATTAAGCGAGGTCTGTCGGCCACTATGATGTATCATGCAGCGCAAGCAGCACAGGTTTTGTCAGCAGTATATGCACCCAAACCTATAATTTCAATTTTGATAGTCATTCACTAATACCAAAATATGATAAATATAGTGGACATTAATACTCTAGTGGACATTAAAACAGTGTCATAAACAATCACCGATATACATGGTGTTACAAAAAGGTACGGCCAAACTTTCAGGAAACATTCCTCACACACAAATAAAGAAAAGATGTGTCCGGAAACGCTTAATTTCCATGTTAGAGCTCATTTTAGTTTCGTCAGTATGTACTGTACTTCCTCGATTCACCGCCAGTTGGCCCAATTGAAGGAAGGTAATGTTGACTTCTGTGCCTGTGTTGACATGCGACTCATTGCTCTACAGTACTAGCATCAAGCACATCAGTACGTAGCATCAACAGGTTAGTGTTCATCACGAACGTGGTTTTGCAGTCAATGCAGTGTTTACAAAGGCGGAGTTGGCAGATGCCCATTTGATGTATGGATTAGCACGGGGTAATAGCCGTGGCGCGGTACGTTTGTATCGAGACAGATTTCCAGAACGAAAGTGTCCCGACAGGAAGACGTTCCAAGCAATTGACCGGCGTCTTAGGGAGCACGGAACATTCCAGCCTATGACTCGCGACTGAGGAAGACCTAGAACGACGAGGACACCTGCAATGGACGAGGCAATTCTTCGTGCAGTTGACGATAACCCAAATGTCAGCGTCAGAGAAGTTGCTGCTGTACAAGGTAACGTTGCCCACGACACTGTATGGAGAGTGCTACGGGAGAACCAGTTGTTTCCGTACCATGTACAGCGTGTGCAGGCACTATCAGCAGCTGATTGGCCTCCACGGTTACACTTCTGCGAATGGTTCATCCAACAATGTGTCAATCCTCATTTCAGTGCAAATGTTCTCTTTACGGATAAGGCTTCATTCCAACGTGATCAAATTGTAAATTTTCACAATCAACATGTGTGGGCTGACGAGAATCCGCACGCGATTGTGCAATCACGTCATCAACACAGATTTTCTGTTAACATTTGGGCAGGCATTGTTGGTGATGTCTTGATTGGGCCCCATGTTCTTCCACCTACGCTCAATGGAGCACGTTATCATCATTTCATACGGGATACTCCACCTGTGCTGCTAGAACATGTGCCTTTACAAGTACGACACAACATGTGGTTCATGCACGATGGAACTCCTGCACATTTCAGTCGAAGTGTTCGTACGCTTCTCAACAACAGATTCGGTGACCGATGGATTGGTAGAGACGGACCATTTCCATGGCCTCCACGCTCTCCTGACCTCAACCCTCTTGACTTTCATTTACGGGGGCATTTGAAGCTCTTGTCTACGCAACCCTGGTACCAAATGTAGAGACTCTTCGTGCTCGTATTGTGGACGGCTGTGATACAATACGCCATTCTCCATGGCTGCATCAGCGCATCAGGGATTCCATGCGACGAAGGGTGGATGCATGTATCCTCGATAATGGAGGACATTTTGAACATTTCCTGTAACAAAGTGTTTGAAGACACGCTGGTACGTTCTGTTGCTGTGTGTTTCCATTCCATGATTAATGTGATTTGAAGAGAAGTAATAAAATGAGCTCTAACATGGAAAGTAAGCGTTTTCGGACACATGTCCACATAACATATTTTCTTTCTTTGTGTGTGAGGAATGTTTCCTGAAAGTTTGGCCGTACCTTTTTGTAACACCCTGTAGTGTTGTGTGAACGCTCGTGTTTGTTTTTGCCCAAAAACGTTCGTCCACAAGAGGGGCATATATGACGTATCATGCAGCGTAACTTGCTGTGACAGTGCGAGAGAGAGAGAGAGAGAGAGAGAGAGAGAGAGAGAGAGAGAGAGAGAGAGAGAAAGAAAGATTTTGTTTATTACTCTGTGGCGGTCAGCGCTCACATAATTATTCTTTGGATATAGACCTTTTGTTCTTGTTAAGAGTAATTTTACAAGAAGAGAGCCATTCTTGTGATGTAAAAATCGACGCCATTGCGAGATTTTGATTCACATTGTAAAATATATATGTACATGGAAGGAAGTCAGTTAATAGAACAAAAAAATATTGTGCATTTCAAAAAGATACGTGTTATTCTACAACCAGCGTATACTTCTATTGTGATTTAATAATAAATACCAGTTTGAGAACAGTTCCGATGGGAACGTTGAGTTCTAGTGAAATAGTTCGATGCTTTCTTCGGAAAAGAAGTCACTTCATGGATCATTCAAATCCACAATTGCACCTGGACATTTCTCAGAACTGAAAGCAATCTGATTGCTATGCAACAGAGCCCCGAAGAATATTTCTCCGTACTTTGGTTACCACTTTCAGCTCAACACGGTATCTACAGCAGCTGGAGCAGATTTCTACAACAGCGGAAGTGTGTAATAGCTGTCAGTATCACACATCGCTCTGTGTCCGCGGTATGGTTCAAATGGCTCTGAGCACTATGCGACTTAACTTCTGAGGTCATCAGTCACCTAGAACTTAGAACTAATTAAACCTAACTAACCTAAGGACATCATACACATGCATGCCCGAGGCAGGATTCGAACCTGCGACCGTAGCGGTCGCTCGGTTCCAGACTGCAGCGCCTAGAACCGCACGGCCACTCCGGCCGGCTACGCGCTATCTATTTACCCACAACAGTGAACATACAGTTACTCAGACACATAGAAAGACAATACAAGGTGGTGTGGGAAACATTTCAGTATAAAGGTCCTGTAGAGCTTCAGTAATTAGCGTAGTAGTAGTAGTAAACAATTATTTTTTCCAGAGGAGCTTTTGCTCCACTGCATTGTCCGTGGTGAGCAGTCGGCACACTCTTGTCACTATGGATTCCGAAATATGGAATTCCCTAACCATTTCCGAAATGGAATGTCCCATGTGTCTAGCTCTAACTACCACTTCGCGTTCAAAGTCTTAATTCCCGCCGTGCGGCCATAACTATGTCGGAAACCTTTTCACGTGAATCGTCTGAGTACAAATGACAGCGCTGGCAATTCTCTGCTCTTCTATACCTCGTGTACGCGATACTATCTCCACCTGTATACGCTATTCCTTGGCTTTTGTCACCTCATTGTAAAGGCCTATGATCACACTAGTTGTTAGCGCACAAGGGAGCTCCCTTTGTACAGCAACTAATGTCTGTGGTACAGGGTACGCTTCCTGTTATCTTGCATATTATGTGCCAGACATTTTGGGAGAATAAAATATTCAAAATGGCTTCTAGGATCCACGAATTTCAGCAAAGAAACATTTCCCATTGTACGATATAACAATTACAAAAATGTTCACAGACAACTACTAAACTGACAGGTGCATATAAATAAATCAGCAAATTTTTGTAGCACTACATTAGAATGAGCGTGGCCTTTTCAAACTGTTTATGGACAGCTGATCTCATATCCTCTTCAGGAAGAGTTCAAGGAATTTAGTATCCAGGTCTGACATAGTTTAACATGAAGATGACGTGCCTCAGCTAGTAGTCTTCTTGCTGCAACATCTGTCCGCCACTCAGCATCTGCTGGTGGCGTGCGTGGTTGAAATCGAAGCAGACAATCATTCCCGAAACGGCTAACTCTGGAAACTGTTCGCTTGACGCCGAGATTAAAACACACTGTGCATGACAAAATGGCGCTAACCAAAAATCGGCGCCGAGTCAATTTTGGTGCACGACAGGCCTTAGATGACAGGGGCGAACGACGGCTGATAAGATGTGTACGGGGAAATAGACGCCCAGATGAGCCGAGGAACTCACCTCCCAGATGAACCAAGGGGCAAACAACTGCTTCTCCTCAACGCCCGTTCAACGAACTTGGCAGCGTGTGGGCCTCCGCAGCAGGCGCCTCTGTCATACACCCACACCGACTGCTGTTCGTCGGCGACGAAGGCTGAGCGACGAGAAGTGGTCTTCACAGATGAATCGCGTTTTATGCTCCATCGGAGAGATGGCCGTTGGCGTGTACGGCGTGAGACGTCTGAAAGCAAACAACCTGCAAGAACCGTCGGAAGGGTTCAGCCCAGAGGAGGGAGCATTATGCTTTGAGGAATGATTTCGTAGGATTACTTGGGTGACGGCACAGTAGATCAACACAAGTATGCATCCGTCTCTGGGATCCACGTACAACCCCAGTTTGTTCCTCCTCGGCATGATGACATCTACCAGTAAGACAATGTAGCGTTCCACACAGCTAGTAGTCTACGTGTGAGATTTGAAGAACACCAGGATGAGTTTACCGTACTCCTTTGGTCACTGAACTTCCCAGATTAAAACCCAATCGAGAATGTAAGACCACATCGATCGGACTGCTCGCGCCATGGATCAAATGGTTCAAATGGCTCTGAGCACTATGGGACTTAACATCTGTTGTCATCAGTCCTATATAACTTAGAACTACTTAAACCTAACTAACCTAAGGACATCACACACATCCATGCCCGAGGCAGGATTCGAACCTGCGACCGTTTCGGTCACGCGGTTCCAGACTAAAGCGTCTAGAACCGCACGGCCACACCGGCCGGCTCGCCATGGATCCTCAAACGAGGAATCCAGCGCAGATAGTCACGGCATTGGTTTTGACATCGCTGCAACCCTGTCGATGCCTTCCAGAACCTCACTGAAACACCTACCGCACCACTCGCAGCGGCCAGCGCTGCAAAATTCTTTGCCATCTCTGAATTTCAGTGTCATCGGCAAACCACTGTGTTTTTATTTCTTTTCCCTGAACTGTTATCGCTTTTCCAAATTTCTCTTTGGTTTCTCGTACTTGCTCAGTGCAGAAATTAACATCTGAGGAAAACTACAACCCTGTCTCACTCCTTTCTCAACTGCTGCATCCAATTCATGTCCTTCGAGTCGTATAACTTCAAACAGATTTCTGTACAAGTTGCAGATAATTTTCGCTTCCTATATTTCATCCCTCATACCATCAAATTTCAAAGGATTTTCCAATCAACACTGTCAAAATCTTGCTGTAAATCTACAACCATAGGTTGTCTGCTATCAATGGCTAAGCAGAGTTGGGTACACTGGTTTTCGTCAGATCTTCGGAGTTAACCAACGTCGTCTTTCGTGACAAAAAACAAAAACACCTACAGCCGTCCTCATGATTTTATTTTATTTCGACGCTATCAGTTACGACGCTTCATTGCGTCATCTTCAGGCTGTTTTGATGCGGTACAGGTTGATACGATCCCCATGCATAACTCATCAGTTGCCAGCATTACTGGATTCACAGATAATCTGAAACTTACGTGTCAGCCTTCCAACCATCAACTGTCAACTGACAGTTGATAGTTGGAGGGCTGACACGTATGGCTCGGCACGTTGGCCCGGAAATGTTTCGCCGCAAACATTGCTTGGAAACAGTGGCCGGCAATATTGCCGTACAATTGGCTGTATTTCGTGCGGCCGTGACATTGCCAGACAACACTGCCGGCCTATATTGTCAGCAATAGCCATTTATTTAAAGTCCATGTAAACATACTCTCACTTGGTTAACAGGTGAAGGGGACTAGTGCTGATCGAATGAGATTCGTAATACCACATTACTTATTATGAGAAGTGATCATTTTTTTCTCTTAGATGGTTTTTACTTAGTACTATATCTTCAGAGACTACAATCTAAAACAGAGAAAGCAATTTACAAACACAGAATTTAAAGATGTAACCACTTCTACTTCACAAATAATACTTTAAACATAATGTAAAATATGGTCCGTAGCCATGGATCATCATGTTGTACATGTACTGTATCTAAGACACATTGTCAAACTAACTAAAAGTCCAGGGTTAGGCACGAATATAGGTGAAATTAGTTGGACACTGCTTCTCACGTCACACCTAGGGCTACATTCGAGCAACCCTTGTACAGGGTGCTTTCATCGTCGCACATTATGCGATAATACATGTTATGTACTTTACATTACATATACATGTTATACCATCCGTAGTTATGAGCAGTTTTATGTTTATTTTAAAGTATGCTTTTGAGAAGTAGAAGAGATACGATTTTTAAATTATATGTTTGTAACTTTATCTATATGTTTTAAATTGTTTCTGGAGATGAACGATATTGGCCGATACAGGCCATACGAGAAAATTGTGTGATTGTGTCAGAGAGAAAACTAAAAAATTTGAACAGTTAATCATGGTACTCCATATATGAAACGTCGTTTCTCATAGGAAGTGATAATGTTGTGTCTATGGATTTTTCGTAATAAGCAGACTTCCATCACACTTTATCCATGCTTTGGACTGTCTCAATGGCAAGAGCAAACTGTCATTTAGATGTGTTTGAAATGAGGTTTTTGTTTCTTATATTTTTTATATTTTTAAAATTTTATATTTGATTTTTAAATATGTAAGTTACTATTACTATTTACATTTTGTCATTATTTTCATATATATCGCCAACACTGACATATGGCTTCATTTAAATTTTTGGACATAAGAGATTGCTTTCAAACAAGCCCTGATGTCACCATCCTCTTCATACTTTTCTACTATTTTTTCCAGCCTTTCATCAAGTTTCCTATAAGTAGTTTTCTTTCGTTTGCCTTCCATACTTAATTATGACCTCATGCCGAGTTCTCTGCTTCTGTCTTCATACACTCGATCACGTCTTTAATTTAGGTTGTGCCAACCTTCTACAGCGTTGGTGGACCGATGGCGCCGTCTGTGGTAGTTCCAAAGACTGATCGGGTTTTCGTCATTTTCTGACCATGTATCTACAAAACAGTCGAAAAACTGAGAAAGCTTGGCGATATCCGGTGCTTGTGAATGTATCACGAGCCAGCCATCACAGACATCTTCAGGTCGAAGGAACGCCAGAGCAGCACACATGCTAATTAGTAGCCTTAATTCTTCGTTTTCTCTGTATTCGCAAGTAAGTCCCAAGTCTTGCACTTTCTGGAAGAGAGATTTCTTCATACGGAAATGGCAGCCATGCACTTGAACCTACAAGATCACAACTCTTAGAGCAGATATCGTACCTGATTTGAAATCAAGGTGACATTATTAGGTTTGCATTCTGGTACATTATCCACAACATTGCGGAAAAGGCGGATATATGTTTCTTTTCTTTTGTTTGGTATGAATGCAAAGGCCACCGGATAGATGTTTGTTTCGTACTTTGAACTTCCGAAGTCTGCATGAATAGTATATATTTGTAAAAACTGCTTGGTACAGCATTTGAAGGTCCCATCCATAAAAGGACTTGTTTACACTTTAGAGCCTCTCTTTCTACTTTTCCGTTGAAAACTATGATCCTGTCCCCAAAGCTGTCATCACTTAAGAGAAAACTGCTGCCCTCATTCATGGTCAGTAACTCTGTTTGAAGGTCAACTTCTTGTCGTGTTTCTGGCTCTTTCTGAATGCCATGTGATTCGGCACGGTGCATGTATAATATCCTCTTCATTGCTTGCTGTTGTGGCATTTCGGTAACAAAATCATACCCTCGATTGTGCAAGTCGCCCAACTCTTTGGTGTATATTTTAGAAATCGAAGTCTCCTCCTTTCGTGATCTCTTCTTCGCCTGATTCAACATCTTTTTAACTTCTAAGCGAACGTCATCTGGTGCCCCACATTGATGCTCTTTTGAACTAAGCGCGGTACAGTCTTTGGTCTTAAGCATTCCTCGTCAATATGTTGTTCTACGTTTCTAACAGCGCCATAGCACAGTCTCATGTGCTTTGGTTCTCTTTACGATGTACGAGTAACCAACATAGTGGGTACATGGTTTACCGTGGGTGGTTGTTGCTAGTTCCATATCGGTCGTATAAGCTCACAGAGACACAAGGCGAACGAGATGAACACTCCGAAAGTTGGACTCACACTGACAGTGACTAGCCAAGCGGTCAGTCAATTGAGTGGAAGAGGACTTGACGAGTGCAGGTAGGTTGTGCCGCACGGGGATAGTTTCCGGTGGACGAAACTCCCGGGGGCGCAGGTAGGGTCCGCGCTTGAGCAAGTAGCTTCCAGCAAAACTGAGAGCGAATTTCACAGATTTCTGGCTGGGTGCGATTTTAACTGAGTGCGATTTTCAGGTATCCCACAGAAACATAAAATATTACTGTAAACACAGTTTGAAAATATGTACGCTGACAACTAACACCAACACAATTTGGAGGGAAAATGACAAATGTTACCAACTGTGAAAAATTCAGTGATCTGTGAGTTGCTCGGAAGGGAAATTTTGTGGCATCAAACAAAACATTAAAACAAATAAATTATTACACTTTTATCTCCTAATTTTACACCACAAAACTTAAGAGTATCAAAAATAATTATTTATTCTAATAATATGAACACGTCTGTAATTTTTACACGATAAAAACTTGAACAACTTGGCAAGCCAAAACTAGTGGTTTAAAAGCAACAACGTTAGCATCAGGGTTAGTTATTTTAACTTTTAAAAACGCATAGTTTCTCCAGAAATTAGAACTTTTTGTACTCCAGTCGTAATTGACAGCGTTATTTGGAAGCTTTGTAGGTTACTGTCAAGCTCCAAATCAAAATGCCAGGCGTTCACAGCCCAGTCTATCGTAGGATTCTTTTTTTCTTTCAACTCATCGCTTTGTTTGTCTCGTGCAGCATCTTGTTCATGTGAAAAAGACCAGATAGCAGAATGATTCGGATTACATTGTGAACTGTAGGCCACGCTATTACTGTCTGGCTAAGTCACTTCAAAGGCCAGATGAAGGCAAGCGCATACGAAACACTTTTAAGGCGTAGCCTAGTTTTCAACTAGCCATCTACGTGCCGACAGATTTACTTCCAACTAACTAGTAGTGAAGAATTTGTAATCCTCTGGGCCTGCTGCATAATACATATCGTTCAAGGACATAGTAAGCAGTTACTCTGATATGAATGTTATTGTCATTTAAACTATAGGTCTATTTCAGCCATAAAGCCATCGTCAGGTTATCTGTAATAGAATATGTTATAAATTTTGATACATTTGTTGCATTACATGTGAGTTACTTACGAATATTAATGATTCCCATCATTGACAAAATTTACAGGGAAATGAGAGAAGGTCAATCTATTGGTTATGACCTGTAGATTAAAACTGAAGAAACTGCAAAAAGGTGGGAATTTAAGGAGATGGGACCTGGATAAACTCAAAGAACCAGAGGTTGTACAGAGCTTCAGGGAGAGCATAAGCGAACAATTGACAGGAATGGGGGAAAGAAATACAGACGAAGAAGAATGGGTAGCTTTGAGGGATGAAGTAGTGAAGGCAGCAGAGGATCAAGTAGTTAAAAAGACGAGGGCTAGTAGAAATCCTTGGGTAACAGTAGAAATATTGAATTTAATTGATGAAAGAAAATATAAAAATGCGGTAAATGAAGCAGGCAAAAATGAATACAAATGTCTCAAAAATGAGATCGACAGGATGTGCAAAATAGCTAAGCAGGGATGGCTAGAGGACAAATGTAAGGATGTAGAGGCTTATCTCACTAGGGGTAAGATAAATACTGCCTACAGGAAAATTAAAGACACCTTTGGAGATAAGAGAACGACTTGTATGAACATCAAGAGCTCAGATGGAAACCCAGTTCAAGCAAAGAAGGGAAAGCAGAAAGGTGGAAGGAGTATATAGAGGGTCTATACAAGGGCTATTTACTTGAGGACAATATTATGGAAATGGAAGAGGATGTAGATGAAGATGAAATGGGAGATACGATACTGCGTGAAGAGTTTGACAGAGCACTGAAAGACCTGAGACGAAACAAGGCCCACGGAGTAGACAACATTCCATTGGAACTACTGACAGCCTTGGGAGAGCCAGTCCTGACAAAACTCTACCATCTGATGAGCAAGATGTATGAAACAGGCGAAATACCGTCAGACTTCAAGAAGAATATAATAATTCCGATCCCACAAAATGCAGGTGTTGACAGATGTGAAAATTACCGAACAATAAGCCACAGCTGCAAAATACTAACACGAATTCTTTACAGACGAATGGAAAAACTAGTAGAAACCAACCTCGGGGAAGATCAGTTTGGATTCCGTAGAAATACTGGAACACGAGGCAATACTGACCTTACGACTTATCTTAGAAGAATGATTAAGGAAAGGCAAACCTACGTTTCTAGCATTTGTAGACTTAGAGAAAACTTTTGACAATGTTGACTGGAATACTCTCTTTCAAATTCTAAAGGTGGCAGGGGTAAAATACAGGGCGCGAAAGGCTATTTACAGTTTGTACAGAAACCAGATGGCAGTTATAAGAGTCGAGGGACATGAAATGGAAGCAGTGGTTGGGAAGGGAGTAAGACAGGGTTGTAGCCTCTCCCCGACGTTATTCAATCTGTATATTGAGCAAGCAGTAAAGGAAACAAAAGAAAAATTCGAAGTAGGTATTAAAATCCATGGAGAAGAAATAAAAACTTTGAGGTTCGCCGATGACATTGTAATTCTGTCAGAGACAGCAAAGGACTTGGGAGAGCAGTTGAATGGAATGGACAGTGTCTTGAAAGGAGGATATAAGATGAACACCAACAAAAGCAAAACGAGGATAATGGAATGTAGTCGAATTAAGTCGGGTGTTGCTCAGGGAAATGAGACACTTAAAGTAGTAAAGGAGTTTTGCTATTTGGGGAGCAAAATAACTGATTTTGGTCGAAGTAGAGAGGATATAAAATGTAGACTGGCAATGGCAAGGAAAGCGTTTCTGAAGAAGAGAAATTTGTTAACATCGAGTATAGATTTAAGTGTCAGGAAGTCATTTCTGAAAGTATTTGTATGGAGTGTAGCCATGTATGGAAGTGAAACATGGACGATAAATAGTTTGGACAAGAAGAGAATAGAAGCTTTCGAAATGTGGTGCTACAGAAGAATTCTGAAGATTAGATGGGTAGATCACATAACTAATGAGGAAGTATTGAATAGGATTGGGGAGAAGAGAAGTTTGTGGCACAACTTGAACAGAAGAAGGGATCGGTTGGTAGGACATGTTCTGAGGTATCAAGGGATCACCAATTTAGTATTGGAGGGCAGCGTGGAGGGTAAAAATCGTAGAGGGAGACCAAGAGATGAATACACCAAGCAGATTCGTAAGGATGTAGGTTGCAGTAGGTATTGGGAGATGAAGCAGCTTGCACAGGATAGAGTAGCATGGAGAGCTGCATCAAACCAGTCTCAGGACTGAAGACCACAACAACAACAACAACAACTATGTCGACGACACAATATTGCTTATAGCTGGAAAGAATGAGGACATAGAATACATGCATACAACAGTCTACACTTTGCACCCCAGATGGAAATTTACTGTGGAAGAGAAACAAAAAAATCAATAAACTTCCTCGGTCTGACCAGGAGTAATAGTAACAGCAGTCATAAATTCAAAATATACAGAAAGCCAACTACATCTGACAACATTATAAATGCAAATTCCTGCCAACTGATACCGCACTAGTACGCGTACTTTCACATCGTGATCAATAGAATGATTAACTTGGCTCTATAACAAGACGCTGTACAAAAAGAAGTTAGAGCCCCGCAATACGTGGCACAACAGAATGAATACAATCCACAAATAACCACAGAGTTACGTAACAAATATAGAAAATTCTCACCTCCTACTATACATAAAGGAAAAACACTCATCAGGAAAATATCAAAAAGAAGAAAATTGCTTATACAGCTGCCACATACCTGAGAAATACATCAAACAAAACTAACACACTGCTGAGAAACACCGATATATGTTTCACTTACCAAAAGCGTTATAACATAAAAACAAAAATACAGTCATGCAACGGGAAATCTCCAGTATACCCAAGCCCAGGTACACTATGTGATCAAAACCATTCGGACACCCCCAAAAACATACGTTTTTCATATTATGTGCATTGTGCTCCCAGCCACTGCCAGGTACTCCATATCAGCGCCCTCAGTAGTCATTAGAGATCATGAGAGAGCAGAATGGGTTCTCTGCGAAACTCACGGACTTCGAACGTGGCCAGGTGATTGGGTGTCATTTGTGTCATATGTCTGTACGCGAGGTTTCCACACTCCTAGACATCCCTAGGTCCACGTTTCCGATGCGATAGTGAAGTGGAAACGTGAAGGGACACGTACAGCACAAAAGCGTATAGGCCGAACTCATCTGTTGACTGACAGAGACCGCCGACAGTTGAAGAGGGTCGTAATGTGTAATAGGCAGACGTCTATCCAGACCACCACACAGGAATTCCAAACTGTATCAGGATCCACTGCAAGTGCTATGACAGTTAGGCGGGAGGTGAGAAAACTTGGATTTCATGGTCGAACGGCTGCTCATAAGCCACACATCACGCCGGTAAATGCCTAATGACGCCTCGCTTGGAGTAAGAAGTGTAAACATTGGACGATTGAACAGTGGAAAAACGTTGTGGGAAGTGACGATTCGCGGTACACAATGTGGCAATCCGATTGCAGGGTGTAGGTATGACGAATGCCCGGTGAACGTCATCTGCCAGCGTGTGTAGTGTCAACAGCAAAAATCGGAGGCAGTGCTGTTATGGTGTGGTCGTCTATTTCATGGAGGGGGCTTGCACTCCTTGCTGTTTTACGTGCCACTATCACAGCACAGGCCTACATTGATGTTTTAAGCACCTTCTTGCTTCCCACTGTTGAAGAGCAATTCGGGGATGGGGACTGCATCTTTCAACACGATCGATCACCTGTTCATAATGCACGACCTGTGGCGGAGTGGTTACACGACAATAACATGCCTGTAATGGACTGGCCTACACAGAGTCCTGACCTGAATGCTATAGAGCCCCTTTGGGTTGTTTTGGAACGCCGACTTAGTGCCAGACCTCACCGACCGACATCGATATCTCTTCAGTGCAGCAGTCCGTGAAGAATGGGCTGCCATTCGCCAAGAAACCTTCCAGCACCTGACTGAACGTATGCCTACGAGAGTGGAAGCTGTCGTCAAGGCCAGGGATGGGCCAACATAATATTGAATTCCAGACTTACCGATGGAGGGCACCACGAACTTTTATGTAATTTTCAGGCAGGTGTCCGGATACTTCTGATCGCTTAGTGTATATATAAAATTCACAGCAAAACTGCGAAAAATTCTACATAGGACAGAGAGGCAGAAACATCGAGAGCATGTTAGACTAAGTGACAGCAGCCCAGTCACCTCTTCCATCACATTAAAAATGAATTACACATAACAGACTGATTGGAAAATGCTGTCGATATTTTACACATAACACCAAAAGGACCTATACAGAAAATATTGGAACAAATTCAGATACATTTGCTCACAAGAAAATATTCACAGCTAATCCTCAAGAAACAAATTGACCTAAAATATAAACATTTTATCGGAAACTTTAAAGACATTATACACCAAGATCCTGGATAAACTATAATACAACCAAAGAAAAAATTTATGTACTCTAACAGAACAGATAAGCATTCATAATAAACGAGTAACATCTCTGATAGAATTGTCAACAAGCAGATTTAAACATACAATATCACTGATCGTCTGACATAATTGGAGTCACGAAATTTCTGCTGAGAATGAAGTTTATTACTGACCCTTACTAATGAAATGCCAGAACATAACACACAACTTAAAATTACTGGAACAAAAACGAAAGAATGTAGTAGATAGATATTACAAAATCGCTGATCATCTGTCACAACTCCTGTAACTAAATGTCATCTACAGACTAAGATTTATTTCTGGCCACTACTAAATGAAATGTCAGAACATACTACAAAATTGATTATTATTGATTCATTAACGTAAAATATTGTCAGTAACAAAGAGACAGCGACAGAAACGACCATATTGCAAGGTAATCAGGACTTTGAAACGTATGTAATATCGTATTATTCGTGAGTAACTCATATGTAATACAACAAATGTACCAAATTTTATAAGATGTTCTGTTGCAGAAAACCTGATAATGGCTGTATATCTTCAATAGGCCCATAATTCAAACAAAAATTGTAGTCATAGCAGTGTAACTAGTTATACAAATTTATTATGTCCTTGAAAGACATAGTGGAGAAGAGTACAATTTTCAGATTATCTTACAGGTAAACAATTTTTTACCTGCATCTAACTTTCCTTTACGTAACAACAGATGGAACTTCAGCATTAAATCGATCACTGGATAACAGTAAGAAGCATTTTTTATACAGGGTGCCCGAAAAATCTTTCCCTGATTACATGAATTGATAACTCAGGCTAGAAGTAAGATACAAATATGAAACTGGTGTCTAATTGTTTACAAACTATCAAAGTTTTTTTTCACACATCAGTAAACTTCCACTTCCATTGTTGCCGAATGACAGTATACGACGATATGACTTTGCGGTCGAATTGCTATCACGTATTGAGGACGATGATGGTTATCCCAGACGAATTGCTTTTTCCGACAAAGCGACCTCTTTTGTCAGTGGAGTAGTGAATCGCCATAATGTGCGAATTTGGGGTTCACAACCCCCTGGCGAGGTCATGGAGTGCACCAGAGGCAGTCCAAAGGTGAATGTTTGGTGCGCGCTATTGCACGATCGAATTATCGGGCTATTCTTCTTCGCTGAGGCTACCATCACATCTGCAGTGTATCTGGACATGTTGCAGCTGTATGCTGTTCCTCAGCTGCTTCAGTATCACCCCGATGTCTTGTTTCAGCAAGACGGTGCATCGCCTCATTGGGGTTTGGACGTCCGTCCCTATCTCGATATGACCTTTCCTGGGCGATGGATTGGTCGTGATGGGCCAACTGTTTGGCCTCCACGCTCCCCTGACATAACCCCATTAGGCTTCTTTTTATGGGTTATGTCAAGGACGAGGTCCACCGAACACGTGTACCAGATCTTGAAACCCTGCGGTAACGGATAACCACAGTCGTTGAATCGATCCCTCCAGTGATGTTGGCTAATGTGTGGATGGAAATTGAATATCGCCTATATGTGCCACGTGCTACCAATGGTGCTCATGTGTAAGTTTACTGATGTGTAACTTTGATAGTTTGTAAACAATTAGACACCAGTTTCATATTTGTGTCTTACTTCTAGCCTGAGTTATCAATTTATGTAATCAGGGAAAGACTTTTCGGACACCCTGTATTTTTTTTCTTCATAAATTGTTTGTCAAGGGAAAACCATTTGCATTGACACTATTACCCGTCACACAAAAATGTTACATTTGTTTCTGATTGCTGGCAATCAAGAACACAGCTGATTTTTAATTTTCTCCTAGCGTGAAGGTAAGGTACTGGCTCGGTGTAACAGGATTCTCCTCACTGCAGCATCCCTGCAGTTACTTTTGTGACCGCGATTTGCTGTACGAAGCGTGTTGGACGCGCGACACTTGTCACACCGCTGCCGGCGCGGCGGCGCGTACACGTCCTCTCGTAAAGAGCGGGTCGTCCGGCCCCCACTTTGATCCCCGGCGGCGGCGGCGGCGACCGCTGCCCATAAAACCGCCCTCTTCGCCACCTGGAGCACGTGCCGACTGCGGCCTCGCCTCCAAACAAGCCGGCCGACGGTTGGCCACACTGTTACTCGCTCCTACCGGCGTTTCCCACCTCCACTGCGCTCTCCGCTTCCTCCTCTTCCTTACTGCTACTTACGAAACAACCACAGCTCTTGTCTCCTTTAACCCTGTCGAGGGCAAAATTATTGAGCAGTTTTTTTTAATGAATGGAGAGCAGATAGTAGTTGATAGGTATATTTATCATACAGAATATCAAATTTGCTCCAACTGTGAAAGTGAGGTCACACAACAAGGTGGGGAAGTATTCTTCCCACTGCCCTTCCTTGGAGTTAAATGACCAAAACAACTTTTTCAATATATGTCATATTCATTTGATAAATTTACTGCTCTTTTTACAATGACCGTTCACAATTACTTGCCATGAAATCTTCTGAAACATGGGTCTATGCAAAGTGGTATTTGACAATATGTACAAACACAGCGAGTGCTCTTTTCCGCAGCTTTGGTACTACAATGACGGCACGTCCAGTAGGTTTCTCCTAAAATGGGTTGATGCTCCTCTACAGCCACATGACGAAAATCTTCAGGTACTTTACCCCTTTTTGCCAGAAGGACAGGTTTTGGTCCACGCCTTTTTTGGGATGAGCTAGATGGATCTGGCTAGGTGGATCCTGTATGTGAGCTGATCATGCTGTCCACTTTCTCTTTTACTTATTTTCCACAGGATAAAACTGTTCACTGCAGCAACGTCCACCAGGAAATAAAATATTCTGTGCCACCATTTTACAGAAAGTCTGCCAATGGCATACCTTTCTCGTAATTGATCAAAATTATCGACACAACCCATTATTTTGTTGTATTCTGCCACAACTTCAGGACAAGAAATCTCTGTACTAGTACCATCCTTGTTTTTCCTTTTCACTGTGGCTGTTTCTCATGGGTCATGAATTGAGGACAGGAAAGTGACTGGACGGTTATCTCTCCATTTTACTGCAGAAATGGCTCCTTTTTTTTCAAACTGGAATTCTCCTCGTTCTAATTTTACGTTTTCCTTCATAAATTTGGGTAAATACTATAGCTTTGAGGAAAAAATCACAAAATGTCAAGCAAACAGCACTGAAAGGCTCCTCTACAGAACAACACTCAGCTATACAATGCCTCTGCGCGAAGGTACAGCAAAAACGGCGGGAACTTCCGATTGGAAGTAGTACGCTATACTGTTCACTAGGTGATAGCACCGTACAGAGGTGGAAACTGTGAATCCCACAGGACTAGGAGCGAGTTCCTTGTAATGGGAAGCATGTTTCCCACGGCTCACGAAAGGGTTAACTGGAGGTCAGAGATGGCAAAGATAATAAGAAGACCCGCCTTGGATGTGTTAAGGAATGGGATTAGATGTAATAACAAAGCCGAGACTTATGGCATGTAAATATTTTCTATTTCGTAATTATTTTCTACTTTCTCGCTAGACCCTATAGAGGGTCTATACAAGGGACTTTAACTTGAAGACAATATCAAGGAAATGGAAGGCGACGTAGAACAAGATGTGATGGATGGGTGATGCTGTGAGAAGAATTTGACAGAGCACTGAAAGACAACTCGAAACCTGCCCCTGGGAGTAGACGACATTCTGTCTGAGTTACTGATAGGCTTGGCAGAGCCAGCCACGACGAAACTCTTCCATCTGGTGTGCAAGGTGTATGAGACAATATATATAATTCCAAACAAACAGATGCTGACAGGTGTGAAAACGACCGAACTATCAGTTTAACAGGTCGTACTAGCAAAATTCTAACCGAATTCTTTACAGAAGAATGGAAAAACTGGCAGCAGCCGACCTCGGGGAATATTAGTTTGGATTCCGGAGAAATGGTAGGGACACGCGAGGCAATGCTGACCCTACGACTTATCTTAGAAGGTAGGCTCAAAATTCAAATGGCTTTGAGCACTATGGGACTGAACATCTGTGGTCATCAGCCCCCTGGAACTTAGAACTACTTAAACCTAACTAACCTAAGGACATCACACACATCCATGCCCGAGGCAGGATTCGAACCTGCGACCGTAGCGGTCGCGCGGTTCCAGACTGGAGCGCCTAGAACCTCACGGCCACACCGGCCGGCTAGAAGGTAGGGTAAGGAAGGCAAAACAACGGCTATAGCGCTTGTACACTTACAGAAAGCTTTTCACAATTTGGACTGGAATATTCTCTTTGAAATGGTAGTAAGGGTACAACATAGGGAGCAAAACGCTGTTTACAGCTTGTACGGAAACCAGACGGCAGTTATAACAGTCGAGGAGCATGAAAGCTTACCAGTGGTTGAGAAAGGAGTGAGATGGGGTTGCAGCACATCCTCGATGTTATTCAATCTGAACAATGAGAAACCAGTAAAGTAAACTAAAGAAAAATTTGGAGTAAGAATTAAAGTCCAGAGGGAAGCAATAAAAATTTTGAGGTTTTTCGACGACATTGTAATTCTGTCGCACACAGCAAAGAAACTGGAAGAGTAGCTGAACGTAACTGACAGCATCTTGAATGAAAGATGTAAGATGAATATCAACAAAAGCAAAACAAGCAAAATGGAATGTAGTCGAATTGAATCAGGTGATGCTGAGGGAATTAGGTTAGGAAACCAGACACTAAAAGCAGTAGACGAATTTTGTTATTTGGGCAACAGAATAACTGAATATGGTCGTAGTAGAGAGATGATATAAAATGTAGACTGTCAATGCTAAGAAAAGTGTTCTGAAGAAGGGAAATTTGTTAACATCGAATACAGATTTAAGTGTTAGGAAGACTTTCCTGAAGATATCTGTCTCGTTTGTAGCCATGTATGGTAGTGATAAATGCCCGATAAACAGTTTAGACAAGAAGAGAATAGAAGCTTACGAAACGTTGTCCTACTGGAGAATGCTGAAGATTCTGTGGGTAGATCACGTAACTATTGAGAAGGTACTGAATAGAATTTGGAGGCAAAAAAATTATGGTACAACTTAACTAAAATAAGGGATCGGTTGGTAGAACACTTTCTGCGACATCAAGGAATCACCAAGTGGGGGGAAGTGTGAGGATAGAAGTCGTAGAGAAAGACTAAGCAGATTCAGAAGGCTGAAGGTTGCCGTAGCTATTCGAGGTGAAGAAGCTTGCACAGGATAGAATAGCATGGAGAGCTGCCATCAAACCAGGCTTCGGAATGAAGACCACAAGAAGATTACAAACCGAGGTTTTTTTGTCGAAGTGAGTTCCATTGTTATGTTAAACAAACACAAGAGCATAAATTATAACACTTTCATTATTACATAAAATCCTAAGCGATAATATACTTCTTATCATAATTTTCACGGCTGTTAAGGCGCTTATTATGATGAACAACCAACGTCCAATTTCCATTCTCATAAGCATCTGCTACCTCTCATGTGAACCACTGCTGTACGTCGGTTTTGACGTCATCACCACCATCGAGGTGCACAAAACAAATCCGGTGTTCTGAATTTCCTTTGCCACATAGGAATGAAGGTAATGAATTTTTAAGCCCAACTGCTATCACAGACGACACTTGGATGGTTTATCTGTACCAGGACCGATACTACAGCCCATGTAATATAGATTTTGATCATTACCAATGAAAATGAAGGACAAACAAGAAATTTCAAATAGGAGGGTGGTCGTACTTGTGGAACTTTTACTTCAGCGTTGAGGTGTCAGGTCAGAGGGTGTTCTGAACACAATTTCGACACAAAGCAGCTCAATAGGCTGTGGAGTGGAAGGGGTAGGCTAGCAATAGAACAGTGCATTACCACTGACTAGACACTCATTTATTTAACACACAAGTAAGGTATTACCCAGAAGGAACAATCAGTACAAATTACAAAATATTCTTTTCCTTTAAGTCACTCAAACTTTTAAACAGGCAAATAGCAATCGGTTAACTAAAAGCCTTTTAAGAAAGCAAGACTAGAAAATTTGAATGATGAGTTAAGATCATATTTAAATAGGCTCTGACTGAGCACATATTTTAAAACGAAATACTTGCTTTAAGGAACCAGCGATCAAAATTAATTACATAATCCTCAACAACCATATTACATCCAAGACATTTAAGATTAAATAGTAATATACAACATGAGAGAGCTGCAGTCACAAGTTTTAAGCAGCACATTTCAGATGGACTGCACTGCAACAGTACAATACAAGTCCCTCAGAGGATCTCCCCACACAGGAAGTTATTGCCGCAATCGACAAAATATCAACATCATTCCATGTACAGACCTAAAACAACGTAAAGCTCTCTTAAGTTTGGTACAGTTAATTCCCTTTCAACATAACATACATCAAAAGTCTAGCCCTAGGACGGCACCGACACCCCGCAATTTAGCACGCGAAAAACTACAGCGATGCACTCATCACGTATCCTTACAAAATCCAAGAAGAGAGAGCCGGCTCCCCAATAGCGGAGCATTTAACCACGCACAGCGTGCGGGTTTGCGGGATGCTAATCTCGCCCTTAACCTCAACACCCGTTCAAATACTAGTCAGCCTACAATCTTGAACCACCATACACATTCCTTCAGTTACTGCATAGAAAGCCAATGTGATAGGCAAACAGACCAGCATATGATAAAAGCTTAAGCAATTTCCTTGCTAGACAACCCTTATGAATAGTAGCCGTAATTTTTTTTTAACGTGAGCACACCCACAATCAAAAAACAAACACCAATCATAAGGACAGTAGCACATAAGCAAGTAGCAGTGGTAACTTCTGCTTAGATTGGCTACACATCAGCGCGTGATTTAACACACCAGAGAACAGTCTGTACAACATAAGTATCAATACAATAGCAAATTACTCACACGTGTACTCCCCCACGATTTCGATCTGCAAAGCCATAGACAAAATGTGGAGAACGTATCACTGAGACCAACATAATGGTGCTCCCTCAGTTATCCCAAATAACTGACTCCCTTAGTTGCACAGCAAAGAACCAGACCTAATGAAACCACCGCAGTTTTCGCCTCTAAATTGTCACAGTACAAGTGAGACTCAATCACAAATGTAATTTTACATCACCAGTTCCCGTATAGTCAATACAAGCGCCTGATTTTCACCCGTTTATAACGGCAGGCAGCAACATCGTACGGAAAAGAGCGTAGACACAAGCTCTTACCAATTCTCTTCTCCGAAAGCAGCCACCGCAACTCTCAGGAACCACTGGGACATCCAATGCAAAAATCGTTACTCCTTCACACGAATTACAGGACGCCCGCTTCCCGCTGCTTGCTACGGCGCCTTCCCTTCAGAGCCAACTTGTACATCTACATGCGGTAGGTCCGGTCCCACACTCACTGCGTCAACCCGACAACCGTCTTCCACCACGTCCCGGAGCACACCCCGCACAGGACCTCGCCTCGTTACTCCTCGCGCAGGCCCCAGAGGGCGCTGCTTACCGCCCTGACCGTGGCAGGAAAGATAAACCACCAGAGTGGTACTATCGATATGAGCCGCCACGGCTCAAGCGTAGCATAATCGATTCGACTTTTTGTGGTGTGTCTTAAAGTCTAAAACGAAATTTTAAGTTTTTAAAGTTATAGTTACGCACACTCAACTCTGAAATTACGTTATTTGTTTGAAGCACATGTTTTCTGAAACAAAAACAAAAACTGGACGCAATCTTTAAAACGCAACCATAGTTGAAGCTAAGAGTATTCAGAAAAAAAAAAGATGACATATACAGGATGTTTCACAAGTTATGTTACACACTTCTAGAGGATGTAGAGGCGACTCAGTAGATCGAGTTTTAGGTAGGAACTCAGGTCTGGAAAGCGCCGAACGAGGTGAAGCAGTGGTTAGCACACTGGACTCGCATTCTGGAGGACGACGGTTCAAATCTGCGTTTAGCCACCCTGGTTTAGGTTTTCCGCAGTTTCCTTAAATCGCTGCAGGTAAATTCCGGGATGGTTCCTTCGAAAAGGCACGGCGGATTTCCTTCCCCATCCTTCCCTAATCCGAGCTTGTGGTCCGTCTCTAATACGTAGTTGTCGACGGGACGTTGAACAGTAACCTCCTCCTCCTCCCCCTCGTTCTCTACGTTCCAAGAGAAACAAGAGCTACTCAGTCGTGCTAGACGTTTTTTACGCAGTTCACCTGTAATAGTAGGCTACCCACATTCGTGAATGGTACGATGACGCGATGTCACGTGACGTCCTCTGTTTCCATCTGCCTTGTTTCCTGGTGATGCGTCAGTTGTCTGAGTACGGGTTCGCAGAGTACACCAGATACGTTGTTAATTTACGGTGGAGCTCGCCGTAATGGAAGGGAACTTCAATGTGTGTACCACCACGAGTACTTTCCCAATCGTAGACTATCTCATCCCATGTTTGCCAGAGAAGAACAACGGCTGCGGGAAAGCGGGAAATTCACAGGTGATAGAGCAGACTGTGGCACTCCAAGAAGCCGGCGGACTGTCGTGTTGTAAGGGGAAGTGCTTCATCAGGTTGAACAGAACACATCGACGAGTATCCGAACCACTGCACGCGGCTTGCATGTGTCTCATTCACCTATCTGGCATGTTCTGCATAAATAATAGCTCCACCCGTATCACACTCAGATGCTACACGACATACTGCCGAATGATTCTGTGCCACGTGCCAATTTGTGTACTTGATTTTTACACCGTTGTGTGTTTTTTCCTCGGTTTCCAAGGCGAAACGCCTTTCAACAGGGAACCTGTTTTGAACGCTCGAAACAGCCACATTTGGGATCAAGAAAACTCCAAAGCCACGTACACACGAAGATTTTAGCAGAATTTCGCCGTCAATGTACTTGCAGATATCTGCGATGGTCGTGTGATTCGGCCATACATCCTTCCTCCCCACCTAATGGGTGCTAGGTTCTTCATATTCCTGCAACAAGTGCTGTCGGAGATTTTGGAAGATGTACCATTGGACATTCGGCACGAATTGGTGTTCCAGCGTTATGACGCGGCAGTACATTTTGCAGTTCGCGTCCGAAACCATCTGAAAGTCGTCTACGGGAGCAGGTAGATAAGTCGAGGTGGACCACATGCTTGGCCATCAAGGTCCCCGGATTTAATCCCTTTGGACTTTTTCTTGTGGGGCCACATGAAGTGTCTTTTTTACGAAAACTCTGTCCAGTTGGAGGGCCATCTGGTTGCACGGATCGTGGATGCGGCAGAAGTGATCAACCATACACCACGCATGTTGGACAGAGTTTATGCCAACTTACTGCGCAGATACACTATGTGCATCGAACTTGGTGGTCGACAAATCGAACAACTGTTGTATATCATAATAAATAGTGGTGAAATATGTGCATCTTGTTTCACTTGTATCGTGAAAACGAACCGTTTCCGGACATGGGTTTCAGTGTAAAACTTGGTCTACTAAGTCCCCTCTATAACCTCTAGAAGAAACATGTGTTGTGAAATAACCTGTGTATTAAAAATATAATTAAAAAAAAATTAATACGTTTGCTTGTGTGGCCATC
The DNA here is from genome assembly GCF_021461395.2 of Schistocerca americana. NCBI lineage: Eukaryota > Metazoa > Arthropoda > Insecta > Orthoptera > Acrididae > Schistocerca > Schistocerca americana. The sequence continues at coordinate 434,650,250 of NC_060126.1, read as the reverse complement.
TTCCGCAGCAGCTGTTAACATCTGTTATTATAGGTTATCTGTCTTGAGCTGACGACACCTCAAGACAGATAACCTAAATAACAGATAAAAATTAATACATTCTTACTATTGACTTACAGCTCTGACCTTTACTTAATATGCTACACAAACTATTCATCGTGTAAAACATATTTCCTGCTCAAGGTGACAACGGTCACTCGTAACCAGCGAGGTGTGCGTACAACACTGGCTAATACATTACATTTGCAACTAGTAATTAAAAAATATATTTAGTGTTCACACAGACGAAATTATTATCTAATTTCAGCTTTAGATTTGAATTCTATAACGAGTTAAACACTCTAGCTTTCGTAAGAGATGAGATGCCAGTGGAAAAAGGCAAATCACGATGAAGATTTATGTGAGAAGAAAATTTGGAAGTTGGTACTTAGTTTCTATAATGTATTTCAATATTGGAGAAGATTCTGTAGGAACATGAATTAAAATACAGGCTTTCAAGTAACAATAAAGCCGTTATAATTAATGCTGCTACACTATGTGATAAAAAGTATCCGGACACCTGGCTGAAAATGACTTAAAAGTTCGTGGCGCCCTCAATCGGTAATGCTGCAATTCAGTATGGTGTTGGCCCAACCTTGGCCTTGATGACAGCTTCTACTCTCGTAGGTTCAAATCAAATGGCTCTGAGCACTATGGGACTTAACATCTATGGTCATCAGTCCCCTAGAACTTAGAACTACTTAAACCTAGCTAACCTAAGGACAGCACACAACACCCAGCCATCACGAGGCAGAGAAAATCCCTGACCCCGCCGGGAATCGAACCCGGGAACCCGGGCGTGGGAAGCGAGAACGCTACCACACGACCACGAGATGCGGGCTACTCTCGTAGGCATATGTTCAATCAGGTGCTGGAAGGTTTCTTGGGGAATGGCAGCCCATTCTTCACGAAGAGCTGCACTGAGGAGAGGTATCGATATCGGTCGGTGAGTCCTCGCACGAAGTCGGCGTTACAAAACATCCCAAAGGGGCTCTATAGCATTCAGGTCAGGACTCTGTGCAGGCCAATCCATTACAGGCATGTTAGTGTCGTGTAACCACTCCGCCATCGGCGTACATTACGAACAGGTGTTCGATCGTGTGAAAGACGCAATCGCCATACCCGAATTGCTCTTCAATAGTGGGAAGCAAGAAGGTGCTTAAAACATCAATGTAGGCCTGTGCTTTGATAGTGCCACACAAAACAAGGGGTGCAAGCCCCTCCATGAGAAACACGACCACAAAATAGAACCACCGCCTCCGAATTTTACTGTTGACACTACACACGCTGGCAGATTACCATCGGATCACCACATTGTGTACCGTGATTCGTCACTCCACACAACGTTTTTCCGCTGTTCAATCGTCCAATGTTTACGCTCCTTACACCAAGCGAGACGTCGTTTGGCATTTACCGGCGAGATGTGTGGCCGCTTATAAGCTGGCTTATGAGCAGCCGCTCGGCCATGAAATCCCAGTTTTCTCACCTCCCGCCTATCTGTCATACTTCTTGCAATGGATCCTGATGCAGTTTGGAATTCCTGTGTGATGGTCTGGATAGATGTCTGTCTATTACACAGAAGGCGGTCTCTGTCAGTCAACAGACGAGGTCGGCCTGCACGCTTTTGTGCTGTACGTGTCCCTTCACATTTCCACTTCACTGCCACATCCGAAACAGTGGACCTATGGATGTTTAGTAGTGTGGAAATATCGCGTACAGACGTATGACACAAGTGACACCCAATCACCTGACGACGTCCATAGTCCGTGAGTTCCGCAGCCTCTCACGATGTCCAATGACTATTCAGGTCGCTGATATCTAGTACCTGGCAGTAGGTGGCAGGACAATGCACCTAATATGAAAATCGTATATTTTTGGGGGTGTTGTAACACTCCGGTTTAATCTTCTTACTTACTGACTTATCCCGCTCGATCGGGATCTGATAGCAGCCCAAATAGATAATAATTAATGTGACCGTGTACCTAATGGGGCTGGCAATCGGATTGGACTGCTACGGAGTTGTTACATTCCATCTTTGTCCTTCTCGAATGCTGTAATAAAGAAATGACTGGTGCCAAGAAGAACGATAACACAGCTTCATTAATCAATGACCTATATTCATCACCAAAAACACAAAGTAAGGAGACAGCCACTGCCTTCGTCGTACAGAATTAATAACGGCTAATCTCAGCACAGGCCTCTTCGTTGTTCATTATCGTCACACGCAATTTCAATCATTGTAATCCAACACTACAATCCAACACTGCAATCCAAATGATGCCGGCGCGGTAGACGCGTAATTACAAATATCGGCACAAAAATATCACTGAATCACACTAGTAATTATACTTTTTCAGTTTCCCGAATATTCCTAACACAAAGGGGTTAAACCACGGCGATGGCCACTCCCTTTGTCGGTACGGTCTTGCATTCCAGCAACAGACCTCCACCCGGCTCGGCCCACAGCGCGTACCACACTACTACTACTATCTCAACACTCGCTCTCGCTCTCGCCACCCGACGCACACTATCGATTGTTTGTCCTGTCGACCTGTGCTGTCGCAAAACTTATAGTAAGGGCCTACGGACCCCGTACAGTTTCCGGATACTTTTGATCATATAATGTATGTCTGTTGAATATTTTGGCGGAATTTTTTTGAAAAAAAGAGAAAAAACCTAGTATCGTCCTAAAAAGGTCTACGATATCCGAGTATCTGAGGATGAACTGGCCCTTCTCTCCAGTTAGGCAGGCCCAACACATACCCCGTGCTCGGGTACTGCGAATGGTTGAGGCGTTGGGCAAGGAGGGCAGGGAGGCAAGGGGAGCGGGGAACCCCTACTTTTTGATGTGAAATGAAAGCAAATCATTAAGATGGTGGACCAGCTACACAAAACTTGGCGAGACTGACATTCAGTCGTGCTATAGTGGGTTACCAGACGTGGACTTACATGTCGCAAAAGAAGCAGACATCGTAGTACTTCTGTATTCGGTTTATTTACCGTTTGCCCTTGTTACATTATATGATCAAAAGTATCCGGACACCCCCAGAAACATACGTTTTTCATATTAGGTGCATTGTCCTGCCACCTACTACTAAATACTACGTATCAGCGACCTCAGTAGTCATTACACATCGTGAGAGAGCAGAATAGGCCGCTTCGCGGAACTCATGGACTTCGAAAGTGGTCAGGTGATTGGGTGTCACTTGTGTCATATGTCTGTACGCGAGGTTACCACACTCCTAGACATCGCTCGGTCCACTGTTTCCGATGTAATAGTGAAGTGGAAACGTGAAGGGACACGTACAGCTCAAAAGCGTACTGGCCGACCTCGTCTGTTGACTGACAGAGACCCGCCAACTGTTGAAGAGGATCGTAATGCGTAATAGGCAGACATCTATCCGAACCATCACACAGCAGTTCCAAACTGCATCAGGAGCCACTGCAGGGACTATGACAGTTAGGGGAGAAGTAAGGAAAAGTGGATTTAATGGCCGAGCGGCTGCTCATAAGTCACACATCACGCCGGTAAATGCCAAACGACGCCTCGCTTGGTGTAAGGAGCATAAACATTGGACCATTGAAGAGTGGAAAAACGTTGTGTGGAGTGAGAATCACTGTACACAATATGGCGATCCGATCTCAGGGTGTGGGTATGGCGAATGCTCGGTGAACGTCATCTGCCAGTGTGTGTAGTGTCAACAGTAAGATTCGGAGGCGGTGGTGTATAGGTGTGGTCGTGTTTTTCATGGTGGAGCTTTGCAATCCTTGTTGTTTTGCATGGCACTATCATGGCACAGGCCTACATAGATGTTTTAAGCACCTTCTTGCTTCCCAACGCTATTCGGGTATGGCGATTGCATCTTTCACCACAATCGATCACCTGTTCATAACGCACGCCCTGTGGCGGAGTGATTACACGACATTAACATCCCCGTAATGGACTAGGCAGCACCGAGTCCTGACCATATATATAAAATATGTGTGTGAGTGTGTGTGGCTTATTTATATATATATCCTTTGGAATGTTTCGGAACGCCGACTTCGTGCCAGGCCTCACCGGCTGTCATAGATAGCTCTCCTCAGTGCAGCAGTCCGTGAAGAATGGGTTGCCATTCCCCAAGAAAGGTTAAAGCACCAGATTGAACTGCGAGAGTGGAATCTGTCATGAAGGTTAACACTACACATCACGCCAACACCACATTGAATTCCAGCATTACCGATGGAGCGCGCTACGAATTTTTAAGTCATTTTCAGCCAGGTGTCCGGATGCTTTTGATCACATAGTGTAAGTTCACTCGGCAGTTCGTTTATCTGTTCGGACGTGGGATCTGATACCATTACGGTTTGCGGCCCATTAGACGGACTAGCAGACAATGCAAAGCTGACGATCTGACGCGTCATCATACATCTGGCCATCATGAAAAGGTCTAGAGTGAGGTGAGTGGCCCCCCGACGCTTGCCTGAAACGACTGGAAAGCAACTTATATAGGGTCATAAAGATTGTCCTCGTAAGAGAAAGCTTTTTGTCTAATACCAAATTCTCTTCTCCATACTCTATAGATTCACATTACGCAGCACTTGGAGCAATATGCGGTGTACCAAATCATTCCGATCAAACTCATTAAATTTTACATTAGAACCTTTTTTCGTCCCATAGACTCATACATTCACTAGACCAAGAAGTCCCTTAACTTAAAACGTTTCTTTCGGTCTCACGTCGGAGCTTCCGTGGCGCAGCGCGAAAATACACTTACGGCCACATACAGGATGCCCATACTCCTTGCTATGTGCGGCTCGCTAGACAAACTACACAACGAGCATCTCCGTTGATTTAGTCAGAAGCGTTTATTGGCGGACTCAGATTAATACTCTTCACCGTTAGACATGTAAGATCAGTCTAAGTAACGATCGGCAGCCCCGCTCAGACCCACGATACGGGTTAAAATTGTGAATATTCCCACCGAAGCCGGCCGAAGTGGCCGTGCGGTTAAAGGCGCTGCAGCCTGGAACCGCAAGACCGCTACGGTCGCAGGTTCGAATCCTGCCTCGGGCATGGATGTTTGTGATGTCCTTAGGTTAGTTATGTTTAACTAGTTCTAGGTTCTAGGGGACTAATGACCTCAGCAGTTGAGTCCCATAGTGCTCAGAGTCATTTGAACCATTCCCACCGATCTGGTCGGCGCTATGGTTAGCGCAATGGACCAGTTTTCGGTATAACGACGGTTCAAAGCCGCGTCCTGCCGTCTAGATTAAGGTTTTCCGTGATTACCATAAATCGCCCCAAAGCAAATGCCGGGATGGTTCATTTAGAAGGGCACGGAGAATGTCTTTTTGTATCATCGAATTATTCTGTGTTCTAATGATCTCTATGTCGCCGTGACTTTAAGCCCTAAGTTTGCTTCCTTCAGTACTCAAAACTCAATAGTTAAAAGTACTGTAGGAATACAACAACTTTGTAAGAATTCCCAGATCCGACCATTGCTTCAAAATGGTTCAAATGGCTCTGAGCACAATGGGACTTAACTTATGAGGTCATCAGTCCCCTAGAACTTAGAACTACTTAAATCTGCCCGAGGCAGGATTCGAACATGCGACCGTAGCGGCCGCGCGGTTCCAGACTGTAGCGCCTAGAACCGCTCGGTCACCCCGGCCGGCCTCCGACCATTGGGATGCAGTATGTAGACCGATTACAGATCGAACACTGCATTATATAATAAAATAGCGCCGGTTGGTATTTTCTGTGACCTATCTAAGGAATCAGCGTGAGTCGCAGTATTACCTTAGAAAAATAGAAGGTTTTGTGGGATCGATGGTGTAGCCAACCAATGGATAATGTGTTATCCAACCGAAAGATTGCAGAAGGTTGTACTTAGTAATTCAACCTATGCAGTGGGGGCTGTTATTCTGATAGGGTATAAATCACGTATGGAGTTCCCCAAGGTTGAGTCTTGTACCCAAGTGTGTAATCGATCTTCTGTCTAATGCACAACAAGCGGAATTTTTTTCTTTTAGGAGATGACACTAACACTGTAGTCAGTCCAAACATACACACAGATACATGACACATGGTAAACAATGTTCTTAATAATCAATTTTAAACGGACATGACATATTCAGTTCTGGATATTTAGAGGTTCTACACTAACGACAAGTGTAGCACACGTTGAGGAAATAATAAACAGGATAAAAGTTTCAAAATTCTTAGTACACTTTGGAACTCCTCAAATAGCTTAGTTCAGCCACATTTTCACTCAGAATCACAGCAAAAAAAAAAAAAAAAAAAAAAAAAAAAGGCTCTGAGCACTATGGGACTTAACATCTGAGGTCATCAGTCCCCTAGTACTTAGAACTTCTTAAACCTAACCAACCTAAGGACATCACACACGTCCATGCCCCAGGCAGGATTCGAACCTGCGACCGTAGCGGTCACGCGGTTCCAGACTGAAGCGCCTAGAACCGCACGGCCACACCGGCCGGCGAATCATCGCAAATCTTGGGGAGAGAAAAGTCAGTAAGTTGACAAATTTTGTACATTTTCATTCAGTAATGTCGTACCCTATAATGTTCTGGCGCAACCTATCGTTATGGAAGAAAATCTTCATTGCTCACAAAAGTATGTAAGGATATATACGGTGTGCACCCAGGATGACATTGTAGACATCCGTTTAAGAATCCCGGAATGAGATTTTCACTCTGCAGCGGAGTGTGCGCTGATATGAAACTTAGTGGCAGATTGAAACTGTGTGCCGGATCGGAACTCGAACTCGGGACCTTTGCCTTTCACGGGCAAGTGCTCTACCAACTGAGCTACCCAAGCACGACTCACGCCCGGTACTCACAGCTTTACTTCCGCCAGTACCTCGTCTCCTACCTTCCAAACTTTACAGAAGCCCTCCTGCGAACCTTGCAGAACTAGCACTCCTGAAAGAAAGGATATTGCTGAGACATGGCTTTGCCACAGCCTCTGCATGCCTGCTTATAGCTATCCCATGCCTTTTGTCACTTGAGTGTGTGTGTACTCCCTCATGAAGTTTGTTGCCAGTAGTCCTCTGCAGTTCAAAAGGAACAATGATGTACATAATTACAACACCAGAAGAAAAACGACGTTCGTTGTTCCACATAAGGCTATCTTCAGCATGAAAAAGGGTGCACAATGAACGCTGCAAGTAAAACTTTTGACCACTTATCCTGCGATACAAAATGTCTGACAGGCAGCAAAGTAAAACTTGAAAACTGACAGCTATTTCTGATCCCCACAAGAAATTTCTATTATTGTACAGTATAAAACGTGGCGGGTAGGAATTACTAACTCTCATCTGTACATTAAAAAGAATCATATATATGTTCGGCATGTAGCCATATTTACACACTAATTTGCTATGTGAATGTAAAGTGGCTCGTTCCACATCATTATGGTTTATCGTAAAAATGATACTTGGAACATGAAATCAACTACTGGTTCCTAAGACCTTCTGAACATTATCTCCATATAATAACAGAAAAATATACTTCAACGTAAATAAAGGGAAAAAGTCACACAAAACATCAGTTTAGTAAGCCATGGAAACGAATATAGGGCTCTGCCTGCGTGGAAAGCACAAGCTAACATAAAGGCAACACTCACCTAGTAGCCTAAGAAAAGTCATGGGTACGCACTTTTGGATGTTTGTATACTTGTTTTCAAAAACAACTTGATTCATCACCATCTCCCGACTTCAGATATCCACAATAACGAACAATACCTCCGCCCCGCAGGGCACAAAACGTATGTACACCCGCAACCTCGATTTCGCGAGCTCCAAAACCGCTGCAAGAAACTATTTAACATTCAGACCTTCCTGCCAGTCAGAAGCAAATATAGAATAAAAACTCGCTTCAATTGTTAGTCATTTTCCTAATTTACTCCACGACCAGTTTCTAAGCTTAAAGCTTCATCTTCAGGTGGCACCAATCAGCAGCAGACTCTAACCATTTTCCTTGCCTCTTTCCCACACCCACTTACAGCGCTTTTGTGAGTTGTCGGTTTCTGCGAGAACTTCTAGAAGTTTACCTACCATCATGGGGAAACAGATGACTTTGATATTAGGGAGGGAGCGGCCAATGACCTCGAGGCTGGAGAATACATCTTTCTCTAACGTACACAGCAGCAGCAGAAACGAGCAATCAGGCGATCCAAAAACGGTATTTTACAAATTCACCATATAAAAGGTGAAAATGTTCCTCACTATTTAACATTCAGACCTTCCTGTCAGTCAGAAGCAAATATAGAATAAAAACTCGCTTCAATTGTTAGTCGTTTTCCTAATTTACTCCACGACCAGTTTCTAAGCTTAAAGCTTCATCTTCAGGTGGCACCAATCAGCAGCAGACTCTAACCATTATCCTTGCCTCTTTCCCACACCCACTTATAGCGCTTTTGTGAGTTGTCGGTTTCTGCGAGAACTTCTAGAAGTTTACCTACCATCATGGGGAAACAGATGACTTTGATATTAGGGAGGGAGCGGCCAATGACCTCGAGGCTGGAGAATACATCTTTCTCTAACGTACATAGCAGCAGCAGAAACGAGCAATCAGGCGATCCAAAAACGGTATTTTACAAATTCACCATATAAAAGGTGAAAATGTTCCTCACACGACACTTAAGGAACTGGTGCACATTCACAGGCACCAATGTTTGAACCAATAACGTGTAAGAGAGATACTGCGGCTCTGTGACAAAATATGACAGTGGCGAACAGCTACAGAACTTTCTGACAACCGGAATGTCTCATTTCACACACAGGAGACTTTACATTATGAATCATTACTAAAAGGTTGGAAAAGATAATGAAGGACAATTTGATTGACGATCAACTTGATTTTTGACAGGATAAAAGCAACAGGAGTCTTGCGAATTTTGGGACAGAGGAGTATTGAAAGGGGAGGAGACCTATATACGTGTTTATTGACCTGGAATTGGAATTTGATAATATAGCCTAGAATAAGCTTGCAATCATAATAAAAGAAAAGAGAGTAGACAGGAAAATGAAATGAATCAGACGGTTATGATAATTAAAGCAAAAAACTTTAGTACCAGCGGGATACAACTGTATACTACGAAAAGGAGGTACACAATAAGGCTGAGACCCGTCTCCTACATTTCTCAACCTGTGTTTATAAAATTATGATTGACTGCTGCACGATAGATGACAAGGAGGTAAAAAATGAAAGAAGAAGAATGTGATCTTAGAAGTTTGCAGACGACATGGTCCTTCTAGCGTCAGATGAAAAAGAATTACAGGATATATTGGACACCACTGACGCTAAAGGAACGACTTATGGAAGGAAAATCAAAACAAAGAAAACAATAGTAATAACAGTAGGAGGACAGTAGGAGGCTTTCGACACCGTTCCTCACAAGCGACTTCTAACCAAACTGCTTGCCTACGGAGTATCGCCTCAGTTGTGCGACTGGATTCGTGATTTCCTGTCAGAAAGGTCACAGTTCGTAGTAACAGACGGAAAGTCATCGAGTAAAACAGAAATAATATCCGGCGTTCCCCCCTATTGTTCCTGATCTATATTAACGAAATAAGAGACAATCTGAGTAGCCGTCTTAGATTGTTTGCAAATGATGCTGTCATTTACCGTCTTGTAAAGTCATCAGATGATCAGAACGACTTGCAAAATGATTTAGATAAGATATCTGTATGGTGCGAAAAGTGGCAATTGACCCTGACTAAGGAAAAGTGTGAAGTTATTCACAAGAGTACTAAAAGAAATCAGCTGAATTTCGATTACGCGATAAGTCACACAAATCTGAGGGCTGTAAATTCAACTAAATACTTAGGGATTACAATTACAAATAACCTAAATTGGAACGATCACATAGATAATATTGTGGGTAGAGCAAACCAAAGACTGCGATTCATTGGCAGAACACTGTAGAAGGTGCAACAGGTCTACTAAAGAGACTGCTTACACCACGCTTGTCTGCCCTATTCTGGAGTATTGCTGTACGGTGTGGGATCCGCATCAGGTGGGAGTGACGGATGACATCGAAGAAGTACAAAGAAGGGCAGCTCGTTTTGTATTATCACGAAATAGGGGAGATAGTGTCACAGGCATGATGCATGAATTGGAGTAGCAATCATTAAAATAAAGGCGTTTTTCGTTGCGACGGGATCTTCTCATGAAATTTCAATCACCAGTTTTCTCCTCCGATTGCGAAAACATTCTGTTGGCACCCACCTACATAGGGAGAAATGATCATCACGATAAAATAAGAGAAATCAGAGTTCGCACAGAAAAATTTAAGTGCTCGTTTTTTCCGCGTGCCGTTCGAGAGTGGAACGGTAGAGAGACAGCTTCAAGGTGGTTCATTGAACCCTCTGCCAGGCACTTTATTGTGAATAGCAGAGTAATCACGTAGATGTAGATGTAGGAAATAAAAGGATAAAGGTAATGCTGAACGGTGAAACATTAGAGAGCGTTCACAGCTTTAAATACCCAGAAAGAAGGGTAGCAACAGACTGCAAGTGCAGCACAGAAATTAAAACCAGGGTAACGAAGGCGAAAATGGTATTTTGTAAGAAAAGGAGAATTTTCTGCAACAAGAAATTTTTTTGCACAAATCAGGACAAAAATTTGAGGAAAAGACTAATGAAATGTTTTGTATCGAATGTCTTCTTGTATGCTGCATAAACGTGAACACTCAGGACGAAAGACTTAGCAACGCAGGAGACTTTTGAGATGCTGAGGTGTGTCAAACGGAGGATAGAGAGAATAAGTCGGTTGGATAGAGCGAAAAATGAGGAGGTGCTGAGAAGAGTGACAGAGCGAAGACAATTACTGGATGTAGTAAAAATAAGGAAAATATTCTGGACTGGAAATATATCAAGAAAGAAGGAGGGACCTGCAAGAGAGATACGTGAAAGTAGAGGAGGCGATGGGAGAAGAGATTCCAGAATCTGATTGATGTGGTGGGCGGCAGCAGATACAGCAGCTCTAAGAACGAAGCAATGTATCGCAGCAAAGACCTACTAAGACAGCAGAAGGCTGATGATGATGATGATGATGATGATGATGATGATGAAACTACAATATCAGCAAAACCAAACACTGATTACATTCGCACATTTTCTCTGAGGGGCTTCTGCTGTGAATTGGATTGTCTTGCCAGTAGGTGCTCCGCCGCGCGGTGTGCTCCCTTTGGCTCTGTCTGGGCAACCAGTAGTGGACTACCACGACTCTGGTCTGCGCCCGAGCGCCGCAGCAGAAACACTACACGCGGCGTCGCCAACTCCGCAAGACGGTGGAGTCCGCACCGTTGGAGCTCTGTGCAGCAGGCGTCACGCCACGCCAGCATAATCCCGCAGCTGTGCCGGCAACCCCACGAGTTCCTACTCCTCCGCCACCTCCATCGCTATTTCCACCACGGCGCGCCCGAGTTCCCGAAAATACCCAACAACAAATGGCTGCCAGCGCCCCATCCCATCCCATCCCATCCCATCCCATCCTCCAGTTAGTGGAGCCGCGCTCTGACAGCTGCGGGAAGAGGAAGAGAAGAGGATGGCGCACAGGAGGGCACAACCCCTCCACCTCCCACCCCCACCCGCACCCTCAGCCATCAGCCTCACTTGGATCGCGGCTGCCGGCGGAGTCAACCACCACGTAAAGCAGTCGCCACACGGACCGTGCTGTCGAACGTTAACGTTGAGCGTGCCAAGTTCAACGTGCTGCTGAACGCTGAGGAACGATGCGACTTGTGCATATGGTACGTGGGCCCCAACGTGGTATACGCGATCTCAACGCACTCCAGCGGCAGTTGAGGGATGTTTCTAGTTCGTGCCGGCCGGAGTGGCCGAGCAGTTCTAGGCGCTACAGTCTGGTACCGCACGTCCGCTACCGTCGCAGGTTCGAATCCTGCCTCGGGCATGGATGTGTGTAATGTCCTTAGGCTCGTTAGGTTTAAGTAGTTCTAAGTTCTAGGGGTCTGATGACCTCAGAAGCTAAGTTCCATAGTGCTCAGAGCCATTTGAACCATTTTTTTTCTAGTTCGTAAATCACACTGTTCACTCAACGGGCGCTCGTAAAATTCGCACGTTACCTCTATTAAAACGCTCATTTTCTCCATCGTTCATGAAAAGGAAGGTACCATGTCCAATCAATAAGGATACAGGCTTATAAAAGTTCCATCACAAACAGTGCGGTACAAATTTGGAATACTTCTCCGCATAAGATGAACATTATTTCATAATTCCCACATTTTAGTAAAACCCCAGGGTCAGTCTTACTTGATCACTGTTCCTACCCAGTAGCAGAATCTTTGCAACATGTGAATTACGAAGCGTAAAAGAAAAAGGAGCAAAATATCTTTATACAAGTAGCGCAAGCGGTCCTGTAAATTAAGCCAATCGAACAAAGTCACCCCTCAAAAAAAGGTGAACTTATATTTACATAACATCAAATATTGTAGTGTATATTTATATGAAACTAATAATAAAGTATCAGAACCTAATAAAAACGCGAATGTTAGGAAGAAAATCTGGAACTGTCAAGATGCGAACCACTGCCCCAACCAACACTCAACAGAGGACAGTGGCGCAACTTTTTTTTTTTTAATCTCATTTTGTTCGTTATAGTTCGTTGCAATTGTTCGTGGCGGACGTTCCCTGACGCCCATTGAAGTTCGTTATTGATCCATTCACACAGTTTTTTTTTTTTTTTTTTGTTAGAGAGGGCAGCTAACCCTCTGACCGAACACGCTGAGCTACCGTGCCGGCTATTATTCGTTGCACTATACGAACTTCACACCTGTACATCTATCATATTATGTTATCCCGTGCTGAAAACCTTAATCGTAGATAAGTTACTAATTGAAATTTAATTATAACAAATTGTACCAAGAACAATACGTGTTGGGTGGATCATCAGTGTGTGGCTGCCTTCAAATAGCCTACTCTCATAACACGCAAGTTACAATAATCCTTTTGCCATGAATATAATGTTTCTCATTATTTTATTGGAACGAATCACACAGTTAACAACGGGTTTTCGAGTGATTCTCAATTTGCTGGTGCTCAGAAACGGCATATATACATATAGGCTTGAAATGAATGCCAATATGGCGCCTCACAACTCTGTACTGAAGGGAGACGGCGTGCTTGTGACGTAGGTGGCGTTGTACCATCTCATTGGTCAACGCTCAGACGCACGCTCAGAGTATCTGACATGCCAGATATTGCTCTGCACGTTCGGAAAGATTGCCGAGCGTGCTATTCCACGCTATGACGTCAGAAACTCGGCGAGCTCAACGCTCAAAGTTCGGATGCACAGTCCGTGTGCCGACGGCTTAAGGGGTGTGCTAGGGCGTGCAGCCTAATCCTTGCATGCTTAGTGTTCATCGTTAATACGCACTGTACGTTTGCCTGTTGTGAGGTAACGGGCGAGATGTGGCGCCCTGCAAACATTACATGTTCGGAATTGGGGCGGCCGCATAGGACGCTCGTCAAAGCCGGTGCCCGGCAGTAAACACGTGGTGCCGAACATTAGCCGGACGAGAGGGGTAGACCCAGCGCATGGTCCAGCCGCGTGGCTGGGAATTCCGCTGTGACGAGGACGGTGCTTTGTGTCCATGAAGGAGATGTCTATGCCGGGAGTGCCAAAGATGGTCGACTTTGTGAAACCTTAATGGCAGACATTTCACAGTTCGTACAGAAATTAATACTAGCCGGATGAATCATGATACCTCCGAAAGAAACATGTACATTACTATTACTTGCACGACGATTCTGATGGTGTAAGAAGATTTTCAATATCTTTATTAGTTTAAATTTTAGTATCTGATGGTAAATTATACAAGTAACATCCTGCTACGAATTTCCAAAATATGAACGCTTCATCCGATTTCGTCGATCGCCGTGTCTTTAGAAAGCTGTTAGTGTAAACCTAAATTGGTATTAATTACAGGCATTTAACTTAAATAGTACATGAGTTATTGGAGGCAAATTGGCCGATTACTACCGATCGCGTCAGGCCATAGGTACTCCACAGTTACAAGAAGAAACGGTAGCAGCATACTTATAAATATATTTGTTCATCTATGTCTTTGTTTATACCAGATATATACTATTTATGAAGAAATTGGTTAAATATTTACTGTGTTTTATAAAGCACAGAGACATTAGGCTACTGGCCATCCTTTGATATATGTTGTAACCTCCCCGCAAAGTTTTGAAAGACAATATTTAAATGTTAATGGGAATAGAGCCAAGTGTAACCTTCCCACAAAAATATGAAACTGAAAAGAATTGAATAAGAATTGCAAATAGTGCCAAATGTTAGCTTCCCACAGTAATAAAAGTCAATGATAATTAAAATGTGCAAAAATGCTAAGTCCCCACAAAATTAACGTTAAGATCAACCTGATAAAATTTTATAAGCTCATCTGGGCTGACCTTAGGCCCTGTGCAATAATCAACCTGATAAATTAAATCTGGGAGGAAAAGCAAAGGGAATATTGTTTCAATTGTAATGATTATTTTCTTAAAAGATTGCTTTGAGAACAAAATTATTATTAGGGCAATTCTTGAACAAATTAATTACAGTTGACATACATTACATTATCAGATGTGCGCAATGCTGCTTCATTACCTTATTTTAAAAAAATATACCTCGTCCTGAACCTTGACCAGAGACCCATGTCGACGCCCGCCGACTCCTCACACACAACTCCGACTGTCTCGTGCGCGCTACTACCACAGACTGAACTGAACTCTCGCGCGGTCAGGCGCAGACTAGCAACGATAAACAACTCTCTGGGCAGAGATTCTGTCATGCCTCGCCGTCGCTGCTACTGAATACATACGTGTTTCAATGTTTATTTAATTTGTTTATTTATTTAATAGTGTGTAGCGGCGCGGTATTAGCCGAGCGGTCTAAGGCGCTGCAGTCATGGACTGTGCGGTTGAACCGGGCGGAGGTTCGAGTCCTCCCTCGGGCATGGGTTTGTGTTTTTGTCCTTAGGATAATTTAGGTTAAGTAGTGTGTAAGCTTACGGACTGATGGCCTTAGCAGTTAAGTCCCATAAGATTTCACACACATTTGAACATTTTTTTAATAATGTGTGTTAGAGCGTGTTTATGGTCCAGCCGTAGGACTATTTATATAATTTCAAGTTATTTAAATGTAAATCCACTACTTCGAATGTGTTTTATTATGTTTGTGTGGGTGCGTTGGCATGAAGACATGGTGCGAGCGCTCTAGCCAAGCACAGCGCTCGTGAATGGGGAGACTGAATGGAAGCGAGCATGGGCAGTTCTGGAGTACGACACAGGACACGGGAAGTCGCGGCAGAGGGACTTGCAGAGTGTGGAGCGGTTTGCGCGTGGTCGCGGTAGATAGAAACACTTTGGAGTGCCGACTTGTGCACTTGTGAGATTTCCGTGGATTCTACAGTGAAGACGTAGTGTGCGTTTAGAAGTGAATATCTCGCGAGTTATGTTGTTGTTGTTCATTCAACTTATATTTTATTTAATTGCTGGACCATCGAAACCAATAAGTGTTTTGCAGAAGTATACCGCATTCTCAAAAGTACTTCTACTATCGTACTCATCATTTAAAGTCGTTAAGATAGTACCTGCAGATTTTATTTAACTGCAATCTTTCATTTATAAATTTATATGTTACATTCATAATTCGCAATTGCCGAGTGATAGAAACTTTCGACCACTCGATTCATGTGTGGGTTCATATTCTATACTGTAGACTCAGAAGTATTTGGCTTGTAATGCGGCGACTACGTATCCCAGCCCCTAGACAACGAAACCAGCCAGAACTATTAATATTGCAACATAGAGTCGGAAGGTACGTAGTTGAGGCCCACATCATCCACTCACCATCATTTCCTTTTTTTGAAAGCCCCCACTGTGAAACCATATACTAAAGGCAGGTCAATTTATTTATGTATTTATTTTATTTAGCAAGATTGGGACTGCCATGCCCTCTCTCACATCCAACCGTTAATCTTTAGCACATTCACAATACAAGAGCAAAACGTAACATAATGATTATAAGGATGACGATAATGAAAAACACAAAAATGACAATATATACTGAGCCAAAACATTACGAACACCTGTCAAGTAGATGTTCGCACTTTTTTGCGTGTTGGTCGACCTTCTGAACGCAATACAGTAACAGTTCTGGAAGCCCTTAGTGTTTTTGGAGAGGTTTTTAGGACCAGGCGTGTATGCATAAGTCACGCATTTCCCGCAAATTACGGACCTGTGGTTTATAGGGGTGGATATAGTGCTAGATAGCGTCCCATACAGGGTGGTCCATTGATAGTGACCGGGCCCAATGTCTCACGAAATAAGCATCAAACGAAAAAACTACAAAGAACGAAACTCGTCTAGTTTGAAGGGGGAAACCAGAATGCGCTATGGTTGGCCCGCTAGATGGCGCTGCCATAGGTCAAACGGATATCAACTGCGTTTTTTTTAATAGGAACTCCCATTTTTTATTAGATATTCGAGTAGTACATAAGGAAATATGAATGTTTTACTTGGACCACTTTCTTCGCTTTGTGATAGATGGCGATTTAATAGTCACAAACGTATAAGTACGTGGTATCACGTAACATTCCGCCAGTGCGGGCGGTATTTGCTTCGTGATACAACACCCGTGTTAAAATCGACCGTTTACCAATTGCGGAAAAGGTGGATATCATGTTGATGTGTGGCTATTCTGATCAAAATGCCCAACCGGCGTGTGCTATGTATGCTGCTCGGTATCCTGGACGACACCATCCGAGTGCCCGGACCGTTCGCCGGATAGATACGTTATTTAAGGAAACAGGAAGTGTTCAGCCACATGTGAAACGTCAACCACAACCTGCAACAAATGATGATGATGCCCAAGTAGGTGTTTCAGCTGCTGTCGCGGCTAATCCGCACATCAGTAGCAGACAAATTGCGCGAGAATCGGGAATCGCAAAAACGTCGGTGTTGAGAATGCTACATCAACATCGATTGCACCCGTCCATATTTGTACTCTATTTAGTGACGAAGCGTCATTCGCCAACAGCGGTAACGTAAACCGCCATAATATGCACTATTGGGAACGGGAAATCCACGATGGCTGCGACAAGTGGAACATCAGCGACCTTGGCGGGTTAATGTATGGTGCGGCATTATGGGAGGAAGGATAATGGGCCCCATTTTATCGATGGCAATCTAAATGGTGCAATGTATGCTGATTTCCTATGTAATGTCTACCGATGTCACTACAAGATGTTTCACTGCATGACAGAATGGCGATGTACTTCCAGCATGATGGGTATCCGGCACATAGCTCGCCTGCGGTTGAAGCGGTATTAAATAGCATATTTCATGACAGGTGGATTGGTCGTCGAAGCACTATACCATGGCCCGCACGTTCACCGGATCTGACGTCTCCGGGTTTCTTTTTGTGGGGAAAATTGAAGGATATGTGCTATCGTCATCCACCGACAACGCCTGACAACATGCGACAGTGCAATGTCAATGCATGTGCGAACATTACGGAAGGCGAACTACTCGCTGTTGAAAGGAACGTCGTTCCACGTATTGCTAAATGCATTGAGGTTGACGGACATAATTTTGAGCATTTGTTGCATTAATGTGGTATTTACAGGTAATCACGCTGTAACAGCATGCGTTGTCAGAAATGATAAGTTCACAATGGTACTGTATCACATTGGAACAACCGAAATAAGATGTTCAAACGTACCTACGTTCTGTATTTTAATTTAAAAAACCTACCTGTTGCCAACTGTTCGTCTAAAATTGTGAGCCATATGTTTGTGACTATTATATTTCTATCTATCACAAATCGAAAAAAGTGGTCCACTTAAACATTCATATTTCTTTACATACTACACGAATATGTGGTAAAAATGGGGGTTCCTATTTAAAAAAAACGCAGTTGATATCCGTTTGACCTATGGCAGCGCCACCTAGCGGGCCAACCATAGCGCCATCTGGTTTCCCCCTTCAAGCTAGACAAGTTTCGACCTTTGTAGTTTTTTTCGTTCGACGCTTATTTCGTGACATATTTGGCCCACCCTGTATATGTTGCATCAGATCAGAAAAACAGAGTTTGATGTCCTAGACATCAACGTCAGATCACTGTCATGCTACTAGAACCACTATAGCACTATTCTAGCCTTGGAACACCCACTGGTATCCAGTTGGGAGATGCCTTGACCACTGGCGAAGTCATCTAGCATTAATGGATGAACGTGGTCCACAGATGTCATGGTGCCTTCGATTGCTATTACAGATCCCATGGAAGCTACGATGAATAGCTCTCATAGTACTGACGTCACAGGCCTATGTCTGTCGTGCGGTGCATGTTTCGAACAGTCGTTCGCCTGGATGATTCACGCGACCAGGCGAAAAGTTGCTGTTGGTCCGTCGTCCAATGTTCATGACCCCATACCCACTGCAGTCGCAATTGACTTTATCGTTGGGTCAGCATGGAAACATGTGTGGGTCGTCTGCTGTGGAGCCTTTGTTCAAAAATGTGTGCTGAGTGTTTTGATCCAGTGTCTTGTACCTGTATCAGCACTGTGGTCTGTCCTCAGGTCTGCCCTAATCGCCGCCCGTCATGCATCACAGAGCAGACAGGCCTCCGATCTCCACTTTCTGCGTTGAGGCGTGCCGTGATTGAACTGCTTTACACAAGTAAACATTTTGCACAACTAAATTTAGGATTAATTTTTTTTAAGTTTAGGTGGCTGTAATTTTGTGACTTTTCATGCTTTCCCGAACAGATCTGCTGCAGATACACTTCTCGGGTTTGCGGCAGATGGTATTGTGTTACTCGCACAATATTTCATCGATGCAACTGGTCGACATCATTTGGTGGTGGCAGCTCCTGCTGTCACTGCTGCAAGGCCACGGCGTTTGGAACCCGGATTTACTGCAAACTTCGTACACTCGTAGTACTCCAGTAGGACAACAAAATGTGTAAGCAGTAGCGCGTGCTTCTCAAGCATTATTGAGAAAGTCGCAAGATAATTTCGGTCGTCCAATATATACCTGTGCGTGGCCATTTTTACCATCAACCGCCGGCAGCCGAGTGGTGAGCGTTTAAGCCCCGTAACTATTGGGTCGCTGGATCGAGTCCCATTCGTTAGTTTTTTTTTTATTTTCAACACAGTCATTTTCTTTACTATTTATATTAAAATTGATGTAATGGGAAAAATACGTGTAATCGGATGAGCTGTTATTAAATTTACAATGTTATTTGGCAGTCTACATATTTTTACTATCACAAATAATATAATTTACTATCGACTAGTAAACGACCAAACGCATAAAGTGATACTGAAAATGTGTACTTGTCCGTCTCTTCAAAATTGTTCGTATTTGATCGAAAGAGAACGAGAAATTGCTTCTCGTGAAGACGCTATTAAAATACAGTCGATACTATATGATCAATTAGTAGCGCCGATATTTAAGGAAATGCTGCGTTATGTATGGTTTGCTTCCAAATTATCGTCTGAAAGACAGGTTTCTGAAAATGTTAACGAGGTTTGTTTCCTCACGAAAAACCTCAAACGACCTTGCGTACGCGGAAACATAGCATTTATTCAATGCAGCTGGTACCGTTTAACTTTATGTTTTCCGTGGTTTTAGGAAAAATACCATCTTGCAACTTATCATGTCGAAAGCGACGATTAATTGTACATCTTTCGAAAGCCGTCTGTGACGCTCATAAACTTGGAGGTAACAAGTCGCTACGTGCTACTTCCATGTATAAGGGATTTCTCGAATCACGGACAAGCATACATTTTCAGTATCACTTTATGCGTTTGGTCAGTTACTAGTCGATAGTAAATTATATTATTTGTGATAATAAAAATTTGTAGACTGTCAAATAACATTATAAATTTAATAAAAGTTCATCCGAAAACACGTATTTTTCCCATTACCTCAATTGTAATATAGATAGTAAGCAAAACGACTGTGTTGAAAGAAAAAAAACTGACGAACGGGACTCGATCCAGCGACCCAACGATTACGGCGCTTGAACGCTAACCAATTTTTTTTTCTTCAATACTCCGATTCTCCGATGTAAGAAAGACAAGGAATCCTCTTCTCTGAGTAGAAACTGAACACTGATAAAACTTAACAATTCTTCTTGAATCACACAAATACTTTGGAAGTCGAACACGAGTAAGTCTGAACAAAATGTTCATTGGGAAAAATGACCACGCAAGGTATATATTGGACGGCCGAAATTATCTTGCGATTTTCTCAATAACGCTTGAGAGGGACGCGCTACTGCTTACACATTTTGTTGTCCTCATGGAGTACTACGAGTGTACGAAGTTTGAAGTAAATCCGCGTTTCAAACGTCGTGGCCTTCCCTTGTGAGAATAAATGCGTGACGGCGTCAAAATTTATTATGTCGGGAGCAGGTAATACGACAGAGCGGAGAGACGCTCGCAGTTGGAGGAAACCTCCGCTCCTGGTGGCCCCTGCTGGGAGCCGCAGGAAGACCATCCGCGAGTGCGCTACGGGCAATAACTGTGCTGCCGGACGCCCCTGTGGTTAAAGGCTGAATTACATCTCAGTAGTGCGTTGTGTCGCATGATGAATCGGAAGTTGATGCTTTCCATGTTTTGATTTAATGGCAACCAGTGCTGGATCCCAGGCGGCGTTTAATTCAAAACCTGCATCAATGTTGATATGTATGGCCTCCTTAACAACACAGTCCCAGAAAGATGACGATAGGAATAAAATCTCAGTCTTTTCGTAAAACATACGATGTCCTGTATACAGTGTGGTGTTTCAAAAGTATAATCAGAAAACATCGCGTTTCTTTACCGCTTGAGCGACGCCAGGTAAGAATTATGAGTCACCTAACATTACCGCTGGATATATTTCGTAAACCACATCAAATACTGGCGAATCGATTCCACAGACCGAACGTGAGGAGAGGGGCTAGTGTAATTGGTTAATACAAACCATAAAAAAATGCACGGAAGTATGTTTTTTAACACAAACCTACGTTTTTTTTAAATGGAACCCCGTTAGTTTTGCTAGCACATCTGAACATATAAACAAATACGTAGTCAGTGCCGTTTGTTGCATTGTGAAATGTTAATCACACCCGGAGATATTGACGCTTGAGTACCACTCCTCCGCTGTTCGATCGTGTGTATCGGAGAGCACCGAATTACGTAGGGTTCCAAAGGGAACGGTGATGGACCTTAGGTACAGAAGAGACTGGAACAGCACATTACGTCCACATGCTAACACCTTTTTATTGGTCTTTTTCACTCACGCACATGTACGAGGTGCATTCAAGTTCTAAGACTTCCCATTTTTTTTCTAATTAACTACTCACCTGAAATCGATGAAACTGGCGTTACTTCTCGACGTAATCGCCCTGCAGATGTACACAATTTTCACAACGCTGACGCCATGATTCCATGGCAGCGGCGAAGGCCTCTTTAGGAGTCTGTTTTCACCACTGGAAAATCGCTGAGGCAATAGCAGCATGGCTGGTGAATGTGCGACCACGGAGAGTGTCTTTCATTGTTGGAAAAAGCCAAAAGTCACTAGGAGCCAGGTCAGGTGAGTAGGGAGCATGAGGAATCACTTCAAAGTTGTTATCACGAAGAAACTGTTGCGTAACGTTAGCTCGATGTGCGGGTGCGTTGTCTCGGTGAAACAGCACACGCGCAGCCCTTCCCAGACGTTTTTGTTGCAGTGCAGGAAGGAATTTGTTCTTCAAAACATGTTCGTAGGATGCGCCTGTTACCGTAGTGTCCTTTGGAACGCAATGGGTAAGGATTACGCCCTCGCTGTCCCAGAACATGGACACCATCATTTTTTCAGCACTGGCGGTTACCAGAAATTTTTTTGGTGGAGGTGAATCTGTGTGCTTCCATTGAGCTGACTGGCGCTTTTTTTCTGGATTGAAAAATGGCATCCACGTCTCATCCATTGTCACAACCGATGAAAAAAAAGTCCCATTCATGCTGTCGTTGCGCGTCAACACTGCTCGCCAACATGCCACACGGGCAGCCGTGTGGTCGTCCGTCAGCATTCGTGGCACCCACCTGGACGACACTTTTCGCATTTTCAGGTCGTCATGCAGGATTGTGTACAAAGAACCCACAGAAATGCCAACTCTGGAGGCGATCTGTTCAACAGTCATTCGGCGATCCCCCAAAACAATTCTCTACACTTTCTCGATCACGTCGTCAGACCGGCTTAATTAAACTGTCGCACCCACAAACGCACTTTCGACATATCCATAACTCCATCACCACATGTCTCCTTCAACTGTCGATGAATTTCAATTGGTTTCACACCACGCAAATTCAGAAAACGAATGATTGCACGCTGTTCAAGTAAGGAGAATGTGACCATTTTAAGTATTTAAAACAGTTCTCATTCTCGCCGATGGCGGTAAAATTCCATCTGCCGTACGGTGCTGCCATCTCTGGGATGTATTGACAATGAATGCGGCCTCATTTTAAAACAATGCGCATGTTTCTATCTCTTTCCAGTCCGGAGAAAAAAAATCGAAGGCCTTAGAACTTGAATGCACCTCGTACATTACCATGAGGGGTGGGGTACACGTTCGACGGGCGTTTCATAGGACGTGGAGGACGCATAAATTGGCCAGCCCATTCTCCTGATCTTACACCTCTGGACTTCTTTCTGTGGGGTACGTTAAAGGAGAATGTGTACCGTGATGTGCCTACAACCCCAGAGGATATGAAACAACGTATTGTGGCAGCCTGCGGTGACATTACACCAGAAGTACTGTGACGTGTACGACATTTATTACGCCAGAGATTGCAATTGTGTGCAGCAAATGATGGACACCACATTGAACATCTATTGGCTTGACATGTCGGGACACACTCTATTCCACTCCGTAATTGAAAACGGAAACCACGTGTGTACGTGTACCTCACCCCTAATGGTAATGTACATGTGTGTCAGTGAAAAAGACCAATAAAAAGGTGTTAGCATGTGGACGTAATGTGCTGTTCCAGTCTCTTCTGTACCTAAGGTCCATCACCATTCCCTTTGGATCCCCACGTAATTCGGTGCTCTCCGATACACACGATTGAACAGCGGAGGAGTGGTACTCAAGTGTCAACTTTAGGTTACTAAATCCAGGATGTAATTAACATTTTACAATGCAAATAACGGCACTGATTACGTATTTGTTTATATGTTCAGATGTGCTAACAAAACTAACGGGGTTCCATTTAAAGAAACGTAGGTTTGTGTTAAAAAACATACTTCTGTGCATTTTTTAATGGTTTGTATTAACCAATTACACTAGCCCCTCTCCTCACGTTCGGTCTGTGGAATCGATTCGTCAGTATTTGATGTGGTTTGCGAAATATATCCAGCGGTAACGTTAGGTGACTCACCCTATATATATATATATATATATATATATATATATATATATATATATATATATATATAATATCTTAGGTGGAGATTTTTTGTTATTTAAAAGATTTTGTTTCTTTTCTTTCATGTCGAGCGTGGCAGCAAGATGATCCAGTGGGGATTCCAGACGCGGCAGACGACGAGAGCTAACCACTATTGCATCGTGGTCGACGGCCGGCGGCTGGAAGAACCGTTGAAACATCATGCTGACAATTATTAAAATATGTTTTATGTTTTTTTTATACAATGAAAAGGAGTTCAATGTTGAATGTGGGATGATAAAGTTTGTAAGTGGATGTCAATTGGTTATCAACTGTTGAATAAACTTCGAGTTGGAAGTTGGAACAGTCAGTTGACTCTGTTCTTATGAGATGCATCGTAAATATTAATTATGTGTGAGATTTGCAAGTTTTATTAAAATTCGGACTTCTTGAAGAGGTTCTGGCAGGGTTTTGTCGAGAGTGTGGACGATCTTCAATGGATGACTGGTTTGAAGTTTTATTGGTGAGAGGTCGACACGTATTGATATTTTGAAAATAATCGATACTGTGAAGTGTGTTGGGATTCTGTTTTGAAACTTTATCGGCGATTGTGGTCGGGGGGCTCGGTTTTAAAGTGGAATATTTTCTTGAATGAGAACAGGATTGATTCTTTAGTGACATTAATTAATTATTTAAAGAAAAATCAGGAGAATTTCAATTTATTCTGGCAAAGATATCAAGGAGTGTCAGCCCGCATATATACACTCCTGGAAATGGAAAAAAGAACACATTGACACCGGTGTGTCAGACCCACCATACTTGTTCCGGACACTGCGAGAGGGCTGTACAAGCAATGATCACACGCACGGCACAGCGGACACACCAGGAACCGCGGTGTTGGCCGTCGAATGGCGCTAGCTGCGCAGCATTTGTGCACCGCCGCCGTCAGTGTCAGCCAGTTTGCCGTGGCATACGGAGCTCCATCGCAGTCTTTAACACTGGTAGCATGCCGCGACAGCGTGGACGTGAACCGTATGTGCAGCTGACGGACTTTGAGCGAGGGCGTATAGTGGGCATGCGGGAGGCCGGGTGGACGTACCGCCGAATTGCTCAACACGTGGGGCGTGAGGTCTCCACAGTACATCGATGTTGTCGCCAGTGGTCGGCGGAAGGTGCACGTGCCCGTCGACCTGGGACCGGACCGCAGCGACGCACGGATGCACGCCAAGACCGTAGGATCCTACGCAGTGCCGTAGGGGACCGCACCGCCACTTCCCAGCAAATTAGGGACACTGTTGCTCCTGGGGTATCGGCGAGGACCATTCGCAACCGTCTCCATGAAGCTGGGCTACGGTCCCGCACGCCGTTAGGCCGTCTTCCGCTCACGCCCCAACATCGTGCAGCCCGCCTCCAGTGGTGTCGCGACAGGCGTGAATGGAGGGACGAATGGAGACGTGTCGTCTTCAGCGATGAGAGTCGCTTCTGCCTTGGTGCCAATGATGGTCGTATGCGTGTTTGGCGCTGTGCAGGTGAGCGCCACAATCAGGACTGCATACGACCGAGGCACACAGGGCCAACACCCGGCATCATGGTGTGGGGAGCGATCTCCTACACTGGCCGTACACCACTGTTGATCGTCGAGGGGACACTGAATAGTGCACGGTACATCCAAACCGTCATCGAACCCATCGTTCTACCATTCCTAGACCGGCAAGGGAACTTGCTGTTCCAACAGGACAATGCACGTCCGCATGTATCCCGTGCCACCCAACGTGCTCTAGAAGGTGTAAGTCAACTACCCTGGCCAGCAAGATCTCCGGATCTGTCCCCCATTGAGCATGTTTGGGACTGGATGAAGCGTCGTCTCACGCGGTCTGCACGTCCAGCACGAACGCTGGTCCAACTGAGGCGCCAGGTGGAAATGGCATGGCAAGCCGTTCCACAGGACTACATCCAGCATCTCTACGATCGTCTCCATGGGAGAATAGCAGCCTGCATTGCTGCGAAAGGTGGATATACACTGTACTAGTGCCGACATTGTGCATGCTCTGTTGCCTGTGTCTATGTGCCTGTGGTTCTGTCAGTGTGATCATGTGATGTATCTGACCCCAGGAATGTGTCAATAAAGTTTCCCCTTCCTGGGACAATGAATTCACGGTGTTCTTATTTCATTTTCCAGGAGTGTAGAAACTCTGTGACTTTGTAGAACTGTCAAAAAATTTTTTTACGATAAAACTTGTCTACAACAGGGACTGGTGAATTTTGCTGCTTGTATCCTTATCTTTTAGGGTGAATGTTTTTCTTTATGGATTTTTCAAGTAACTGGGAAAAGAACTTATAATTTGATCTGCGGCGGACCGTCGATATTGGGTACACTGTTAGGCTGTTGTGAAGCCTGTTGGTTTGCAGATTGCCTTTCTTTCCCCTGCTGCAGACATCGTTGCTGAGTTGCTGCGACAGGATCGGCAGTTCAGCGCAACAGGCAATGCTCCGCTACTGCATGTTTACAAGGCTGCTCCAGGCGTGTATGATGATGGTGTTCGACGCAACGTTCTTGCATCGTTCGGCATGTCTGCCCAATATAAGATTTTCCACATTAGCGTGGGATTTCCTAAAGCCAAGGTCGTCTTTCACAGATTACAATAAATTCCTCCATTTTGCTGGTGGTAGAAAAACACACTTGATATCGTGCCTTTTGAGGATTCCTTCTATTCTTGGAGACATGCCTCCAAAATAGGGCAAGAACGCTGTTGCAGTGGGTGCCTTGGTATCTTCATTTCCATCCCTGCTTCGAATTTTCTGTGTTTTTGGTCACCTAGGTCGCATGGAGATTTCCCACATGCTGCAGCAGTTTGTTCTATCCAGTACTGATGGTCATCAAAGATTATGCTAAGGTCTTTTACAGGTTTCTGAATCGATAATTAGACACCATTAAAATTACCAGAGGAACTATTTCACGAAAATGTCCGCTGAACAAATTTCATTCTCAGATTAGCATGGCGTGTGACTTTTCAGGGTTGACTTCAATACGCAGGTTTTGTGCCAGTTGTGATGCTAAACAAAGATCATCATCCATATTTGGCACTGCGGCAATGTAGTTCGTAGGGGCTGGCATTTAGGTACAATTGGATGTCATCAACGTAGGAATGGTAGTTACAAGAATGAAACACAAATGAAACATATTTGATCTACAGCGAGAAAGGCCATGGTGGCCGAGCGGTTCTAGGCGCTTCAGTCCGGAACCACGCGACTGCTATGGTCGCAGGTTCGAATCCTATCTTGGGCATGGATGTGTGTGATGTCCTTAGGTTGGTTAGGTTTAAGTAGTTCTAAGTTCTAGGGGACTAATGACCCACAGTGCTCTGAGCTATTTGAATCCTACTGCGAGAAAGCCAATGGGTCGAGGACTGAACCCCGGGGGACGCAGCGGAGCAACTTTTCCATGATGGCTTCTACGACCCATAGATGACCCACTGACGCCTTTTGTTTTCAGGTAGCTATCGAACCACAGTACGGCATTGTCTGAGAAATTAACCAGTTTCATTTCCATAAATGGTAGCCTGTACCTGTATCAACATCATCAAAAGCCTTGCTGAAATTTGAAATCAAACAATATTAAGACGGTCGCTTCACGTTTGTGTGACACATGTTTTGTTTAGTCAGTCACTTAGATTAACTCAGCTGCTATGCTGTTGTGTTTTCGGAAGCCTGATTTATAATTATCGTGAATGTTATTAGTTTTAAGGTAATCTGTCAACTGAGCGTCAACAATGTAGTCCAAAGCCTTACATACTGCAGATAATATCCGATCTATAGTCGCCTGGTGATTTTGGCTTCCCATTCTTTGGTGTTGGCATGGTGAATAAGTAGTTGGTTGTTCAATACCTGTCTGCACCCCCTCCATATGTTGCAATGGTTCTATCGACAACGCTGTAGAAGGTTCCCTGGCAAGCCATTACACATGCTCTACACAGTCCCGATCTCTCCCCATGCGATTTACATACTTTCGGAGACGTGAAGAAACACTTTCGTGGCCGTCGATTTGCTTCGGACGAAGAGGTGCACGCCTAGGTAACATTATGGTTGCATAGGCCACCGTAAACGTATTTCCATGAACGCATTTTGAAATAATATACAGTTTACTTACGTTTTTCCCATCTCTTTCCTTTTCATTTGACTGCCCCCTTACACATTACAGCGACACAGTACATATCTTTACAAGTTCAAGTGTTTGTTTAGTAGTAAATCGTGTAATTGTGCAGGCGTTTACTTTGTTACACGACGTATTCGTTATTATTAACAAGCTTATTCTCTTGTGCACAGAGTTCACATTTCATGTAAATCCTTATAATAGCTACAACAAATGTAATATCCACGTAAAACTTTTGTGTGAGGGAAAGAGTGCGGTGAATTATCGACAGTCGACGGACGGACAGAAGGCACTGTAAGAGAGTAATTGGTGTCTTAGATTTAAATAGCTGGTGTGACAAATGCAAAAACAAAAACAAAAAATAACAAAAAAGAAGAAATCTGTGCCTTCTGTATAGCATTCTGATCGTTAATGTCACTGTGTATGCATTGAAAGTGTGAGACGGACCTATGTAACAGTTTCATACGGCGGAATTGTAGTATGCGGCAAGTGTGAGCGCAAACTAATGATAGTAGTATCTCCATCCAGAACGTATCCAGCGGAGCAGACGTGTAAGTGTTGTAGTCGCCAAACCGATTATACATCATGAGGAATGCCGTGGTTGTGCCTGAACGTTTGTGGACACGCCACGCCGGCTTCACGACTACCACCACCACACAGCAGGAGACAACGCTGGAAAACGTCGTTCCGCACGCATCACATCTACACTGTGTGATCAAAAGTATCCGGACACCGCCAAAACATAAGTTTTTCATATTAGGTGCATTGTTCCGCCACCTACTACCAGGTACTCCATATCAGCGACCTCAGTAGTCATCAGACATCGTGTGAGACAGTAGAATGGCGCGCTCCGCGGAACCCACGGACTTGGGTGTCACTTGCGTCATACGTCTGTACGCGACATTTCCACACTCCTAAACGTCCATAGGTCCACTGTTTCCGATGTAATAGTGAAGTGAAAACGTGAAGGGACACGTACAGCACAAAAGCGTACAGGCCGACCTTGTCTGTTGACTGACAGAGACCGCCGACTGTGGAAGAAGGTCGTAATGTGTAATTCACAGACATCTATCCAGATCATCACACAGGAATTTCAAACTGCATCAGGATCCACTCCAAGGACTATGACAGTTAGGCGGGATGTGAGAACACTTGGATTTCATGGTCGAACGGCTGCTCATAAGCCACACATCACGCCAGTAAATGCCAAACGACACCTCGCTTAGTGTAAGGAGTGTAAATAGTGGACGACTGAACAGTGGAAAAATGATGTGTGCAGTAACGAATCACGGTACACAATGTGGTGATCCGATGGTAATCTGCCAGCGTGTGTAGTAGAGGCGGTGGTTCTATTTTGTTGTCGTGTTTCTCATGGAGGGGCTTGCACCCCTTGTTTTGTGTGGCACTATCAAAGCACAGGCCTACATTGATGTTTTAAGCAGCTTCTTGCTTCCCAATGTTGACGAGCAATTCGGGGATGGCGACTGCATCTTTCAATACGATCGAGCACCTGGTCATAATGAACGACCTGTGGCGGAGTGGTTACACGACAGTAACATACCTGTAATGGACTGGTCTGCACAGAGTCCTGACCTGAATCCTATAGAACACCTTTGGGATGTTTTGGAACACCGACTTCGTGCCAGGCCTAACCGACCGACATTGATACCTCTAATCAGTGCAGCACTCCGTGAAGAATGGGCTGCCATTCCACAAGAAACCTAATTGAACTTATGCCTACGAGAGTGGAAGCTGTCATCGTTTTGCTATTTGAACAATGTGAATAAACAAATCTTACAAATTTTCGGGCTATTAACAGCTACACATGATTTTTGATTTGTGCCATTTTTCCTTTTGTTTGTTATTATATGTGTTTTTTGGAGCCTTTTGGGGAATGTGCTCTCACATGTATGTTCTAGTAACGTTTCTAGTGAAATTTACATGTTTGTATCTTGAACTTTATGAAAAAACGTGCAAAATGTAGCGTTCCTTTTTGGGAGTTTGTCTCTGGCCAATGAGAACAGATCATGTTATTTATTATCGAAAGTCTTAGACAGCGTGGGTAATCTGCATACGACAGCTAGGTGGTGACGGAAAATCGTGAGTACTTCAGTAACTTGTTATGTTACAGCGTCCTAAAGTCGTGGATGTGGCGAAAATAATTCTGATGCTTTCGTAGTTTACGTTTTTTTTTGTTTTTTTTTTGCGGGCGGGGGTAGTCGCTTCCTAATGATGGATTAGACTTTTTCCAGAAACTGTGACACAGGGAGAAGTTTTTCCACTTCGTAAATGATTCATGTTACTTTATTATGAATTTGGCGTGAGTATTCCGGTCCAGATGGTGGAGAGTTCAATTTACCCTCGATACATTTACAAAATATGCATGTTTAAAGTCGGTGGTAGACATGAAACATCGTCCGGCATAGTAGTAAACACTTTCTCCGTCAGTTATTTTCAGCATTAGCTGCGGACCTACACAAACTTTGAATGGTTGTGATGACATAACCTCTTAGTGACAGATAATCCTGGGCTAATAGAGCGCGTGATGACGGATACAGGAGTTAGTGACCACGAGATCATCGTAACTAGACTGAACACGGGAACACCCGTATCCACGAAAAGTAACACAATACATATCTGTATTAAAAAGCATATATTAAATAAAATTTTGCTCAGATTCAAAGAAACAGTGTTGACGGTAATCGAGACCTCTATAGCACCTAAATTAATAAGAGAAGGAACAGAAAGTTTCAGGTTATCCATGGTACACAAAAGAAGTCGGGACATTATTGTAGAATCAATGAAAAACCCCTACGAGGTTTAAAAGTGTAAAATCTCCAAGACTGGCTACAGTTTAAGTATGATCGAAACTTGCTGTGGACCTAAATTCGAGATGCGTTTAATAGATTCTAAAACAAAATTCTATGTCTATATGATATCTGGCAGACAATACAGACATTCTGGTCGTATATTAAGCATGCCAGTAATGAGAAACAGTCAGACAGTCAGCACCGATGGTATCGGTAATGTTATTAACGGCAGCGGCGCTAAAGTGGGACCGCGCGACTGCTACGGTCGTAGGTTCGAATCCTGCCTCGGGCATGGAAGTGTGTGATGTCCTTAGGTTAGTTAGGTTTAAGTAGTTCTAAGTTCTAGGGGACTGATGACCGCAGCTGTTGAGTCCCATAGTGCTCAGAGCCATTTTTTTTGCTAAAGTGGGGTTACTAAACATGGTTCTCGGAAATTCCTTCGCCAAAGAAGATACAGTGAAAATTTCAGAATTCGAATCAAGAACAGCTGCCAGTATGAGTAATTTGAAAATGGGTACTCCAGCTGTAGTGAACAACTCGATAAAGGAAAGTCTTCCGGCCCAGACTATATACCAGTTCGGATTCTTTCAGAGTATATTTATGAAATAGCAAACATATGCAACCAATTGCTCGACGTAAGATACGTTCTTAAAGACTGGAAAGTGGCACAGCTGACACCAATACAAAAGAAAGGAAACTAAACAAGTCCTCCGAATTATAGGCCCATGTGATTGACACTGGTTGTAGTACGGTTCTGGAGTTGCGGAACTAGACAGTACATCGAAGAAAACAATTTATTCACACATAATCTGCATGGGGTCAGAAAATATTGTTTTTGCAATACACAACTTGTTCTTTATTCATAGGAAGTAATGAGTACTATCGACAAGGGATCTCAAGTAAACTCCACACTTCTAGATATACTGATAGCTTTTGAGACAGTCTCTCATGAGCACTTCCAATCAAATTCCGCGGCTATGGAGTATTGTCACAGTTGTGCGAATAGATTCATGATTTCCTCTCACAAAGGTCACAGTTCATAGTTAGCAACGGAAAGTCATCTAACTGCCGTGATGAAGATCTGCTCATTGGCTGAGGTTTATTTATTTTTGTTTTATATGTTCATTTGAAGCAGGACGTACAGACATTCATGATGCATTCAGGGAAGGAAGCGAGTGTCAACTGATGATCTTGTTTAACGATCAGGCGATTCGAAAAAAGTGCCTACGAATGGCAATTCAGAACAGCGAAGACAAATATTGTCGTCAGGCATTATCCTTCCTCATGACAATACTCGGTCGCACGCTGAAGCTTGTGACATAGACGCTCCTGGTTAGGAATCATGGACCTCGATAATGCAGGTTACAGGTGTGATGTTGAGTAGTGATGAGATGACGAGAGTTTGAGGACAGCAGACGTGAAGAAATCCTGCACTGCCAAGGTTTAGCAGAGTGAAGGAACACTGCAGTTCAGTAGACACTCCTGCAGCGTTTTCGTTGGGAAGTGTTTGGTCACCCACCACACAGCCAGGACGTGGCTCCCCTTGATTTTCATCTCTTTGCTCACATGAAGCACTGACTATGAGGAGAGCATTTTGGCACAGACAGCGAGCGATAGAAATGTTCAAATGTGTGTGAAATCTTATGGGACTTAACTGCTAAGGTCATCAGTCCCTAAGCTTACATACTACTTAACCTAAATTATACTAAGGACAAACACACACACCCATGCCCGAGGGAGGACTCAAACCTCCGCCGGGACCAGCCGCACAGTCCATGACTGCAGCGCCTCAGACCGCTCGGCTAATCGCGCGCGGCCGAGCGATAGAACAGCGTGGGCAGCACAGACGGTTGCCTCCTGCGACCAGGGTAATGGAAAGTTGGTACAAAGCTACGACAAAAGTTGGATGGTGTAGTTAAATGTTGCAAATAAGACGTTTTTGATTTTCACTGTGATTTCCATTTATTGATCGATTGGGGGAAGGAAGAAAAGGAATAGCCCTCGTATAATTATAACAGGTGGATGTGCGTAGGCTCCGATACTTCTGCAGGTGAGACCTTTTCACATCTTCAGAAGTAAGCGATGCAGCGTCCTCATAAGGAGCTGGGATGCCAGCCGGGAACTTCGGTAGAAGGACTCTTCGTGAATAGTGGAATTTGTCCGGTCGAATTACAGATCAGCAGAAGGGACGCCAATATTAACTCAGTAAAGGGAAAACAACAAAAGTAAGGGATATAATTTGCCAACTAATCACTTAAACAAGAAGTATAAACAGGTCAATAACGCATAACTAGAAGCGCATGCGGTACAATACCAGTTTAGGAAGGGAAGTGTATAATAGTCTTCCAGATGTTTGGTAACGTATGAAAGTGCGTTAACCAATTACTTACGAAGGAGTGTAACCTGCCTCTGCCATTTTATGTAAGAAGCAAAAAATAAGTGAAATTTCTGTAGAAACTGGAACACCTGATATTTTACACATACAGTGTCTCTATGAAAGACGCACACTGTATGAAGGAAACGGTTTATTTAAGGCGTCGTAATTTGTTTCATGTAATATGAGGTGACAAAGTACGTCGTGTGCTGAACAGTCAGATAAATAGTCTAGGAGACAGCTACACAAAATATCTTAATGTGCAGAGAGAAAGAAACTGAGGACTCCAGTCATGACCAACAGCAATATCACTCAAAACCCAGCTGTTGTTGTTGTTGTTGCCTTGAGTCCGAAGACTGGTTTGATGCAGCTCTCCATGCTATTCAATCACGCGCAAATCTCATCACATCTGTGTGTAAACTACATCAAAATAAAACTGCTTACTGTAGCGAATCATTAATCTCCGTCTACAATTTTCTGTTACGGCGACTCCCTCTATTAAAAAATTAACTGTTCCTTGATGACTCTGGATGTCTCCCATCAACTGATACCATTTGTTAGTGCAGTTCAGTGCATTCTCTTGCCATTGGAATGGGAAACTGCTTCTAAAAAACCGCAGAATTGTTCTTTGTTGCACGATTGGATTCAGCACCTCTCCATTAGCTACCCGATCTACCCACCTAATCTTTTGCAGCACCACACTTCATGGGTTTATACTCTCTTCGTGCCTAAACTCTTTATCACCCGTGATTCAGTCCCATAAAAGTCTACACTCCTTGAAAATACCTTTATAAAGAATTTCCAAGCTTTCACATTCGTATCTGATATTTACAAAAATCAGTCTTTTTGAGAAATGCTTTACGTGCAATTGCCTGTCTCCATTTTGTATCCTTTGTACTTCAGGTAAAGTCACTTATTTTGCTTCCCAAATAATGAAACCCCTATACTACCTTTAGTGTCTCCTTTCCTAATCCAATTCGCTCGGCACCGCATGTTTTAATTCGAGTTCATTTCGTTACCTTTGTTTTATTGTTAGTTTTATGTAAAGGGTATGGTTGTTCTTTGGTGGAGGATGGTTGGTTGAGGTGAGTCAAAGTCCGCTAGGTGATGAAAGATTCCCTTTATTAGTTTCCAGCCATACTACACTGAAGTGACAAAAGTCATGGAACAGCGATTCGTTCATGTACAGATTGCGGTAGTACCACATAGACAAGGTATAAGAGAGTCGTGCGCTGGCGGAACTGTCATTTGTGCGCAGCTGAACCATTTGAAAAGGTTTTCAATGTTATTGTGACCGCACAACAGGAACTGAGGAACTTTGAACGCTGAATGGTAGTTGTACCTAGATGAATGGGACATTACATTTCGGAAATCGTTAAGGAATTCAATATTGTGCGATCCACAGTGACAAGAGCGTGTCGAGTATACCGCATGTCACGCATTCCCTCTCTGCATGGACAACACGGTGGCCAACAGCCTTCACTTAACGACTGAGAGCAGCGGCGTTTACGTAGAGTTTTCAGTGCTAACAGACAAGTAACACTGAGTGAAATAATAGCAGAAAGCAATGTGGAACATGCGACGAACGTATCCGTTAAGGCAGTGCGGCGAAATCTGGCGTTAGTGGGCGATGGCAGCAGCTGCCAGCATGAGTTTCTTAGAAGTAGACACCTTAGGGGTTGCGAAGCAACTCAGATCGCTTGATACGGGCAAGTCTTCGGGTCCAGATTGTATACCGATTAGGTTCCTTTCAGATTACGCTGATACAATAGCTCCCTACTTAGCAATCATATACAACCGCTCGCTCACCGATAGATCTGTACCTACAGATTGGAAAATTGCGCAGGTCGCACCAGTGTTTAAGAATGGTAGTAGGAGTAATCCATCGAACTACAGACCTATATCATTGACGTCGGTTTGCAGTAGAGTTTTGGAGCATATACTGTATTCAAACATTATGAATCACCTCGGAGGGAACGATCTATTGATACGTAATCAGCATGGTTTCAGAAAACATCGTTCTTGTGCAACGCAGCTAGCTCTGTATTCGCACGAAGTAATGGCCGCTATCGACAGGGGATCTCAAGTTGATTCCGTATTTCTAGATTTCCGGAAAGCTTTTGACACCGTTCCTCACAAGCGACTTCTAATCAAGCTGCGGGCCTATGGGGTATCGTCTCAGTTGTGCGACTGAATTCGTGATTTCCTGTCAGGAAGGTCGCAGTTCGTAGTAATAGCCGGAAAATCGTCGAGTAAAACTGAAGTGATACCAGGGAAGCGTCCTGGGACCTCTGCTGTTCCTGATCTATGTAAATGACCTGGGTGACAATCTGAGCAGTTCTCTTAGGTTGTTCGCAGATGATGCTGTAATTTACCGTCTAAGAAGGTCATCCGAAGACCAGTATCAGTTTGAAACCGATTTAGAAAAGATTGCTGAATGGTGTGGCAGGTGGCAGTGGACGCTAAATAACGAAAAGTGTGAGGTGATCCACATGAGTTCACAAAGAAATCCGTTGGAATTCGATCACTCGATAAATAGTACAATTCTCAAGGCTGTCAATTCAACTAAGTGCCTGGGTGTTGAAATTACGAACAACTTCAGTTGGAAAGACCACATAGATAATACTGTGGGGAAGGCGAGCCAAAGGTTGCGTTTCATTGGCAGGACACTTAGAAGATGCAACAAGTCCACTAAAGAGACAGCTTACACTACACTCGTTCGTCCTCTGTTAGAATATTGCTGCGCGGTGTGGGATCCTTACCAGGTGGGACTGACGGAGGACATCGAAAGGGTGCAAAAAATGGCATCTCGTTTTGTATTATCACGTAATAGGGGAGACAGTGTGGCAGATATGATACGCGAGTTGGGATGGAATTCATTAAAGCAAAGACGTTTTCCGTCGCGGCGAGATCTCTTTACGAAATTTCAGTAACCAACTTTCTCTTCCGAATGCGAAAATATTTTGTTGAGTCCAACCTACACAGGTAGGAATGATCATCAAAATAAAATAAGAGAAATCAGAGCTCGAACAGAAGGGTTTAGGTGTTCGTTTTTCCCGCGCGCTCTTCGGGAGTGGAGTGGTAGAGAGATAGTATGATTGTGGTTCGATGAACTCTGCTAAGCACTTAAATGTGAATGCAGAGTAATCATGTAGACGTAGATGAACAGCAGAAATCAATAGGGGATATACGACGAACGTATCCGTTAGGATAGTTCGGCGAAATTCAGCGTTAATGGACAATGGTGTCAGTCTGATAACAGCACGACATCGCCTTCAGCGCCTCGGCTGGGCTCTTGAACATATCGGTTGGACCCTAGACGAATGGAAAATCGTGGCGTGATCAGATGAATTCCGATTTAATTTGTAAAATATGATGGTATGGTTCGTGTGTAGCCCAGATCCCACGAAGCCGTAGATCCAAGATGTCATGAAGGAACTGTGCAAGCTGGCGGTTGCCCAACACCGGCGTTGGCTGGGTCCTTTTGTCCAGATGAACCGATCATTGACTGGAAACGTTTATGTCCGGCTACATGGAGACCATCTGCAGCCATTCTCGGACTTTACGTTTTTATGTAGGTCTATAACAATGCGCCGTATCACGGGGCCACAATTGCTCGCGATTGGTTTGAAGAATATTCTGAATACCCAGATCGCCCTACATGAATCCCATCTTACGTTCATGGTACAAAATCCTGCAGCGGCAACCCTTTCGCTTGGACGGCTATTGAGGCAGCATGGCTCAATATCTCTGCGATGGGAGTTTCAATGGCATTCTGAGTCCATGACAAGTCGAAATTCTGCACTACGCCCGTCAAAAGAAGGTCCTACACGGTATTAGGAGGTATCCAGTGACCTCCGTGTGATAAAAAAAAAATGGCTCTGAGCACTATGGGACTCAACTGCTGAGGTCATTAGTCCCCTAGAACTTAGAACTAGTTAAACCTAACTAACCTAAGGACATCACAAACATCCATCCCCGAGGCAGGATTCGAACCTGCGACCATAGCGGTCTTGCGGTTCCAGACTGCAGCGCCTTTAACCGCACGGCCACTTCGGCCGGCTCCGTGTGATAAGGTGTGCGGTGTGTGTGGAGCGTCATGTATTTATCTCAGCAACGACTCGTTTTTATCGTCAGAAGTTGACGTGCCTGCGTCCGCGATACCTGCTACGTTCACCTCGACCGTTCGCCCCTCACGGGTATAATTTCTGTTAACCTTGCTTATGTTTCGTATATTTTATATTTTACTATTATTCTCAAACGCCCCTCTAAATCGATTCGATACTTATATTTTAATGTAATATAGTATGAAGATGGTCATATTTTGACTTAAATTGGTTACCGTTGCCTATAAATATTTTATTACAGTCAAGACTGTTATTAATTCAGTTTTAAAGTAATAGAAATGACGTTTAAAATACGCCACGTAGCTCTTGATGTAGAGTAATATTTAGTGAGTGATATTTCTGTGTTGAAGAATACACAGATCGCTTATTTGGCTGATACCAGTCTCTCTCTCTCTGTATTAAGCGATAACTGGCATGCGGATTTATTGCAGCATGACAAAGAAAAGCTACTTCTGTATCCCCATTGGTACCAGTCTTCCCCGGGTATTTATTTCATTAATTTATTTTTTATTCATTTTTTTATGGTGGGAGAAGGGAGGGGGGGGGGGTGGCAAAACTATTAGTGTCGGGGAGTCTTTTGGTTGTATTGACGATGGTGGTACAAGTTGTACAACATCTGCCTGGGAATCGCTTGCATACAGCTCTGCTATTCTTGATGCATTTTGGACACATTGTCCATAAATTAAGAGCATGTCGACTAATTCTTGTACGCCTGAAATGGTTTGCGCATTATTAACGATTTGACTAAGTGCAACACACTGTGAATGAGTAGTAACACTGCTCATAACTAACCTATCCTGAGTACATAATTGTTCCACTGCTCTTCATGTAATTCCTCCGAATGGCAACACGCAACTGACGGCGTATCTCCTGTCTCGACGGCATAGGCGTCTCTGGACAGTGACGTAACCTTCCAACTGGCGGACCATTCAACGATCGCCGCCGCTACAACAGCACCAGAAGAAACACTCAGAGGTGGCACAATGCTAGCGCCCAATGCCATACACTTCACGGTGGCTCGCACAGTGTGTACGTAAGTGTATACTTTGAAAGGGATATAACACGAGGCATCCACAGTCGAAATATTTCATCTTGAATAGGAAGGACAAAATCAACTTTTAACCATTTTTATTCAAAGACACGTCCCTTTTCGCAACCTGCATTGTCGGAAAAAACGAATTAGTCCGCGATTTTTATGGGTTTCGAATCCACTCAAGATCTATTGTTGCAACAGTGCATCTGGAGTACATGAAATGATTATACACTACTGGACATTAAAATTCCTACACCACGAAGATCACGTGCTACAGAAGCAACAATTAGCTGAGAGGAAGAAGATGCTGTGATACGCAAATGATTAGCTTTTCAGAGCATTCACATATGGTTGGCGCCAGTGGCGATGACGACACCTACAACGTGCTGACATGAAGAAAGTTTCCAACCAATTTCTCATACACAGACACCAGTTGACCGACGTTGCCTGGTGAAACGTTGTTGTGATGCCTCGTGTTAGGAGGAGAGACGCGTACCATCATACTTCCGACTTTGATAAAGGTCGGATTGTAGCCTATCGCGATTGCGGTGTATCGTATCGCGACATTGCTGCTCGCGTTGGTCGAGATCCAATGACTGTTAGCAGAATACGGAATCGGTGGGTTCACGAGGGTAATACGGAACGCCGTGCTGGATCCCAACGACCTCGTATCACTAACCGTCGAGATAACAGACATCTTATCCGCATGGCTGTAACGGATCGTGTAGCCACGTCTGGATCCCAGAGACAAAAGATGGGGACGTTTGCAAGACAACAACCATCTGCACGAACAGTTCGACGACGTTTGCAGCAGCATGGACTATCAGCTCGCAGACCATGGCTCAACGACGAACCTGGGTGCAGGAATGGCAAAACGCCATATTTTCGGATGAAGCCAGGTTCTGTTTACAGTATGATGATGGTCGCATCCATGTTTGGCGGCATCGCGGTGAACGCCCATTGGAAACGTGTATTCCTCATCGCCGTACTGGCGTATCACCCGGTATGATGGTATGGGGTGCCATTGGTTACACGTCTCGATCACCTCTTGTTCGCATTGACGGCACTTTGAACAAAGGACGTTACATTTCAGATGTGTTAAGACCCGTGCCTTTACCCTTCATTCGATGCCTGCGAAACCCTACATTTCAGCAGGATAATGCACGACCGCATGTTGCAGGTCCTGTACGGGCCTTTCTGGATACGGAAAATGTTCGACTGCTGCCCTGGCCAGCACATTCTCCAGATCTCTCACCAATTGAAAACGTCTGGTCAATGGTGGCCGAGCAACTGGCTCCTCACAATACGCCAGTCACTACTCTTGATGAACTGTGGTATCGTGTTGAATCTGCATGGGCAGCTGTACCTGTACACGCCATCCAAGCTCTGTTTGACTCAATGCCCAGGCGTATCAAGGTCGTTATTACGGCCAGAGGTGGTTGTTCTGGGTACTGATTCCTCAGGATCTATGCACCGAAATTGCGTGAAAATGTAATCACATGTCAGTTCTAGTATAATATATTTGTCCAGTTAATACCCGTTTATCATCTGCATTTCTTCTTGGTGTAGCAATTTTGATGGCCAGTAGTGTATTTACAGATCAGTAGCACAGGCGAGTCTGAGGTTTGAAGTAGTATGTGGCGTAACCTGGCGTAGCAACTGGAATCACTCAACAGAGGAAAATCCACTGGACCTGATGGGATACCAATGCGATTCTACACAGAGTACGCGAAAGAACTTGCCCCCCCTTCTAACAGCCGTGTACCGCAAGTCTCTAGAGGAACGGAAGGTTCCAAATGATTGGAAAAGAGCACAGGTAGTCCCAGTCTTCAAGAAGGATCGTCGAGCAGATGCGCAAAACTATGGACCTATATCTCTGACGTCGATCTGTCGTAGAATTTTAGAACATGTTTTTTGCTCGAGTATCATGTCGTTTTTGGAAACCCAGAATCTACTATGTAGTAACCAACATGGATTCCGGAAACAGCGATCGTGTGAGACCCAACTCGCTTTATTTGTTCATGAGACCCAGAAAATATTAGATACAGGCTCTCAGGTAGAAGCCATTTTCCTTGACTTCCGGAAGGCGTTCGATACAGTTCCGCACTGTCGCCTGATAAACAAAGTAAGAGCCTACGGAATATCAGACCAGCTGTGTGGCTGGATTGAAGAGTTTTTAGCAAACAGAACACAGCATGTTGTTCTCAATGGAGACACGTCTACAGACGTTAAAGTAACCTCTGGCGTGCCACAGGGGAGTGTTATGGGACCATTGCTTTTCACAATATATATAAATGACCTAGTAGATAATGTCGGAAGTTCCATGTGGCTTTTCGCGGATGTTGCTGTACTCTACAGAGAGGTTGCAGCATTAGAAGATTGCAGCGAAATGCAGGAAGATCTGCAGCGGATAGGCACTTGGTGCAGTGAGTGGCAACTGACACTTAACATAGTGTATTGCGAATACATAGAAAGAAGGATCCTTTACTGTATGATTATATGATATCGGAACAAACACTGGTAGCAGTTACTTCTGTAAAACACCAGGGAGTATGCGTACGGAAAGATTTGAAGTGGAATGATCATATAAAATTAATTGTTGGTAAGGCGGGTACCAGGTTGAGATTCATTGGGAGAGTCCTTAGAAAATTTAGTCCATCAACAAAGGAGGTGGCTTACAAAACACTCGTTCGACCTATACTTGAGTATTGCTCATCAGTGTGGGATCCGTACCAGATCGGGTTGACGGAGGAGATAGGGAAGATCCAAAGAAGAGCGGCGCGTTTCGTCACAGGGTTATTTGGTAACCGTGATAGCGTTACGGAGATGTTTAACAAACTCAAGTGGCAGACTCTGCAAGAGAGACGCTCTGCATCGCGGTGTAGCTTGCTCGCCAGGTTTCGAGAGGGTGCGTTTCTGGATGAGGTATCGAATATATTGCTTCCCCCTACTTATACCTCCCGAGGAGATCACGAATGTAAAATTAGAGAGATTAGAGCGCGCACGGAGGCTTTCAGACAGTCGCTCTTCCCGCGAACCATACGCGACTGGAACAGGAAAGGGAGGTAATGACAGTGGCACGTAAAGTGCCCTCCGCCACACACCGTTGGGTGGCTTGCGGAGAATAAATGTAGATGTAGATGTAGATGAACCTCAATACAGGCCTGATTCTAGCATCCAGTCGATGGTACAGATGGAGAACACTGTTGTTGTATACGTTATGCCACGGCTGCTCCAGTTGTTCACGTAGTTCTGTAAGACTTGTTGGCTGACGATTTACACAAGTCACTCCTCGTCCCGTCATATCCCACAGGTGCTCGATTACAGGCAAGTCCGAAGATAGTGCTGGCCAGAGTAGGTTGAGTTTCATGGGCAGTGTGTGGACGAGCATTATCCTGTCACCTTCCCATTACAACAACGGCGACAGAACGGATCTAACAACATTCTGCACGTACTGAGTGTTCGTTGCTGTCTCCTTCAGAGACAAAATAGGTGAACGAGAGATGCTGCTTATCGCACGCCAGACCAGGAGGCCTGGTGTGGGGCCACGGTGTCTTGGACGAAGGTGCTCCACGAGACAGTGCTCACCAGATCTACTTCTTACGCGCAAACGACCATCACCTGCTGCGGGCACTACCTGCTGTCATCACTGAAGGCCACGGCGCGCACTTCCATCTTGCAAGTGATTCTCTGGCGGCATCAGTCGAGCCGTGAACGCTGATGCTGTGGTGTGAATGGAAGACGGGGCTACAGGTGTGCGTGCCCGTAGTCCCACTACTAACAACCGGTTTGCAACAGTTCGTGTTGACACGTTTGGGCTCACAAGGCCTCCTATCCGTGTTATGGTGTTATGGTAGCTGCACCATCTGCCACTGCTGCCCTTACAATGCGAGCCTAGCAGGCAACTCGTCTACGGGAGTGAGAGTGTCCACGTGACCACTGATAACAGCATCGTTGTACAGCTGACGCAACAAGTCCAGCTTGTGAGACAATTCTCCGAAGCGACCGTGCCGCCTCTGGGAAGGCCAAAATCTGACCCCTTTCAGACTCACACAACTGGCTGTAAGATGCACGAATGCGCGGTTGCCTGCTTGCTTCACACCTTTCACCACACAAAGCCTTATGGCTGTGAGCATTCCCTATTAAAAGGTAGACACAAATGGCGCTGTGCTAGCTATGCGACTACGCTATCTTT
Source organism: Schistocerca americana (assembly GCF_021461395.2). Lineage (NCBI taxonomy): Eukaryota > Metazoa > Arthropoda > Insecta > Orthoptera > Acrididae > Schistocerca > Schistocerca americana. Next base: position 434,608,079 of record NC_060126.1, on the reverse strand, counting down.
TCGTGGGTACATCCGCTTCGGTTGAGGATGTCCCGCAACGAGCACATTATACAGCTCTATCTGTTGGCAGACGACATTGAAACCATTATCAGTATTTGTACTATATGTGGGTGCCGTACTCTGTCATTGAATTGTACTCGGAGTCGTCTTAAGAGGGGTGCTGATTTGTTTTTCTAGCAGTCGGTTTTTGCATCATCAGGTGTTTATCTGTATACAAACATATAAAAGAACTTATTAGAATTTGGCAATGGCAGGTAACGGAAAATAATGGGATTGCTTTTGTGTCTACTTACAGTCAGGCCATATAAGCGATCTGGTTAAAAGCCGGAAAAAGCTCTTTCCTCAGTATTCTCATCAACGTATTTAAAATTTGTAACACGCAAATTTTCGATGGTCCATAAATAGGAAAGGAGATCTAAGGTCATCCTGAAAAAAAAAAGAAAAGAAAACGGTCAGGTGTCAAAGGCGGGAAAGTGTTGTTGTTGTTGTGGTCTTCAGTCCTGAGACTGGTTTGATGCAGCTCTCCATGCTACTCTATCCTGTGCAAGCTGCTTCATCTCCCAGTACCTACTGAAGCCTACATCGTTCTGATTCTTCTTACTATATTCATCTCTTTGTCTCCCTCTACGATTTTTATCCTCCACGCTGCCCTCCAATACTAACTTGGTGATCCCTTGATGCCTCAGAACATGTTCTACCAACCGATCCCTTCTTCTAGTCAAGTTGTGCCACCAACTCTTCTTCTCCCCAATTCTATTCAATAGATCCTCATCAGTTATGTGATGTACCCATCTAATCTTCAGCATTCTTCTGTAGCACCACATTTAGAAAGCTTTATCGTCCATGTTTCACTTCCATACATGGCCACACTCCATACAAATACTCTCAGAAACGACTCCCTGACACTTAAATCTGTACTCGATGTTAACAGATTTCTCTCCTTCAGGAACGCTTTCCTTGCCATTGCCATTCAACATTTTATATCCTTTCAACTTCGACCATCATCAGTTATTTTGCTCCCCAAATAGCAAAACTCTTTTACTACTTTAAGTGTCACATTTCCTAATGTAATTCCCTCCGCACCACCCGACTTAATTTGACTACATTCCATTATCCTGGTTATGCTTTTGTTGATGTTCATCTTATATTCCCCTTTCAAGACACTGTCCATTCCGTTCAACTGCTCTTCCAGGTCCTTTGCTGTCTCTGACAGAATTACAATGTCATCGGCGAACCTCAAAGTTTTTATTTCTTCTCCACAGATTTTAATTCCTACTCCGAATTTTTCTTTCGTTTCCTCTATTGCTTGCTCAACATACAGATTGAATAACATCGGGGAGAGGCTACAACCCTGTCTCACTCCCTTCCCAACCACTGCTTCCCTTTCATGTCCCTCGACTCTTATAACTACCACATGGTTTCTGTACAAATTCTAAATAGCCTTTCGCTCCCTGTATTTTACCCCTGCCACCTTCAGAATTTGAAAGAGATTGTTCCACCCATCATTGCCAAAAGTTTCTCTCTAAGTCTACGAATGCTAGAAACGTAGGTTTGCCTTTTCTTAATCTAGCTTCTAAGATAAGTGGCGGGAACGTAGTGGCTATTAAATTAATCAAAATTAGAGCATTCTGATCAGGATAGAAGAGAGTATGAACGGAACGCTACCATTTTTAGATTTGTCAGTTTAGAAGCGGGGGAGAGCTTTCGGTTACGATGTTTAGAAGAAAGCTGCAGCTTGAGACACAGTTCTACGAAGCACTCACGGTAAAGCCCGATGAAGCAGATAAAGATTGCGAAACCGGTCGCGCCTTTGAACAAAGATTTTTAGCAGCTGCAGCGGTCTTTCTTTTTCGACACGTTCGAGGAGTCATTGCGAACCCAGGGGGGTCTAGAGAGCCGGCTGGGAAACCCACGGCGCTGCTGAGGCCCCGGCGCACAGCCGGCTCGCCGGTCGGCCGCCCTTCTGCGGCGGCGGGCGCCGAACGGCTGCCGGGCTGGCCGCGGTGCGCTGCGTCTCGTCGCCAAGCGCGCGCCTCCTTATCAGACGCCGGACGGCGAGGCGAGCCGCGGACGGACAAGTCGTGGTGTCATCTCGGCTAACAAGAAGCCACGTCTCCCTCCCGGTAACGAGCGGCGCCGTCCTTTGAGCCGGTCGCCCGCCGCTTGAGTCAGCACTTCCAGCGGACCGCGGCTGCGTCCCTCTTTGGCCTGTGGCCACTGGTCGCACTGCGGCGAGCTGCGTCGCGCCTGTCCAGAATTACACGGCAGACGCTCCGTCGAACGGGACACGAACTTTTCCGTTCCGTACTTCATCTATCGTTACAGGTAAGTCGAAACGAAGCCCTCGGAGTAGACGAGATTTCCTCGCGATTTTTAAGGTTCTCGGAAGGGAAAACTACACTACTGGCCATTAAAATTGCTACACCAAGAAGAAATGCAGATGATGAACGGGTATTCATTGGACAAATATATTATACTAGAACTGACATGTCATTACATTTTCACGCAATTGGGGTGCATAGATCCTGAGAAATCAGTACCCAGAACAACTACCTCTGGCCGTAATAACGGCCTTGATGCTCCAGGGCATTGAGTCAAACAGAGCTTGGATGGCGTGTACAGGTACAGCTGCCCATGCAGCTTCAACACGATACCACAGTTCATTAAGAGTAGTGACTGGCGTATTGTGACGATCCAGTTGCTCGGCCACCATTGACCAGACGTTCTCAGTTGCTGTGAGGTCTGGAGAGTGTGCTGGTCAGGCCAGTAGTCGAATATTTTCTGTATCCAGAAAGCCCCGTACAGGACCTGCAACATGCGGTCGTGCATTATCCTGCTGAAATGTAGGGTTTCGCAGGGATCGAATGAAGGGTACAGCCACGGGTCGTAACACATCTGAAATGTAACGTCCACTGTTCAAACTGCAGCCAATGCGAACAACAGGTGACCGAGACGTGTAAACAATGGCACCCCATACCATCATACCGGGTGATACGCCAGTACGGCGATGAGGAATACACGTTTCCAATGGGCGTTCACCGCGATGCCGCCAAACATGGATGCGACCATCATCATACTGTAAACAGAACCTGGCTTCATCCGAAAAAATGGCGTTTTGCGATTCCTGCACCAAGGTTCGTCGTTGAGCCATGGTCTGCGAGCTGATAGTCCATGCTGCTGCAAACGTCGTCGAACTGTTCGTGCAGATGCTTGATGTCTTGCAAACTTTCCCATCTGTTGACTCAGCGATCGAGACGTGGCTGCACGATCCGTTGCGGCCATGCGGATAACATGCCTGTCATTTCGACTGCTAGTGATACGAGGCCATTGGGATCCATCACGGCGTTCCGTATTACCCTCCTGAACCCACCGATTCCGTATTCTGCTAACAGACATTGGATCGCGACCAACGGGAGCAGGAATGTCGCGATACGATAAACCGCAATCGCGATAAGCTACAATCCGACCTTTATCAAAATCGCAAACGTGACGGTAAGCATTTCTCCTCCTTACACGAGGCATCACAACAACGTTTCAACTGCTGTTTGTGTATGAGAAATCGGTTGGAAACTTTCCTCGTGTCAACACGCTGTATGTGTCGCCACCGGCGCCAACCTTGTGGGAATGCTCTGAAAAGCTAATTATTTGCATATCACAGCATCCGCTTCCTGTCGGTTAAATATCGCGTATGTAGCAAGTCATCTTCGTGGTGTAGCAACTTTAATGGCCAGTAGTGTATACACTGCTAGTAAAACAAATCAGCACCCCTCTTAAGACGACTCCGATTTCGATTCGATGAGAACCTACGGCACCCACGGATAGTACAAATACTGATAATGGTTTCAATGTCGTCTGTCAACATACAGAGCTGTATTATATACTCGTTGCGGATGCACCCACGAAGAGATAGCGTAGTGACACAACTACCAGAGCGCCATATGTGTCTACCCTTTAATAGGGAATGCTCAGTCAGAACGCTCCGTGTGGTGCAAACATGTGAAGCAAGTAGGCAACCACGCATTCGTGCGTCTTACAGCCAATTGCGCGAGGCTGAAGGGGGTCAAATTTTGGCCTTCCGAGAGGCAACACTGTCTTTTCGGAGAATTGCCTCACAAGTTGGACTTGTTGCGTCAGCTGTGCAACGATGCTGTTATCAGTGGCCACCTGAACACTCTCACACCCGTAGACGAGGTTCTATACGTCCACGCAGCACAGATGCCTGCTAGGGTCGTCGTATTGTAAGGGCAGCAGTGGCAGATGCTACAGCTACCACAACACGAATAAGATGGCTTGTGAGCCCAGACGTGTCAATACGAACTGTTGCGGACCGGTTGTTAGCATCGGATCTCGGGTCGGGGACTACTCAGAAGGACGTTGTTATCAGGAGAAAGAAAACTGGCGTTCTACGGGTCGGAGCGTGGAATGTCAGATCCCTTAATCGGGCAGGTAGGTTAGAAAACTTAAAAAGGGAAATGGATAGATTAAAATTAGATATAGTGGGAATTAGTGAAGTTCGGTGGCAGGAGGAACAAGACTTCTTTTCAGGTGAATACAGGTCTATAAATACAAAATCAAATACTAGTAATGAAGGAGTAGGTTTAATAATGAATAAAAAAATAGGAATGCAGGTAAGCTACTACAAACAGCATAGTGAACGCATTATTGTGGCCAAGATAGATGTGAAACCCACGCCTACCACGGTAGTACAAGTTTATGAATATAAATAGCTCTGCAGATAATGAAGAGATTGATGAAATGTATGACGAGATAAAAGAAGTTATTCGGATAGTGAAGGGAGGCGAAAATTTAAAAGTCATGGGTGACTGGAATTCGATAGTAGGAAAAGTAAGATAAGGTAACATAGTAGGTGAATATGGAATGGGGGTAAGGAATGATAGAGGAAGCCGCCTGGTAGAATTTTGTAAAGAGAATAATTTAATCATAGCTAACACTTGGTTTAAGAATCATGAAAGAAGGTTGTATACATGAAAGAAACCTGGAGATACTGGAAGGTTTCAGGTAGATTATATAATGGTAAGACAGAGATTTAGGAACCAAGTTTTAAATTGTAAGACATTTCCATGGGCAGATGTGGCCTCTGACCACAATCTATTGGTTATGAACTGTAGATTTGAAACTGAAGAAACTGCAAAAAGGTGGGAATTTAAGATCGGACCTGGATAAACTGACAGAACCAGAGGTTGTACAGAGTTTCAGGGAGAGCATTAGGGCATGACTGACAAGAATGGTGGAAAGAAATACAGTAGAAAAAGAATGGGTAGCTTTGAGAGATGATATAGTGAAAGCAGCTAAGGATCAAGTAGGTAAAAAGACGAGGGCTAATAGAAATCCTTAGGTAACAGAAGAGATATTGAATTTAACTGAAGAAAGGCGAAAACATAAAAATGTAGTAAATGAAGCAGGCAAAAAGGAATACAAATGTCTGAAAAATGAGATCGACAGGAAGTACAAAATGGCTAAGCAGGAATGGCTAGAGGACAAATGTAACGATGTAAAGGCGTATATCACTAGGGGTAAGATAGATACTGCCTTCAGGAAAATTAAAGAGACCTTCGGAGAAAAGAGAACCACTTGCACGAATATCAAGAGCTCAGATGGTAACCCACTTCTCGGCAAAGAAGGGAAAGCAGCAAGTTGGAGGGATGAAATGTCCCCTTAGAAAAATTATTGAAATGACTGTGCTGGTAAACCTCATACGTTATTTGATTTTCAAAGAGCTGAGCAGAACTGAGCGTACTCAGACATTTCGCTCTCTACCTATTCTGATCAACACTAAACCGACACATAATATTTTTAGCGCAATACAATCTGACTTTCAATAATCCCTACAAAAGAATGTCCCTGACTAACATTAAATTATACCTTTCACAAATCACTTACCTCACAAAAATCTTCGTTACTCGAACTACTGTAATACAGCGAGCGCCACTACTGTCAGCTAAATAAAAGATTCAAACTACTGAAGGCAGTAACTACTGATAGGCATAGTTAGCAAATGAAAGATTTTGGTAGAGAACAAACAATGTATTTACCTTAATAGTGTTCAAAACTCATAACATATATATCAGTTCATGACATCCAGTCTTACAAATTTACTGTCTCTCATGGAGACACGTCCAGATCATCCGCTCTCAAAACTCCGCGATTTCTCTCCCCACATCCACCACTGCTGGCGGCTCACCTCCAACTGCGCAATGCTACGCGCTGTTAACATCCAACTGCCCAACACTACAATGGCAAATTCCAACAATGCAAACCAGCTACAGACTGCACACAGCACAGTCAGTGATTTTCATACAGAGCGCTACATGGCTTTACCAACATAAGAACCTAAACAGTTACTTACATAGCCCCCATGCTCCCCACAAAAAACTCTACAAATTGTTTTGGGCAGTGGCCAATACATATTTGTTAAAATTTTTCATAATTGCAATAACAAAGATACCAAATGGACACACTTATTGATATACTGTTGGTCAAAAGCAAAGATTTTCTCACAGTCCATAAAGACAGTCCTGATCGTTCATCACAGTAAAATTGCAGTGTTTTTCTCAAAGTCTGAGCAGTAAAAGAAAATGCACACGGAAGTAGAAGATTTCCATGCAGTCTTGAAGAAGTAGTGTTGTCCTTCCAACGGAAAGACAGTGCTGACTCTTGACATGCAGACAGGTAATGGGCCACAACAGAGCAAACCCACCACAGAGTCAGTCGAAGTTTTGAAGAATATTGGTAGGTAGGTCATCACAGAGCAGACCCTATGTAGTCCTGGTAGAGATTATGGTATTGGTGGGCCTCCAGAGGTGCAGACCCACCGCAGTCCTTGTAGAAATAATGGTATTGGTGGATCATCAAAGGTGCAGTCCCACTGCAGTCCTTGTAGAGACGGCCAACAGCCATCTGTTGCTACCGTGCAGGTGCACAATCACCATCGAAGAGTCTTGCAAACAATATCGCAAGTCCATAAACCACCACTTGTGCACTCACAAAGTTTTTGCAATTGTCCTTAGAACCAGCAATGCTGTTAACCAGTCCCTTGCTGAATTATCAACACAAGTGCGAGCACTAACAGTCCTCTTTTTTTTCACATATTGTGCATATACTATGACCAACAGAAATGTGTGCAGTGAAATGAATGCTTACTAGTTACTTAATTTGATGAACTGGTGACAATTACAATTTTATAACATGAGAATACAATAACAAAGGTACAAAATACATCATTAAAGAACATAACAATACAGATAGCATTTTTAGTAATATGGGCTTTACAAAAGAATAGAAATAAACATATACATCAGTGTTACAGGAATTATGACATAAGTAAATACATAAAAGTTCTGACTAACTTTCGAAACATCAACTTCACACGTGAGCATTAAAACAAAACAGAATAAATAATGTTTAAACATCTTTACAAAGTAAATAACATATTATTAGAAAAGTTCTACATCATGTGTCTTATCAGATAAACACATAAAGACAGGAAGAACACAAATACACAAGGTACACAGACACATAGTGGAATACACAAAAGGACAGGACAGGATTTGTTTTCAGTGTGACGTTTGGTACTACAGTCCAACCCAAAACTTCATTTCATAGATGTTTCCTCTTATTTCACCCTTTTTTTATACCTTGTCAATGCATTTATTGCAATTCATCTCAACTCATTCTCTTTTATAGCCTACCCCCTCTTAAGCTAACTTAAATCTACTGAGGTCAGATGCTAAACTAAGGGACGAGGCAATGCAGCAGCACAAAACAATTAACACAAACAGCAATGACGAAAATTGGAAATTGGCAAAGCAAGCAGCAGTATATCTAAATAAGCAAAGTAAATGTAACATTACAACTAATATGAGCCAATGTGCAGCAACAAGAAAAATAAATCAGTATTAAAACTGGCTTAACAGAGTAATAAAAAGTGACATTCAGTAGCACTATGCTTGGCAAACAGCAGCAGCAAATGCAATAACTTATACGTAAACATGACAAAGCTCAAGCAGTAAAAATATTACAGTAAAGATAGGAAATGTCTAATAACTATGTCACATCTTAGCACTAGAGTGATGCATCACCTTGACTTACACTACGAAACAAGTTACCCACTCATTGACAAAAATTATGTATGCAATTCCTGTGAAGGGAAATGTCTTTTTGTGCTCCCTCGTTTTTTTTTTTTCGAAGTAGATCATAAAATTATTGTTTACTGGATCTGTAGGCATAAAATATCTATGTTAATACATCTATTAAATTTTATTTTAACCAATACTGCAGTGCAGCTAGAAACTAGATATTAAACAAAATGAGCAATCTATCTACATCTACATCTACATCTACATTGATACGCCGCAAGCCACCCAACGGTGTGTGGCGGAGGGCACTTTACGTGCCACTGTCATTACCTCCCTTTCCTGTTCCAGTCGCGTATGGTTCGCGGGAAGAACGACTGTCTGAAAGCCTCCGTGCGCGGTCTAATCTCTCTAATTTTACATTCGTGATCTCCTCGGGAGGTATAAGTAGGGGGAAGCAATATATTCGATACCTCATCCAGAAACGCACCCTCTCGAAACCTGGCAAGCAAGCTACACCGCGATGCAGAGCGCCTCTCTTGCAGAGTCTGCCACTTGAGTTTATTAAACATCTCCGTAACGCTATCACGGTTACCAAATAACCCGGTGACGAAACGCGCCACTCTTCTTTGGATCTTCTCTATCTCCTCCGTCAACCCGACCTGGTACGGATCCCACACTGATGAGCAATACTCAAGTATAGGTCGAACGAGTGTTTTGTAAGCCACCTCCTTTGTTGATGGACTACATTTTCTAAGCACTCTCCCAATGAATCTCAACCTGGTACCCGCCTTACCAACAATTAATTTTATATGATCATTCCACTTCAAATCGTTCCGTATGCATACTCCCAGATATTTTACAGAAGTAACTGCTACCAGTGTTTGTTCCGCTATCATATAATCATACAATAAAGGATCCTTCTTTCTATGTATTCGCAATACATTACATTTGTCTATGTTAAGGGTCAGTTGCCACTCCCTGAACCAAGTGCGGTTTCAGGAGCTTCACAGATCCGCTCAGTGTATCACAAAGATTATTGTCTGTTATGTAATCCAGAAAGCTCAAAGTTCCACACATGCTTTTGAACTCCTCTCTTCTGTAAATAACAGAGAGTTCTGTTCGAAGTTTCTTTGCTTCCAAAAAAAGTGTAGCATTCAATAGCCGCTCTGAAATAAGTTTCTGGGAACTGGAAGAGTAACTAGCGAATTTCTCTGGTAGAAAGAGAGAGGCTGCAACTAGGTGTCCAGTGTACTTGAATCTTTCTTTTGCCTCATAACTTACGACGGCAGACACTTCTTATGCCTCCCACAGTAGAGTACACATCGCTGCGCCATCTTCAGTTCTCCCTCTTTTATGGTACTCGTGTAAACCTGTTGAATTTTCCGTCCCTCTTTCCCTAATGTTCGCAATTTCACGCTCAAAAGCTGTGAGCTGATTGTGTGCGTAACTTGGGTCAATATGCCTTTTTTGTAGCAGGTTATACAAAATATCCACATCGATCATCATTTTATGAAAAAATGAAAGCCAAAAAATGAACTTTTCATCCTCCAAAATTGTTACTAAACGCTGGCCGCGGTGATCTCGCGGTTAAGGCGCTCAGTCCGCAACCGCGCGACTGCTACGGTCGCAGGTACGAATCCTGCCTTGGGCATGGATGTGTGTGATGTCCTTAGGTTAGTTGGGTTTAAGTAGTTCTAAGTTCTAGGGGACTGATGACCACAGAAGTTAAGTCCCATAGTGCTTCTATCAAGTAGAAAGACAATAGATGTAAAATGTTTCTCATCATTTCATTAGGCATTTTAGTAAATATCATAAATTAAGAGCTCTACTGTGTAATCATATGTTTTCAAGTTTCAGCATGTTGTATTTGCGATGCTTTCTACAAAGGAATGTCAATAGCGAGGATAATGGCCTCTTTATTTTTTTTTTCTCCACCTAATGGCTTTCTTTTTTCAGGCGACTATCTCTCAGCTGGGTGTCCACAACGCATTACATCAAGGTCACTTAGCTTTCTTACCGAAATATTTACGACAGCAGTTTGCGCTACAGTGACAGTCTCATATAAAAATTTCGCAGGTCGAGAATTTGCATTACAAATGTGTAGAAACAAAACCTTATAAATATAATAGTGTCCAAAAAATTTTTGTCAGCATCCTTTTTCACAAATCAGAATCCCTAACCACTACTCATTAGTCCTTACCTTATTACACATATACATATTCATCGACACGTCAATCTTGCGTCGACACTTCAATATTTCATCACAATAAATACGTAGCATAATCAGATTACTCATATAGCATCAGCTTATTGATCATAAACATACCTCAACAGCATAATACACATCGTCATCGTAATAATAACATCATAACACCTCAGCCATAGCTTTGTGCAATAATTTCAAAACCTAAAGAAATTCTCTGCTCATTTCAATTGTGTCATCTACCTCAAATGTACTTTAAAACTCATGATACCATACCAAATACATCATTCAAAGCTCTCATAGTATCACAATAGTTCCGAAAAAATATTAACAGTTCACAAAGTACAGACAAAATACAATTTCATAAGTGTGAAGTTATCCAACTGTGTAATTGCGTAAACTTGTGTCATTGATGTAGTAAAATAAATATTTGTCTCAGTTAAATGATCAGATAGCTGTGAAATTATGTGTTAGAGAAATATGGTACCGATGTGTAAAGTTGTATAAGCAAATACCATGTTATCTAGGGCTCCTTGTGCTTCCCAAACACATGATACACAAAGTAAGCGTCTACCCCCCTGAGGATTAATGTAATTATACCCTCAGGTGTTACAGATTACAGCAATGGAATGAAATGTATCACAGAAAACTTTCTTTGTAATTCAAAAATCTTTAAAAATAAATGTTTTAAGTACAAAATTAATCACTCAAATACGTGAATTGCCACGCTAAATTATGCGTCTTCGTGGAACATAATCTCTGTCATTACATAAGGGTAAAAATGTGCCAAGTGTCTAATTATTGTCATCCATAAGCAAAGTTCTGTGGAAGTCAATGTACTTACCTTGTAATAAATATAAAACAGGTATAAAACAGATACACCACAAAAGCAACAATGTAAATTGTGTCACATATTAGTAGCGTCATGATATAATCGTGTAGCTGTCAAACAAACTAACCACTGTGTCATCTGGTATCTCTCAGAAAGTACTTTAAATCCAGAATGTATTTTCAAGTAAACCAAAATGTTGTATTAAAATCTCATTAGCAGTATATGATCTAAGTGTGTAAGCCGTATATTCGTTATGTAATCTTGCAACTAACAAGCAAGAATGTACAAATAACAACACTGTGTCGTCTGTTCACTATAACAATGCATTCATAATTTCTGTTTAAATACGTTCTCTGCTTCTTGACTGGATATTTAACTTCAAACATTGTTGCATATTAACAGTTTCTAAGTCTGACAAAGTATACCAGTAACATGACGTGAAAAGTTTTATGGCAAAGATAAAGTTAAAAAGTAGATAATCTTTCAATAAACGGTTTTACATGTGAAATGTGGTGTAATCCTTTACTCTTCCTAGTACGCAGAGTTTCAACTTCAACGCAATTATCATGTGGTATACCTCGGATTCTGTAAGGTCCATTGTAAACTAGAAAGAATGAGTGACTCAAGTGTTTCTTCTTATCTCACAATGAATGAGCTTTAATGAGAACTTTCTGACCAATATATAATTTCTTTGCATTTGCTTTACCGTGTAGTTTTCTCCTTTTGTCTGCTGCAGATTTTATATTTTTAATAGCCAAATCAATTATGTCTTTGTGTCGAAGTTTACGTGTATTCGGGAAAGGTACAAGCTCTCTGATTCTGTTCTGTGGTTCTTCATTCTTCAGTACAAGAATAGCTGGTAAAGCAATGGAGTCATGAGGCATTTCATTCAGCACATTTTGAAATAAGTGTAAATGTCTGTCCCAATGCTGATGGTTTCTGTGACAATAAAGTCTGCAAAGCTTATTGATTTCTTTCATAATCCGTTCAGACATGTTACAATGTGGTGAGTACAATGAAATAAAAACAGGTTTGATTTTATGGTTCCGAAGCATGCATGACCAAACAGCAGATCTGAATTGCGGTCCGTTATCTGAATGACATTATTAACGTGTCCAACTTCATGTAAGAAATTTTTAACAATGGTGTTGGATACAGACCATCCAGTGGCTTTATGTGATGGAGTGAAAGAAACAAATTTTGAAGTAAGTTCAACAGCGACTAGAATGTAAATCCATTCGATGTTCTGACAAGGGGTCCCAAGAGATCAACAGCAGCAAATTCTTTTAATTTAGAAGGAATGATAAGAAACAACGGAGCACGACGTGAGATAGTAGATGGTTTAGCCTTTTGACAAAGTTACAAGTAGACAAAACTCTTCGAATTCTCTTTTCCGTATTGTTAAAATAACAAGTTAAAATAACAAGTCTATTGAAGAATATGATAACATTTTCATGGACCAAAATGTGTGTAGCAGAAATGAATGTACCAAATGAGCTTATTAACAAAATCGTCAGGAATGCAAAGTACCCATAGCTTGTCATCAACAGTGCAGCATTTGAAGAGTATGTTGTTTCTAACCAGATAATAATGCCGAATCTGAGTGTGTGTCTTTTCATGCCATTTACTTTTGATGTCTTTCCAAATCAGATCTTTATCTTGTTCATGAGCAATGTCCTTCAAAGATGTAGTGATGAAGTTTTCAATGACGACTTTCTGAATGTAAAGAATACTGAAATTTTTCTCAATGTTGCCTTCTGTGTTACTTTTCTCAAGCCCAGCCAGTGCGCGTGACAGTGCGTCCGCAACAATGTTCTCCTTGCCGGGAATGTAAACTATCCTGAAGTGGAATTCTTGCAGAAACAATGCCCAACGTTTTAACGTGTCATGATTTAATTTTGAAGACATAAGAAATTGTAATGCACGATGATCACAGCATATTTTTACGTGCTTACCAGAAAAAAACGGAATTTGTTAAATACCCAAGCGATAGCTAATGCTTCTATTTCAGTAACGGAATAATTTTTTTCAGATTTTGTTAGCACTCGTCTAGCAAAAGAAATGGTTTTCTGAACAGTAGTGTTATTTTCTATGGCTTCTTGAAATAAATGGGGACCAAGACCGACTTTAGAAGAATCCGTGCTAAGGCAGAAATTTTGTGACAGATCTGGATGAGCTAGTATTGGAGCGTTAAGTAGCGATTCTTTCAAAGAGTTGAATTCCAGCTGTGCTTGTTCGTCCCAGTTCCAAATAGTCTTTTTCCAGTGAGGTATCCTTGGCTAAGGGTCGCCATATGAAATGTCCCCTTAGAAAAATTATTGAAATGACTGTGCTGGTAAACCCCCTATGTTACTTTATTTTCAAACAGCTGAGCAGAACTGAACGCACTCAGACATTTCGCTCTCTACCTATTCTGATCAACACTAAACTGACACACACTATTTTTAGCGCAACACAATCTGACTTTCAATAGTACCTACAATAGAATGGCCCTGAGTAGCATTAAACTATACCTTTCACAAATCACTTACCTCACAAAAATCTTCATTACTCAAACTACTGCAATACAGCGAGCGCCACTACTGCCAGCTAAATAAAAGATTCGAACTACTGAAGGGAGTAACTACTAATAAGCATAGTTAGCAAATGAAAGATTTTGATAGAGAACAAACAATGTGTTTACCTTAATAGTGCTCAAAAGTCATAATAAATAGCAGTTCATGACATCCAGTCTTACAAATTTACTGTCCTTGATGGACACACGTCCGATCATCCGCTCTCAAAACTCTGTCATTTCTCTCCCCACATCCACCACTGCTGGCGGCTCACCTCCAACTGCACAATGTTACGCGCTGTTGACATCCAACTGCCCAACACTACAATGGCAAATTCCAACAATGCAAACCAGCTACAGAGTGCACACAGCACAATCAGTGATTTTCATATAGAGCGCTACATGGCGTTACTAACATAAAAACCTAAACAGCCTACTTACAAGGGCAATGTACTTGAGGACAATATTATGGAAATAGAAGAGGATGCAGATGAAGTTGAAATGGGAGATATGATACCGCATGAAGAGTTTGACAGAGCACTGAAAGACCTAAGTCGAAACAAGGCCTTCAGCTCTATGTACTCAAAAAGTGGTAGGCATGCCCTACTAACCTTTTTGAGCAGGACTGATGTTAACGCCGTTCGGTTATGCCTCTGAATTTCGATGTGGTGGTGATCACTTGTACAGGAACTCTATTCTTCCTTCCTTCATATTTGCAAATCTTTCAATCACTCTTTGATTGAAGTCCGCAATTCCTCGTAGAGAGCATTGCAAGTGCTGATAATCTTTCTTGGCCCATAGTATTCCGCAAGAAGGTTTTGATGCGTTTCAGCGAAGAAAAACAACGTTCTGCTTCTGATGTGGTCGTTGGAATTATAATTATCGGTTTCAGGAGCTTCACAGATCCGCTCAGTGTATCACAAAGATTATTGTCTGTTATGTAATCCAGAAAGCTCAAAGTTACACACATGCTTTTGAACTCCTCTCTTCTGTAAATAACAGAGAGTTCTGTTCGAAGTTTCTTTGCTTCCAAAAAAAGTGTAGCATTCAATAGCCGCTCTGAAATAAGTTTCTGGGAACTGGAAGAGTAACTAGCGAATTTCTCTGGTAGAAAGAGAGAGGCTGCAACTAGGTGTCCAGTGAACTTGAATCTTTCTTTTGCCTCATAACTTACGACGGCAGACACTTCTTATGCCTCCCACAGTAGAGTACACATCGCTGCGCCATCTTCAGTTCTCCCTCTTTTATGGTACTCGTGTAAACCTGTTGAATTTTCCGTCCCTCTTTCCCTAATGTTCGCAATTTCACGCTCAAAAGCTGTGAGCTGATTGTGTGCGTAACTTGGGTCAATATGCCTTTTTTGTAGCAGGTTATACAAAATATCCACATCGATCATCATTTTATGAAAAAATGAAAGCCAAAAAATGAACCTTTCATCCTCCAAAATTGTTACTAAACGCTGGCCGCGGTGATCTCGCGGTTAAGGCGCTCAGTCCGCAACCGCGCGACTGCTACGGTCGGAGGTTCGAATCCTGCCTTGGGCATGGATGTGTGTGATGTCCTTAGGTTAGTTAGGTTTAAGTAGTTCTAAGTTCTAGGGGACTGATGACCACAGAAGTTAAGTCCCATAGTGCTCAGAGCCATTTGAACCATTTGTTACTAAACCACAGGATTGCAGGATCCTGTTCGACTTACAGAGTTTTTCCCCCTGGCGCGAGAATCCCACTTTGTTCGATGATCACATAGTTCCATTTCCCTACAGAAGCGTTCGGACTATCTTCCCGCGGCTGGCAGGGTGGCCCAGGTGAGGTGTTTATACAAACAAGTCCCACATACGAGTATAGTGATTCCAAGCGTTGCCCCCACACCACGTACCCCCTCTGAGTCACCCAAGTCCGGGTTTGCAGCCACAGTGCAACCCGCTGTCGCTGTCAGCACATTCCATCATACTCCACTGTGTTCGGCGTTTGGGGCCTGGGCATTTCAAATACCCTCAGACTTCCAGAAGAATATAATAGAACCAATCCTAAAGAAAGCAGGTGTTGACAGATGTGAAAATTACCAAACAATAAGTTTCATAAGCCATGGCAGCAAAGTACTAACACAAATTCTTTACAGACGAATGGAAAAACAAGTGGAAGATGACCTCGGGGAAGATCAGTTTCGATTCCATAGAAATGTTAGTAGATTCGTTTTGTAGTTTCTGGCTCACTAGCTCAATTTTATAAAAAATTAAAAAATTGCTCATTAACACACACACTTTTTTATTTTCCTTAAAATTGATGGAATTACCCAGAACCTACAACAACAATCCACTATATTTACCAAGTAGAACCCTTAATAAATGCTTTATTAAGTAGAAACATTTAAATAAAGTACTAAAAAAACACTTATTTTACGTACATTTCCCATAGGTGTGCGTAATAAATTAAATATAATAAATTTATAATATTAAATAAATTAAATATATAAAATTATATATTTTCTGCTTTAGCAGCCATATGATTATTATGATCTGTTGTTTGTAAACTTTTTTTGAGATAATGCTTATTTATACTTCTACCACATTCACAAGGAGCTTTATTTTTCTGACATTCTTTCCAGCATTCTTCGCATACATAAAAATGTCCACCTGTTCGATATTTACCTTTTTAAAATTCCTCAATACTCGAACATTATCTACACAGTCTTAACTGTAGCCTGGTGTTGTCCATTTAAGAAAATAAAATTAATGAGAAAATTAATTTTTAAAAATATTACCTTGTGAACATAAGTAAATTATTCAAATGTATTCGTTAACAAAACTAAATTATTTTAAACATTTTACATTATGAAATTCATTCCTTTATATTTTAATTTCATTTTTTCTTTTTTAATTATTTTAATATCTTACAGTAATCTTAAAATCATTATTGAGTTCTAGACTGTTTGTAACATCATATAAAACATTTACCTGGTGGTAACTTATTTTTTAATCTCTGCTGAGACACTTACATTGTTGAGCTTCTTGTATAAAGTAGTTTTCATTTATCTAGAAAAATATTTATTAGTTTAAAAAATAAAAAAAATTATTATTTTTCAGTGATTCATTGCAAATAATTATTTTTTATTTTTAAAAGTATAATAAAAATTATTTATTATAAATGGAAAACCTAAACGAAGTGCAAGCTAAAGCAATGGGTACTTATGAACTAATTAAGCAAGCTGATGAAGACATGGATTGTCCTATTTGTTTAAGTAATGAAAGGAACAATCCGTTCGTCAAAACACACTGCAAGCATATTTTTCATGAAGAACGTACTGACTAATGGTTAAGCGAAAAAGAAAATTAACCATTTTGTAGAACCATTATTAAAAATAAAGAACTAGAAACAGTTAAAATAATTGATATTTATGCTTTGTTTGATGCTCAAGGTGAAGCAGCAATTTATGGTGAAGCAGCGTTATATGGTTATAATAATGATAAACTATATATTTAAATTATATATTCAAATTGATATTTCTGCTTTGTTTGATGCCCAAGGTGAAGCAGCAATTTATGGTGAAGCAGTGTTATCTGGTTATAATAATGATTAATTACATATTTAAATTGTAAAAATAATAAAATTATAAACCTTAATAAAAATTTACTTTTTCACAAATCTCCAAAATTATTTTCTATATAAATGGAGGAAGTTCAACAAGAGTCTTGTGTGAAATCTAAATTTTGTAAACATTGTGATACAGAAAAATTAATTGATAATTTTACTTTACAGAAATGCACAAAAGATGACTATAGAACTAATTGTAGAACATGTATATATAAATATCATATAAAACTTACAATAAAAGTCGAATTTACTGTCTATGTGGAAAAAGTGTCACTAAATATTATTTCAAAGAACATTTATGACGAAATTCAAATGAATAACGTTAAAAATATTATTAACAATGGATAATGAACAAACATCTATATCTATAATGAATAATGAAGAAGGTGTAACTGAAGAAATATCTACATGAACAAAAAAATGTAAAAATTGTCAAGAAAGATTTAACCTTTTAATATAAATCCTTCACATAACGATAAATATAATAATAAATGTAAGAAACGTATCTTAGAATATATTAAGAATAAGCAAGCTAAAGAAGAAGGAGCATATTGAACTTTATGATTAATTATCTATTAAATAATAATACTCTTTTATTCATTAAATAAGTTATTAAAACTGATTGGTTGTTAAACTTTGTTTGAAAACTAATTAATTGTTAAACTAAATAACAACCTAATTCTCTTTTTAATTAACTGTCTATAAAATAATAATCCTAATCGATCTATAAAATAATTATCACTTATTAAAAATTATTTTTACATATGTAATGAATTTTTTTGTAATAAATAGAAGAGCAAAACGGAAAGTTATTTTGCTGCTCAACTAGAACAATTCACTGCAACTAGACTTTGTGAATTTTGTAAAATAACTATTTTATGAGGATATTCAAATTTACATAAAGCTGATTTAATTACATTTAATATTAGTAATCGTTCTATTATTATTAGTAATCATCCAAATATTGTTGGAAACAATGCATCTGTAGTAAGTAAATCAATACATCTGAATGCAGTTCTGAGACTGCTACAGCTGTCACTGAATTAAGAGAAAATATTATAAATACTGATAAAAATAATGTCTGAAGTAAGTCAAAATTATATGAATTATATATCTAAAGTATGTAAAAATTATAAAAATATTGTTAATATTTATATACTTGAAAATCAAACAATTATTAAAAATAAATCTGAAATAAGTGAAAATTTTTGGAAAAAGTTACATATTATGATATTTATGTTTTTCTAACTCAAGAAGATAAGCCATTGAAAAGAATATTTCCATTTTCTACAAATATATTTGTTATACAATTAAAGATTACTTGGTTGTAAAAGCATTTGCATACATAATATAAACTATAATTTTGAAAATAGTATAGATGCACTTGATTTTAATCATTTCTTAAGTGCAGTAAAAACAATTTTTTTTAAATTGTTAAAGACTATTTGAAAGTACATTATGGTGTAGAGATAAATTTTTATTTATATTGTGAATATAAACTACAAAGAGGAGAAATAAGTGAAAAAGTTCAAGAATTTAGACAACGAACAGCAAACTATACCATTTTAACAGAATAAGACTTTTAAAAAAATTAAAAAAGGGTAATAGAAATATTTTAGAAAAACCATCTAATTTTCAAGCAAAAGGGTCAGGATGGTCATTAAAGATAATCGTTGGTCTACAACTAGAAAATAATAAATACGTTCCATTAAATGGATCATCTTTTATTGATTTACCTGAAGTAACAAAAAATAAAAAAAATTTTTATAAATGTAAAAAATAATGTCAAAGATGTTTTCTAGGATCTATAAATGAAGCTTTATTTCTTGTACATAAAAATGCAGAATGAATAACAAAATATAGTAATGTTGTTCTTGATCTTGATAAAAAAACTTGAAAATATTGAATTTCCTGTATTAGGTGCTACTATTCCAAAAATAGAAAATATAATTAATGTATCTATTAGTGTTTGGTCATTTGATGATGCAGATGAAACATATTAAGTGTATCCATTAAAATAACAAAATGTAAAGAGAAAAACCATGTAAATTTACTTTATTTCAAGAAAGATGGTAATTCACACTGTTGTTAAATAAAAAATTTCCTGGACTTGTATCAACTCATATCACCAATCATGGAACAATGAAATTTTTGTGCAATTTATGTTTACTACATTTTAATGGTAAAGAAAAATTAGATAATCATACACCAAATTGTTTAACTAAAAAACGATTAAAAGTTGAAATGCCAAATAAAGTAAAATTCGTAGATTTCAAAATTATCAATATACACAAAAAGTTCCATTTATTATTTATGCCGATTTTGAAAGTTTACCTTTAAAAATGGTCATTTGTGAACCAAATCCAGAAACACCATTTACAATGAAATATCAAGAACATGAACCAAGTGGATTTTGCTACTAAATAAAATACGTGTATGAAAATTATAAAGATCCTGTTGATTATAGAGGACCAAATTGCCATAAAAATTTATAGAATGTGTAAAACAAGATGCTGAAAAAATCGGAAGAATTTATTCTGAAATTGAAGAAATGAAACCACTTACACCAGAAGAATATAGAATATATAATAAATCAAAAGTTTTTACA
The DNA here is from genome assembly GCF_021461395.2 of Schistocerca americana. Classification (NCBI taxonomy): domain Eukaryota; kingdom Metazoa; phylum Arthropoda; class Insecta; order Orthoptera; family Acrididae; genus Schistocerca; species Schistocerca americana. The sequence continues at coordinate 434,588,196 of NC_060126.1, read as the reverse complement.
TTGTGTAAATATCATTATACTAAAAGTAATAAAATGGTTCGTCATCATGATCATCTAACTGGTAAATACCATACTGCATTGTGTAATAATTGTGATTTTCAACTACAACAACCTAATTTTGTACCTATTTATTTACATAAATTATCTGGTTATAATTCACATCTTTTTGTAAAAGATCTTGGTTAGGATAAAGAAGAAATAGAACTAATTTCTTGAAATGAAAGTAAATACCTTAGTTTTAGTAAATGTACAAAATAATTAAAAATGAGGTTAGTTGATAGATTTCGATTTGTGCCTTCTTCACTTGATAAACATTCATCAAATTAAAAGAAAAATTAATTAAATATATTTAGAAAGTAATTTTCTCTAGAATTATTAGTTTTAGTAATTAGAAAAGGTGTTTATCCATATGATTACATGAATTCTTGTAAAAAATTTGAAGAAACACAATTACCACCAAAAGAAGAATTTTTCAGTAGTATGAATGATTGTGACATAAGTGATGAAGATTACTAACATGCAAAATTAGTTTGGGAAAAATTCCATATGAAAAATCTTGGTGAATGCCATGATTTGCATCATAAAACTGATGTACTACAGTTAGCTGATTTTTTTGAAAATTTTAGAAAAACATATATTGAAGCATATGATCTAGATCGTTCTTGGTATCTTACAGCACCAGGTTTATCTAGGGATTCAACATTAAAAATGACTGAACAACAACTTGAATTGTTATATAATTATGATATGCTTCTAATGGTTGAAAAAGGAATAAGAGGGGGTATATTTCAGTGTTATAAAAGATGTGTAGAGCATATAATACATATTTAAAATATTATGATGTTGAACAAATATCTAATTATCTAGCATATTTAGATGTAAACGACTTATATGGATATACCATTAGTCAATATTTACCATATGATGGATTTCAATGGGGCAAATCATATAATTGTGATTGTACAAAAATAAGTGTAATGTCAAACAATAGTCAAGATGGATATATATTTGAATAGATGTTGAATATCCTAAAGAATTACATGATTTACATAAAGTTTTACCATTAGCTCCTGAACCAAAGTTTGTTGCAGGGGCAAATGACAGTACTATAGATAAAAAGTGTAATTATGTAGTGCATTATTGAAATCTTAAACAATATCACTCTATAGGAATGACACTAACAAAAATACATAAAGTTATAAAGTTTATACAATCTAATTGGTTAAAGAAATATATAGATCTAAACACACAGTTAAGAATTGAACTACATATGATTTTGAAAAAGATTTCTATAAATTAATGTATATGTCTGTATTTGGGAAAACAATGGAAAACATAAAAGTAGACAAGATAAAAAATTAGTTTCAAATAGTAAAATACCTGATAAACTTATAGTTGAACCAAACTTTAAATGTAGAACAATACGTAATGAAAATCTTGCTACTATTCATGTGAATAAAAATAAAATAACATTTGATAACTCTGTTTGTGTTGGAATAAGTATACTTGATTTATCTAGGGAGTTAATGTATTTTTTTTCACTTTAGAGTTATGAAACCTGATTATGGAGAAAATATCGAATTATGTTATCAGGATACAGATAGTTATACTTACAATATTAAAACCGAAGACATCTATGGTGATATAAAATCAATGACTGATTACACTGATACAAGTAATTATCCAACAGATAATGCATATGGTATTCCACAAGCAAAAAAAAAGTTGTTGGTAAAATGAAAGATTAATGTAATGGAAAAATAATGGAAGGATTTTGTGGTTTAAAAGCAAAGATGTATACTTATAAAGTGGCGACAAAACAGAGGAAAAATCTAAAGGAGTTAATAAATGTATTTTAAACACAGATAGGTTTAGAAGTTTACAAAGATTGTTTGCTTAATTATACAGAAAAATTAATTTAATTAAAAGTGAAAAACATGAAATCTATACAAGAAAACAAAAAAAGCACTAAGCCCTCATGATAATAAAAGATATGTATTGGAAAGTAAAATAGATATATTACCATATGGTCATTACAGGTTATTAAATTAATAAAATTATTTGTTTATGAAATTATTAAAATTTTTCTATATACTCTTCGTGAAATCTTCTCGGGTGATCAGCCGAGTAAAGGCGTCGTCTTCTCGCAACGTTTCGAGGGGTTTCGTACTCATCATTTTCAACCGAAGATGATATCATCAAACTTGAAGATGATGGGTACGAAACCCCTCGAAACGTTGCGAGAAGACGACGCCTTTACTCGGCTGATCACCCGAGAAGATTTCACGAATGGAATACGCCGAGAAAGTCTCAAATCACATTTTTCTATATAAATCGAAACTTTTTGGAGGTATTAAATAAAACACAAAAAATATCAAATGAAGAACAAAGATTATTAAATACAAACACTACAAAGATTGAATAAATTAAACATTGAAATAATTAAAGTAAAAGATGAAAGTATAAAAGTAAGAGATGAAATAATTAAGTGAAACATGTTCAAATTAAGAATTTCATTGAAATAGTCCATACTTATTTACCAACAAACTGATAGTTAAACTAAATAGTAATCTAATTCTTTATAAATTACTTTATCTTCATAAAATTACTTTATCTTTATTCGCCCAACTGTTGTGTGAACTATTGAAACCTAACCATTTAACATTAACTTCATCTTCTTTCTTAAGACTTTTTCAACTTAGTATACATATGGATATTTCGTTTTCTGTAGTTCTTGTTCATAAAAATTACCTTTTAAATCTTTTAATTTATATGTAATTGGTTTAGAATAAATAACATCTTCCATTTCAAATATTTCTGTTGGTCAATTAGTTGTATATCCTTTTTCAGTAAGACCTTTCAGTTTAATAGTCCTAACTGTATCAACATTTTTTAAGTTTAAGTTCTTCATTAGATACAATATTACCTATGTTTAAATTTTTTTCATTTACTTCTGATGTTTTCATTCTTTTTGTAGTATGTTTTGTGTTATTGCATTCATCAATTAGTTTTGTAACTAAATTCAACCATTAATAATTTCCATCTAAAGCTAATTTCTTCCAATTTTTTTTCAGTGATCTGTTAAATCGTTCAAAAACAGACGCTTTTAATTCTGAAAAAGTTATATTATTATGCTACATTTTTCATTAATTCTTTAAATTCTTTTTTATAAAACTCTTTACCATTATCTGCTTGTAAATTATTAGAATTTCTAACTATCAAAATTTGCTGAAAATTATCAACAATATTTTTACCATTTTTATCTTTAATAGGAACAGCAAATTCATAATTTGAAAAAACATCAATTATTGTTAATAAATACTTATAACCTTTGTTTATTTATGATATTCCCTCTAAATTTCCAGAATCCATTTCAACTAAATAAGCTTGCCATAAATCATCTATATTAAAAGAAACATCATTTCTTCTTTTAAAATTTTTTGTAATTGGTTTATGTAGCTTATTAGCTATATTTTGATGCATGTTATTTTCATAAATATTATTTAGACCATCATCATCTACAAATTTTTTAATGAATTTGGTTTTTGTAGATTAACAAATTGTCAAAAGACCTTCAACTCCTTGACTTCCATTTTTGTTGTTACTTTATGTGGATTGTGTGTATCAGTAAACTTTTTACACTTTAAACAATAAATGATATATTCATGTGAAGTATGATTTTTCATTCATATATATAAAAATGTGGATAGATTAAAAAAATTTAAATTTAAATTATTTCACCAAATACAATTATATTTACATATACAGGAACAGTTTTACAGAATATTTCAATATTACAGTTATAAAATTTGATATATGCACCATTATTGATTGATTCTTATTATTAATTTGATATAGCTTATCAGGTACACTTACTGTAATATGAAAATCATCAAAGTTTAAATTTCTATATTTTTATCGCAACAATAATCCTTTTAAGTATGAAATCATATTCAAAATTGTACATTTTAACTTCACCACCTGTTTTAAAAGTAAATTCAATTGTATGTTTAACGTACACTTTACCATTAAGATTAGTTAACTCATTTAAGTAAGGAGTTGAATCTGTTTTTGAAAAATAATCTGAAAAAACTTTTTCTACTTCTTTTTTTAAAGAAATTCTTGAAAGTGTTGTAGTTATCTTCCTGCATCTGAATAATTTTTTCATTAAACTGTGTAATGGTGACATAGTTATTCATTCGTGTTCAAATGGTTGTGTATTCAGGTTCTGTAACATATTCTTTTTTTAAGTATATTTTGTCAACTATATCTTTTAAATCAATTGGATCGTTTACATTAGCAAGTCTTCTACTTTTAAAACCGATATAACATTTAGTTATTTTAGAAATAGCTTTAAATTCTTTTGAAATTGTTTAATTGCATTAGTTTTCTTTAGATCTATTGATGATTTAAGTTGTTTAATAATATTTTCATTTTTTTCAATTTTTTCTGAATTCTTCATTTTGTTTAATTACATGCATCTTATTTCAAAAAATGTCCATTTATTAAATCTAAAATATCATTTAAATTATAATTCTCACATAGCAATTTTAAAACAGATAAACATAAATGACCACTTATTACTTCATCAAAATTCTGTATTCTATCTGCATTGGAGTATAGTTTATTTTTTCCGAAATGGTTAACTAATTGTTTTGGAATATTACCACCAAATAAATCAATAACAAATTTTTTATCATTATTTTTATAATAACAAGTCCAATGAGTACCAGGATTATCAAATGTGTCTAAATTTACTATAATACATTCTATTTTTAATGGTTTATTTACTAATTCATCAAACATATATAGACCATGAAAGTTTTTTAATTTTGTATATGTCAAAAGTTTTTCTATATTAAACTTACTTAATGCATTAGGATGTTTATCAATTACTTTTTGCATTTCATTTCCTCTCTTTATTCCATTACCAACAGCTTTCTTTTCCATTTCATTCCTGTCTTTTTGTGCTTCTAATCGTTTATCATTTCTCTTCTTCTTTATAACTTCATTAGCTACAGCTGCTGCTCCACCAGCTAATGAACCAATTGTTATTAAATATGGTATCACAGCTAATAATAATGGTAGAAATATACCTTCATGTTGTGTTAATCCTTTACCATCATTCTTTTTTGTTAAATATTCAATAATTTCTTACAACAGGAATAGCTAATGTAACAAGTAAATGTCCACCAGTTTTTTCTCTTTCTCTCGTTTTTGTGTAAAATGTTTAAAATAATTAACTTTTGTTAACTAATACATTTTATTTATTTACTTACATTCACAGTGCAAAATTTAAAAAAAAAATTATTTTTCTCATTAATTTTATTTTCTTTACATGGACAACACTAAGCCACAGTAAAGACAGTGTAGTCAGTGTATGATGAAATAAATCTCGGGTGAAGAGCCTGGTATGAGTGTGCATAGGACGCAATATTTCGACAATCGACCATGTTGCCATTATCAGGTGTGCTGATGTACTGATTTATTTTGTCATAAAATACGCCTTGAGAAATTGAAGAATCATAGTCAATGTATGATTAAAAAAAGTATTGAGGCATTTTATAAAGATAAATATCGAACAGGTGAACATTGTTACATATGTAAAGAATTCTGGAAAGAACGTCAGAAAATTAAAGTTACCTGTGAATATGGGAGAACTGCAAATAAGCATTGTCTCAAAAAACATTTACAAACAACAGATCATAATAATCTTATGGCTGCTAAAGCAGAAATTGAATATGTTTATGTATTTAATTTATTATACATTTATTATATTTAATTTATTACATTCCTGTTTGGGAAATGTATGCAAAATAAGTGATTTTTTTAGTACTTTATTGAAATTATTCTACTAAATAAAGCATTAATTAAAAGTTCTACTTAGTAAATAAAGTGGTTTGTTTTTGTAGGTTGTGGGTAATTAGATCAATTTTATGGAAAATAAAAATTGTTAGTGTTAATGAGAAATTCTTTTATTTTTTATAAAATTGAGCTAGTGAGCCAGTACCTACAAAATCAGTCTACTAATGTTGAAACACATGAGTCAATAACGACCCTATGACTTATCTTAGAAAATAGATTAACGAAAGGCAAACCTACATTTCTAGCATTTGTAGATTTAGGGAGAGCTTTTGACAATGTTGACTGGAATACTCTCTTTCAAATTCTGAAGGTGTCAGTGGTAAAATACAGGGAGCGAAAGGCTTTTTACAGTTTTTACAGAAACCAGATGGCAGTTATAAGAGTCGAGGTGCATGAAAGGGAAGCAGTGGATGGGAAAGGAGTGAGTCAGGGTTGTAGCCTATCCCCGATGTTATTCTATGTCTGTATTGAACAAGCAGTAAAGGAAAGAAAAGAAAAACTCGGAGTAGGAATTAAAATCCATGGAGAAGAAATAAAAACTGGAAGAGCAGCTGAATGGAATGGACAGTGTCTTGAAAGGAGTGGATATAAGATGAACATCAATAAAAGCAAAATGAGGATAATGGAATGTAGTCGAATTAAATTGGGTGATCCTGAGGGAATTAGATTAGGAAATGAGACACTTAAAGCAGTAAATGGGTTTTGCTATTTGAAGAGCTAAATAACTGATGATGGTCGAAGTAGAGAGGATATAAAATGTAGATTGGCAATAGGAAGGAAAGCGTTTCTGATGATGAGAAATTTGTAAACATCCAGTATAGATTTAAGTGTCTAGAAGCCTTTTTTAAAAGTATTTCTATCGAGTGTAGCCATGTATGGAAGTGAAACATGGACAGTAAATAGTTTAGATGAGAAGAAAATAGAAACTTTTGAGATGTGGTGCTACAGAAGAGTGCTGAAGATTAGATGGGTAGATCACGTAACTAATGAGGAGGTATTGAACAGAATTGAGGAGAAGTGAAATTTGTGGCACAACTTGACTAGAACATCAACAAATGCAAAGCGAGGATAATGGAATGTAGTCGAATTAAATTGGGTGATCCCGAGGGAATTAGATTAGGAAATGAGACACTTAAAGCAGGACACATTCTGAGGCATCAAGCGATCACCAGGTTAGTATTGGAGGGCAGCGTGGAGGGTAAAAATCGTAGAGGGAGACCAAGAGATGAATACACTGAACAGATTCAGAAGGATGTATGTTGCAGTAGGTTGCAGTAGGTACTGAGAGATGAAGAAGCTTGCACAGGATAGAGTAGCTTGGAGAGCTGCATCAAACCAGTCTCTGGACTGAAGACCACAACAACAATAACTACAGCTACCTGTATATGCACTCAATGCACCACAGTGTATGTCAGTAGTAGCCAATAAAGTATTCAAGAAGTGAAACTTTTTACGATAAGATATAAACACAGATTAGTTACAGAGAAATTTTAACATATGCAGAAATAAATGCATTACATTATAAATATAGCTGCAGTAACAACCGTTTTCCAACAATGTAATGAAGCTGTGTTTAAGAAAGACAAAAAGTTACAGTCGCCTGTGAGAATATTGATTGCCATCTGTGGGGATCTAAAAAAAACGCGTATATCGTATGTCAGCAAAGATGAAACTTGAGTGACTCAGAAGGTTCTTAAGGAGTATCGATTTGCACTATCTACCAGAAGACGCTTTCAAAGCTCCCTCAGCAGCTGACGTTAAAATGCAGTGAAATGCAGGCAGACATGTATAGGTGCGTGTCAGGTATAGCGGACTACTCTTATATTGTGGTGAAGGCAGAAATAAATCTTGACTGACGCTGATGGTTACTGTGGAGATGGCATAGAAGTATCGATATGCAGGTTTCACACTTGCGACAGTTACCAACTGTTAAGATTCTAAACTCTTCATGTGTGTTGTTTAAAACGACAGTTTTGTGGTGGAATTATTGTTTACTGAAGAGGTCACGTTCACAGATCACAGGAATGTAAATTTTAGAGAGATGCACTAATGGTAATGGAAAACTCAGATTGGTTTCTTCAGGTGTTCCACCAACGACAGTGGAGGATGGGTGAATGGTGTGCCATAATCGGACAGCACGTGATTGGATCTCATTACTTTGGTGCAACATTGATTGGGGAAAAGGACACACATTCTTCTGTAAATAGGTTACCCCTGTTATTAGAAAACGTGCCTCTGAAAACTCGTGAATCGATGTGTCTCCAAAAAAACCTGTCCATAATTTTTCGGTAGCATATTTCCAAACCAGGAAATGGGAAGGAGTTCTGTTCAGAGATAAGCAGCATCATTGCCTGTCCTGAAGCCACTGAACCTTCTTATTCTCGGGTCATGTGAAGCATGTTGTATACAAGGAGGTTCCACGGACTGTGGAAGATATGTGAGAGCTAATTACTATTGCATGCAAAGCGGTTAGTCCAGATACGTTGACATCAGTCCGTTCATCTACACTGAAGTGACAAGAAACTGGTACAGGCATACATATTAAAATTCAGAGATTTCCAAACAGGCAACATACGGCGCTGCGGTCGACAACACATACGTAAGACAACAAGTGTCTGGCGCAGTTGTTAGATCAGTTACTGCTGCTACAATGGCAGGTTCTCAAGATGCAAGTGAGTTTGTAAGTGGTGTTATCGTCGGCGCCCGAGCCAAGGGACTCAGCATCTCTGAGCTAGCAATGGAGTGGGGATTTTCCAAGGCGACCATTTCACAAGTGTACCGTGTATATAAGGAATCTGCTAAAACATCAAATCTCTGACATCGATGTGGCCGGGAACAGATCCTACAAGTTCGGGTCAAATGACGACTGAAGACAATCGTTCAACGCGACAGAAGTGCAACCCTTCCGCAAATTGTTGCAGATTTCAGTGCTAAGCCATCAACAAGTGTCAGCGTGTGAACCATTCAACGAAATTTCATCGATAGGGGCTGTCGGAGCCGAAGGCCCACTTCTGTACCCTTGATGACACACAACACAAAGCTTATCATCCCGTCAGGGCTCGTCAACACCAACACTGGGCTGTTGACGACTGGAAACTTGTTGCCAGGTCAGACGAGTATCGTTTCAAATTGTATCGAGTGGATAGACATGTAGAGGTATGGAGACAACCTCATGAATCCATGGACCCTGCATATCAGCATGGGATGGTCCAAACTGGTGGAGGCTCTGTAATGTCTTGGGGCATGTGCAGTTGGAGTAATATGGAATCCCCGATACGTTTAGATATGACCCTAACAGGTGACACATATGTAAGAATCCTGTCTGATCACCTGCATCCATTCATGTCCATTGTACATTCCCACGGACTTGGGAAATGGCAGCAGGGCAATGTAATACCCCACACTTCCAGAATTGCTACAGATTGGCTCCATGAACACTCTTCTGAGTTTAAATACTTCTGCTGTCCACCACACTTCCAAGACAAGAACATTATTGAGCATATCTGGGATGCCTTGCAGCGTGCTGTTCAGAAGAGAACCCCACCCATTCGTACTCTTGCGGATTGTTGGAGAGCCCTGCAGGATTCACGGTGTCATTTCCCTCCAACACTGCTTTATACATTAGTCAAGTCCCTGCAAAGTCGTGTTGCAATACTTCGGCCTGCTCGCAGGAACCCTACACGATATTAGGCATGTGTACCAGGTTCTTTGGCTCTTCAGTGTATCATACAGCTTGGACGAATGTGTAGTGACATGGATTCTGATTTGGAATATAGTCTTTAAAAACTCAACTACAGAAATGTGGTGACATTTAATATTGCGTTCACTGATTTTTGTTCACAATCTATGCTTTTATTTATTCCATTTGTTATTTGTGCACTTTTTGACTGATGCACAAATGACGCAACATATGTAAAACAAAAAGTAGAAATACTTCTAATTTCATTTTAAATAATTTTTTCACGAAATGAGAAATTTTCTAACTAACAACCATTCGACTGACATTAAAGATTTATGAGTGTCGTCCCACATCATAATAAAAAAGAAAACCCAGTTCCCTAGGCAGGAGAACCCAACGTTTTGGCCACAGTTACAGCAGTCCCAGAAGAAGCCAGTTGTAACCAAGGCCAAAACATCGGTTTCCCCAGCATAATTGTTTTTAGGTTATGATGCGGTATGGTACATAAAAAAATTATTTCAATTGACTCTGGCCTTGGAAGCCTAGAAATTACATTAACATCAACATTCCTTTGCAAACTGCAGATGCCCTCACGGATATCGGACAGTTTGTTGAACAATGTGAGAAGTAAAAATAGTAAACTTTTTCTTCTTAATGCTGGATGTATGTTTTTTTCAGTGAAATAATATTTTATTTGATTACAGGATGTATATATAGCCACTTCAGTTGCACAAAATTTTTGTGAAATTGACCATTGTTTCGACTGCACTAGGGTAATCTCCATCAGAATAAAAAATTAGATGGTGTCATTACATGTAATCCATGTAATTAAATAACGTATGGTTGCTGGATCTCATCCAATAATGATGTTTAAAATTTCAACATTTTGTTTGGTATGACACTTTCTAAGTGCTAACCCACTTGGTTGATGTTGCTCCTTAACCCGGCAGTGAAGTTCCCTTGTAAAGTGCCGTAAACTTCCGGATAGCGGACCATTCAACGACACCAAAGTAGCCGCATTTCATGTATTTTTACTCCATACCTTCTTATAAAACAGTTGTACAATGACGTGAAAAAAGTCGTAGGATATCACAAAATATGGTTCCCAATCTCCTTTTGCCTCACATACCGCACCAACTCGACGGGCATGACGGAACAAGTTGTTGGAGCTCCTCTGTAGAAATATTGAGCCATACTGCCTCTATAGTAATCCATAACTGCGAAAGTGTTGCCGGGTGCAGGTTTTTCTGCACGAACTGACTTCTCTGTTATGTGCCACAAAATTTAGAAGGGATTAATGTCGTGCGATCTGGGTTTCCAAATCATCCGCATTTGGGAACATGACGTCCATAATTGCTGCAATTCCCTCCAAGTAGCTGAACATACACATTTCCAGTCAATGATCGGATCAGTTGGACCAGTCTATTCCATGTAAACACAGTCCACACCATTATGGGACCACCACCAGCTTACACAGTGCCTTGTTGAAAAGTACGAGTAGAGGAAGAGGCACCTAAAGAACTGTTGTGAGATGCAATTGGCTGTGCAGAACACTACACTACAAACTCACAAAAGAAGAAACTGCACTCGCAGAAGATGAGGATACATGGGGTAACACATCACTGTTGCTCAAAGAAATCGAATATTGGATTGTGAAGCATACCCAGGTGCAGACATAGAAAAGCATAATTGAGTTGTAATAACCCACATATTGGAACTTAAGAGATGTGGAAAGAAGGAGAATATGTTGGAATGGAAAGGAGAGAATGAGAAAATGTGACATTTGTCTGAGAATCTTCTAAAGCACATAAACATCGAGAGTAGGAGTAGTTCAGTAGAAGAGGTACAAATATAATGAAGGGAGAGATAGCTACAGCAGGGCCGGCTATTCCAAGTAATCTTGTTAGGTGAATTTTTTCGCTTCTTCCACTGCTTTATCTTTACAAAGTTCGAAATTAAGGAAGTTGTTACACTCTTTTCTGCCACTTTTTTTTACCTCCGCCTGTTTTGCTAGCCCTGCGACATATGCTGTGTAAAGTTTGCTATCCATTCTTTTCAGCTGGTCTTCTAAGTCTTCTGTATCCTAATAACAAACTAAAGTCTACCACTTGCTTTACCACTGATTGAGCCTATGTGATCACTCCATTTCATACCAATAAAAATTGTTACACCCAGGTATTTGTATGAGCTGGCCAATTCTAATAGTGACTCATTGATATTATGGTCGTAGCACACTACGTTTTTTCGTTTTATGAAGTGCACAATTTTACATTTCCGAACAATTAAAGCAAGCTGCCAACCTTTTCTGCACCACATGGAAATCTCATCAAGATATGAATGAATATTTATACAACTTCTCTCAGATAAAACTTCATTATAGATAACTACATCATCTGCAAAAAGCCAGATATTTCTATTAATATACAACATGAACAGCAAGGCTCCCAAAACACTGTCTTGGGGTACACTCAAACTTACTTCTACATTTGACAATGACTCTCTATCTACGATAACATGCTGCGTCCTCCCTACCAAAAAGTCTTAATCAAGTCACAAATTTCACTTGATACCCCATACAACCGTATTTTCAACAGGGGCTAGGTATCGAGTTAAATACTTTTCAGAAATTAAGAATTACTGAATCTACAGGATTGTCTTGATCCAAGGCATTCAGTATGCCATGTGAGAAAAGTGCGAATATCGGGCCCTGGAGCTTTGTTCAATTTTAATGATTTCAACTGTTTCTGAACACCACTGACACTAATACTTATTCCATTCATCTTTCCGTTGGTATAAGGATTAAATTGGGGTAATTTTCCTGGGTAGTCCTTTGTAAAGGAATTGTTGGAAACAGAGTTAAGCATTTCAGCCTTTGCTTTGTTACCCTCAATTTCAGTTGCTGTCTCATTCGCTAGGGACTGGACATCAACTTTGTTGCCACTTTCGACGAGATGGGATCTGTAAAAGATCACCTGACAATATTCTGCTGTGGTGGTTATTGAAGCATCATGCATACATCAAGAAACATTAAACTATGACGGTTTGCTGTAGAATCACAGTAGTTTATTGTTAAATAATGTTAATTTTTTACCATTCTCTACTCAGTGTTATCTACGTAATCCTTGACTTTGTAGTATGAGTTATTTAAAACATTAAACTATGACAGTTTTCTGTAGAATCACAGTTGTTTATTATAAAATACTGTTAATTTTTTAACCACTCTCTACTCTGTTTTATCTAAATAATCCTTGATTTCGTAGTATGAAATATTTAAATGAATTCTTGAACTTATTTCTTAAATAATTGGGTTTTAGTAGTCTATTTAATCTCTTTGGCCAGTTTATTCTGCTGGTTTGTTCTTTTGTAGAATATACTGTTTGTATTTGTTTATTACTGGTTAATGTAAGTTTCAAATTTAAATTTATCCATGTTATATGGTTTCAGGTCCGTGACTGCATTATGAGATTACGTGGAATAATTTTATACTGCTGCAGTCACTTTGTACTAATATTTCACTAGCACAATGCATTTCGGCAGCATGCTGCCATTATCAGGTGCATTACGCAGTTATACATCAGATGATAGATTATATACATTAGTGTGTGTGCCAGTGGGGTTAAGAATGGAAAAATAAACCTGCTTGTGAGGATAAATCTGTTACTGCATGTACATTGTGTGAATAACATGATTAGGTAATATATATTAATATGTTTACTTACTTTTTTTGCAATTTCATTTTTTGGCGCACAGAGCGCAATAATAGGTAAATAAAACTTAGCATTTTCACAAACATCTGCTTTAACTTTCCAAAGAGATTTAAAATCTAAGATAAACTACTTACAATTTCAAAGAGAGTTTACAGCTTTCAAGAGAGTTATAAAATCTAAACTAAACTACTTACAATTTCAAAGACAGTAATATATACCTGTAGTGAAGATGAAAACTTTTATCTAGATGTATTGGCAATATGGATAATGTTACATGGATACTTGTTGAAAACTATTCTGCCAATGAAATATATGTTTAATGTTGGAGACGTTTCTGAAGAAGTTAACATTATTACTTTCAATCTTATCATTCAATAATACATCTCCATGTGCTGCACCATGAACGAAGATTTCCAGTTTTTCATATAAGTCCATTTGGTATCCCTTATCCTTTTCATGTAATATATGAAAATCATTCGCAATATCATGGAATGGGTGGCCTGTGTCTTTTATGTGAGTGGCTATTGCTGATCTATTGTAATTTTCCATGTGGTAAGCATTTATGTGTTCATTATATCTTGTTTGGAAGTCTATCCCAGTTTGGCCTATATAAAGGGACCTAAAGGTATTACATACTATTTTATAGATGCCTGATTGTGACCATTTATCAGTCTGTGTGTGTAGATTGTGTCTCAGTGAGTGTTGCAGTTTGTTGTGTGTTGTAAAGGCAATGTTAATGTTGTGTGGTCTGAGAATGTTTGCTATTTTGTAGGAGAGTTTGCCTGTGAAAGGTATGCAAGCTGTGGATTTCTTTTTCATTTCATGTATGGAAGGTGGTTTATCATTGTTTTTCCATTTTTGTGTTAGATTATCAATTAATACTTCATCATAGCCATTTGTTGATGCTATTTGTTTTATTCTGCTGACCTCATCAATACATGCATATTTATCTATTGGGATATTGTTGTCTCTGTTAACTAGTGCTCTGTATGCAGCAAGTTTGTGTGTTGTGGGGTGACAGGATGAGCTGTGTATGGTGGTATCTGCTGCTGTTGCCTACCTGTAAACTTTGAAGCTGTGAGTTGTTTTCTTTACTGATGTTTAGATCATGGAAACTGATGCTACCATTGCTCTCATATTCCACTGTGAATTTTATGTTGTCAAGTGTACCAGCTACACTTGAGCCCATTGCAAGGCCTCTATGTTGCATGTAGATTTTGTTATTAAATGTAAAGTAGTTGTAGTTTAGTACTAGGTCCATGAATTCAATAATTTTGGGCAATGATAGTTTTTGATGTTTTATAAAGTTTGACCTGATGATTTTGAGTGTTTCAGGGATGGGAATGTTAGTGCACAGGATTGTAACATCAAATGGTACAAGTTGTTTCTGTAGTTAAAGTTGGAGTAAACACAGGAACAACTATGTAACTATATGGCATTTTTCTCACATACTGATGACAGGACACTGAGGCGTGGCGTGCAGATGACACTTTGCTAATGTATTATGAAATAATGAATTATTTTCTCTCTTCAAGCAGAAATCCATGCTTAGCTTGTTATGGTCAGTGTTAGTTTATTACAAGATGAACAATTATAAATATCTCTTAGTTTTTCATTTACTTCTTTTGATAAGATTTCTTGTGTTTTATGTGTTAGTTCATTGTTTTTTGCCATAAGCAAAACGAAATTTTTCTGCACATCTAACATTTTGTGGAAAGCCAAAAATAAAATTGTAGCAACGATGATAGATCGTAACCCTGCATTAAATTATTATAATCAATCACTTTTATCACTCCTGCCTGGCATTTCAACATATTGTAGATTATTCGTCTGTCTTTGTACTTTAGCCCCAATCTTTTCGTTATTTTGAACATCTTATTCCATCTTAAACCGTTGAAGGTTTTTTTCTGTATCCTAAATTGCTTTGAAGATATTTAAATGTTTCTTGACTTAGCCTTCGTTCACTAAACTTAATGGTGATAATTACTTCTTGTGGTTCCTTTTCCCATCCTGAAACCAAATTGCTCTTGTTGATCTCAGTTGGTCTTTAGTTTTTGTTGCAATTATCCTATGTATTATTCTGATCAACAAAGAAGCATGCCTTGTCAGTCTAATCGTCCGATAGCTTTCACAAGTATCAGAGATGCGTTCTTTTGTAATGTGATGGTAATAATTTTCCAGAAATCTCCCCTTTCAAAGGTGTATGATAGCAGCTCAAATAACATGCCAATTCCTACAACTTGTTTGAGCTCAGATTATTAAGCACTCTATCAGACACCACTTGTTTCTTGCAAATTAGCTTCATATTTCGGAATAATTCCTCTCTCTATTCGTGTCTACCGCAGCTATCAGTCCAAGTTTTTTCAGCATGGTAGATGTTGTCGAAACATCAGTCTCAAATGCTAAACGACGCAACTGTTTTCTCGAACTTGTTTCTAAGACCTCTGACATCTCGTCCGTTCGAATGAAAACCAATACAGCAACTGTTGGAGTCCGAAGAACGCAACGGAGTGTATGCGACTATCAAAACAAAACATGTGTCTCCAATACTGGTTTTTGGGCAACTTCGGGTGAAACACTTGCGACTTAATGTGAAATACATTAGCAAACATTCTCCAATTGCTACCCACCAGGTCGTTTATGAACAAATATGTTCCAAAAGAAAGAGCTTATTTAATGAATTTTCCTTTCGTCAGGATAGAAACACAATTACAATGTTCCTAGGAAAAAAAAAATTGAAACTTCTGAATAACCCGCATAAAGAGTTCAGTTTGAAACCATAGTGGCGTTGCAGCTTGTTTGTAGCAAAACGACGGCGCCATAGGAACGATCGTTTTGTTTGCTACAATCAACAAAATTGGAGTCCATTGTTAAAGAGAAACGTGCGTTTCACCTACATTTCCACGAAGAGCCACAGCCTCACAAACAGATTTATGACTGGCATCGAAAATACGTAGGAGACGGTGGCATTTGCAAACGGAGAAATACCGGACGACCACGCACATCAGATGGAAATAACGAATGCATCCATAAAACTTACAAAAGGTACCCCACCAGATCCACAACATGAGTAAGCAATGAACTCAAAGTCTCTCAACCAACGGCATGGCCAATTCTAAAACATTGTCTGCATCAGAAGTTGTACGAACTGCAAATATTGCAAGCACTGCATCCCGATGACAGGTTCGAATTTTGCAGTGCTATCTAAGAGGACATGGAAGGGAGCAATTTTTATGAACGATGAATTTTTTTTGTGAATCTACTTTTCCTTTGGGCATTATTCGTCATGAAAGAGATTCACCTATGTCTTCTGTGGCATTTATGTGAATGAAGTTGAAAGGGTACAGTACCGCCCGCCATTGAAAATAGGTACAACATTCTTCATTATTCTTGTCAGAACAACATATTTTTTGTAAAAATAACTCACTTACAATTAATACAGCGAAGCCGGATACCAGTGTAGGAAAGAATGACAATATATTTATTTAATTAATCACATGTGCACTCCCACAAAACAAATCCCTACATCCAGTTTGGTGAGATCAGTGAAATGAATGAATGTATGGTCGTCTGCTAACTGCAGATAGTGAATGTGAATATATGATCGTCTTTGAGACGATCTTTTGGTCACCTTTGGTGGAACCAAAGAGATGAAATTTACTGGAGCTTTGAGCGCCTGAAATGTGGCTGACCAATGGGTAGCATGGTCTTCCCCCACCTCGACGAAGGTGCGAGATGACCTGAAGAACGGCCATGTTTCAGCACTCTGCCGTTGGATCTAGTGTTGGTAAGACCTGTCTTAGGTGTGCTCCATACAGACAAAAGAGTGGAGACATGGTATGCATGTGAAACACTTAGAGTAGTTTGGAATAATAATTTCTCTATTTCAGGAACTTTTGTGGGGAGAATTAAATGTCAGGCAGGTAATATTAAGGGTATCGTAGTTCGGAAGGGACCAACGGTCACAATGAAACCACATGTAGCAATAAGTTGAAATACTTCCGAGTGCTTAAGTTAAGTTGAATTACTAGCGTGTGTACTATAAGTTGGAAATATTTAAGAAATGGCGTGTGCAGGACTTGCAATTAGAGACGAGTACTTCCACGTGGTGAGCACTGTGTGAGTCTCAATCTGTGTATGAGACAAAGGATAAAGAGAAGTACTCGTCCATGGTATCAGTTGAGGACTCGCGTGTGTGATGAATATGTTCTTAATATTACTTTGCGTGCTATGTTTCCGTGTGACGCTTGATTCAAACTATAATATTCTGAGAAAGAAGCAAGGTGACTCAGGCGTCTATCCAGCAACGCCACTTGGTTTGCATTGCACAGGAAGACGTGCGTATATCCTCCAGAGTTCATAGTTGGAAAGAAAAATTACGAAGTGGGGCAGTGTCATGTGAAACTGGGATAAATACTAATTGAAGTGCGAAAGCTGAAAGTGATATGATTATAACGTTGTGACTATTCTTTGTATTGTATGTTGCCAGTGTGATGTATTTCATGAAATTTAAGTATGTGTGGTTGGCATGGGAGAGTAACAAGATAGTTTCAGAGGCAGTGGGTTATGCATGTTCCTTTTTGTACCGCTCGGTCTGGAGGAAATTTTCGTAATGCTGGGTGTGAGAGTCGAAGTGTGAGATATAGAAAAAGATCCACCATCCTATCCAGAAAGTGCACTGTAGCGTTAAATAATTACGAGACCATAAGATGGCGAATCACCAATGTAAAGCCATGCCCACTGGGCGGAATTTCTCATGTGTTATTGTTGTAGGATTACAGAATTTGTGTGTTTAGGTTATGGAATTTATCGGAATAAATAAGATAGTGAAAAGAAAAAGATTGGTGGCCTTTTCCTTCGAATAGTATGTTGTCACGATACCCAGGATTTATAATGTGTGGGCCTTTCATATTCAGTGCGATGGCCACTTGTTGATCAAAGCCGTTAAATAAGAAAGAAAATGTGGTATTGCCAGATCGTAGTGAACAGTCAGAGTTGTGTAAATTACTAATAGTAAGATGTGCGTTTCCGTACCCATTGCGTAATATTCAAACAGGCGAATAACTTAATTGTGAGTTCATGTTACTCGATAAATAAGAATGAGTCCACTCGCTTGGCAGACCACTCATCTTGCAGGCCTGACTGCTTGATGCCACAGTATGAGCAAGGCATGTGGGTGCCTCTCAAAGTTTATGAACGATATTTTTTAGTGAGAACAGTCACAAGAATGTCGTCTGTAGACATGCTTGAAAAGTGGCTATATCCTCAACTCCAAAGTGGTTCAAGTAACTTCGTCTTCTCGCAACATAGTGCCCTGCCTCATTTCTCCAACCATGTCCAACGTTACCTGAAATAGCACTATTGCAGTACGTAGATTGAAAGATGAGGAGCAGAAAGTCAGTTTCGACGTCTATGGCCTCGGAGATCTCCAGACCTTCCCCTTACGAATTTTATCTGTGAGGGTTGTAATGAGCTCACCTATAAATGTTCCTCAATTGTTCTTCATAATGACATTGCTACGTGATGTTGCAGCAAGTATTGCCAAGTTCAAGGATAGGATTCAATTGATTTAAATGATAATTGGTTTGGTACTTACAGCTTCAGTGTCTGGGTTTCTTTTCCTGCTACGCAATATTCTATAAAAGGAAGTCTTGTGCATTGTATAATAACTTTGAAGAATTAATAATTTCAGTTTACCGCAGCTGTTT
Source organism: Schistocerca americana (assembly GCF_021461395.2). Classification (NCBI taxonomy): domain Eukaryota; kingdom Metazoa; phylum Arthropoda; class Insecta; order Orthoptera; family Acrididae; genus Schistocerca; species Schistocerca americana. Next base: position 434,569,237 of record NC_060126.1, on the reverse strand, counting down.
ATTTTTATTTTCTCATTCGAGCGCACACATTTTCACAAATACTGCATAAACGTCTTCAAAATAACACAAAGGAAATGTATCGTATTCATAAAATCCAAAGAATTTCATCGAAAATCTGTCTGATCATGAGCTGAGACCAGCATGAACCGAACTCTAAAAAAGCTAATCCCACTCTGATGAACTCTGACACAGTCCTGATGCGCCAAAAAATTGTGTATACCGGGTGACCAAAAAGTCAGTATAAATTTGAAAACTGAATAAATCACGGAATAATGTAGATAGAGAGGTACAAATTGACACACATGCTTGAAATGACATGGGGTTTTATTAGAACCAAAAAATGCAAAAGTTCAAAAAATGACTGACAGATGGCGCTTCATCTGATCAGAATAGCAATAATTAGCATAACAAAGTAAGACAAAGCAAAGATGATGTTCTTTACAGGAAATGCTCAATATGTCCACCATCATTCCTCAACAACAGCTGTCATCGAGGAATAATGTGAACAGCACTGTAAAGCATGTCCAGAGTTATGGTGAGGCATTGGCGCAAGAGATCTTTCATGCATCTAGCAATATGGGGTGGAGCGCCATCCTGCATCCTGCATCTAATAAAACCCCATGTCATTCCAAGCATGCGGGTCAATTTTTACCTCTCTATCCACATTAGTCCGTGGTTTATTAAGTTTACAAATTTGATCACCCGCTATATTACAGACCCAAGTCCCAGAATCTTGCAGAACCGGAAATAAATCAATTTCACATTCAGGTAGCTTTCATTATTGAAAATATTCATCACTTTTGATTTGTGTATTGTTTCCTGAAAATAATTATTTACATGAAAATTTGAAGATCTAATGGTTAATAACAAAGGTTGCAAATTTTGAAAATACTGAAAATTTAGGCTTGCTTTAGGAAACTTAATTAGCTTTCGTAATTAAGAATTAGATAATTTACATAATAAAGTCAATTCAAGTCGGGCTAATATTTATATGATATCTAACGGTTCATTACGTTAGCAGAAGTTCCGGGGATGCTACATTCATTATAGCTTCCATAAAAGACACTGTTTTTGTGCCACTTATGGCTGGTACACCTAACTGCTGAAGCTGTGAATTCGATAGCTAGTTAGGAACTGATTCATGTGTTGCACGAAACTAGCTACTTTTTGATGAACTGTAGTATCGTGTTGAAGCTGCATGGGAAGCTGTACCTATACACGCCATCCAAGCTGTGTTTGACTCAATGCCCAGGCGTATCAAGGCCGTTATCATGGCCAAAGGTGGTTGTTCTGGGTACTGATTTCTCAGGATCTTTGCTCCCGAACTGCGTGAAAATGTAATCAAATGTCAGTTCTAGTATTATTTGTCCAATGAATACCCGTTTATCGTATGCATTTCTTCTTGGTGTAGCAATTTTAATGGCCAGTAGTGTATTAAGATGTACCGGGATTCAAAAGTCGAGGCGCTGAGAACATCCAGTGGCAGTAACGGTGCTCTCTGTGCCCTCTGAATTGGGTGACCAGATATGGACGTCTAAGCTGGTAGCTTACATACACCATGGCCAGTTCATTCGTGTGTTTGCGATACAGAACAATAAAACACCTAAGAACTACGGAACTGCGCAAAAATGGTGCAACCCTGAACGAAGTAACGTGTATTGGTAGCAGCTGATAAGGCTATTAATACTGTCAAACACTTGGTGGAGACTATTCGATCCGGAATGAAAAATAAAACTAAGTATGTGGTTCTTCTGGATAGGATCGCTTCTCACCGATGGTTACTGCAGAGCACAGAATTTGCTCACATTTACCGCACAACGGTTTGTCCATTCGCAACCCACGTTAAGGATCTGATACGTCGTCCAGTGGAGAGAAGAGCACCTGGGCTATCTGTCGGACGCCTACGATCTCGCCGCGATCAAATGACGGCTGGCGTAGGTTAGATTAGATTAGGCAAGTACACGGTACAAGATAAATGTTGCAGATGGTCACCGTCATTATACTGAGTTTCATACTTCAAAGCTGGTCACACGATCTTAACAGTCTCTCTCCGTTGTTCCTGGTCTTCGGCACGTCGGAGCAGCTGGCCCCACAGTGGCTTTCTCTTCTCCTTTAGGTAGTCCAGCCATCATCTCGATGGTCTTCCTTGCAAACACTTCCCTTGAATTTTGCCTTGGATGATCATCTTTTTCAAGTTATCCTCCTGTCAGAGACCTATGTGAGTGAAGAACTGGAGATTCTACAGGAAAAAAATACTGGACAATCTCTTCCTTACCCTATGTTCTTGAAAGACTGATTTTCTGGTTCGTTTGTTCATCCGTGATATTCTCTGCGTCGTCTTCTATGTCTACATCTCAAAAGCATCAATTCTTATACGGTCCCCTTCAGTTGTTGTCTAAGTTTCAGTCACATAAAGTTCCTGAAGGATTAATTTGTTGTTTCGTTCATCCTTCCATGAAATCCTCAGTAGCCCCCTGCATCTCCATATCTGGAAACAGTCACTTATTTTGTGGTCCCGTACACTTACTGTCGAAATTCCAGGGCCATAAAGGAAAACTGGAAAGGGTATGATGTACAGTTTTGCTCAAAACTATTTTGTAGAGTTAATAAATTTGGAAAACAAGTTGCTTAGGACAAAATTTAAGTGGAAAAACATAATCAACAACTGTGTATAAAGTGTACTCCATATCATACAATTACAATCTTTACATAAATAATAAAACACAAATGAACAAATTACATAGGTTTAAAATAATTTTATTGAAACTTGTTGTTGTTGTGGTCTTCAGTCCTGAGACTGGTTTGGTGCAGCTCCGCATGCTACTCTATCCTGTGCAAGCTTCTTCATCTCCAAGTAAGTACTGCAACCTACATCCTTCTCAATCCACTTAGTATATTCATCTCTTGGTCTCTCTCTACGATTTTAACCCTACAAACTGTTCTCCAGTACTAAACTGGTGATCCCCTGATGCCTAAGAACATATCCTACAACAGATCCCTTCTTTTTGTCAAGTTGTTCCACAAATTCCTCTAAGTCTATTCAGTACCTCCTCCATAGTTACATGGTCTACCCATCTAAACGTCAGCATTCTTCTGTAGCACCACATTCCGAAAGCTGTCATTCTCTTTTAGGCTAAACTGTTTATCGTCCATGTTTCACTTCCATACGTGGCTACACTCCATACAAATATTTTCAGAACAGACTTCCTGACACTTAAACCGATACTCGATGTTAACAAATTTCTCTTCTTCAGAAACGCTTTCCTTGCCATTGCCAGTCTACATTTTATATCCTCTCTACTTCGACCATCGTCAGTTATTTTGCTCCCCAAATAGCAAAACTCATCTGGTACTGTCCATTCCGTTCAATTGTTCTTCCAGGTCCTCTGCTGTCTCTGAGAAAATTACAATGTCATCGGAAAGCCTCAAAATTTTTATTTCTTCTTCATGGATTTTAATTCCTACTCCAAATTTTTCTTTTGTTTCCTTTACTGTTTGCTCAATATACAGATTGAATAACATCAGGGATAGGCTACAACTCTGTGTCACTCTTCCGAACCACTGCTTCCCTTTCATGCCACTCGACTCTTATAACTGCCATCTGGTTCCTGTACAAATTGTAAATAGCCTTTCGCTCCTTGTGTTTGACCCCCGTCACCTTCAGAATTTGAAAGTGAGTATTCCAGTTGATATTGTCAAAAGCTTTCTCTGAGTCTGCATATGTTAGAAAAGAAGGTCTGCCATTCCTTAATCTATCTTCTAAGATAAGTCGTAGGGTCAGTATTGTCTCCAACGTTTATATGGAATCAAAACTGATCTTTACCGAGGTCGGCTGCCACCAGTTTTTCCATTCGTCTCTAAAGAATTCGTGTTAGTATTTCGCAGCTGTGACTTATTAAAATGATAGTTCGGTAATTTTCACACCTGTCAACACCTACTTTCTTTGGGATTGGAATTATTATGTTCTTCTTGAAGTCTGAGGATATTTCGCTTGTCTCATACGTCTTGATTACCAGATGGTAGAGTTTTGTCAGGGCTGGCTCTCCCAGGGCTATCAGCAGTTCTAATGGAATGACGTCTACTCCCGGGGCCTTGTTTCGACTTAGGTCTTTCAGTGCTGTGTCAAATTCTCCATGCAGTATCATATCTCCCATATCATCTTCATCTACGTACTATTCCATTTTCATAATAATGCCCTCAAGTACATCGCCCTTGTATAGACCCTCTACATACTCATTCCACCTCTCCGCTTTCTCTTATTTGCTTAGAACTGGTTTTCCAATTGAACTCATGATATTCATACAAGTCGATCTCTTTACTGAAAAGGTCTCTCTAATGTTCCTGTAAGCAGTATCTATCCTACCCCTAGTGACATATGCCTCTACATGCTTAGATTTGTCCTCTATCCATTCCTGCTTAGCCATTTTGCACTTCTTGTCGATGTCATTTTGAGACGTTTGTATTCCTTTTTGTCATCTTCATTTACTGCATTTTTTTTATTTTCTCTTTTTATCAGTTAAATTCAATATTTCTTCTGTTACCCAAGGCTTTCTACTACCCTCGTCTTCTTTCCTACTTGACTCTCTGCTATCTACACTTTTTCGTCTTTCAAATTACCCATTCTTCTTCTATTGTATTTCTTTCCCGCATTCTTGTCAGTCTCTCTGCAACTGTCTACAACCTCTGGTTCTTTCAGTTTATCCAGGTCCCATCTCCTTAAATTCCCACCTTTTTACACTTTCTTCAGTTTTAATCTACGGTTCATATACAATAGATTGTGGTCAGAGTCCACATCTGCCCCTGGAAATGTCTTAAAATTTAAAATCTGGTTAGTAAATGTCTGTCTTACTATTATATGATCTATCTACATCTACATCTACATTTATACTCCGCAAGCCACCCAACGGTCTGTGGCGGAGGGCACTTTACGTACTACTGTAATTACCTCCCTTTCCTGTTCCAGTCGCGTATGGTTCGCGGGAAGAACGACTGTCTGAAAGCCTCCGTGCGCGCCCTGATCTCTCTAATTTTACATCTATCTGAAACCTTCCAGGGTCTCCAGGCCTCTTCCACATATACAACTTCATGATTCTTAAACCAAGTGTTACCTATGATTAAGCTATGCTCTGTGCAAAATTCTACCAGGCGGCTTCCGCTTTCATTCTTTACCCCTATTCCATATTCACCTACTACCTTTCCTTCTCTTCCTTTTCCTACTATCGAATTCAGGTACCCCATGACAATTAAATTTTCGCCTCCCATAGATATCTTAATAATTTCTTTTATCGGCTCGTATATTTGTTCAATCTCTTCGTCATCTGCGAAGCTAGTTGGCATATAAACTTGTACTACTGTGGTAGACGTGTGCTTCGTGTCTATCTTGGGTACAATAATGCATTCACTATGCTGTTCGTAGTAGCTTACCAGCGCTCCTATTCTTTATTCATTATTAAACCTACTCCTACATTAACACCATTTGATTTTGTATTTATAACCCTGTATTCACCTGCCCAGAAGTCTTGTTCCTCTGGCCACCGAAATTCACTAAGTCCCACTATATCTAACTTTAACCTATCCATTTCTGTTTTTAAATTCTATGACCTACCTACCCGATTGAGGGTCTGACACTCCACGCTCCGATCCGTAGAATGTCAGTTTTGTTTGTCCTGATAACGACGCTCTCCTGAGTAGCCCCCCCCCCCCCCCCCCCGAGATCCGAAAGGGGGATCTTCATTTAACCATACAGTAAAGCTGCATGCCTTCAGGAAAAATTATGGCTGTAGTTTCACCTTGCTTTCAGTCGTTGGCAGTACCAGCACAGAACAGCAAGGCCGTTTTGGTTAATGTTGCAGATCAGTCAATCACCCAGATTGTTGCCCCTACAACTACTGTAATGGCTTTGGCCCCTGTTCAGGAACCACACGTAATGATGTAATGAAGTCTTGACCAATTGAAACTTAAGAGAAGAAAGACGATAATGAAGTCTTGACCCATATTTTTTTGGCTTAATACTTGGTTCCATAGTCCTTTGCGTGTTTTAGTGCAGCAGACCTAGATGACGTAGAATTCACGAGTTTGGCCAATCGTAGGTGTGGAATCATCTTCCATTCCTTACAGAATTCCTTGTTGAAAGCGTACTTGTTGGTGCAGTTCTGTTGGCGAACACGTCTGTCCAGCTCGACCCAAAGATATTCTATGGGGGCTTAAGTCTGGAGTTTAGCTCCACCATTCGAATACCTTTATTTTGTGCTGCTTCAGAACTGTCTTCACATAGCCAAAAGTGTGCTTTGGATCGTTATCATGCTGGAATTCCCAATTACGTGAGGTATTATATGGTCTATTAATATTTCACCATACTTCAGACTATCCATTACCCCATGAATTCTGAAGACAGGATCTACACCCCTTCCTGAGAAACAGCACCACTTCAAGGTACTTCCTCCACCGCGCTTCATAGTGGGTACTTCGTACTTTCTGTCATGCCTCTTGTTTTTCGGCCGTCGAACGTACTGTAATCCACTCTGAAGAGAAGAGACTGAAGTTGCTTTCATAACTCCATAGACTTTTTGCCTAGTCGTCAGTGGTCAGTTACACGTACTTCTTAGCAAACTGTTGTCTTCGTATTTTTCGCACTTATGATAGGTTTCCGAGAAGCTCACCTACCATTGAGATCTAGAGCTACTACCCGACGTTTAACTGTCGAAACGTGGACGTTCATCCGGTGTTTTACCTGTAGATCATCGCGTATCGCCTGAGCTGATTTTTTGGTATAAGCCATCGATTGCCTTCAGATGGTCCTATCTTCTTATTGGGTTGTTTTTCGGGGCCGATCACTTCGTGCGTTGTTTTCTATCGTCCTTCTTTTTTCCCGAAACCAGGCGCAGGCACTCACGCATAAAGAAATACTGAGTTTGGCCTTGTCTCAGTGTTGTTAGCACAATTTGTTCAAAATCCACTGAGTATTCTTTAGATATTACTATAAATAAATAAAATTATTAAAATTATATTTTCTTTATGTAGTTAGGTTTGTACAGTATTCCCATTCTACAAAATGAACCTCTTGGAAACATTGTTTACGGCTAAAATCCATGCTTACCTGTACTCCGTAATTAATACATGTAGCCGCGGCGAGGTGAAGCACTCTTGTGCCGAACAACCGTTTTGTTACGGTTTCGCATATCGGTAAACACGCCTACCAACCTAGTAGGTCAACTACATAATAGTTTTGTGTGATAAAGCATGCGAAAAATCAATTGGAATAAAGCAGAAGCCTAATAAATCAGAAGCCTCTCTGTCCACAAACATTGTAATTATGCTTCTGACCTTTGCAGTTTGTGTGAAATAAAACATTTAAATGTTCTCCTTCTTCATGAATATCTGTACGTATGGAGAACAGGAGCGCTAGAATAAAATTTCCTGATGCATCCATGAAGGCCTCTTCGATGTGGAGAGGAAGCACGCTTTCCCGGTTGTAAAGGGACATCCTCCTCTAGTATTACTTTCACTCAACAGTAGCAGTTGATAGCAGAAATATTTTTCCAATTTTAGACAGGTCAGTATTATGACAGCTGTTGTGAAAAAATTCATATGTTATATTTCAAGCTGAAATTTATGAAAAGGATTTACTTTGTCGTCGTTGTTACAATCGATGTGTACTAGCTCTGAATCTACAGTTAAACCTGTTATTTTTTAGAAACGTTTGAAATTACAAATTATTTGGCACAGTTAATATTTCCATTATTAATTACGCGATCTAGTACTGTTTATTATGTTAATTTCTGGATTCATTAACAAAATAATAATCTAAACTAATATAAACCGATTTGTCAAGAAAAACTATAAACCCTTAGGGATACTATTATTACCGCAGAATGAGGTAGTAGTAAGCATGCCTCTGATGTGATCGTACGTATTTTCCTATTTTCGACGAAAAGTGTAATTTCTGATCTGTTACTGTAAAAATTCAAAGGCAGTTTGATATAGTAAAATGTGAGACAGTAAATTATCGTGAAGACAAAAATGCTGCAAAGACAAATTGCTAAAATGGCTCTAAGCACAATGGGACTTAACAGTTGAGGTCATCAGTCCCCTAGACTTAGAACTAATTAAACCTAACTAAGGTAAGGACATCACACACATCCATGCCCGAGGCTGGATTCGAACCTGCGACCGTAGCAGCAGCGCGATTCCAGGTGAAGCGCCTAGAGCCGCTCGGCCATAACGACCGGTTTCTGTAAAGACAGCCTTCAAAGTTATTTAGATCAACTGAACCAAGAGAACTTAAAATCTGAGAATTTCAGCTTCAAGAATCAGACCCTTAGACATGGAGAAATAGAGCTAACTACGCGAGAAAAGATGTGTAAGAAGTTTGTTTTAAATGTTACTCCTCTCGAATGTTCTGAAAAGACTTCAACATCGTGGACGGTACCAACAACGAGAAAGGGAGGGGTGGATTACACGGTGCATCTCTGACGACCTCATCGGTTTGGTGGGCGGAGGGTTGTTCGAAGCCAGACTGGTGACGTTCTAGAGAGGAGAGGTTTGTGATATGTGTTACAAACCGGACAAGATAGGAAGGACCAGGCCCCTTTGCTTTTTTCTTTTATCACTCGTTTATTACATCAGAGAAATACACATTTTAAGACAAAATTTAACTACATGAAATATTACTCCCAGTAAAGGTTAACATAAGCAGTGACAAAACCTAATTGTCTTAAGGGTTTCTGCTGGCAACAGATTTTAAGGAGGCAATGTAAGGTTTATATCAGTTTAGCTCAAACACGTAGCTAGTGATCGAATCACGACACAGACTCTTTAACAATTTCGGCAACAAATAAATAGCGTGAATTTGTACTCACAGTAACCAACTAATCAACAGCCCTGCCAGTGAATAAGTAGTAGGCCATTTGGAACGAATTAGCAACACCCAGCAACTAGGGGAGTTAATACCAACAGTCTTTAAAAGTCTTGCTCCCCACTGAATAAACAAATTTACAGTAATTAAATGAATAACAAATCAAACACACTACGCTCCACTCAAACTCTTCAGTGGAAGCCAAGTCAAGATGAAGATTCCATTAACTGACTAGCGCTGAAGTCACAGTAAAGCTCATCTCTGTGTTCCCAGACACACATGGGGCAGACTTATACAAGACAAAAAAAATGGCTCTGAGCACTATGGGACTCAACTTCTGAGGTCATTAGTCCCCTAGAACTTAGAACTAGTTAAACCTAACTAACCTATGGACATCACACACATCCATTCCCGAGGCGGGATTCGAACCTGCGACCGTAGCGGTCTCGCAGTTCCAGACTAGAACCGTACGGCTACTTCGGCCGGCTATGCAAGACAAGATTTTGAAGTGAGCACATCAGTAAAACCGGTAGTGGAGCTAACTCGTGCCACTGAAAATTAAGGTACTAGACCAGGGCACAAGGTGGTATACAGTGAGGTTGCCTTAGTGCTATACTGCGCTCCAAAATATTAATTCAAATGGCCAATTCAAAATTAAGTACACATAAACCAGCATTAGTTAACAAGGAGTGACACTAGGTCGCTCGAAGGGATGACAACTCTTAACTGAAACGACGAATGCCGGAGGCGGCAGTAACATGAAACACCTTCTCCGAGTTTTAACAAGGAGTCACTTCCCGCTATACAAGTAAACATTTAACCAAGCACAAAGGAGGAGCCCCAAAGAGAAAATTCAAATAAGACCCCCAAAATATTATAAAGGACAGGGAACTCCGACTATTTAAATTTAAAAGTTTAGCTCTACCCAAAGGCAGTGTAAACGCTAAGGCCACACTTAAGAGACCGCCAAAACTGGTTACAAAAAGTATTATACATTTGCTCCTTTTCTTTAAAAGAAACACTAGGCTGCTTAACTTCTGCTGGACGTCTGGTATGGCTCATGTAGGATACACCAGGCAGCAACCCAAGCTAGGCGGTCGCAAGGCACGGCGAGCAAAATCAGGAGAGCAGACAGGCAGGCAGCCAACACATATCCTCCATCCTTAACCGGCAGCCGGCGTACAACCAACTCCACATATACCTGGTTGCTTCCCACCTCATATCTCGCGGTGTCTCAGCAGGTAGCTCGACCAAACGTCAACTGCCACTCGCCCCGCGAATGCGGAAAACAAGGCAAGCAAAGAGGTGTGCGGACATTTGCCACGGCGGACATTTGCCACTATTTTACCTGCTCCGAAGGGTTGGGTCCACCTACCCCTCCTCCTCCTCCTCTTCCACCGCCCGACCCGTAGTAAAGGTACTTGCTGAGCCTTCCCGGTGGTTACTTAACATAGGACCAGAATCTCTATGGATTTTCCACCACATTTCTAGAGAGAGTTTCGTTGTGGAAACTATTAAATGCATCTCGCATTGAAATCCGCACCAAATTTCGAGCCTCCGTAAAACTTCGCCACTCCTGGAGATTTTGCGCTCATCTAAATTATATGTGCCTTTTTTGGTGCTCCTGCAGCAGCTTTCTGTCGTGTTTTGTGTACCGTCAGGAATCAGTTCCGTCTGTTATTAATTTGTTTGGTATAAATCTCTCGAGTGCTGTTGATACTATTTCTTTGAACTGAAGCCACATGTGGTCTTCACTTTCGAAGGATTGGAGACTGCCTCTTAGAAAGACGTCAACCGAATTTTTACTTGCTTTTATAAAAAGATATATTTCGCGTTTAGTTTTGGTGAATTGCTTTGTTACGAAATTGAGCCTCACTACGACTGCGTGTTCACTAATCCCTGAATCGGTCGTGATGCTCAGGATTATTGTGGCTAAGAGCTCAAGTGTGTTTTCGTAACCATTTACAATTTGAATGGCCTCGTCAACTAATTGTTAAAAATAATTAAAAAAACATTTAGAACAATTACGGAAGTTGTTTTCTATCTACAATAGGGTCTGAAAATATATTTTTGTCAGCATACGGAAGGTAGATTGAAGTCACTGCCAACTATAATTGTATGAGTAGGGTACCAATTCCAGTTTTCTTTGAAATGTTCAGCCACTGTTTCATCTGATACCGCGGGTCGGTGAAAGGAGCCAGTTATTAATATATTCCGGTTGTCGAATATAACCTCTGCCAAACTAAATCACAGGAACTATCTGCTTCAAAGTCGCTTGTGAGCTGGAACACACGTTACATTATTTTTCCTTAAGTTGTGCTTCTTGTTTCTGTTTTAGTGGAGATCTTTACAATTACGGTTTTTCCCTCCAAAACCTCGGATGCGTGCTCTGTGACCCTGTTAATACCAGAGCTAAACAATGTAGAACAACAACGTACGTTACAAGCATAGCATTTTGTATTACTTCATTTCCTTATTTCTAACATTTTAAAATTTTACGTCAGCTTTAGATGGCATGTCAATCATAGATGTTCTTATCTCTGTTTATGAGCGTACTTTCAGTCATATTTTGAACATTGTCCCGCTACACTTTATTAACTAATGTCTCGCCGCAAGGGATATCGGATTTTAGAGAGTAAATTAATATGGAGTATGTCGTTCAAATGGTTCAAATGGCTCTGAGCACTATGGGACTCAACTGCTGTGGTCATAAGTCCCCTAGAACTTAGAACTACTTAAACCTAACTAACCTAAGGACAGCACACAACACCCAGCCATCACGAGGTAGAGAAAATCCCTGACCGCGAGTATGTCGTTCTTCTTTTCAAACATTCACATACCCATTTCTTCTTTCCTTATTGTCTTTTGGGCAGGCAGTTGTAGTAATTAAAGTAGGCACAAATGCAGTGATCAAAAAGAAATGATTAGCGTACATTCGCATTCTCTTTACATCGTTTCTTTCTTGTTGCTCCCATATCGATGGACTGTTTCTATCGCAATCAGTAAGCGTGAAAGGAAGGTACCGTACAGACAGACGGATCCATATTTATACTTGGCAGAACTAATTACATTCTGACATAATCGTCGGTATTGGATCCGTTTCCCAGAAGTTATAAATAGTTCGATTTCGGAAAAGAAGCTCTGTATTTGGCCAAGATCTCGAAGAAGAAGGTCCCTTACGTACTTTTTGTATCGAGTAAGATGTGGAGACGGCGGTTTGAAAGCGGACAGAAGAAGTATGAGGAAGGGCGTCCCTTACCTGAGGGATCGCTACTCAAGCTACCTGGCGAAGGGGCAAGAGCGGCAGATATCCGGCGTGGCAAATGTCCTGCGTGGCAAATGTCCGGCATTCAGTCAAAGATAAGAAACATCGAAGGATCGATAATGGACATCCAAGGGACTGGCGCGCCAGTAACGAGGGCCACGACTCAGTTTGCTCCCCTTCGCGGAGCACCCAGTACCCGCACGCCCCCGCTCCCGCACAGCCCCCGCCCACGCTTCGCCTGCTGACTCGGTTCCGGCCGCGGGATCCCCGCGCTCTGCCCTGCGCGACGCCCAGCGTCGCGGCGCTCCACGTCGCGGCGCGCCCCGGCGCACTCGGCCGTCCGCCGCTTCCTCGCTCGCTTCCTGTTCCCGCGGCCAATTTTAGCCGCCGTTGCCTGCGCCTCTCCAGGTCGTGCGCTTCCTTTTTCCCCTCGTGTCCCCGCCTCGACCTTTCCGCTCTCATTTGTCTCCATTCCCGTTTTAAAGCGAGACCTCGGCCCGAGCGCCGCGCCGCCCCTTGACTTAAGCTCGTGGAGTGTTGTCTCGTCTAGCCGAATATCTGGTTCCGGAGTGATCGTCAGCTCAAGCATACAGACAGTGTTGTCGGTCGGGACGTTTAAAGGCGCGAGCCACGGGTCTGCGGTCACGACGGTTCCACTAGAGCAGTGGTTGCAAGCCTGGGCGTAATTACCCCCTGAGGGGAAAAATGAGATTTTCTGACGGATGAAAAACCAAAAGGGTGTGACTGTGTTTCAGACTTAAAACTAAATTCACATCTAAAACATCACAAATGTGCAAGACTTTAACACTGATTATATACACTACTGAGCATTGAAATTGCTACACCACGAAGATGACGTGCTACAGACGCGAAATTTAACCGACACGAAGGAGATGCTGTGATATGCAAATGATTAGCTTTTGCAGAGCATTCACACAAGGCTGGTGCCGGTGGCAACACCTACAACGAGCTGACATGAGGGAAGTTTCCAACCGATTTCTCATACACAAGCAGCAGTTGACCGGCGTTGCCTGGTGAAACGTTGTTGTGATGCCTCGTGTAAGGAGGAGAAATGCGTACCACCACGTTTCGGACTTTGATAAAGGTCGGATTGTAGCCTATTGCGATTGCAGTTTATCGTATCGCGACATTGCTGCTCGCGTTGGTCGAGATCCAATGACTGTTAGCAGAATATGGAATCGGTGGGTTCAGGAGGGTAATACGGAACGCCGTGCTGGATCCCAACGGCCTCGTATCACTAGCAGTCGAGATGAAAGGCATCTTATACGCATGGCTGTAACGGATCGTGCAGACACTTCTCGATCCCTGAGTCAACAGATGGGGACGTTTGCAAGACAACAACCATCTGCACGAACAGTTCGACGACGTTTGCAACAGCATGGACTATTAGCTCGGAGACCATGGCTGCGGTTACCCTTGACGCTGCATCACAGACAGGAGCCCCTGCGATGGTGTACTCAACGACGAACCTGGGTGCATGAATGGCAAAACGTCATTTTTTCGGATGAATCCAGGTTCTGTTTACAGCATGATGATGGTCGCATCCGTGTTTGGCGACATCGCGGTGAACGGACTGGCTCGTCACAATACGCCAGTCACTACTCTTGATGAACTGTGGTATCGTGTTGAAGCTGCATGGGCAGCTGTACCTGTACACGCAATCCAAGCTCTGTTTGACTCAGTGCCCTGGCGTATCAAGGTCTTTATTACGGCCAGAGGTGGTTGTTCTGGGTACTGATTTCTCAGGATGAATGCACCCAAATTGCGTGAAAATGTAATCACATGTCAGTTCTAGTATATCTGTCCACCGAATACCCGTTTATCATCTGCATTTCTTCTTGGTGTAGTAATTTTTATGGCCAGTAGTGTAAGTTATCAGTAATTATTTTTTCCACAGTTACTAGCATTAACGCATGGCACTATGCGGTGGCGGTCACAGGTACCACATATAGACCATGTACTTTGTACTATGAACTGTACGTCTATGAAAGTGAAAATAAGACATACACTGCACGCCAAAGAAACTCGTATAGAGATGCGCATTCAAATAGAGATATATGCAAACACGCAGAATACGACGCTGCGGTTGGCAACGCCTGTATAAAACAACAAGTCTCTGGCGCAGTTGTTACATCGGTTACTGCTGCTACAATGGCAAGTTATCAAGATACATAAGTGAACTTAAACGTGATGTCATAGTCGGTGCATGAGCGATGGGACACAGCATCTTCGAGGTAGCAATGAAGTGGTGATTTAATTACCGAAGCCAGACTGTTCACACTGTGTCGTTGGTTTTTATGGTTGGCTGTTGGGGGTATTCCCCTGACCAACAGCGAGTGTTCGAGTTGGCGTAAGTTTGGCCACCAACCGGTGGAGTCTAACTGTATTTTGGTTATTTGAAGTCCAAGTGCACCAGCGGAATTTTCTGCCTTGTGCCCTGGCCACTGACATAAAATTCAGGCAGTGTCCTTTCCTCTCCGTGTTGTCACTGTCCCACACGTGTGTGTAGTTTTGACAGCTCATGCATACCTGGTTGTGGGCGGCTACGCCTTTTCCATTTTGGCTTTGGAGTTCCTTGTGTACAGGTCAGGTTGGTTCAAATGGCTCTGAGCACTATGGGACTCAACTGCTGTGGTCATCAGTCCCCTAGAACTTAGAACTACTTAAACCTAACTAACCTAAGGACAGCACACAACACCCAGCCATCACGAGGCAGAGAAAATGCCTGACCCCGCCGGGAATCGAACCCGGGAACCCGGGCGTGGGAAGCGAGAACGCTACCGCACGACCACGAGATGCGGGCCAGGTCAGGTGGAAAGCAAGTCGTCGGTGGGTCTGTTGACTGTCTCTTGGTTTGGCTGCTGGCGGATAGGATACGGTTGGCCTGACTACCTGTCTCCCCTAAGCGAACGTTAATATTTCAAGTGCAAAACGTCTGAGCGCCGCTGGCTGTACTGCTTTTTTTATTGGTGTTTGATTGTGTATTTTAATGGCTTATAGCGATGGTTTGAATTTGTATGCTTTTATTTCGGTTTTAAATAATGGTCCTTCAGCTGCTTTGAATTTAAAAGTTCCTTACTTGTCAAGTCTTGCATTGTATGGGTCTTCGGCCTCATTTAAAATATTTTTTGAATAAAGATTTGGGCCTTCCGCCTTTTGAAAATTTATTGTAGTTGGGGTTTTTAATAATGGGCCTTCAGCCACGTTAAAATTTAAATTCCTCACTTGTTAAATCTTAGATTGTTTGGGCCTTCAGCCTCTGTGAAATATTGTTTAAAGATAAAGCTTTGGGCTTTCTGCCAACTAAAAATTATTTCAGTTGTTTAAAGTAATCGGCCTTCAGCCGTTTTTAAATTAAAGTTCTTGTCTTTCAAGTATCAGACTGTGTGGCGTCTTCAGCCTAATTGAAGATAAGGCCTTGTGCCTTGTGGTTTTTTTTTTATTTTAAATTAATTTTACCTGCAGTCTTAAATCATCGGCTTTCAGCCGTCTTTAAATTAAACTTGTTTGCTTTTCAAGTGTTACGCTCAAATGGTTCAAATGGCTCTGAGCACTATGGGACTTAACTGCTGAGGTCATCAGTCCCCCAGAACTTAGAACTACTTAAACCTAATTATCTTAACGACATCACACACATCCATGCCCGAGGCAGGATTCGAACCTGCGACAGTAGTGGTCGCGCGGCTCCAGACTGTAGCGCCTAGAACCGCTCGGCCACTCCGGCCGGCTTCAAGTGTTAGATTTGTTGGCCCTTCAGCCAAGTAATAGAACTTACTTACGTGAGGCCTTCTAAATAATCTGTTTTGAGTCAGAATTTATATTAATGACTTTCAGCCGTTTTTAAATTTAAGTGGTTGTGCCCTTAAGGAATAAAATAGTGTGGCCTATTCAGCCGATAACTAAGTTCAAAAAATTTTTGCTGTATTGTTTGAACAACTAAATAAAGTTATATGTTTTTGAGTGTAACTGACAGCCCCCTTTTGGCCCCTTTCCACAATTCCAACTACCTGTTCTGTCCTGAGGACTTAAGCAGGGCGTTTCAGTCCCGTATGACATCATCATCGGCTTTCGGGTCACGGATGGAAGCATTTCCAAGTCTGGAAACAGTTCGCGTGCCGGAGTGGTTTGCGAGGCGAAATGGTGCCATCAAAAACCGGCGCAGAGACAAATGTGGTGCACCATGGCCCAAAGGTGACAGGGGCGAACGGCGGCTGCGGAGGTGTGTGTGCGGGCGAACAGACAGGCAACTGTTGAGCAACTGACTGCCCAGATGAACCAACGGGCTGCCAACAGTATCTCCTCAACGAAAGTTCAGCGAACGTTGCTGTGTATGGGTGTCCGCCTGGTTCATGCACCGATGCTGACTGCCGTTCATCGGGGACCAAGGCTGGAATTTTCACGCTTATACCGCAACACGGCGTCGACTGAATGGCGGTGGTTAGCCTTCTCAGATGAATCACGTATTATGCATCATGAGACAGATGTCCATTGGCGTGTACGGCGGGAAACGCCTGAAAGCAAACACCCTGCAACAAAAGTCGGAAGGGTTACGGTCTGGGGCATATTTTCGTGGCATTCCCCGTGTGATCTCGTCATTTTGGAAGGCACAACGAATCAATACAAGCATACGTCTATCCTTGTGGACCATGTCCACCTAATACACAGTTTGTTTTCCCTCGGCACAATGGCATCTACCAGCAGGTCAATGCAATGTGTCAAGCATCTCGCATTGTACGTATGCAGTTCGAAGAGCTACAGGATGAGTTTACCGTACTCCTTTGGCCACTAAACTCCACGGATTTAAACCCAATCCAGAATCTGTGGGACCACCTCGATCGAACTGTTCGCGCCACGGATCCGCAACCGAGAAACATGGCGCAGGTGGCCACGATATTCAAGTCGGCATGGCTCCACATCCCTGTCGGAACCTTCCAGGACCTGATTGACACTCTTCCTGCACTTCTTGCAGCGGTCCGCTCAGCAAAGGCTGTTGTTGACAGGTAATAATGTTCTTGTCACTGGACAGGGCAACACAGACATGCGTGGTCCGTCTAGTATATTTACTGCCGCCTCTCGCTGTTATATGGAACGAGTTAGTTTCAACATTATAATAAAACTCCTCAGTGGTAATTATCGCCGCATGATGGCCATTTGAAGCATTTATTTAATAATGAAAATAGCACAAAATAGTGAAATAAAAGCAGAAAGCTCCAAACCACAGACAACAACACAACAGAACAAAACACAAACACGCAGTCCCATAACAACTACACAGGATAATCAGAAAAAGATGAAAGAAAACACAGGATGGTACACAATGACATACAAACACAAACTCACCCATAAAATCACCAACATTTTCAAAAGACACGGCATAAACATAGCATACACAACAGACAATTCTATACAAAAATACACCCCAAAACTGACAAAAATCGGAGACATATACCAGAAAGCAGGTATATGTCAGCTACAATGTTACACTTATGAAGGCACATACATAGGGCAAAGAGGGAGAACATTTGACATCAGATACAAAGAACACATGAGAGTCTGGAAATATGGGACAAACCACTCCACATTTGCAGAACACCTAAGAGAAAATGACCACAAACCAACCACTAGAGAAGATGACATGAAAATAATGAGAATCAACAATTAAAAACACCTCCTAACCATGCAAGAAAATTACTGCATACAGAAAACCAAAGCAGAGGGGAAAATCCTGTTGAATGGCCAAGTACACATGCCAAGCAATTCATTATTTACACTAATAGATAAAATAATAGAATAACGTTCGCAAAAAGTATTAATATAATAATACTGTCCAATATAATAATAACAGAACTCAACATCTTTACACTCACTCATCCACGAACCCCTCCACAGAGTGTTGAAACTAAAAGTCAAATCTGCTGTCACCAAAGTTTTCAACCACTCGCAAAAAAAAAAAAAATAAATAAATAAATAAATAAATAAATAAAATAAAAAAACCTAGTAGCCTCTATCCCCCTCTCTCTCACACTCATACACACACACACACACACACACACACACACACACACACACACACACACACACACACACACACACACACACGGTATAAATATCATAAATAGAAGTCAGTCTCGAACATATACTCCGTTAAGTTGGCAACGAATAGGTAAACATACCAAAGAAGATGAAACACGTAATGGAGTCGCAATATTTACGTTGTGAAAAACAGTGTACGACGAAATAGTTATATCGAGTGACAAAAGAAAAATAGTCCACCACAAAAAAGAGTGAGAAACATGGTGAACAGTGTGGGGAAGGCGAGAACACAAAGATGTGATTATATGGCAGTGATAAAAGTGGTAGTGTGACCTCCAGACCAGATGTGAGGAAACAGAGATCAGCAAATCGTGAGAAGTTCCTTTTTTACAAAAAAAAATCGCGAACTGAACTGTTTGATAATCTAAAACTAACAAAACTATCATTATAGATCCCACTGATGATGCCTTAGAACAGGAGAAGGCGAAACGCGTCTGGGATAAACAAAGTAATTAGCAGCAGGAAAAGGCAGTTTTATTTACAAAACAAGGATTTATTTAGGATGTTTATAATTATTAGTATTAGCACTAGCTAACCTAGCAATATTTCAAAATTGATGTATATGTACGGGGATGAGATGTACGTCCTAATCTCATTCTCCCCCATCGCTCTGTCGATCACCTCCTGCCCCTCCTCCTTCCTCACACTTCTACCTCTTTCTCCCCATCCTCTCTTTCTCTATCCATTTACTCCCCCCCCCCCCCTCTATGTCCATTGTCTCATTCCCCCTCTCTGATCATCTCCTCTTCCCCTCTCTCTCATCTGGTGCCCTGTTTATTGTCATTGCAAACAAAATACTGACTGGGATTTGAAGATATTTAAAATGAACGAGTAAATCGGATGCGATCATTGCTGTACAGGTATAGGAGAGATGGTTCAAATGGCTCTGAGCACTATGGGACTTAACATCTATGGTCATCAGTCCCCTAGAACTTAGAACTACTTAAACCTAACTAACCTAAGGACAGCACACAACACCCAGCCATCACGAGGCAGAGAAAATCCCTGACCCCGCCGGGAATCGAACCCGGGAACCCGGGCGTGGGAAGCGAGAACGCTACCGCACGACCACGAGATGCGGGCTAGGAGAGATGTATTCTGCTACTGGATCCGTAATGATAGTAGCTTCAATGATAGTATCTCACCTAGTTTTAATCTACGAATGGGTAGAGTTACAAAGTTTCGGACAATTAAAATTCCGCAGTAGTTTTCTTATCACAGGCAGATAAGCCATAAACTTATTGCGAGGAAGAAAACAAAACTGCATATTGCTCTTTATACAATTTTGTTTGATCTTATATACAAGGGAAAAAATACTTACGGGATAAACAACCTGTCTAACGATTTAAATGCCCTGCTGTCGCAGTTAAAACGAAACTGAACATTTTCAGAGCACAGCCAGCATTTTCTTTCTCACAGTCGGTTTTAACATGTAGCCTATGTCTGATTGAATGATTTTTAAAGAATTGTTTAAAAATTTGAAGTCAGTCGGTGAGCCGACCGGAGTGGCCGAGTGGTTAAAGGCGCTACAGTCTGGAACCGCACGACCGCTACGGTCGCAGGTTCGAATCCTGCCTCGGGCATGGATGTGTGTGATGTCCTTAGGTTAGTTAGGTTTAAGTAGTTCTAAGTTCTAGGGGACTTATGACCACAGCAGTTGAGTCCCATAGTGCTCAGAGCCATTAGAACCATTCAGTCGGTCAAGAGCTTTTCCATATTTTCGCTAACAACGTTTCCACTTCATACAGGGCGGTCAGAAACCGTCAGGAAAACTTGTAAAGGTGTTGCAGGGTAGGCTGTGCTGAGATATAGTCGTTAATAAAAATTTGATACGTCGCGCCGTTTTCGAGTTAATTAGCGTTGTAGTTAGTCAGGCAGGCTACTGTCCTCTCAAATTCAAGCGCCCCACCAGAGACGCTGTCGTCAAACGTATTCTTCGTTTGGATTCCTAAAACTCAATAAGACAGCCATGGGCGTGGGACGGTAGTAAGGATCGAACCCAAGCCAAAGGCTGAGCAGTCTCGTGCGCTATCATCTATCCTGTGACAACAACTGATGCTAATTGCATATGGCGGGCCGCTTCAGTTTGCGCACGCAAAGTCTCGATTTGCTAACTTCAGTCCTATTTAATTCGGAAACCGTACAGCGTATCGAACCTTTTTCTTAACAGTTGTCTGTCGGCACAAACTGCCCTGCAACACCGTTACAAGCTTTTCAGACGGTTTTTGCCCACTTTCATATTACACTGCTGGCCACCGTAAATGCAACACCTTGAAGGAAGCATCCGAATCAAGTGAAATTTACACCATGGGTTTGCAGCGATGAGATATGCAACAGATTAGAATATCAGCGCGGACGCACATCACGCGCGCCTGTGGCGCCACGTCATAGCGCCATTTAAGGCTTGGCGATTTCGACGAGTGTACGTTCGGCACGTGTTTTTACCTTGTGGTTGTTTTACAAGACGATCAGTTATGCCTCGTAGACAACAGCCAACATCGTTTGATCAAGTATCCGAGTTCGACAGAGGAAGGATAGTGGCTTACCGAGATTGTGGATTATCATACAGAGAGATCGCTAGTCGTGTTGGACGGAACGAAACAACTGTAATGCGGATATGTGACCGTTGGGTGCAGGAGGGTACGACGGACCGACGTGGTCGATCGCATTCACCTCGGTGCACCACTGCACGTGCTGATAGGCAAATTGTGCGCATGGCAGTGACGAATCGCTCAGTGACATCCCGAACCATAGCACAGCACATTGCGTCTGTAACGCATCATCCAGTGTCTGCGCGTACCATTCGACGCCGTTTACAGCAGAGTGGTCTGTCCGCAAGACGTCCATTGCTTCGTCTACCATTGACGCAGAACCACAGACGTCTCCGTCGCCAATGGTGTGATGACAGGCGGATGTGGACGGCAGAATGGAATGACGTTTTCTTTACTGACGAGGCACGCTTCTGTCTGCAGCACCACGATGGTCGGATTCGAGTGTGGAGACACCGTGGAGAGAGGATGCTGGACAGCTGCATTATGCACCGCCACACTGGTCTTGCACCGGGTATTATGGTATGGTGCGGTATTGGATATTACTCTCGCACGCCTCTAGTACGCATTGCCGGTACTTTAAATAGCCGGCGCTACATATCCGAGGTGCTGGAGCCAGTTGTTCTTCCTTACCTTCAGGGCTCGGCCACAGCCATATTTCAACAGGATAATGCGCGACCACACGTGGCACGCATTGTCCAAAGGTTCTTCGTCAATAACCAGATTGAAGTGCTTCCCTGGCCGGCTCGCTCTCCGGATCTTTCGCCGATAGAAAACATGTGGTGCATGGTTGCTCAACGAGTGACCCAGATTACATCCCCAGCTGCCACACCAGATGATCTTCGGCAACGTGTGGAAGCTGCTTGGGCTGCTGTACCCCAGGAACACATCCAACGTCTCTTTGACTCAATGCCGAGACGTGTGGCAGCGGTGATCTCCAACAATGGCGGCTACTCTGGCTACTGATTCTGGCAGGAACCACATGTCACAGACGTCTGTAAACGTAATCATTTGATACTTGGTCAACATGTTATCTACAAAATAAATTTTGTTGTGCTACCTCTTGTCTTTCTCGGTGTTGCATTTACGGTGGCCAGCAGTGTACATACAGGGTGTTTCAAAAATACTTTTACAACGTCTAGGACACATTTCTTACACCAAAACAAGGAAAAAAGTCTACTAAACATGGGTTCTAAAATGCATACCTTGAAAACTATCAACATTTGTTCAAGAGAAGAGATCTGTTCCACATTAGCAAAGCTTGATAAGTCGTCGCAGCCCTTCAGATACGAATTTTACAGACCGTGTTTATTGGTCATTATTTCCTTGTTTTGGTCCACATTACCTCCTCCCCAAATATGGAAAGGTAAGGGCTTTCAGTAGAAGAGATGTGTTTCGCACTATCAAAGATGATGGTTCTGAGCACTATGGGACTTAACAGCTGAGGTCATCAGTCCCCTAGAACTTAGAACTACTTAAACCTAACTAACCTAAGGACATCACACACATCCACGCCCGAGGCAGGATTCGGATCTGCGGCCGTAGCAGTCGCGCGGTTCTGGACTGAAGCTCCTAGAACCGCTCGGCCACCGCGGCCGGCTATCGAAGATGAGCAAGTGCTCGCAGCTCTTAAGGTATGCAGTTTAGGGCCCATATTCACTAGACGCTTTTCATTGTTTTGGTATTAGGAAACAGTCCTAGAAATTAGTGAAAGTATTTTTGAAACATACTGTATATACAGAGTGTTAGAGGTATACTTGCAGATATTTTTATTGATGAGGGGGGACAGTGTACTGAACAACATTATATCAGTGTTTACTTCATTCGTGGACTAATAATTGCAGCTGTTTCGAGTAGCATGTTTTTAGGTTGGTTAGTAGTTACAAGTACACAGGGCACAAGGAAGTCATTAATGCTTAGTTTCCCATGGGCAGCAGGTCAGGTAAGGGATAGTCTATACTGACTGATGTAGTCCACTTCACGGTGCGGTTAGTACCATGCAGATAATATCAGGTAATAAATTATGCGTCGTTTTTGCGGAAAGACCCTTAGATGCAGAGGAAGAACAACTAACACACTGAAGTGGGTACATATTAAGGTGCAAATCATCGCAATATCTGTATCTTTAGCCCTAACACCCTGTATTATTATACTTTTTATACAGGCTTTCGCTCCACAGTTGAAATATACTTCTACGTTACTCATGTTGGCAGCTGTTCTCGATTCGAATTCTGGAATATTTAATTCCCGTTATTTCCTGAAGAAATTTCGAAAAACTGTGTTTGGTAACTCCGTTTCAGTGGCACTGTCATTGATAATGTTATAGTTCGTACCGCGCAGTGAATATATTGATTGTGTCTTGCCACTGGTGCACTTTACGTATTACCAGAATCTCTTTAGATTTTCTACCAGATTTCGAGAAAGAGTTTCGTTTCGGAAGCTATTAAAAGTATCTCACACTGAAGACCGTGCTAAATTTCGAGCATCTGTAAAATGTTGCCAATCTTGGAGATTTTGTTTTCTTTTAAATTTGGCATGCTTATTTTTCACTGCTTCTACAACATTGTTCTGGCCTGTTTTGTGCGTACTGCGAGATGAGTACCATCACTGATTAATTTATTTCGTATAAATCTCTCAGTTGCCGCCGATTCTATTTCTATGAATCGAAGCCACATTTGGTCTACAATTACGTTGTTAGTTCGGAAGGAGTGAAGGCTGCCTCTTAGGAATCCGTCAACCGAATTTTTAAGTGCGTTTATTAACAGATATATTTTACGATTATTTTTGGTGAGTTTGGATGTTACGGTGTTCAGTCTCGCTTCAACCACCTTACCGTCACTAATCCCTGTACCCGGTCTGATGTTCCCTAGTTGCTCTGAATTATGTGTTGCCAAAAGTTTAAGGTTTTTTTCGCAACCATGTACAGTTCGAGCAGGGTCCTCAGCTGAATATCCCAAATGAATGTAGGGCAAAGAATTTAGTACGATTTCGGTGTATGTTTTATGGCTGCCACCTACTTTAAACATGTATTTTCGTCAATATATGGAGGATAAATTGAAGTCACCACCAGCAACAACTGTGTGAGTGGGTTACCTTACCTTTTTGATATGATACTCAAGTTATCTTTGAACTGTTATGCAATTGAAACATCTGAGCCGGGGATCGGTAAAAGAGACCAATTATAACTTTATTCCGGTTGTTAAGTACAACCTCTACCCATACTAACTCACAGGAACCATCTACTTCAATTTCAGTACAAGATAAACTACCTCTAACAGCAACAATCACGCCACCACTAACTGTTTTTCATCTATCCTTTTTTAATACCGTTAGATCCTTCGTAAAAATTTCGACTGAACTTATCTCCGACTTTAGCTTTCTGTACCTATAGCGATTTTCACTTCAGTGATTTCTACTAGCACTTGGAATTATGCTTCTTTCTCAACACAGCTACAACAGTTTACAACTACAATACTGATTGCTACTGTTTGTACCGTCATTCGTGTGTTTCTGCACTCTTCTAGGCTGAAACCCTTTTTGCACTTTCCTGAGACACTCAGACATAAAAAATCGAATATCCATTCCACACAGAACCCCCTTCCACCCCCCACCCCACCCCCCGCCAGCCCCTTGCCCGTGTAGCCGCCTCCTGTGTGTTGTGAACCATGACCTGTTAAGCTGAACTCGAAACCTCACCACCGTATCGCACAAGTCGAGGAATCTGCAGCCTACACGGTCGCAGAAATGTCAGAATCTCTGATTCAGAACCTCCAATCGTCTCTGTACCAGAAGTCCGCAATTGGTCCTGTCGACACTTCACAGATGGTGAGCATGCGTCGCTTTAACGTTGCAAGCAAGCCTGGCAGTCCTTACCAGTTTAGGTAGCCGTCCGAAACCAGGTAGAATGTGCTCCGATCCAAATCGACACACATCGATAGTAGCGAGATGAGTCACCACTTGCAGTTGGCTGCATCCTTAGCTCTTCAAAGCAACCAGAAGCACCCATTCCACATTGGGAATGACTCCTCCTATTATGCACACAGAGTGCACACTGGGTTTCTTCCCGCCTTTGCCTTGCCAGGGGCTCGCCACGCAGCTCCCAATAACATGCAGTCCCACACTCTACGAAAGCCCAGATGTAGCAGGCCAAGAGGCTCCCTCTGAAACAGGATAAGTAACTGGATGTGGCTCGGGATCTTCATATCCACAGATAACGCCCGAAACATGTTTTCCAGGCGATGCTTGTCACACTTTGAAATGACGCCCACTCGAACACTGAGCGCACCATTAATGCGTGTGGTAACCGTAATGGTCACAATAGTGGACAGATTGGAAGATACGTGGGACTTAATGGATTCAGCTTGAATCCAGTCGTCCGATCCCCTACAGCAATGCCCATTGACAGCTGTTGAATTTCTCTAATAATTTGGGGTTTACTAACGTCATACAGTCCTACATAGCTCGTCTGATGATATTCCAGTGCGACAATCTTCTTATCGCTTATCGCCACCCAAAATAAAAATCTTGAGACAAAGATTGGTGAATGTGTTGAAGGAGGGGGTCATTAGGCCGTCTAAATCTCCCTACGTATCACCGATTTTTATCGTTCCTAAAGCTCAGGGCCAAGACTACAGGCCGGTGGTGATAACAGACTCCTTAATAAAAGCGTTATCTTACCATCTATCCCCTTGCCGGATCTTCACAACTGCTTTACCTCGTTTTCGGGGCTAAATGGTTCACGGTGCTTGATCTCAACCAAGCTTATCATCATATTCCTGTTACCGAGGAGTCTGAGCATGTTACTGCATTCTGCACGGATTGAAACCTTTATGAGTTCAACCAGCTGCCGTTCGGCTTATCCACTGGGCCGGCTGTTTTGTCTCGTTTGTTAGATCGTATCATGGGGGACTTGAAGTTTTCTTGAGTCTTTAATTACCTTGATGATGTCATTTATAGTCAGTCGTTCGAGGACCATATTTCCCATTTTCGGGAGGTACTCTCCAAGTTTCTGGATGCGGGTTTGATCGGTAAGCTGTCCAAGATTCCACTTGTTGGGAAGCAAATGTCCTTTCTAGACCATTTAATTTACGGGGACGTCATTAGGACTGACCAGGAACGAACGAAGGCGTTGAAGAAATCTCCTCAGCCTCAAAATAGGAAGGAGGCAGCCAGATTTATTGGGATGGCGAATTATATTCGCCGCTTTGTGCCTGATTTTGCCCAGATGTCCGCTCCCCTGAACAAACTACTTAGGAAGGGGGAGAAATTTGTCTGGGATGAGAGCCAACAGGCGGCTTTTGAAGCTATCAAGACCAGTCACCAACCCGCCGGTCTTAGCCGTCCCCCCCCCCCCCCCCCCCCCCAAGTTGTTTCTAGACCTTAAAACCAAACAGGATTAAGATCCCTTGTGGTGTCAATTAAGAAAGCAACTCTTACACGGTGGTGAGGTTAGCTACTACTCCACTAGGAATGGCATACAATGTAAACGCGCTAACGAAGCCAGGGACTTTAAAATTTGCTTGGCACTGGAGGTGGTGCCTTCCGTTTCACATTATTTTCATAATTCTCTAGTGTTAGGTCATCTGAGCCTCTATAAAACCTTGGAGAAGGTTAAGGCTCACCTCACTTGACCCACGTTGTATAAGGATATCAGGCGATTCGTGGGCGAGTGTGAAGGCTGTAAGAAGGCTGAACCTAGTAATAGTCCTCCGAAGGGGTTGTTACAATCCGAGCGCGAGGAGAACCATATGGACAAACTCTTTATCGATTACGTAGGGTCTCTTCCTGGTACCAAGAAAGGTGACCGATATATCCTGATGGTGGTTGACGCGTTTTCAAGATTCGAATAGTTAATCCCTAGCCGTGGGATCACGGCGGCCATTACCATTGCACATCTGACCAACATCTTCAGCTGGTCTGGATCCCCTAAGGCTCTTGTTAGCGATAACGCTCCGGCGTTTGTATCCGAAGAGTTTAAGGAGTTTTGTTTTCGTAACGCTGTTGGGCACCTAACCAACACGCCATTTTATTCCAAGCATCTTTTGGCGAGAGAGTGAATCGAAACCTTAGGTCATCTTTGATCATTCACCATCAAAAGTCTCCGAGTAAGTGGGATACCCCTTGCCTTGGCTCAATTTTGCATTTAACACTGGGCAGCACGAAGGATTTTCGGCAGTTCCGGCCGCTCTCTTATTTGCATCTCTCATAAATTCCCCTCTATCCAACTTGTGTGATATCAACAAACTCCTGACTTCGTCTGTTACTCCTGAAAAATCTCAGGGGAAATTTGGAACGAGCCAGGAATAACATTAGGGTAGTCCACAGCCACCAGGCGCGGGGATATAATGGGAATAGACACCTCTCTCAGGGCAAGATAGGAGATGAGGTATTCGTGAAGAACTGTGCCGGTCAGGTCAGGGGTGCTACCAAGCTCGGGAAGTCATTGCTCATTTCATCGGTCCATGCTATGTCATCAAACTCCTGGATCCAGTTAACTTGCTTGTCAGGCATCTGGCCACTGGTAAAGCCTTCAAGTGCACCTTAATCAACTTAAGCCGTTTAATTTATCTTCCTCTTCTTATATAGGCTGGGCCGGGGTCCACTGGTTTGGGGGGTGGGGGTGGGGGGAGATAGGTTGAGCCATAGCAGGGTAGCTGGCGTTGCCTTTCGAATTCCTGGTGCCACTACCTCGATCTGTCATATAATAGCCCTCTGGTTTGAGGCCACTAAGACGTTCGCTCGCGTTTGTTGATGGGAACGGGGCGTGTTCCGCGTGGCCAATTGGGGAGTGGTAACGGATGGAGGAAGACGGCGTGAGAGGTCCGCCAAGCGACTAAGGAAAGCACTTGCGCAAGCGTCTTGGGCACGAAGCCCAGTGAGTGGTTGCTGGGCATATTTGTTGGCCGATTTGAAAACGTGGCTGACTTCGAGTGCTGTCTTCGTGCGTAGCCTGCCCAGCCAGCTCTGAAACGTGGCACACCTTTGAGAGAGTTGAGGGCAGTTTCGCTGGGCAGAATTCTGGGGCCCCTTTGGAAATGGCAAGCTTCAACTTCTATTGGTGAATTTCACTCAAGTTTTGGATTTTGAGCTCTTAGTTGCCATTATTGAAGGCCTGCCTGTTTTCTGCTTGGTTTTTACTTAACCGAAGCTGTTATTAAGGAAGGCCTTGTAAACGTCGCGAGTCAACATGCGATAACTTCATTGCAGTAATCTACTTTGCAGAACAGCCCGTAGCATTGGAGCTGTTGACTGTGAAGGAGACAGCCAGTTGTGTCTTAGCAATGGCTCATTTGCACTTGTCGCTATGCTAGCCGTGGGAAACGGTATCTGTGTCACTTCGAGCGACTGAATATTTAGACACTTAAGAATCTAAATAAACTGTGTTATATACTATTTAATATTGTTTAAAGTCGGTGCACTGGTTTTTGTTATTCAAGAGAATATGGTATAAAAATTTCAGCCTTCTATCTGTCATAGTTTCGGAGTTAGAGTAAATTACCTGAAACACCCCAAACCGACACTTAGACTAAAAAACTGAGTTAGGAATAATAATAGTTTGTCCTTTAGTATCATTTGAAATCATTACTGGAGTTCACAAAATGCAGGTAAATTTATTTGGATTTTCGTTTTAAGAACTTTAACTACTCTTGATTTTCGTTTTAAGAACTTTAACTACTCTTCATTTTCGTAATATAAAAATCAGATAAAATTATTATTTGTGTCTTATGTTGTTGTGGGAATAAATGAGAGTAGATGTGAGAATGTATGAGAAGCATACGTTAAATTTCAAGATTAATTTTACATAATACATTACGTAATCATAGCGTGGGAAAGATATTTGTGCCCACTTTGCTGATGACGTATGTGTAAGAGTACTTGCTTTTGTAAGAAGGTAGCCAGAACAGCCAATTGCTATTTTCTAAATAAATTCCCAGATTAGTTTTCCTTTCGCTTGGTTTTGTTAAACATTATATTAATATTTGCTTATTGAAATGAGGTAATTGCAGCTGGGAATAGTGATTGGCTAGGACAGTTTGGGCGTGAGAATGATCTCGAACGATTGTTCTGATTGGCTCGTTATTTTCATCAACCAATCAGAGTTTAGCAGTTCCCGCGCACTGCCAGGTAGTTATAGGCTGTGGAAGGAGCAGCATTGAGAGGTCGCTGGGTAGCTATTGAATGGGCAGGTAATGTTGAACGCGTCTGTCTGCATAATGTGTAAAATGAAGAAGTTATTAGTATTTCGCGTCCAGAGTGTGTTGCCGTAGAAGCAGTTGCATTTACGGACAGTTTTGTGAAGTTTTTAAGTTCTAGAATTGTTTTGTTGGAAAGATAAACGCGTGTGAACTTTCGGCCTTTGTAAAATTCCGTGTGGCATGTTTCGTATCCGTATAAGGAATATTTGGCGAGCAATCTGTTTAATAGAAATCCACTGAAAAGGACTGAAGTTGAAACTCAGCTATAGTAGCAGAGTCCTGATTGTGAAATCGCGTAATTCTTCGGGTTGGACTTACGTAATTCTGGCTGCCTTGTGTGTGTACTGGGTTACATGAACTGTGAATTGAGGACAGTGATGATGTTCGCTAATTACATTGGGCTGATGGCAGGTTTTTTTTTTTTTTTCGAACTGAAATGGAATAAAAGACTCGTTTCAGGATTTTTACATTTTGTTGAGAGAACGAAGCAACCACTTTCCGCCCAAAAAGTATTATAAGACTTTACAGGATAGCTTGCTACCAGAATTTACGCGGACTTTGCAACATAAGTATTGAAGGCGTTTTCTTCAACGCTGCTTTTACGTCGTCAGCGCAGTACATACGTATGCAGAGAAATTGGGTGGTGACTGCCGTCGTACTGGAGCAGGTGGAACTTCGGCATTGAACAGTGCGACGAACGAGCAAACATTTTCAAAAACCTACCCCGCCGCATACTGCCTGTTTCCATTTGGTAAATTTTACTTAACTAAACCTGGCCGGTCGTTGTGGCCGAGCGGTTCTAGGCGCTTCAGTCTGGAACCGCGCGACCGCTACGGCTGCAGGTTCGAATCCTGCCTCGGGCATGGATGTGTGTGATG
This sequence comes from Schistocerca americana, assembly GCF_021461395.2. Classification (NCBI taxonomy): domain Eukaryota; kingdom Metazoa; phylum Arthropoda; class Insecta; order Orthoptera; family Acrididae; genus Schistocerca; species Schistocerca americana. The sequence continues at coordinate 434,539,382 of NC_060126.1, read as the reverse complement.
TCCTTAGTTAGGTTTAAGTAGTTCTAAGTTCTAGGGGACTGATGACGTCAGATGTTAAGTCATATAGTGCTCAGAGCCATTTTGAACTAAACTAAACCTGTTGTTAAAGAAGGCCTGTCCGTTTTTTTTTTTTTTAATTTGACTTATGTCAGGCTGCTATTATTGAAGGCGTGTCTGTTTGTATTTGCTAATTTTGCCTAACTGAAGCTCTAATCATTGAGGGTCAGCCTGCTTTGCATTTGGAAATTTTGCTTAACTGAAAATCTTATCATTGATGGCCTGCTTGTTTGCTATTTGGCAACAGCCTCACCGCAGTGGATGCACCGGTTCACGTCGGGTCACCGAAGTTAAGCGCTGTCGGGCGTGGCTGGCACTTGGATGGGTGACCATCCGAGCTGCCATACACTGTTGTTATTTTTCGGGGTGCACTCAGCCTCACGATGTCGACAGAGGAGCTACTCGACCGAATTGTAGCGGCTCCGGTCGAATAAAACCATCATAACGACCGGGAGAGAGGTGTGCTGACTACACGCCCCTCCTATCTGCGTCCTCAGCAGATCGGATGGTCCCGATGGGCCACTTGTGGCCTGAAGACGGAGTGCTGTTTTCTATTTGGTAATTTGGCTTAACTAAAGTTGTCATTAAGAAAGTCTACCTGTTATCTATGCGGTGATTTTATTAACTGAAGCTGTTATTAGAGAAGGACGGCCTGTTTTCTGTTTGGTGCTCTTGCTTAGCTGAAGCATTGTTGAAGGCTGCCTTTTCCCTTATAATTACATTAAGAGATTTTATTAATCAAGGCCTTTGTTTTTAATTCCTTATTACTGAGATCTGATAATCTTACTCGATCTATGTTGTAAATAACTGAAGTTGTGATCTCCGAAGGCCTACCTGTTTAGAGCGTTTTTCAGTAAGATAGTTGAAAATGGTTCAAATGGCTCTGAGCAGTATGGGACTTAACTTCTGAGGTCATCAGTCCCCTAGAACTTAGAACTACTTAAACCTAACCAACCTAAGGACATCACACACGTCCATGCCCGAGGCAGGATTCGAACCTGCGGCCGTAGCGGTCGCGCGGTTCCAGACTGTAGCGCCTAGAGCCGCTCGGCCACCACGGCCGGCAGTAAGGTAGTAATCAATAAGATAGGAACAGGAAATGACACATGATGGTACATGGACCCTAAACTTTCAGTTACATCCCTTTATCTATAATTGTAGGTTTCATTGTGATTCCTAGAGACATAGAATGGTTGCATATGTACCGGGTGGTTAAAAAGTCAGTATAAATTTGAAAACTTAATAAACCACGGAATAACGTAGATAGAGAAGTAAAAATTGACACACATGCTTGGAATGACATGGGGTTTTATTAGAACAAAAAAAACACCCCATATTGCTAGACGCGTGAAAGATCTCTTGCGCGCGTCGTTTGGTGATGATTGTGCGCTCAGCCGCCACTTTCGTCATGCTTGGCCTCCCAGGTCCCTAGACCTCAGTCCGTGCAATTATTGGATTTGGAGTTACCGAAGTCGCAAGTGTATTGTGATCGACCGACATCTCTAGGGATGCCGAAAGACAACATCCGACGCCAATGCCTCACCATAACTCCGGACATGCTTTACAGTGCTGTTGACAACATTATTCCTAGACTACAGCTATTGTTGAGGAATGATGGTGGACATATTGAGCATTTCCTGCAAAGAACATCATCTTTGCTTTGTCTTACTTTGTTATGCTAATTATTGCTATTCTGATCAGATGAAGCGCCATCTGTCGGACATTTTTTGAACGTTTGTAATTTTTTTGGTTATAATAAAACCCCATGTCATTCCAAGCATGTGTGTCAACTTGTACCTCTCTATTTACATTATTCCGTGATTTACTCTGTTTTCAAATTTATACTGACTTTTTGATCACCCAGTATGACGATTTGACTAGTGGCTGAAAACTGTAGCTGAAAGAAATGTGGAATACGAGAATCGTAGAGGCAGATCTGCACGTGAGTACGGTGGTCTGTGGTGTGGGGTGCAACTGTTATGCAGTTGCAGACAGCACGCGGCAGGGTTTCAGGATTGTCAGACCGACCCAACCAGCGACCACCTCCGAATGGATCTGAGGCGTCGACTGCACGCGCAGGCACCCTCTCTGGCCGTGTTCCTTGTGGACAACACAGAGCGCCACCTGTGTTTTGCGTCACAACGTGCGATTGGTGACTTTCTGCAGGTGGGCTGTGGACAGCCGAGGACACACGGACACCGCCCATTGTTTGCAAGCGCCGCCGAGCTGTCGGCCGCTGACCCACATCCGAAACTGCCGCCTTCCTCGTCCGGCAGCGAAGGACGGCACTCTCTGTGCGCGGGTGTGTGACGCCACGGACCAGAGCGAACACTTCCTCTACAGCTGACCTCACAGTCGAAGGGAGACCGCCGGGCACGACCACCAACATAGTTTGTTGAAAGTGTGTGGTTCTAAACGTTTAATGTCTCGTATAGTTATATAACCAGTGAGGTATGGGTATTTCTTATTCCTTAGGTTCATACTGAGAACACCCTACAGAATATAGAGCACGTCGCAAATAAAAAAAATATATAACAAAAAAAATGGTTCAAATGGCTCTGAGCACTATGGGACTTAACATCTAAGGTCATTAGTCCCCTAGAACTTACAACTACTTAAACCTAACTAACCTAAGGACATCACACAACACCCAGCCATCACGAGGCAGAGAAAATCCCTGACCCCGCCGGGAATCGAACCCGGGAACCCGGGCGTGGGAAGCGAGAACGCTACCGCACGACCACGAGATGCGGGCAAATATATAACAGCAGATATTTTAATGTTTCTTCCAAGTATCCTTACTGAAATGGTCCTCAAGGACGTGGAATAAAATAAAAATTGGATACATATTGTCACAAATAATAACATGCCATAAACATATAAATCTACATAGGCCTACACTGATGCGCATAACGTAATTCCCAAGCGATTGTAGCGATGCGTTATCAGACAGAAGGCAGGCTTCAGTACATACTTACCTAGATCATATTACTACAGTGAAGCTCTGAAGAAGTCATAACTTGTTTGTTATTAGTGATAAATATGTATCACTTGGTTGAACTAGGAATGAAGTAGAAAGAATTGGTCGTGAATGACTCCTATAGGCTCTTCTTAAATTGAAATTTATTAGTGGTTAAACTTCTTACGGCTGCTGCTAAGTTATTTAAATGTGTGAGCCTGAATAATGGACACCTCTCTGGACTAAAGTGACTTTATATCTTTTTGAAGATTATTATTTCTAGTATTGACTCCGTATTCCGAAATGCCCCACACCTGAAGGTACAACTACTGTGTCTGCGCCGATGAATGATGATCTGCGATCAGTGGTAATATGGGCGAAAAACTTGGGGCTTAAACTAAATGCAAAAGAGTCACAAGTAATTTCAGTATCCCATCAAGAATTAATAAGCCAAGAATTTCGTGATGAACTGCCTCCCACTAAATTTGAAGGCATCCCAAAACTATGTGAGAAAGTAGTAAAGGACTTATGTTACTTTTGGGTGAGTATTTAAAATGGGCAGGAAATACTGTTGCCACATGCTGGAAGATTTCTTCTTGCATCTTTGCCTTCAAAAAGTTTTGGAACGTACACTACTGGCCATTAAAATTGTTACACCACGTAAATGACGTACTGCAGACGCAAAATTTTACCGACGGGAAGAAGATGCTGTGATATGCAAATGATTAGCTTTTCAGAGCATTCACAAGGGGTTGGCACCGGTGGCGACACCTACAACTTGGTGGCATGAGGAAAGTTTCGAACTGTTTGCTCATACACAAACAGCAGTTGACCGGCGTTGCCTGGTGAAACATTGTTGCGATGCCTCGTGTAAGGAGGACAAATGCGTACCATCACGTTTCAGACTTAGATAAAGGTCGGATTGTAGCCTGTCGCGATTGCGGTTTATCGTATCGCGACATTGCTGTTCGCGTTGGTCGAGATCCAATGACTGCTGGCAGAAAATGGAAACGGTGGGTTCAGGAGGGTAATACGGAACGCCGTGCTGGATCCAAACGACCTCGTATCACTAGCAGTCGAGATGACAGGCATCTTATCCGCATGGATGTAGCGGATCGTGCAGCCACGTTTCGATCCCTAAGTCAACAGATGGGGACGTTTGCAAGACGACAACCATCTGTACGAACAGTTCGGCGACGTTTGCAGCAGCATGGACTATGAGCTCGGACACCATGGCTGCGGTTACCCTTGACGCTGCATCACAGACAGGAGCGCCTGCGATGGTGTACTCAACGACGAACCTGGGTGCACGAATGGCAAAACGTCATTTTTATTCTTTTTATTCTTTTTACAGCATCATGATGGTCGCATCCGTGTTGGCGACATCGCGGTGAACGCACATTGGAAGCGTCAATTCGTCATCGCCATACTGGCGTATCACCGGCATGATGGTATGGGGCGCCATTGGTTACACGTCTCGGTCACCTCTTGTTTGCACTGACGGCACTTTGAACAGTGGACGTTACATTTCAGATGTGTTACGACCCGTGGCTCTACCTTTCATTCGAGCCCTGCAAAACCCTACATTTCAGCAGGATAATGCACGACCGCATGTTGCAGGTCCTGTACTGGCATTTCTGTATACAGAAAATGTTCGACTGCTGCCCTGGCCAGCACATTCTCCAGATCTCTCACCAATTGAAAACGTCTGGTCAATGGTGGCCGAGCAACTGGCTCGTCACAGTACGTCGGTCACTATTCTTGATGAACTGTGGTATCGTGTTGAAGCTGCATGGGCAGCTGTACGTGTACACGCCATCCAAGCTCTGTTTGACTCATTGCCCAGGCGTATCAAAGCCGTTATTACGGCCAGAGGTGGTTGTTCTGGGTACTGATGTCTCAGGATCTATGCACCCAAATTTCATGAAAATGTAATCACATGTCAGTTCTAGTATAATATATTTGTCCAGTGAATACCCGTTTATCATCTGCATTTCTTCTTGGTGTAGCAATTTTAATGGCCAGTAGTGTATTTGCATAGAATGTGCAATCATTCGTTCTACTGAACATCAACTTTGTGATGTAATTCAATGTGGTACAGTTAGTGAAAACACGAGACGGTCACAGACAACAACAAATACTTGTGTACGCTAGATCTGCAACATTCTACCGAACAGCCACTATGGTGTTGTAATTCAGCATGGTGAAAGTAGTGACAACACAAGACATTTAGAAACAGCCCTCAGAGCTTCTGGGCGTGATATCTGCAACAGTCGTCGATGTGACCATGCCAGTGCGTCGTAAATTCAGTTAGGTGGTTGCGATCATACAAATGACGGGCCTACCATACACTAAGTCTACCTCACTGGTTTCTCAGTGCACAAGCAGCCGAGTACCTTACTTCGGAGATTAAACTTCTTTTGTCTAGGTCTCACTTATCTGGTACTTTAGCTGTGCCAATTCATAGAAGGAAAACATTGGCAAACTCTTTCACTGTCCGCCTCTAGCTACCCTGTACTCTTAGCGCTGTTCGGTTTCCTGCAACTTTAAGAAAGAGTTGAAGAAATTCCTCCTGTCGTCCCTACAGCACTTCCCCAAAATTTACACATACAACCAATTGCCCCCCCCCCCCCCCTGTGTCATAAAGCAAAGCCAGTGCTTCTGTCTTCTCCCAGTTATGCATGTTTTTCTTTTCTTTTCCTTCTGAGTCACCACACCGTCTCGTCCCTCACATTCTTTAACTGTGTGTTATCACATGCATCTTTTCCTTCGTCTGCCATCCATTTCTCAATGCCCACTGCTGCTAGCACTCATAATGTGAAACTTGCCTTATTCTAGTCTCGAAGCACTGTTGTATTCAGTATGGACGAATATAAACTGTGTGTGTGTTTTTCTTATCTCTACTACTGTAATTTTTTATTTTTCTAAATTTAATATAACATTCTTACTGTAATATATGCAGTGTAAAATATGTTGAACGCCTCGTTAGTTGTAAGGAGGGACTGATGGCCGTAATTTTGTCAGGTTAAATAACTCAATCAATAAGCAAATTATTCGCTTCTTCTCTATACCGCTTAACCTCCAAGTTTCACTTCCACATAAGGCTATGATTCAAAGAAAAACAGTGTTTTCGCGTAAGATTATAGAAAGTACTGAATTGAAATGCGGTAGAACAAAATGGCTGAACTTGACTGAAAGAAGGGATCGGCTGACAGACACACGGAAGCCTTAAGGATTAGTAAAAGCGATAATGGAAGGAAGTGTGTGGGAGGGAGGGAGAGCAAGAAATGAATAGAGTAAGCAGGTGCAAGTGCATGTAGGTTCCAATAGCTATTTAGAGACAAAGAGGCTCGCACAGTATAGAGTAGCGCGGAGAGCTGTGTCAAACCAGTCTTCGGAACACAACAACGACAATAACAGCAACAACAACAACAAGACGTCCAAAATCTTTGGCCGCTGTTAACTCTTCTTTTTAAGGAAATCTGTTCTTCCCATTGAGAATTTTCCTTACTTCTCCCAGCGTTAATTATTTTGTTACTCAATTAAAAAAAAATTTTCTACTACATTCATTGACTGATTTCATAATCTTAATTCATCATCATTAGTATCAGTATCCTTGTTGTACTCTTTTTTAAGTTCATGAAACTCTTTTCAAGGCTGTAACTATTGTTCTACTGATATCTCAAGTCCTTCGCCCTATCTCACAAAAACACAGAAATGTTCAGAGGCTAGCCTAAAGGCCTTAACTTCTCGTCACACAGCTTTAATCCATTCATCAGACTTGTCCTTAAATTTCTTTACTTCTTGCTCAATATACTGACTGAATGACATGGTTGACAGACTACAGACCTGTCTCACTCCTTTCTCTAGTACTGCCTAACTTTCGTGTCCTTCGGCTTTTACAACAACAGTGTGGTTCTTGTACAAGTAGTAAATGACCTCTCCCTCCCTGTATTTTATCCATGAGAACTTGAGAATCCCGAAGAGTGTATGGCTGTCGACATTGTGACAAACACTATAAATGTGGTTTCGGCTATGTTGAACTTGTCATCGTGGGGCCAGTACTGCTTCTCGTGTTCCTACTTTTCTGTGCGTCCCATACTGATTTTTCCCCGGATCATCTTATAACAGTAGTTTCACCTTTTTGTAGAAAGTTCTTGTTAGTGTTTTACAACCGTAACTTACTGAGCTCATAGTCCAATAATGTTCACACGTGTTACCATGTCTTTTTCGACATGCCTGAGGGCATTTCGCCCGTCAAATAAACCCAGAATACCACGTGGAACAATTTTATCAGGTTTTTCCGAATATCTTAATAATTCTATGGAATTAAGCCATAATGCCATTCGATTTGCTCTGTAGAATGTTTTTAAGTTTAATTTTTTTATTTTCAAACTTCAGGTCCTTTCATTTTTTTCTAGAACGCAGTTGAACAATAAATCAATAAATGTGATAAACTACTGTCTCATTGACAACAGTTTTCATTACATATGACTGAAGTATTTCCCCATAAATTTGTTTTGGACATAGTATTTCGTAGACTATGACGTATTATCGTTGCTAATTTAGTTGTAACACTAAACTCTCTAATGGTTCTGGTTCCTCTGACTCCAAAGCTTTTTTTCAAGTTACACGTTTGTTGTCGACATAGAAATGATATAGAGGAAGACAGAACCGATGAAACATCATTGACATAAAGGAAAACAAAACTGGGTCTAAGATAGGCCCTTGTGGCACTCCAGGAAGAACATGTTTACATGATGATTTTCCATTCCCACAGAAAACAGTTCGGTGTCCGTTTTTCAAGTGGTTTTCAAACTGCTTCAGAGCACTGTCTCAGAAATTTAGCTGTCGTATTTTTCTGAGCATTATGTCAAAGTTCACAGTATCAGATGTTTTGCTGAAATCTATTAGAGTCAATATTGGGGCCTCACGACTGTCCGTGGAAATATTCAGGTCATCAGTTACCTTGATGATGTGCGGTGTTTGTGCTATGGTATTCCGGATTAATATTTGTCAAAGAAGTTGAATACGGACAAATGTTCAGTAATTTCCAGGGCTTTGGAAACAGCATGTAATATGCTTTATACACAGTACCACAGAGGAATGCTGAAGATTAGCTGCAGTGCTGGTATAACTAATAGAGATACAGCAACCAAAATTCCGGAGTGTAAACGTGTGGCGCTGCTCGACGGAAACAAGAGGCAGTTTGGTGGGAGGCATCCTGAGGCCCCAAGAAATTGCTAATTTGGCTGCGGGGGGTGGGGGGGGGGCGGGGGGGGGGAGGTGAAGAGGTAGAGCGAGGCTTGAGTACGAAAGCTGGTTCAAATGTAGAGGGCAGTGCTTAAGACGGGGAATGGAGAGCTACGTCAAACTGTTTTCGGACTGAATGTGTCAAGACTAATAGACCTTCAGGTCTTCCCTTGTTAGCAAATACTCCTTTTTCTGGACAGGACTCCCGCAACATGGAAAAACGTTTTGCTGATAACGTTGTCATTAAAAAATGAACCTAAATTGTAATTGGAAAAGATGGAGAAGAAAAATATTCATGTTCTTTTGAAAAGAAAATTTCCTGGTATTCAGTTTATGCAATTTAGGGAAACCAGGGCAAATCCAATTCTGCATGTGGACCACCATCATCCCAGATGCAAGTCCATTGTCTTGACCACTGTATTAGTTTATGTGTCTATCAGCTCCGCAGACAATGAAGAGCCGGAGGGAATGTGTGATGAGGTAAAACAAATAATTCGGATCGGCAAAAAGCACTCCGTCTTCAGGCCACAAGTGGCCCAGCTGGGCCATCCGACCTCCGTGTCATCCTCAGCTGAAGATGCGGATAGGAGGGGCGTGTGGTCAGCACACCGTTCTCCCGGTCGTTATGATGGTTTTCTGTGATCGGAGCCGCAACTATTCGGTCGAGTAGCTCCTCAATTGGCAACACGAGGCTGAGTGCACCCCGAAAAACGGCAACAGCGGGTGGCGGCCCGGATGGTCACCCATCCAAGTGCCGGCCACGCCCGAAAGCGCTTAACTTCGGTGATTTGACGGGAACGGGTGTATCCACTGCGGCAAGGCCGTTGCCCATTCGGATCGGTAAAGCCCGTCTCACACGGAGCAAGATTCGCTGTAAGTTTCCTTGCTGGCTCGCGCGACGGCTACCTTGCGGGCTCCGTCGTGTGCTAGCGGGCTACCTTGCTGGGAACCTTGTAAGATTTCCAGGATAGGTCCGGTGCTATTTTTCTTGTAAGGTTGCCTGCGTGCTACCTGCGTTGGCCAATCATGAGACGTTTCGTTTGTGACGTCAGACGCGGGAAGCTTGCGCGGGAAGCCTTTGTTGATACTCGCTTTTCTGCTGTTGTGAGGTGCGGTAGGAAGTTCTTATAATTATTAAATAATGGCACTGCAGTTGTCCAAGGAAGCGATTGAAGCATTGATATGTACTTATAGGGAAGAACAGTGTCTGTACGTCATGAAAAGCGCAAAATATTGTAATGAACACTGGCGTGTTTATACATTCGTATAAAATATGCAAAGGATGTACGATCTTCTGTCCTATAAAATAAAGTCGTATATAACAGTCATTATTGGTATATTTATAAAGTCAAACAGTAATGAAATGGTGATACTTTTCAAACAAAGTAAGTGTTATGCGAACTAACCTCAACTCTTTGTGAAGCATGGAGAGCACAGCTTTTCCAACGTCTCTCCTCTTAATTCAGTTTTTCGTCCATTCTTTCTTTCTTTTTCTTCTCTCATTAGCATGCATTTTTGCATCGTTTAGCACCAAAACAGCTAATAACGCCAGTTTGCTCTGAACATCTGTACCTGAAGCAGCCATCTTCGTTCGATACAACATGCAGCCGATCACAACACAACTAGCTGCCGATCTTGCACCGTGGGAGAACTTCGGCATGGAAGATAGCCGGCTCCTTTCCCTGCAAGCCGGCTGGCATGCACGTCATCTCGCAAACTTGCGGCGAACCTTACTCCGTGTGAGACGGGTTTAAGGGAACGAATATTTAATTATGGTATGGACCGGAAAATCGATAGCGGGAAAATGAAGAGAAGGAAAATCAGAAGGAGAGCAAAAACTGAGGCAAGAGAATCAAAAGACGACACGTCCGCAAGGGTTCAGCACAGAACACTGAGCATTGCTAACAATTGCCATAGGAGTCATGAAAGATGATTGTATACGTGGAAGAGACCTGGAGACACCGAAAGGCTTAAGACTATGTAATGGTACGACAGAAATTTCGGAACAAAATTCTAATGCGTGAAACATTTCCAGTAGCAGATGTGAACTCTCGCCGTAGTTCATTTCTTTTGACCCGCGTGTTAAAACTGAAGAATTTTCAGAAAGGTAAGAAATTGGGAAGACCGAGCACGGATAATTTGAAAAAACCTAAGGTTGTGACAGTATCAGAGGGAGTATGAGGCAACGATTTATTGAAAGAGGCGAAAAGATACAAGATAAGACGAATGGGTAAATATGAGAGATGAAATAGTCACAGTAACTACTGTAACTATGGGTCAAATAGGTAAGAACACAAAGTCTGGGTAGAAATGCTTGAATAATACGTGATATATTGGCTTTAACGACGAAAGGGTGAAATATAAGAATAAATCAAATTACGTTCTCAAAAGGAAACAGACGTCTAAAAAGTAAACGACTAATAACAAGTACAAAATGGGAAAACAGTTATGGATACAGACAAATACAAGGGTGTAGAGGCGTATGTAACAGCGTGTATAACTTCAGAAAATGTGGAATTTGCCAATAGGAAAATTAAAGAAAGCTCTGGGGAAGATAGGAGCAGCTGTGCTGGAGGGTGAGTTAGATGTGCGCGGGATGGATGACTAATAAAGGTAAATCCACAGAAAATTTCTGCGTTTATTTCAGTTTACGATTTGCAAAGGGACCGTCCAAGAAGCATGTAGCTATATAGACCCGTCGGAGGGGCGACACGGGGGGGGGGGGGGGGGGGGAGTGAGGTGTCAAATACACGAGTCAGCGTAATACGGGAGCGTCTCTGCAGGCGGTCCGCGTGACCTCAGTAATACGCTTCCTGAATGGTTATTCAAACAATGCCAGGCTGTACTGCGTCTTACAACAGGCTCTGTTACTGCGTGAACCGTGATTTATTTGAATTTTATTTATTTACTAGCGATTCATCAAGAACATTAACACATTTAATCACACTATGTAAGCGTGGAAGTAGTTGCCAGGGAGTAACTGATGAAATCATAACCAAATTCCTTTTAGCAAATGGGAATTTTATTCACTTTAATAGTGCCTAAAAGCATTTTTTAAAAGAAACAGATTTAAAATTATAATCAGAAGGCAACCTCTAAATATCAAGTTACAATTTATTCAGAGGCAGAAAGAAACAAGTTTTGACTGTATGAGCTTTCGGGCAGAAAACATTGCCGCTCCCTTTTGACACGGCCGTAGTTACGGCCGCTCACAACAGCCTCTGAAAGACTACACTGGTGCAAATCTGCAACACACCAGATTACTTTAAACTAAAAGTTTTAACAATTTACACAAGCACACAAACTATGCACCCCCGGAGGAGGGATGGAAATGATACAAAACACTAAAAATTAAAATATTAAGTTTGCCGCCAAAGGTGCAACTTGATTTTAACTTCTAAGAAAAGTCTTACGGTGAAAGGATGGCAACTTTTTATACTAAAATCATCTTTTAAATAAAAGCCCATGAAATGCAATCTTATATAAAATCTACAAGGTTGGCCAAACAAGTTAAGATACTCTACAGTACACAAATACCGCCTCTCAAGATTATAGACAAGATCAAAACATGTTTCAGGAATTAGGCCGTTACACTCCAAGCAATAAATCCGTTAGCACACCAAATCCGACAAACATGACAGAGGCAGGTCCAAACGGCAGACAGACACTAACTGCCTAACGAATGCGGACGACAGATAGACGAGCAAGCTGGGGACGAGAGACTGACCAAGAAAACAAGTAGAATTTAACAAGACTAAATGACACAACATACCACCAATCACTTAACTTCTAATTAACTGTGATTTCTCGAGAAGACCTGGCGCAGCACCCCCAAATCGCTCTCCCGAACCGTCCGCTGCCAGCCGCTTCAACGGACGCAGGAAGGCGCGCCGATCTCCCGTCTCACGGCGTCGCTGCTCGCACCGGCCAGACTGATGTCCTGGGTTGACTCCTGTTGCTCTCGTGTCGGCCGCGAAGTCACTACCCCTCGCTATACGCCGCGGCCCACTGGACTCACGTGGCGACTTCACACGCGCCGACGCTCAAGACGGACAAGTCATCTTGTGCCTCAGTGCGCGACCGACCAACCGATCGATCCAACCGCCAATGACCATTGCCTGAGCAAACTGGAGCAGACTGGCGGCCTAACGCGCATAATCAGATGCAGGAACTAAGCTCCGACCGGGCGACCACTCGCTGAGTTCTCTTACTGACGGAGTAGAAAGACTCTCATTTTGCCGGCTTAAAGGTTGATCCGAACAAAAGACATACTATCACTGCGAACGACAGGCAGACACTTACTGCTTAACAAATGCGGACGAGAGACAGACTAGCAACCTGGGGACGAGAGACTGACCCAGACTGACAGACTGGCGAGTTTTTTTTTTCTTTATTGTGATTTTTATCACCTTACACAAGGCGGGCTGTCAGCAGCTGAGTACGCCGCTCTTCAGCCTTGTGATTTACAATAAGTAATAAATAGAGGGGGCACAGAGAATACAATCAGAATGGCGGGCAAAACAATGTAGACACCAAAAAACAAAAAACACGGAGCCGTTCACGCCTGACGAGAAAACATCACTGACACTAGTTGACACGGCGCACAAAACGGGGATGATGGCGATGGTACACGCGAACAGTGGCGGCGTTTCGGCGAACAAACACTAAACACAAACGAAGGCACACACACGAGACACTAATGGCGATGACCTCCGGCGCGCGAATGTTCACTGTGCGTGTGCGAGTCCGGGGACCTGCCAAGAGAGGAGGAGGAGGAGGAGGAAGGGGAGTGGGAGAGCGAGAGGGGGGAGCAGAGATGCCACGGGCAGGGGAGATAGGGGAAGGGAGGAAGGGGGAGGGGAAGCCCGGGGGAAGAGGGGCGGAGGGAGGGGGATGGGGGAAAAGAAAAGAGAAGGGAAGGAAGAGAAGGGAGGGAGGGTGCCTAAAGGAAAGGACACAGGAGGTGGGGGGAGGATCAAAGTTGATAGGAGGGGTAGATGGAGGGGAGGAGGACATCATCAGGGAGGGGGAGCTGGCGGAAGCCACCTTGGGAGAGGGTAAGGAGGGTGGAGAGATGGAGACCGGGTGGGACGTGTGAATACAGACGCGGCAGCGGGCGGGGGTGGGAGAGGATCGGGGAGATGAGCGGGTGAGGAGGATCGAGTTTATGGTAGGTATACAGGATCCGTATCCATTCAAGGAAAAGGAGGAGGTGGGGGAAGGGGATGAGATCGTACAGGATCCGCATGGGGGAGGAGAGACGGATGCGATAGGCGAGGCGGAGAGCATGACGTTCAAGGATTTGGAGGGATTTATAAAAGGTAGGGGGGGCAGAGATCCAAGCCGGATGGGCATAACAAAGGACAGGGCGGATGAGGGATTTATAGGTGTGGAGGATGGTGGAGGGGTCCAGACCCCACGTACGGCCGGAGAGGAGCTTGAGGAGACTGAGTCGGGAGCGTGCCTTGGCTTGGATTGTCCGGAGGTGGGGAGTCCAGGAGAGGCGACTATCGAGGGTGACGCCAAGGTACTTAAGGGTGGGAGTGAGGGCGATAGGACGGCCGTAGATGGTGAGATAGAAATCAAGGAGGCGGAAGGAAGGGGTAGTTTTGCCTACAATGATCGCCTGGGTTTTGGAGGGATTGACCTTGAGCAACCACTGGTTGCACCAAGCGGTGAACCAGTCAAGATGGGATTGGAGAAGGTGTTGGGAGCGCTGCAGGAAGGCGGTGTCATCGGCAAACTGGAGAAGGTGGACGGGGGTGGCGGCGGCAGCATGTCCGCTGTGTACAAAAGGTACAGAAGGAGGGAGAGGACGGAGCCTTGGGGCACACCGGCGGAGGGGAAAAAGGTGTAGGAATCTGTGTTATGGATGGTGACATAGGAAGGATGGCGGGAGAGAAAGGAGCCGATCAGACGGACGTCGTAGTTAATGGGAAGGGTGAAGGTTTGGAGCTTGAAGAGGAGACCGGAATGCCAGACGTGGTCATAAGCACGTTCGAGGTCCAGGGAGAGGAAGATGGCGGAGCGACGGGAATTAAGCTGTTCGGAAAGGAGATGAGTCAGGTGAAGGAGAAGGTCGTCGGAAGAGAAAGACGGCCGAAAGCCACACTGGGTAGCGGGAAGGACGCGGTGCTGGCGGAGATGCTGGTGGATGCGTCGGGTGAGGATAGATTCCAGGACCTTGCTGAAGACCGAGGTAAGGCTGATGGGACGGTAGGAGGAGACGTCGGACGGCGGTTTGCCAGGTTTAAGGAACATGAGGATACGGGAGGTTTTCCACAGGTCAGGGTAGTAATCGGTGGACAGGACGACATTGTAGAGCCTGGCCAGGGTGGAGAGGAAAGAGACAGGAGCTTCACGAAGGTGACGGTAGGTGACATTTTCGTGACCAGGAGCGGTGTTGCGTTTTGTACGGAGTGTAGCAATGAGATCCTGTGTAGTAATAGGGGCATTGAGTTCTGTGTGTGCAATGTTGTCCAAGTACTGGAAACCAGGAGCGAGGGGAGGGACAGAGATGTCAGTTCGATCGCAGATATCCGGGAAGAGGGAGTAATCGAACTGGGGATCATTGGGGATGGAAAAGACATTGGAGAGGTAGGAGGCAAAGTGATTGGGTGTCACGGAAAGGGTGATCATCATGGAGAAGAGGATAGTAGGGGGAGCGTTTAGTTCCGGTAAGGCGACAGAAGGCTGACCAGAACTTGGACGAGTTGATAGGTAGGGTAGCAGTTGAACGGGTGCATGTCTGTCGCCAGTCCCGGCGTTTCTTAGCCGCGAGCAAATTACAAATGTGTCGCTGGATTTGCCGGTGGCATCGTAGTGCGTCCGGGTCACGCGTGTGGAGGAAGGCACGGTAGAGATGGCGGGATTCACGGAGGAGGAGGACGGCCTGTGGGGGTAAGGTAGGACGGTGGGGGTGGATGGCGACAGTAGGGACATGGGCCTCCACGGCCTCAGACAAAGTCTGCAGGAGAAAGGAGGCGGCATGGGTGACATCATCGGGGTGGTGGTAGGTGAGGGGGTGGCTATCGACCTGGGTGGAGAGGGTATCCCGGTAGACATTCCAGTTGGCATGGGAATAGTCATTAATGTACTTAGGGGGAGGGTCATGACGAGGGTTGGGGCGGGGGCGACGACCGTCTGAAACGGTGAGGAGGACAGGGAGATGGTCGCTACCAGGACATCCACCGTTATGCGGCCAAGGAGGTTGGGGGAGTGAAGTTGGATTCGGGACGGGTGTGCTGGGGGATGGGAATGAGGTTGCCTTGAAGGGAGGAGAGGAACCGATGCCACCGCCGTAACTGGGCAGCGGAACGACTATGGATGTTTAGGTTGGCGGCGATCACGTAGGAGGAGAAGGTACGGTCGATGTGGGAGAGGAAGTTGAAGGGAATAGGGGCGTTGGGGCGGACATAGATGGTGGCATAGGTAACGGTAAGCCTGGGGAAGAAGAGACTAAGGATCAGGTGTTCGGTGGGGTCGGGAAGGAGAGGTTGGAGCCGAACGGGGATCTGGTGGTGGTGCCCAATGGCAACTCCGCTACGCGCAATCGGGAGGGGATTATCGGAGCGGTGGAGGAGGTAGGGCGAAGTGTGGACGGTGTGGTGGGGTTGCAGGAAGGTTTCATTGAGGAGGAAGGCATCCACACGGTGGGTAGCAAGGGTGTGCAGGAAGAGGTTCTTGTTGGCGGGAAAGGAGCGGATGTTGTTGAAAAGAATACGGTGCTGCCGCGGACTGGCGAGCTTATAGCGCCCCTTAAATACACGTGAACTGGCAACCTTTCCCCTTTCCCACCAGAGAGAGACACCAAAGCTGCGATTGCCACAGCGGCGCCACCGCCAGAAACGGAGGGCGACTGCTTCACACTATGCACTGCGGCGCGCTCTTCAAAACAGCAATTTTTACCACGGCTCACAGTGTTTACTCTTTCGTCCATTATTTCAAAATTTATATAACTCGTTACAACAACTTAGTACTGAACGTAAAATCTAAAGCTGAACCCAAAAGTTAATAAAACACACTAATTTGTGTGGGTCCACGTTATGGCTGTCAGATGGGGTTGTATAACTTTATCTCTTTCGAAAAGGCCCATGGTACATGGGTAAAAGGATCCCATTAGGGGCTTATGGTCAAGCGGGGAACATTTCCGTCAACATTTTAATTTGCATTGCATCAAAGTATCGTAAAAAACTGTGATTAGAACATCTTCTTCTGGCCTTTGCAGTAATCAGATTAGTCTGTGTGGTGTTCCACATTCGGTGATTGCTCATGAGGCAGCTCTGTAGAGGTGACCTGCAAATAGAGCCACTATTTCCAATGCTTGAATAACCAATACTATATGAGGGCTTGGTGAAAATATTATAAATTTATATGCCACATGACACTTCTCCTTTTGTCACGCCAGTTATAGGCCCAGCATCTCTTCTGGTCTCACCATCCCGTCCTCGGTCTTCCCACACTTCTCTTGCCCCACAGTTCATAATCCATTGCTAGTTTAGGAAGTTTTTGTGGCGACAGACGAAATACCTGTTCCCTCCATTTTTATTTGCATATAATTACCTTTTGGGTTATTGGTTGGATTCCTAATTCTTCCCTTATTACTTCGTTCCTAATTTTGTGTTCACTGGTGCAGCCTTTCACAGATCTTAGAAACTTCATTTCTGATACTTCTCGTTGCCGCAAATCTTTCTTTCTCAGCGTACAGCTTTCTGCACCATATAATGAAGAAGGAATTGCCATGACTATAAAATTTCTGTTTTGTCTCCTTCCTTGTTTTACCAGCAGGTGTTCGTCTCACTGTGCCACATGTGCACCACTAAGTATTAGATCTTTTTTCTATATGTCCTTATCTTGATCATATAATATGTCACCTCCTAAATACTTGAAATCGCCTACCTATTATGTTGGTTTATTATCAAGAACTATTCTTGTTCGTAATGATTGAATACCTACAGAGGTCATGTTTTTTGTTTTATTGATAGATACAGACCGATTGTAGCTTCCATTTATCTAATTTAGTTTATGTAATGCCATTTTTAATTTACCTTCGCAGTTTCATAAGGCAACTTTATCATCCTAGGATAACATCGCGTTAATATTTTTATTCTTCCCAATATTTATGTCTGATGGTGTTCTGTCACTTTACCACTCTCTGGTGAAGTCATCTGATCGTATGATACTGAGGACTAAAACAATGTTTTGGGTTAATTGTATCCGTTAATGTTAACTGAAATTCTAAGTAACAAATGCCAGGCAGAACAGAACCAAAATATAAGTGTCAATGCATTGGATGTAAAATAAATAAATAAATAATAAAAAAACTGGAAAATTATTAGAAGTGGGATGAATTTTAAAGCTTAGTTACCTGGTATTAAATCCGTAACACTATTGCATACAAATTAAAATTGTCTGTAAAACTGCATTAATATTAAATCTGCTGTCTATGTCACAAAAATTCTTGAAGATTACAACATTAAATGAACAGTCCCTACGAAATTGTAAAAACAAAATGAGAATTAATTAGTTTCGTCGTAGCGTAATTAGAAAATGGAAAACAGTTGTTGTAGATCCTTGAAACCCATTATAATAAAACCTGATACTCAAAATAAGGTTGGCACGAGATAGCACAACTACTACTGAAAAGACTTAAATTAAAAGAAATAAAAACAACATATAGCCAAAACGCCTTCGAAAAAGTCTGTGAAGACATCTTTCTCAACCACAAACACAAATGACCGAACCCAAGAAGGGTCTAAAGTAAATAGTACGAACTGCAGCGATACTTACAGCAGAAATCATAGACCACCTTTTGCCGTTCATTAAACAACAAACCATTCAGCTGTTACCCTTTCCTATTACAGAGAACATTCTTCAGTATTTCCACAGAAACTAGTTAACCGTTCTTAATTCACATCATAGTTCTTGCTATGGCGGCGTAAAGAGTACAATTAGTTAACAACTCGAAAACTATTGGTTAAGCCGTGAGGAGAAATCGTGAACTTCAGAATGTCTATAAGCGTTTCATTGTCTTTCAAGAGGAAATTCAGAGTACAAGACTCTAAATAAACATTAATCAATAACATACAAAAACAGGCGAACTAAATTTAAGTGCGAACTGAAACATAGACCGCATAAATTATTCTTACTTAAAATCGTAAGAAAAGTGAGGAAATTTTGGGAAATAGCACTGTAAACATTGTGTAAAGGAAACTGAAGAATTTGTCCAGTTTCCAAACAGCACGCATAACGATAAACGGGTGCATTCAAAACTTGACAAAGCATAGTTCCAGAATTTGCACACGATTATTGCTACCAAACGCGAGTTAAAAGCTCCTGTTTAAAAATGGTTCAAATGGCTCTGAGCACTATGGGACTTAACTGCTGAGGTCATCAGTCCCCTAGAACTTAGAACTACTTAAACCTAACTAACCTAAAGACATCACACACATCCATGCCCGAGGCAGGAGTCGAACCTGCGACCGTAGCGGTCGCGCGGTTCCAGACTGTAGCGCCTAGAACCGCTCGGCTACCCCGTAAAAGCACCTGTGAACAAAACCCCACGTGCAATCAAGAGGGCAGAGATTCAGGTGTGGGGCTGTGACAGGAGACTAACTGATAGAGGCTGCCAAGAAGTGGCAGAAGGAGAGGATGGCTCACCACCGTTGTAAGCTGTGACTCCGTATTCGGGGAGCGATAATATGTGCACAGCGAGAAGGTGAGAACCTTCCCTGCGAAAATCTCGTAGCAGATGAGTGCATGTTGCGGCTAAGGACTTCGATAACTGCATCGGTGTTTCTGTCTCGCCGGTGACTGGTGCCCACCACGAAGGAAGCGGGAAGCGCACAACCAGCTGCAGAGCTCCGGGACTATACGTCACTGGCCTCCTTGCACGCTTACAACGGTCACGTCGCAGGGTAACACATCTAAAGCAGTAGAAACATGAACTGTGGAAAAACTGCAGTAAGAATTTGACATCTGGTGCCAAAGAAGAATGTCGAAAATTAGGTGGACTGATAGGGTAAGGAATGTGGAGGTTCTCCGCAGAATCGGCGAGGAAAGAAATATAAGGAAAACACTGAAAAGAAGAAAGAATAGGACGATAGGACTGCAGTTAAGATATCAGGGGATAATTTCCATGTTACTGGAGGGAGCAGTACAGGGCTAAAAACTGTAGAGCAAAAACCGACATTAGAACACATTCGGCTAGTAACTGAGGACATAGATTGTAAGTGCTACTGTAACTAACCTGTTACTACGGGTTATTACGTTAAGATTATTGGGAATGGAAACACTTATTGCTTGTGAAATTAACGTGAGAAGATTATGGTGTTGTGTGATGTACTTAGATTAGTTAGATTTAAGTAGTTCTAAGTTCTAGGGGCTGATGACCATAGCTGTTAAGTCCCATAGTGCTCAGAGCCATTTTGAGTCATTTGAAGATTAGGGTCGCCACCGAGTCTAACCATACAACTAATCAAAGGTTTGGCCGAGTCGGAAAATTAATTTGATCACAGACAAAAAACTCATAAAAGTGCATACGTTGTGATGTCGCTTATAGCGGATGCGATGTAATCAATAGTATTGCCCGTGCACCGTTCACGAGAATCAAACATTTAGAATAAAACAGAGAATGCATGAACACTGTGCATAAGATCATCTCCCAGCAACGCACCTGAAAATAAGAGGACGGCCGCGGTGGTCTCGCGGTTCTAGGCGCTCAGTCCGGAACCGTGGGACTGCTACGGTCGCAGGTTCGAATCCTGCCTCGGGCATGGATGTGTGTGATGTCCTTAGGTTAGTTAGGTTTAAGTAGTTCTAAGTTCTAGGGGACTGATGACCTCAGACTTTCAGTCCCATAGTGCTCAGAGCCATTTGAACCATTTTGAAAATAAGACTTAATCTAAAGCATTTGTTGTAAAATAAAAGAGGAAACTAATCACTGGGCCTGTGCGTAAGGAAACGCGTTGGATGTGCTAACGGGAAAGCTATGAAGTGAGTGGCTTGGGTGGAAAAACGTAACCTCGGAATACAAGAGAAAATAGTGGATAAAATCATTTATTCCTGAGATATGGAATTGAGGCAAGTACACAATTCCTGATAGCATTAATTCCTAAAACGTTAAAGAAAAGCATCGATACATTCACCGTTATAATCTACACCTAAAATCTTTAGTGTGAATCATTCATACAACTGCTGTTGCCTGATAACTGATCGCAATAACTCGTGAAACGGAACACGTTTCGAAGTACACTCGCGTGCCCACGTGGTTTGTGGAGACGCAATTTATAGGTATCGTGGCCAAGTTGCAACAATATCACATTACACAATCATGAACAGTTAACATTCTTTAACACAAACATGAGATCGGACAGTTAGTGATGACGGTAGCCCAACAAACTCTAATGTTCAACCACGTGGTTGGCTCCCCACGGACGAAAGATACATAAAGCAAGGAAAATTTACGAGAAGGCAAAGCTATTAATATTTAGAAAAATAAAAATAAAAGCTTATACAGGCACAGCTGAAGGCAAACAGACATTCATACAGGAGCGAGTTCGCACTGCTTATCGACACCTTTGTGTGGCGCTCTTCCGGCGGATCCAAGTCTGCTACAGAAATTTACTGAAAGGAAAATCTGCCAAAGTTTTGCATTCCTTGCTGCGACAAGGCAAAGCAGTCTTTCAGAGTTGAAAAGCGAGACCAAAAGCTAACAGCTCTCTTCTCGCCAAGTAACAACGCGCCACGCGGTCAGTCACCCTTCTTCGACTGGAGCACAGCTGTGGACGCTTCCCGTACCGGCGGCAGACTGCCTTCCTTTTTCTTCTCCAGCCTCTTCCACGCTCTGCGTGGCCCGGAAAACCCAAAGATGCCATTTCCGCCACCAACCTAACGCAGGTGGATTTATCACACGTAGCGCAAACCTCTTTGCCTACTTGCCCACTACAAGAGTTGGCTATTCTGTACAACTGCTGCTGCTGAATCTGTATGACTATTGCAGACTTTCTGCACCACTTAAACACTGTGCTCGGTGTGTGAACGTGGAGGTGCGGTCTACGTGGCGGACTTGTCAAATATTGCTCTGTGTAGCGGCAGCCCTAACCGCTGGCGGAGGAATGAAACGACCGTGTAGATAATGTTGTGGGAAAGGCAAATAAGAGACTGCAAACAAGAGACATTTAGAACATGCAACAGGTCTACCGAAGAGACTGCCTACAGTACGCTTGTCCGTCTTCTGCTGCGTTATTGCTGTACCGTATGAAGTCCGTATCAGATAGGAGTGACAGACTACATCGAAAAAGTTGGAAGAAGGGCAACCCGTTTCCTATTATAATGAGGTAGGGGAGAGAGTGCCACGTATACTATACGCTAGTTGGGTGGCAATCATTAAATCAAAGGCCTTTCTCGTTGCCGCGAGATCTTTTCACTAAATTTCAATCAATAACGTTGTCCTCCGAAGGTGAAAATATGTTTTTTATACCCACCTGCATAGGGAGAAATAATCATTGTAATAAAATAAGAGAAATCCGAGCTCGCACGGAAAGGTTTAAGAGCTCGATTTGCCCGTGTGCTCTTCGAGAGCGGGACGTTAAGAAATAGTATGAAGATGGTTCGATGAACCCTCTGCCAGGCACTTCAAAGTGAATCGCAAGTAGTCATGCAGATGTAGATGCAGATGTAGGAATCTGTTATTCGAATGCCTTGTCGCGGTAGCATAGAATAGTTCCTCGTATAATCTTCTCATACTTTTGGGCCACAGTCACGTCATAATGTTTAAATGATGTTGTTGTTGTTGTGGCCATCAGTCCTGAGACTGGTTTGATGCAGCTCTCAATGCTACTCTATCCTGAGCAAGCTTCTTCATCTCCCAGTACCTACTGCAGCGTACATCCTTCTGAATCTGTTTAGTGTATTCATCTCTTGGTCTCCCTCTACGGTTTTTACCCTCCACGCTGCCCCCAAATACTAAATTGGTGATCCCTTGATGTCTCAGAACATGCCCTACCGAACCTTCTTCTAATGAAGTTGTGCCATAAACTCTTCTTCTCCCCAGTTCTATTCAATACCTCCTCATTAGTTATGTGATCTACCCATCTAATCTTCAGCATTCTTCTGTAGCACCACATTTCGAAAGCTTCTATTCTCTTCTTGTCTAAACTATTTATCGTCCACGTTTCACTTCCATACGTGGCTACACTCCATACAAATACTCTCAGAAACGACTTCCTGACGCTTAAATCTATACTCGATGTTAACAAGTTTCTCTTATTCAGAAACGCTTTCCTTGCCATTGCCAGTCTACATTTTATATCATCTCTACTTCGACCATCATCAGTTATTTTGCTCCCCAAACAGCAAAACTACTTTACTACTTTAAGTATCTCATTTCCTAATCTAATTCCCTCAGCATCACCCGACTTAATTCGACTACATTCCACTATCCTCGTTTTGCTTTTGTTGATATTCATCTTATATCCTCCTTTCAAGACACTGTCCATTCCGTTCAACAGCTCTTCCAAGTCCTTTGCTGTCTCTGACAGAATTACAATGTCATCGGCGAACCTCAAAGTTTTTATATTTCATCTCCATGGATTTTAATACCTACTCCGAACTTTTCTTTTGTTTCCTTTATTGCTTGCTCAATATACAGATTGAATAACATCGTGGATAGGCACAACCCTGTCTCACTCCCTTCCCAACCACTGCTTCCCTTTCATGCCCCTCCACTCTTATAACTGCCATCTGCTTTCTGTACAAATTGTAAATAGCCTTTCGCTCCCTGTATTTTACCCCTGCCACCTTCAGAATTTGAAAGAGAGTATTCCAATCAACATTGTTAAAAGCTTTCTCTAAGTCTACAAATACTAGAAACGTAGGTTTGCCTTTCTTTAATCTTTCTTCTAACGTAAGTTATAGGGTCAGTATTGCCTCACGTGTTCCAACATTTCAACGGAATCCAAACTGATCTTCCCCGAGGTCGGCTCCTATCAGTTTTTCCATTCGTCTGTAAAGAATTCGCGGTAGTATGTTGCAGCTGTGACTTATTAAACTGATGGTTCGGTAATCTTCACATCTGTCGACACCTGCTTTCTTTGGGCATGGAATTATTATATTCTTCTTGAAGTCTTGTTCCTCCTGCCACCGAACATCACTAATTCCCACTACAGGGTGTTACAAAAAGGTACGGCCAAACTTTCAGGAAACATTCCTCACACACAAAGAAAGAAAATATGTTATGTGGACATGTGTCCGGAAACGCTTACTTTCCATGTTAGGGTTCATTTTATTACTTCTCTTCAGATCACATTAATTATGGAATGGAAACACACAGCAACAGAACGTACAAACGTGACTTCAAACACTTTGTTACAGGAAATGTTCAAAATGTCCTCCGTTAGCGAGGATACATGCATCCACCCTCCGTCGCATGGAATCCCTGATGCGCTGATGCAGCCCTCGAGAATGGCGTATTGTATCACAGCCGTCCACAATACGAGCACGAAGAGTCTCTACATTCGGTACCGGGGTTGCGTAGACAAGAGCTTTCAAATTCCCCCATAAATGAAAGTCAAGAGAGTTGAGGTCAGGAGAACGTGGAGGCCATGGAATTGGTCCGCCTGTACCAATTCGTCGGTCACCGAATCTGGTGTTGAGAAGCTCCATCGTGCATGAACCACATGTTGTGTCGTACTTGTAAAGGCACATGTTCTAGCAGCACAGGTAGAGTATCCCGTAACGAATGTAAAATTAGAGAGATTAGAGCGCGCGCGGAGGCTTTCAGACAGTCGTTCTTCCCGCGAACCATACGCGACTGGAACAGGAAAGGGAGGTAATGACAGTGGCACGTAAAGTGCCCTCCGCCACACACCGTTGGGCGGCTTGCGGAGTATAAATGTAGATGTAGATGTAGATGAAATCATGATAACGTTCTCCATTGAGCGTAGGTGGAAGAACAAACTAAAATGAGCTCTAACATATAAAATAAGCGATTCCGGACACATGTCCACATAACTCTTTTCTTTATTTGTGTGTGAGGAGTGTTTCCTGAAATTTTGGCCGTACCTTTTTGTAACACCCTGTATATCTAACTTTAACCTATCCATTCCCTTTTTAAATTTTCTAACCTATCTGCCCAATTAAGGGATCTGACATTTCACGCTACGATCCGCAGAACACCATTTGACTGTACAAACTTCTTTGTTTTATATTACTATCATGATTAGGACCTTGTCATTGTCAAGTACAGTATATCAGTGTTAAGTATAACTGGACTTTGTTAAGTCATCGTCAAGATCAATTGAACTGGGTGTTCCTGCGTGTAAATGTAAGTACTCATCTACACCCTGGGACATCCAGGTCAATAGATATGACGATGACTTGACAAACTCCAGTTATACCCAACACTATTATACTTGAAGTGACCTAAGGCCGAAATCGTGATAGTAATTTAAAATAAAGAAAATTGTACATTCAGATGACGGAAATACTGTACTGTTCAGACATTTCCTGGTACGTCCGTCATCTGTCCCACTTGTCGCGCCACGCCTGCGTGGCACTCTCTGAAGTCTAACGCTGGCAGAGACTTTGAAAGTTTAACGTTTAAAGTTTTTAAACTTGTGTTCGTGTCAAGTTTGTATCTCATAAATGAATAAATATCGAAATCCGTAAATCTCAGTACAGAGCAACAGAATTACGCTAAAACTAAATTTTCACCGGAAATATGTGAAGCGCAAGCTACGCGATGTGAAATTCAGGTTGGCCTGTATTTAAACAATTCGCCTGCGACTTAACATCTGAGGTCATCAGTCCCCTAGACTTAGAACAATTTATACCTAACTAACCTAAGGACATCACACACATCCATGCCCGAGGCAGGATTCGAACCTGCGGCCGTAGCAGCAGCGTGGTTCCGGACTTAAGCTCCTAGAACAGTTCGGCCACAGCAGCCGGCTTCACGTTTCAACCTACCGTTTGCTTTTTCGTGTTTGTCGAGAACGAGGACATACACGGCTTTAATCATCGACTGAAGAGTTTCAATATATAATCGGCCAAGTAACAGAAACATGTGTTAGGGAAAAATGAGGTTTCTTTTTCTTGGTAACACATTTCTTATTGTCACATAGACCTTGTAAACACTTTATTCTATAAAAGGAACATAGCTCTGTTAATTTGCCATGTTATTTTTAGCATGCACTGCCCCAAAGCCATGGAAAACATTACTGAAAATCAAATAGTTTGAAATGTGTTTTTGTGATATAAGACTAAAAGAAAAAAACGGACTATGTGAACTATGCTGTACGAAGTATAATGATCACAAATATTTCAAACAAAGATTAAAAATTTGTTCTTATTGAATCAAGGATAAATATTCTTAAAGTAAAAAACATTCTAAATTACTTCAAGAAAGACTTTAGTGTATACAATTATTCTGCCTAGCAAGACGTTATGTGTTACTGTAAGAAGTTTTCATAAAAGGGTTTATTTTCATCCTTTAGGAACCTATCATATCCTGAAAGTCCTTGTACTTCTCCGGTGGATGTCTGTTGATACAGTTAAGAGGCTGCGTGAAGGTGGAAGTACAGTTCAGACCGCCGGCCGCTATGTCCGTGCGGTTCTAGGCGCTTCAGTCTGGAACGGCGCAACCGCTACGGTCGCAGGTTCGAATCTTGCCTTGCACATGAATGTGTCTGATGTCCTTAGGTTAGTTAGGTTTAAGTTGCTCTAAATTCTAGGGGACTGATGACCTCAGATGTTAAGTCCCATAGTGCTCAGAAGCCATTTTTGAACAGTTCAGACTGACTTTCTTCCTGGATACACGACTGTGCGTCCACTGCTCAAAATCCGCGAAGGGTGTGCGCTTGGTTATTCTGATCCACTGAGCTTTGGAGATCTGAAACGTAGCTGTTATAAGCGTTTCTTTTGAAGCAGTTTTCAAGTCATAGAACACAGATGAGTCCATTACACTCGTAGCGTGCGGATCGTCAATTCTTGAGAAAAGAATCACTTCCATTAAATCCAGTGCTAGCTGACGGTTATCCTTAGGTTTACGTTTTGCCGTTTTGGCAAAATCTCGATCAAAACTTATAAAGAAGTGTTCTGACACAAGGTAGTTTCGGTAAACTTAACCAACGAATCCCGTAGACATCAGATAAAACCACAGGAATAACAACATCCAATTTTTATTTTGGGCATTGCAGTTATCGCTCCATGCTATTAATTTCCGCTTGGGTGCGATTTTGCACTTTGTGTTTAATAAAGCTGAAGTAATTTTATTACCGCCTCTTCCAGTTATTCCTCGTGCCCCTTAAGTGTGTAAGGACTAATATTGTTTCCGATATGAATCCAAAATTTATAACGAGATACCTTTCGAGAGTATCACGCTTTATTATGAGTTAGTGCAGCATGTGATAAGATTTGTAACTCTGTAGTGAAAGTGCATGTGTAGCTAATAGGCATTTGTGGTGCTTTATGGTCTTCAGCCATTTACTTTCTTATCTTTACAGCTTTTCGATGATGGATCTCAAGATCTCTCTGCTGTTTCGTTACCAGGATCATTTCTTCACTGCGAACTTAGCAAATTACGCATACTGCATGTGTCGGGCCTTGGTGGACGCAATCATAGAATGGAGAACTGTTTATTAAATCCAGAATGAGATTTTCGCTCTGCAGCGGAGTGTGCGCTGATATGAAACTTCCTGACAGAAGTACAGCTGTGAGTACCGGGCGTGAGTCGTGCTTCGGTAGCTCAGATGGTAGAGCACTTGCCCGCGTAAGGCAAAGGTCCCGAGTTCGAGTCTCAGTCGGGCACACAGTTTTAATCTGCCAGGAAGTTTCATATCAGCACACACTCCGCTGCAGAGTGGAAACCTCATTCTGGAAACATCCCCCAGGCTGTGGCTAAGCCATGTCTCCGCAATACCCTTTCTTTCAGGAGTGCTAGTTCTGCAAGGTTCGCAGGAGAGCTTCTGTTAAGTTTGGAAGGTATGAGACGAGATACTGGCAGAAGTAAAGCTGTGAGTACCGGGCGCGAGTCGTGCTTCGGTAGCTCAGATGGTAGAGCACTTGCCTGCGAAACGCAAAGGTCCCGAGTTCGAGTCTCGGTCGGGCACACAGTTTTAATCTGCCAGGAAGTTTGTTTATTAAATGTTCGGAAATAAAAATGATATTAAACCTTATTCAATTCGTGTTTCTCACTGAATGCTTTGTGCATCCTCAGTACAGTCAAGTCTCACCTCAAGTGCTCTTTCCTGGTCTTTTCCATGTAATAATCGCTTTCTTGTCGGGGACAAAACATAGTCGATTATCCGTTGAGAATGCTAGTCAGGGTAGTTTCCTTTGTGTCCTTTATTACTTCGGTTCTCGGCGTACGTCACTTCGCCGAGCTTTTTGTGAGTGACAAGAGTCTCAATACGGCTTCTTCTCAGTGTAAGAGTCACCATAAATGTTTGCCTACGCACGTTTACTATGTTCCCTGAGCCATCTGGAGCAGAGATGTCTGCATGTAGCTGGTATTAGGATCGACACGCTTGCGTCTTCTTTGCATGAGACGTTGCTGAAAGAGACTCATGAGATAGGGAATTCTTTATGAAGAATATTCGACCCTGTAGAAGCCCAAGAAGACTTTCATTCTATCCTCATGTTATAATTTGGTACATTCATTCTTGCATTTGCAGTGTACTTTAAAGGTATAAAGATTTTAAGTATCACCAAAAATGGTTCAAATGGTTCTGAGCACTATGGGACTTAACATCTGATTCATCAGTCCCCTATAACTTAGAACTACTTAAACCTAACTAACCTAAGGACCTCACACACATCCATGCCCAAGGCAGGATTCGAACCTGCGACCGTAGCGGTAACGCGGTTGCAAACTGAAGCGCCTAGAACCGCACGGCCACACGGCCACACCGGCCGGCTGAGTATCACCCGCTATGTTTAAAAAGGAAGTCACTCGACCTGTTTCAAAGACCAACTGTTTAATCT
This sequence comes from Schistocerca americana, assembly GCF_021461395.2. Lineage (NCBI taxonomy): Eukaryota > Metazoa > Arthropoda > Insecta > Orthoptera > Acrididae > Schistocerca > Schistocerca americana. The sequence goes on along the minus strand of NC_060126.1, from coordinate 434,511,130 downwards.
CTAGTTAGGTATGCACCTCAAAAACAGTGCTGCAAAATTAATACCTTTATTAAGGGGAGGTTTACTATCTTTGGCCGAAAAAGCATGTTCTTTGAGAATTTTTTTATCGGGATTTTTTATAGATATCACTGTCAAATTTGGTCAAACTGTTTATTGATACTTCCTCTACAAACTGGAATTTGTTCGACAATAAATGTCGAAGAGCAAAGGCGGAAGTGCCGTCGGAACGAAATTATGGCAGCATGATGGTCATTTAAAGCACTTATTTAGGATGTTTATATTTATTAGTATTAGCACTTGCTAACCTAGCAATACTTCGAAATTGATAAATGTGAACTGTGATGAGATGTATGTCCTGCCCCTCCTCCTTCATCAGACTTCTACCACTTTCTCCCCATCCTCTCTTTCTCTGTCCATCCACTCCTCCCCACCCTCCTCTCTATGTCCATTTTCTCCTTCCCCCTCTCTGTTCATCTCCTCTTTCCCTCTCTCTCTCTCCCTCATCTGGTGCCCTGTTTATTGTCATTGCAAACAAAACCTTGATTGGGATTTGTAGTCACTTAACATGAACGAGTAAATCGGTAGCGATCATTGCTGTACGGGTATAGGAGAGATGTATTCTGCTACTGGATCTGTGACGATAGTAGCTACAATGATAAGATCTCACATAGATTTAATCTGCGAATGGGTAGGGTTACAAAGTTTCAGACGATTAAGGGAAGGTTTACTACCTTCGGCCCGAAAAAAGCATGCCCTCTGAGAACTTTTTCTCGGGGTGTGTTATAGATATCAATGTCAAATTTGGTCAAACTTTTTATTGATATTTCCTCTGCAAACTGGAATTTTTTCGACAATAAATGTCGAAGAGCAAAGGCGGAAGAGCCGTCGGAACGAAACAAAATTTCGGTATAGACATCCACGCGCGGTATGTCACAGGTCATCCGGCTTGTCTGAAATCAAAATTGAGTTGACGTTAGCGAAGTATATAAGGTTCTTTAAGAGTTGTACCTAAGTTATTTGGACCATTGAAAACAAAATGGCGCCCATTTGAAGAAAATAGGGTTTTTTTCATCGATTTTCGACTTCGTCGGCCAAGTAAAAATATTTATAGTTGATGGATCGGAATAAAAGTGGTACAACTCCTAGACAATTTAGTTAGCTTCGTCGGAAACTAAGAATCATGCCAATCGGTTCAGTAGATTTGAAGTTACCATACCGCTCGATAAAAAGAAAACGTCATTTCGAGAAAAACGCGTTTGAAGTTTTGACTACATATAAATGCAATATTATGCAACGTACGTTCAATCTGCCATTCCGGGTCCATAAACTAGCCCATCCTCTTCCTCTTCCTCATAGAGGGCGTTCTGCTCGATCTGGGCCATCCTGCGCTGCTCCAGAGCCGCTCGTACGGCCGGTAACAAGCGGTTTTCGGCCGCTTGAATCCGGTGGTCGTCCGAATGCTTGGCGAACAGCGTCGAATAGAGTCCCAGGGCGACATCCATCGTTGTCATGGTTGCTGAATACCCTTCGTTGAAGCTGCGCACTGCCAGGAAAGTCGCTATCTCCACAGTCTTCGTACCAGAATACAAATTCTTGGGGGCTAACTTCCAAACACATGCGTTCAAACTTTCATTTGAATTTTGTGTGTTTCCTCCCAAGCACCGGTACAATAACTCGTCCTCCGAAAGAAAAAAGAACTGGAGCGTGAAAAAGGCCGATTTCAGGCAGGTGCATTTTTTTGTTCAACCGCTAATAACATTTCCGTTCCGTATTCGGAAAAACCGTTTCAGGGGTAGACTCTAAACACTTTTATGGACCCAAAAATGTAATTTTTTAAAAATCGTCTTTTTCAACCAAAAGATAGTAAACCTCCCCTTTATACCAACAAATAATAGTGACACTAGTAATATAAAAATTAACTAACTTTTGTCAAATACGGTACATGAACTGTATTCGCAGTTGAGAGTATGGACAACCATCTGCTGTATAATGGAATGATGACAAAGAAAATTTTATATTGCTTATTGTTGCGAGCACGACAGATAAAATACGATTCTCACTATTAGTTTCTCCAGTTGAAAATATTTTAACTTTATGCACTTTGACCTATTATGTGGGGATACGCACAACACTGAAAGATTTTCTGCTGTGGACGTACGATCTTTATTTTTGCAAACTATTTTTATATAACACTGATATGGCTTGTTAAATATGGAATATGGTATCACTACTGTAACTAATTATGGAAGAAAAAATTTCCCTTCGCTGCTTTCATGTCTTGAATGCACTAAAAATTACTCTTATTAGCTGTACGGAAGTTAGAGTATGTTATGTTCACTAAGCGTGAAAGCTGCAGTGGATTTTTTTTTTCAATATATGAACACTATTAACTGCCACGACTAACATGAGAGCATGAAGCTAAAAAAAAAAATGAATTTGATTTTTATGTTATCAGCCAGAACAGGTTTTGCACAGCAGTCTTTGATCACAAACAAGTAAATTTTATCACTCATGAATTATTTACGTAACTGATAACATAATAGCAGCTGCCCATGTCCACCTGAAAATGACATAATAAAATCCACAGTTTCCCTCTGAAGTCTCCAGGAAGCTGAAAGAGATAATTTTAATGTACCGTTACCTGCCCGCTATATTGTGGGAAAACTGCTTTCATTCAGTTTAAATTGAATTTGCCGCGGCAGCGGCTCCCGCCATCGCTGCACGGCTCTGCGTCATGAAAAATTCCTAATATGCTGCAAACTGCTAAGAATGTGGAATGAAATCTTGGGCAAGCTAGCAATAAATTATTACAGATAATAATTTTAACAATTTCTATATTAAAAAAATCAACATAAATTAAACCTAGACACATTTTACAAATATCAGCCTCCAATGGCGACTTTCTCGAGGAAAGGACGAACGAAGGCTACCTGTGCAATCAAGCGAGCGTCACAGGCTCTTACAACTTTAACGGCTACGAGAAGACAGAGAGAGTAAAGTTTGAGCCTCCACTATCTATAGGCAATTTAATAAGCATCTTTGTAATTATTTTTCATTATCTGCTTTGATACACACATTCGCCGACCAGAGACGTTATTTGTGAAATATATATACATAAATATTGCACAAACGTATAAATGAAGAATTGTTATTTCCTTTTATACGTAATCTCAAACCATTCATACAGTACTGAAATAATAATAATAATAATACAGATAAATGGTTAGTTTTATTATTTTTATACACTATTGGCCATTTAAATTGCTACACCACGAAGACGACGTGCTACAGACGCGAAATTTAACCAACAGGAAGAAGAGTCTGAGATATGCAAATGATTAGTTTTTCAGAGCATTCACGCAAGGCTGGCGCCGGTGGCGACACCTGCAACGTGCTGACATGGGGAAAGTTTCCAACCTTTTTTTATTTATTTATTTATTGTTCCGTGGGACCAAATTAAGGAGAAGTCTCCATGGTCATGGAACGAGTCAATACATGAAATTATAACATGATATTAGAAACAGATAAAATGAAATATAAAAAAACATATTCAGGTGACAAGTCGTAAGTTTAAATGAAGAAAATCAACAATGTAACACTGAAATTTGCTTAATTTTTTAGCTCTTCCAGGAGCTCCTCGACAGAATAGAAGGAGTGAGCCATGAAGAAACTCTTCAGTTTAGACTTAAAGGAGTTTGGGCTACCGCTAAGATTTTTGAGTTCTGGTGGTAGCTTATTGAAAATGGATGCAGCAGAGTACTGCACTCCTTTCTGCACAGGAGTCAAGGAAGTGCATTCCACATGCAGATTTGATTTCTGCCTAGTATTAACTGAGTGAAAGCTGCTAACTCTTGGGAATAGGCTAATATTGCTAACAACAAACGACATTAAAGAAAATATATACTGTGAGGGCAATGTCAGAATTCCCAGATTTTTTAATAGGGGTCGACAAGAGGTTCTCGAACTTACACCACATATAGCTCGAACAGCCCGTTTTTGAGCCAAAAATACCCTTTTTGAATCAGAAGAATTACCCCAAAAAATAATACCATACGACATAAGCGTATGAAAATATGCGAAGTAGACTACTTTTCGTGTTGAAGTGTCACTTATTTCAGATACTGTTCTAATGGTAAATAAAGCAGCATTTAGCTTCTGAACAAGATACTGGACATGGGCTTTCCACAACAGCTTACCATCTATCTGAACGCCTAGGAACTTGAACTGTTCCGTCTCGCTTATAATTTGCCTATTCTGTCTGATCAAAATATCGGTTCTTGTTGAATTGTGAGATAGAAACTGTAAAAACTGAGTCTTACTGTGATTTAGCATCAAATTATTTTCCACAAGCCACGAACTTATTTCATGAACTACATTATTTGTTACTGTTCCAATGTTACACAAAAGATCCTTCACTATCAAGCTGGTGTCATCAGGAAACAGAAATATTTTTGAATCACCTGTAATACTAGAAGGCATATCATTTATATAAATAAGAAACAGCAGTGGCCCCAGCACCGATCCTTGGGGAACGCCCCACTTAACAGTGCCCCATTGGGACTGAACATCACTACCACTCTCAATATTGCGGAGAATTACCCTCTGCTTTCTGTTCTTAAAGTAAGAGGCGAACCAATTGTAAGCTACTCCCCTTACTCCATAATGGTCCAACTTCTGCAGTAACATTTTGTGGTCAACACAGTCGAAAGCCTTCGTTAAATCAAAGAAAACACCTAGCGTTCGCAACCTTTTATTTAATCCATCCAAAACCTCACAGAGAGAAGAGAATATAGCATTTTCAGTTGTTAAACCATTTCTAAAACCAAACTGAACATCTGACAGCAAATTATGTGAATTTAAATGCTCCAGTAACCTTGTATATACAACCTTCTCGATAACTTTAGCAAACACCGATGGCTTAGAAATAGGTCTAAAATTGTCAACATTATCAATGTCTCCCTTTTTATAAAGTGGCTTCACTACCGAGTACTTTAATCGGGCAGGAAACCGACCACTCCTAAAGGAAAAGTTACAGATATGGCTGAGAGCTGGGCTAACATACATAGAACAATACTTCAGTATTCTGCTAGATACCCCGTCATATCCATGAGAGTTCTTGGTCTTTAGTGATTTAATTATTAACTCAATCTCCCTCTTGTCAGTATCATGGAGGAGCATTTCAGGTAACAGTCTCGCAACACTTTTTTCTAAGAGCGCTATATGATTCCCTGTTGGGACTAGGTTTCTATTTACTTCACCTGCTATATTCAGAAAGTGATTATTAAATACTGTACATATATGCGACTTATCAGTAACACGGACATTCCCACTACGCACTGATTCTATATCCTCGACCTGTCTCTGCAGACCAGCAACTTCCTTTACGACTGACCATATGGTTTTAATTTTATCCTGAGACTTAGCTATTCTATCTGCATACCACATACTTTTTGCCTTCCTAATAACATTTTTAAGCACCTTACAATACTGTTTGTAATGGGCTGCTGCATTTAGATTTTGACTGTTTCTAACGTTTTGATATAATTGCCACTTTGTTCTACAAGATATTCTTATCCCTCTAGTCAGCCACCCAGGCTGCCTGTTTGTGCTAGTACCCTGTTTTAAACGTTCTAACGGAAAGCAACTTTCAAAGAGCATGAGAAAAGTCTTGAGAAAAGCATTATATTTATCGTCTACTGTATCAGCGCTATAAACATCTTGCCACTCTTGTTCCTTTATAGGGTTTACAAAGGTCTCTACAGCAACTGGATCAGCTTTCCTGAACAGCTGATGACTATATTTAACACGTGTTACAGCACAAAAATCTTTTAAAGTTAAAATTTGTGCATCATGATCTGAAAGGCCATTCACCTTTTTGCTAACAGAATACCCTTCTAGTAATGAGGAATGAACAAAAATGTTGTCTATGGTTGTTCCACTGCTCCCTTGCACTCTCGTTGGAAAGAATACGGTTTGCATAAGATTATATGAATTAAAGAGGTCTACCAGCATCCTGTTCCTTGCACAATCCAACCGATTTCTCATACATAAACAGCAGTTGACCGGCGTTGCCTGGTGAAACGTTGTTGTGATGCCTCGTGTAAGGAGGAGAAATGCGTACCATCACGTTTCAGACTTTGATAAAGGTGGAATTGTAGCCTATCGCGATTGCGGTTTATCGTATCGCGACATTGCTGTTCGCGTTGGTCGAGATCCAATGACTGTTAGCAGGGGTTCGGGAGGGTAATACGGAACGCCGTGCTGGATCCCAACGGCCTCGTATCACTAGCAGTCGAGATAAGAGGCACCTTATCCGCATGGCTGTAATGGATCGTGCAGCCACGTCTCGGTCCCCGAGTCAACAGGTGGGAACGTTTGCAAGACAACAACCGTCAGCACGAACAGTTCGACGACGTTTGCAGCAGCAAGGACTATCAACTCGGAGACCATGGCTGCGGTTACCCTTGACGCTGCATCACAGACAGGAGCGCCTGCGATGGTGTACTCATCGACGAACCTGGGTGCTTGAATGGCAAAACGTCATTTTTTCGAATGAATCCAGGTTCTGTTTACAGCATCGTGATGGTCGCATCTCTGTTTAGCGACATCGCAGTGAACGCTCATTGGAAGCGCGTATTCGTCATCGCCATACTGGCGTATCACCCGGCGTGATGGTATGGAGTGTCATTGGTTACATGTCTCGGTCACCTCTTGTTCGCATTGACGGCACTTTGAACAGTCGACGTTACATTTCAGATGTTTTACGACCCGTGACTCTACCCTTCATTCGATCCCTGCGAAACCCTACATTTCAGCAGGATAATTCACGACCGCATGTTGCAGGTCCTGTACGGGCCTTTCTGGATACAGAAAATGTTCGATTGCTGCCCTGGCCAGCACATTCTCCAGATCTCTCACCAATTGAAAACGTCTGGTCAATGGTGGCCGAGCAACTGGCCGAGCAAGTGGCTCGTCGCAATACGCCAGTCGTTACTCTTGATGAACTGTGGTATCGTGTTGAAGCTGCATGGGCAGCTGTACCTGTACACACCATCCAAGCTCTGTTTGACTCAATGGCCAGGCGTATCAAGGCCGTTATTACGGCCAGAGTTGGTTGATCTGGGTACTGATTTCTCAGGATCTATGGACCCAAATTGCGTGAAAATGTAATCACATGTCAGCTCTAGTATAATATATTCGTCCATTGAATACGCGTTTATTATCTGCATTTCTTCTTGGTGTAGCAATTTTAATGACCTCTAGTGTATTTTATAACGATTTTGTAAATGTCTTGCCAGGAGACGTAACATTTGATTTTTTTTTGTGTATGTATCTTTCCATTCATGTTTTATTTGTTTTTATTTTTATATTATTTTACGGCAGTAAAAGTAAGCCAACTAAGAAGAGGAATAAGAAATAAACAAAGCCCCTCCAGGGTGGCGGGAGTGAGAAAGGCTGCTGCGCTTAGCGATCCCTGCCGCGTCGTGTATCTGGCGCTTGGCCTATCGTGTACGTCTTCACGGAAAGGTTCATTAGCTCCCCAGAGTGTGTGTCTGCATGCCAGACGTCTTCAGTTCGTGGACGGCTGCCGTCTCCTACACGGATGGATCTAGCTGCACGGAGGGTCGCGGGAGGCGCTGCCTAATTAATTGGAAAAGGGCCATCGATTTTTCGGGTTGAGAGCAATTTTGGCATGTCTTTTTTTTTTTTTTTTACAGGTAATTCCAGAAGTCCAAGGCCGTTTTGGTATCATTTCGAAATCGGTAATAAACCGTGCGACCGTAGGGAGATGCGACTTCTTTGGTTTTCGTACTAGGGTAGTAGGTATCGCCCTTGAAAAGGAGGGCCTGTGGAGCAATATGCGCCGGTGTCGCTCGTAGTAAGTAGGCCAGGCTTTGTCGAACCAGGTGCCAGATTCCACCAGCTTCTCCGCATGTGGCGCAATTGCGTGAGCCTGCCATGTTGATCGGTGAAGTGTTGACTGTATCATCTGTTTGCAACTGACCGTTACATACCACAGCGACTGAACATCAGTGTCCATCAGGTCCGTCCGGCCTTACCGTTTTCCACGCGACCTTCCATCGGACGTGTGGGTGTTTCGACTCTATGACTTTTGGGGGTCGACCCCTTTGGAAGACACGACATACGTCCCGTATCGTCATATTTGTTGCCGGCATAACATCGCTAAATTCGACTAAAATGGGTTAGATAGCATAAAGAGTCGTCCGCAGGTATCAAAAATGGTTCAAATGGCTCTGAGCACTATGGGACTTAACATCTGAGGTCATCAGTCCCCTAGAACTCAGAACTACTTAAACCTAACTAACCTAAGGACATCACACACATCCATGCCCGAGGCAGGATTCGAACCTGCGACTGTAGCGGTCGCGCGGTTCCGGACTGAAGCGCCTAGAACCACTCGGTTACAACGGCCGGCTCACCAGGTGTGCTAGAGAAGATGGCTTAAACGATTCCAGGAGGAGGCACGTCACGCTTTGTGGGTAAGTCCTCAACAGCCTGAGTAGTGTGTTCAGGAAGAGGACCACCGCCCTATCAAGGACATGAACGCACCCGAGTCCCCATCGAATAGGCGGGATGGTGAGTGATCCGTAATGATCCTGGATAGCACGCCGAAGGCTGCGTCACCCAGTCGTGGCTGGCACAGGTAAGACCTGGGTCAGGTGAGGGAGACGACAAGCGAGGTAGGTGTTGACGAAGTGTATTCGGTGAATGATGTCCAGCCGCGTGGAGTGGCCGCGCGCTTACAGGCGCCATGTCACTCACTGCGCGGCCCCTCCCGTCGGAGGTTCAAGTCCACCCTCGGATATGGGTGTGTGTGTTGTTCCTAGCGTAAGTTAGTTTAAGTCTAGGGACCGATGACGTCAGCAGTTTGGTCTCTTAGAAATTCACATACATTTGAACATTTTGAATGATGTCCATGGTCGCAACCCGCGAACGGCGATGAGAGTCCTGGTGTATTGCAGGAGGCGCCCATGGAGAGAGCGACACACCACGAATGGTGTCCTGTTCCTACAGCCATAGCGACTGATTTTTCGACATTAAGGGCGTTACCTGAGGCCATACCTTGCGTATGTACCCATCCCAGAGCGTTAGAGACTGGACTTTACCCTTTCTGTCCGTGTATTGCACGGACTTGACCCATTTCCTCGATGTATACCATATTTCAATCTGGCTACAACTCCGTGACTATAACCATCACATTCATTTAAGTTCACCCAGCTGAAAGTACATTTGATGAACTTTATAATGATACCATTTGGACTTAACCCCTTCTCTCCCTGTAGTCTTTGATTACCTAACCAGCTGATGTCCCCCGTCCATAATGGACCAACAGAGACTGCGGAGGACTGGGTCTGGCCGCGCCTGTCTTCGTAGGCGGAGCGGCGCGGACGGAGCGGTTTACGTCCTCGCCGCGGCGCGCAGATTCGAGGTGTTTACGTGTTACAACGGCTTTCGCGCGAGTGATTTTCTCTTGAAGTAAATCGCCAGTTCATACCGGAAATCGACGCTGAAATTCAGTTTTCCGAATGAACATACACTTCCCAAAGCGCTTGAAATTGAGCTATTTCTTCGAGACGATTTGTAGATCCCTTGTTGGAATCCACCTCTCAATTGTGAGCTGCGTGATTTATGTAAATTAGCGACTGATGATGCCTGCGACGTGATTTTAGAGAAGACGAGAGACGAGCTCAAGTTCCGACATTCGGACGGCAACATCGGTCCAGTGACTGTGGATCGTGCAGGTCTCGGTCTCAGGACCATGATCATATTCGAGCTCCCATTCGAAGTGCCGGCAGACGATGTGGTCGCCCTTGGGGATGATTCACATCCACGTCGCGGAGAAGTGGGCAGATTTACCGACTACCCTGTACTGAACGGAGTGCGCCAAGTACGCGCTGACCTTTAGCACGTTCCGTCTTAACTCTACATCGGGGGACACAGGCCGATCACCCAGCTCGGGTTGCGAAAAAGAGCGCCACATTCGATCACTGTGTCTGCAGCGAATTGTCCACCTCCGACCCACGGATATGATGCCTTCCACCTCTCCGACATCTTTACCTGTCACGTATGTAGCGACGCTCCAGACGGATCCCAATCAGATGCATGGGCCCAACCAGTTACAGCATCTTTCTCGAGCGGCTTTGTCAAGACGGAGGCGTGACCGATACATAATACAGCCCCCCCCCCCCTCCAACCTTCCTCGTGTCCCGCCGGCTCTAGAAGGACGTGAGAAGCCTCATGGCGGTTTGGAAGTCGATGTAATGGTTGTGCCCACGTTCACCTTTGTGCCTGGACGTCGTGACTCGCTCCCGTCATCTGACACGGAGACGCACTTCGGTGATCCTGAAGTTGATTGATCTTCCATTCATTACAGACTACAATTTTCCACATGTGCATGATATGCGGTATATTCAAGACCTTCCGAGTGCGTCCCTTTTCTCCTTTACCGATCTGAAACAAACTTTGATCTTCTTTGTCGTTTTATAAATAGTCTTTAATCCGTGTTTGCACAGTATGCAGGCGATTCTGTCTTTCACTCTAAAATGTGTGGTAGAAAAGCCGTGCCAGATATTTCTTTTTCCGATGCGTCACTTTGCCGAGTGTTTTACTCTGTGACATTTGTTACGTAAAAGGTTGGTTCGTTGATTTGGGGAAGGTGAATAAACAGCGAGGTCATCGGTCCCATCGGATTAGGGAAGGAAGCCGGCTGTGCCTTTTCAAAGGAACCATTCCTGCATTTGCTTGAAGCGATTTAGGTAAATCATGGCAAACCTAAATCAGGATGGCCGGACGCGGGTTTGAACCGTCGTCCTCAAAAAAAAAAAAAAAAAAACAGATGTTAAGTCCCATAGTGCTCAGAGCCATTTGAACCATTTGAGCCAGATAACAATTAAGTGTTTGATCAATGGTAGTAACTGTTGTGTTTGAAACTTCCTGACACATCAATACTGTGTGCCGGACCGAGACTCGAACTCGGGAACTTTGCCTTGCGCGGGCAAGTGCTCTTCCATCTGAGCTAGCCAAGTACGATTCACGCACCGCCCTCGCAGCTTTACTTCTGCCAGTACCTCGTCTCCAACCTTCCAAACATTACAAAAGCTCTCCTGCGAACCTTGCAGAACTAGCACTCTGAAAGACAGCATATTTCGCAGACATGGCTTAGCCACAGCCTGGGGGATGTTTCCAGAATGAGATTTTCACTCTGCAGCGGAGTGTGCGCTAATATGAAACTTCCTGGCAGATTAAAACTGTGTACCGGACCGAGACTCGAACTCGGGACCTTTGCCTTTCGCGGGCAAGCGCTCTACCGACCTTTTTTTATTATTTATTTTTTTTGTTACATGTGTAAGGAAAATAAACTTAGAAGAGGAGGAGAAAAGAGAAGTGGAATAAAATAGGAATACTTTCCGCGCCATGCTCCACTTTGGCGCGCCATCAGAACAAAATGCATTCTATCATTGACCATTAAAGGGGAACGTGAGATCGTCCAGTCTTGGCTGGCACAGTTCGTTGAGATTCCAGCTTTGAGGCGGGTTGGTGAAAATACTCTGTAAATAGTTCGCGAAAGTGGCCCGATAGCGTCGATGTCGGTGAAGGGTGTGGTGATGTACTTGGAGGCGTGTCTAAAAGTCCGCCGGATCGACGATGTCGTCCCGGAAGAGGTAGTTGATAGCCATGCCACTGATGTGGTGGTACTCGGAGGTAGAAAGCCACAATCTTCTGTGCGAGGGTCCAGACAGCTGCTGCTGGCCCACACTCAAAACGATGTAAATCTGTATCTTCGACATTGCACTTGAGGCACAGGGGTGAGTCCACCAGTGCGATGCGATGCAGTTTCTGTCTCGTAGTATACTTGCCGTTGACGAGAAGGTACCACATAGAGGTGGTGTCAGTGGTGTGATATGGTTGGTGGATCGATTTCCAAACTATAGGCCATGAAACCTGGGGGTGACGTGTTTCGACGGGGTTGCGGGGTAGAGACTTTCGAAGAAGGCAGTAGATGTCGCGGGAGGTCGTTTTCCTGGTCCTGTGGAGCTCGGTGCATATGTAGCTATACTCCAAAAAGAAACGGCCGATATGTGACATCCGAGGTGGGATGTGTGCCAGAGACGTCGGTGGGCGTCTCGAAACAGGTGCGAGCTCAGTGGTCAACATTCCAGTAAAAGTAGCGTTTTGGCTTTTCCATAACCGGAGCATAGTATTGGTGTAAAGTGCCGTAGTCCTGGCTCTCACATTAACCAGATCGAGACCACAGTCCCGCTTCGGTGAGAGCTTCATACTGGACTTTGAAGATGTGTCCAGAACAAATAAAATAGCCGAAAGCCGCCTGTAATCTGGCCGCCATTGTCGCAGTGATGGGCAGAATCTGCGCTATATGGGGTATCCGGGCTGCCAGATGGGTATTGACGAAGGTGACTCTCTGGCACATATTCAGCGGGCGTAGTATGTGATTTTGTATGTTGGCCCGGATGCGTTGCAGTAGCGCCCGAAAATTGATCGCCGAGGGGCGGCGAATGTCTCGCGTGTACACCAATCCGAGACAACGAAGAGTGTCCACCAGTTGAAATGGGACTACGCTGTCTGCGGGAAGGCCGCGGCCGATCTTCATGGCGCATGATTTTGCCACGTTCATAGCGCTCCCTGCCCCTGCACTGAAACGGGTAATCCACTGCATCGCAGCTTGTACGTCAGCCGCTGAACGTACGACGAGGGCCAAGTCGTCCGCGTAAGCTCGGCAGCGGAACATACGATCCCGGAGTGGAATACCAGTCAAACGTCGCCGTAATCCGCAAATGAATGGTTCCATCGCAATTGCATAAAGTACCGTCGACAAAGGGCAACCCTGCCGTACTGAGCGTTCAATTCGTATAGGTTCTGTAAGTCTGCCATTGACGAGAAGTCTGGACGTTGCTCCACGAATGAGCCGCATAATCACTTGCGTGAACGTCGGGGGAATTGCCATTCAATCCATCACTGCGTTGAGGAATGCATGATTGACGCGGTCAAACGCTTGTTTGAAGTCGATGGAGATTAAATCGCCTGGCAGTCGCGAGTGTATTGCCACAGTGATCACATCTCGGTATTCACTGAGGGCTGCCTGTATATTACGATCGCCGCCTAAGGATGTTTGTTCGTGGGAAACAATGTCTCGTAAGACATGTTTGAGTCGCACTGCTAGAAGGCGTGTGAAAATCTTGAAGTCGGAATTGAGTAACGTGATTGGCCGATAACTGTCGAGTCGTGTTCCTCCTGCGGGTTTCGGGACTGGTACAAGTAAGCCTTCCATGAACATTGGTGGCGGGTTCGCCGCGCCGGACAAAAGTTCCCAGTACATGACCCTCCATCGTGGCAACATAAAATCTTGGAAGGTTCTGTAAAATTCGAGAGGTAAACCATCCGGGCCGGGAGATCGATTCAGAGACCATTTGGCCACAGCGCCTTGGACGTCGTCGGTGGTCACTTCAAAAGTTAGGAGGGCTGCAGCTGCTGCGTTTAGAGTACCAAGTGTCTCCTGGGCAACCTCAGCAATGGCCTCTGCACCGGCAGGTACTTCTTGATAGAAAAGTCTATAGTGCGTTGTGAATGCATCCGCAATGGTAGCTTGCGATGTCAGCCGTCGTCCATCAGGTAGGTCTAAAGTTGACATTAAAGCCTGTCTGCGTCGACGAACATGTTGAGGAATATGATGCATAGAAGGTTCTTCACCGTTAATCCTATCTTGGCTGCGTGCTCATACAATGGCTCCCTCTAGACGGCATCTGGTCATGGTTAAAATCTTTGCCTTGATGCGTTGAGCTTCTTTTAGACGATCCGGGGATGGAGGATGATCCATGAGCTCACGAAGAGCGCTATAGTAGAAATCAGTTGTGTGGTGATTCCACCTGGCTTTGGCTCTACCGTAGTGTGTCAATGTGCGTCGGATGGCCGGTTTGGCGTACAGCAACCACCATTGCAGTGTGGTCTCGTAACGCATAATGCGTTGAACACAGGTGTGCCTCGTGTCGGTGACCTGTTGTCGACATTAAGGGTCCCGCAGTAGAGTGACATTGAGTTTCCAAGGTCCTGCACTGCGCCCTATAGGTTGTCGACGTAGGTTCATGGTACAGATGTAGATGTCATGATCCGAAAAGGCAGACGGCCAACGTTCCGCGTCGAGGAGAACTGATTTCAGAGCGTCAGAGATGTATATTCTATCAAGTCGGCTGGCGGAGTGGCTCGTGATGTGTGTATACCCCGGGCGGTCGCCGTGTACCACTCGCCAAGTATCGAGGAGACGAAGGCGGCGGACGAGGAAGCGAAGTTCCGGACATGTGGTGAAACGGGGGTATTGGTCTGTGCGCTCGAGAACACAGTTGAAATCTCCGCCTACGATGACATGATCGTATCGGCCGAGGAATAAGAAAAAATGGCTCTGAGCACTATGCGACTTAACTTCTGAGGTCATCAGTCGCCTAGAACTTAGAACTAATTAAACCTAAGGACATCACACACATCCATGCCCGAGGCAGGATTCGAACCTGCGACCGTAGCAGTCACGCGGTTCCAGACTGAAGCGCCTTTAACCGCACGGCCACACCGGCCGGCGCCGAGGAATAAGGGCGTGATATCTTCTGCGTAGAACTGGGAGCGATCCCTCCGTTTATCAGTGCTCGATGGGGCGTAGAGATTTATGATTCTGAGTCCTTCAACTGTTATGGCCACCCCTCGCGCCGTTGGGAGGTATGCGACACCGGAAACTGCAATCCCTTCTCGTAGGAGGATGGCTGCTCCTGTGTGTTCCATAGCTGCAGGGGTGGCGTATGTCTCATATCCATAACACCCAGTCCAAGTTGCTGTTCACAGTTGTTGTAACGGGGCGATGTCGATGTCCGCTGCTCTTAGGGTGTCACGGAGCAGTTGAAGTTTAGCGTGGGAGCCGATATTATTAGTATTGATAGTAGCTATTCGGTACGCCTGTTGAGAGATCCGTGCTGCCGATAGGTTCGTAGATGGTGAAGATTGTCGTCGTGGATGCGTGAAGTCCATAGAAGTCGCAGGAGTCGCCGTAGAAACTTCCCCCATTTTAGTGTTGGTCTAACGGAGGAACAGATCTCATTTCCGCATCAGATGGAGGTGGGAAATCTGTGTCATCCGCCCATGAAAAATGTCCGACAGGTTTGACATCGGCGAGAGGTGGCTGCGCTGACCGAGTCGGCACAATGGCGTCAGTGACAACAGGCGTGCTATGTTCCATGCCTTCTGGGCGCGGAGGTTGCGCACGATCTCTGTTGGACGGTTCACCGTCTAGTGGATGACGCGTCTCCGTGGCAGAGGAGAAAGTGTTGTCGTGTTCTCCGTCAGAGTGATGTGGCATCTCTTCGTCCTGCGGAGGGGCTCAATGGTCGATTCTGATGTCCTGCACCGTTTTTTTTTTTCGTCGTTTGAGCGACTTCTGCTTTCGGCAATGAGTTTCGGTGTCTGAGGAAGGAAGAGATTCACGTCGTTCCGGTACAAAAGCCGCGGGTGCTATGATGCGGTCGTCATTCTCCAGAACAGTCTCGTTGGTATCCTTGTGATCTTCTAGCGTGGGCGTGTCCGGCTGTTGGACATGTTCACGGGCGGCATCGCCGGTGTCAAGGTGCTGGGACGCCTCCTGGTGTATCGGTCCAGAGAGACGCTCATGAACGGCGTCTTGTGAGGGCTGGACGTGCAGTGTCGCCGCATAGGTGACTGGAAGGGTGGTTGTGGTTCTGTCGGTGTTTGTGTCGTCGTGCCTTAGTTGTGTGTTGCGACGTTGCAGGCATTCATTACGGACGTGGCCTTCTTTGCCACAACCGGAACATGTTCGAGGTTGTCCGTCGTAAATGACCACCGCACGGCAGACGCCGATAGAAATGTACGATGGAACGTGTCATTTGAGATCTATTCGGACTTGTCTCACACCATTAAGCGCCGGATACGTCGTAAACTGTGCCCATGTCTCGGCTACGTGGCTCTGGACTTTTCCGAACGGGCTTAGCGCCGCGATGACTTCATCTTCATTCACCTCGAAAGGCAGTTCGAATACACGGATCGTCCGAAGGCCAAGTCCTGCATGGTCGACATCCACAGGCCCAACGTTTCCGCCGGAGTGCCGAAATTTTAGCCCATGTCGCGTCCTTTGAATAATCTCGTTGCAGGCAGCGTCGGAAGTCATCTTAACATAAACGACGCTGCTAATGATCGATAGGCGTATGCCGATGAGTTCGTCACGGGGGATCTTCACGTCTTCGCGTAGGAAGCGTTCGACGGCCAGTGCTTTGGGTCGTGCGTATTCGTTTGAGAAGGTGAACTTAAGAGTGTTCTTCCTGTAAGAGTTGGCCATTACAGCTTGTTCGACTAAGAAGCGCGGTGACGAGGAAGTAAACAAAACACTCCGCGCGCGCAGCGGCGTGGACGGCCGAGCGCGGTGCGCACTGCTGCCCTGCCGAACGCAGACTGTGTCCGACTGAGCTACCCAAGCACGACTCACGCCCCGTCCTCACAGCTTTAATTCCACTCTTTCAGGAGTGCTAGTTCTGCAAGGTTCGCAGGAGAGCTTTTGTAAAGTTTGGAAGGTAGGAGACGAGGTACTGGCAGAAGTAAAGCTGTGAGGACGGCGCGTGAGTCGTGCTTCGGTAGCTCAGATGGTAGAGCACTTGCCCGCGAAAGGCAAAGTTCCCGAGTTCGAGTCTCGGTCCGGCACACAGTTTTGATCTGCCAGGAAGTTTCATATCAGCGCACACTCCGCTGCAGAGTGAAAATCTCCATCTGGAAACTGTTGTGTTCGTCTGGAAACCCGTTCATAATAGGGATTGGTCTACACTTTTTTTTTTAAGTTTTGCTCCGAATTAGTATTTGTTACAAAGTGGGATTTTATTCCCGGTTCATCTCTCCCTCACGGCCAGACCCAACATTAGTGAACACAATTCACAGACTGCCGTCACGTCAGGAATTTCTGCGTCGTAAAACGGCACATGCCGCGCACTCTTTGACTCTCCTTAACAGGGTTACAAAGTACCGTAACCAATGGAAGCCCGGCTAGTTTTTTTGTATCGCCTCCTATAATGGAGGGTTGAGACCAGCGAGGAATTATCTCCCGCTGGCGGACACCTAGCTAGCCAGCTAGCTAGCCGGCCTCGGCTCGAAATTGGGAGCTACCTGCCCGCGCCGCGGCCGCCTTCCCACCGGCAATCTCGCCGCTTCCCCGAAAAATGCCGGCCGAATTAAGAGCTGAGCCGGCCCGCTCGGCCCTTTGAAATGCTCGCAGCGCCGCCTTTCGGTGCCCCGGCGCTGCCCTGCTATAGTAGCGTCCGCTCCGTACCGCCCAGCGGGCCGGGAGCGAGCCCTTACGCTCCTGCGGACTCCGCCGTGAGAGCGGTCCTCGCTACGAACGTTCTCTCCCCACGACGGCCCCGCCGGAAGCGGATTAGTGGAAGGTCCCGTTATGTCGGCCACACGAGATTTGGCATTTGGCGGAATTGTAATTTTATCCCGAAGATTGCACTGGAACTCACGTACTTCTGTTCCTTCATGAGATCCATAATGCTGTAGAGAACGGCGTTCAGGTTGATGCTGTGTTCCTTGACCTCAGGAATGCATTTGACACCGTCCTCTACTGCCGTATAGTGAAAAAGAATTAAGAATTTATCGAGTACAGGACGAGATTTGAGACGGGATTCAGGACTTACTTACAGATAGATCTCAATACGTCGCTCTTAACGGAACAAAATCGACCGATCCAAATGGCCATTAAAATTGCTATATCAAGAACAAATGCAGATGATACACACGTATTCAAAAAAATTGGTTCAAATGGCTCTGAGCACTATGCGACTTACCATCTGAGGTCATCAGTCCCCTTGAACTTAGAACTACTTAAACCTACCTAACCTAAGGACATCACACACATCCATGCCCGAGGCAGGATTCGAACCAGCGACCGTAGCAGTTACGCGGTTCCAGACTGAAGCGCCTAGAACCGATCGGCTACACCGACCGGCAAACGGGTATTCATTGGACAAATGTATTATACTAGAGCTGACATATGATTACATTTTCACGAAGTTTCGGTGCATAGATCCTGAGAGATCAGTACCCAGAACAACCACCTCTGGCCGTAATAACGGCCTTGATACGCCTGGGCATTGAGTCATACAGAGCTTGGATGGCGTGTACAGGTACAGCTGCCCATGCAGCTTCAACATGATACCACAGTTCATCAAGAGTAGTGACTGGCGTATTGTGACGAGCCAGTTGCTCGGCCACCATTGACTAGACGTTTTCAATTGGTGAGAGATCTGGAGAATGTGCTGGCCAGGTCAGCAATCTAACATTTTCTGTATCTAGTAAGGCCCGCACAGGACCTGCAACATACGGTCGTGCATTATCCTGCTCAAATGTAGGGTTTCGCAGAGATCGAATGAAGGGTAGAGCCACGGGTCGTAACACATCTGAAATGTAACGTCCACTGTTCAAAGTGCCGTCATAAATGGTTCAAATAGCTCTGAGCACTATGGGACTTCTGAGGTCATAAGTCCCTAGAAGTTAGAACTACTTAAACTTAATTAACCTAAGGACATCACACACATCCATTCCCGAGGTAGGATTCGAACCTGCGAACGTAGCGGTCGCGCAGTTCCAGACTGTAGCGCCTAGAACCGCTCGACCACCGGCAAGTGCCATCAATGCGAACAAGAGGTGACCGAGACGTGTAACCAATGGCACACCATACCATCACGCAGGGTGATACGCCAGTATGGCGATGACGAATACACGCTACCAATGTGCGTTCACCGCGATGTCGCCAAACACGGATGCGACGATCATCATGCTGTAAACAGAACCTCGATTCATCCGAAAAATTGACGTTTTGCCATTCGTGCACCCAGATTCGACGTTGAGTACACCATCGCCGGCGCTCCTGCCTGTGATGCAGCGTCAAGGTTAACCGCAGCCATGATCTCCGAGCTGATAGTCCATGCTGCTGCAAACGTCGTGGATCTGTTCGTGCAGATGGTTGTTGTCTTGCAAACGTCCCCATCTGTTGGCTCAGGGATCGAGACGTGGCTGCACGATCCGTTACAGCCATGCGGATAAGACACCTGTCATCTCGACTGTTAGTGATACGAGGCCGTTGGGATCCAGCACGGCGTTCCGTATTGCCCTCCTGAATCCACCGATTCCATATTCTGGTAACAATCATTGGATCTCGACCAACGCGAGCAGCAATGTCGCGATACGATAAACCGCAACCGCTATAGACTACAATCCGACCTTTATAAAAGTCTGAAACGTGATGGTACGCATTTCTCCTCCCAACACAAGGCATCACAACAACTTTCACGAGGCAACGCCGGTCAACTGCTGTTTGTGTTTAAGAATTCGGTTGGAAAGTTTCCTCATCTCAGGACATTGTAGGTGTCGCCACCGGCGCCAACCTTGTATGATTAGCTTTTCAGAGCAATCATTTGCATGTCACAGCTTCTTCTTCCTGTCGGTTGAATTTCGCGTCTGTAGCACGTCATCTTTGTGGTGTAGCAATTTTAATGGCCAGTAGTGTAATATCTAATGTGCGCCGCGAAAGTGTGACACGAACATAGTCGTTTACAGCGTATATAAATGTTCCAGTAAAAAACGTCGGATGCTCTTTAGCAGTGTTCGCAGATGATGCGCTTGTCTACAGAAAAACAGCAAGCTGGCGGAGGTTCTGTAATGGTGTAGGGCTATGCGGTTGGAGTGATATGGGACTCCTGACACGTCTAGACAAGATTCTGGCAGGGGCGGTCGTTGTGGCCGAGCGGTTCTAGGCGCTTCAAAATGGTTCAGATAGCTTTGAGCACTATGGGATTTAACATCTGAGGTCATCAGTCCCCTAGTACTTAGGATCGCTCGGCCACTACGGCCGGCTAGGCGCTTCAGTCCGGAACTGCGCTGCTTCTATGGTCACAGATTCGAATACTGCCTCGGGCTTGGATGTGTGCGATGTCCTTACGTTAGTTAGGTTTAAGTAGTTTTAAGTTCTAGGTGACTGATGAACTCAGATGTTAACTCCCATAGTGCTTAGAGCCATTTGAACCATTTTTTGACGGACAGCGACTGATGCCCTCAGCAGTTTGGTCCCATAGAACTTGCCATCACTCTCCATTTTTTACAGGTGACACATACGTCAGCATCCTGTTTGACCATCTGCATCCATTCATGTCCATTGTGCCTTTCGACGGACTTGGGCAATTGCAGCAGGACAATGCTACACCCCACACGTCCATAATTGCTACAGAGTGTCTTCAGAAACACTTTTCCGAGTTTAAACATTTCCGGTGGCCACCAAACGCCCCAAACATGATCATTATTGAGCATATCTGAGATGCCTCGCAACGTGCTGTTCGTAATGTAAGTAGGCTGTTTATGTTTTCTTTATGTAAGTAGGCTGTTTAGGTTCTTATATTGGTAACGCCGCCGCCACGTAGCGCTCTCTGTATGAAAATGAAAATCACTGGCTGTGCTGTGTGCAGTCTGCGGCTGCTTTGCATTGTTGTAATACTCGCCATTGTAGTGTTAGGCAGCTGGCTGTGAACAGCGCGTAGCGTTGCGCAGTTGGAGGTGAGCCGCCAGCAGTGGTGGATGTGGGGAGAGAGATGGCGGAGTTTTGAAATTTGTCATGAACTGCTATATTTATATATGATGATATCAAGGTAAATACATTGTTTGTTCTCTATTAATATCTTTCATTTGCTAACTATCCCTATCAGTAGTTAGTGCCTTCCATAGTTTGAATCTTTTATTTAGCTGGCAGTAGTGGCGCTCGCTGTATTGCAGTAGCTTGAGCAGCGAAGATTTTTGTCAGGTAAGTGATTTGTGAAAGGTATAGTTTAATGTTAGTCGGGGCCATTCTTTTGTAGGGAATTATGAAAGTCAGATTGCGTTGCGCTAACAAAATATTGTGTGTCAGTTTAAGTACAGTCATGTATAATTGTTCAAAGGGGACGTTTCATATGGCGACCCTGCCAGGTTCTATGTAAGTAGGCTGTTTATGTTTTCTTTATGTAAGTAGGCTGTTTAGGTTCTTATATTGGTAACGCCGCCGCCACGTAGCGCTCTCTGTATGAAAATGAAAATCACTGGCTGTGCTGTGTGCAGTCTGCGGCTGCTTTGCATTGTTGTAATACTCGCCATTGTAGTGTTAGGCAGCTGGCTGTGAACAGCGCGTAGCGTTGCGCAGTTGGAGGTGAGCCGCCAGCAGTGGTGGATGTGGGGAGAGAGATGGCGGAGTTTTGAAATTTGTCATGAACTGCTATATTTATATATGATGATATCAAGGTAAATACATTGTTTGTTCTCTATTAATATCTTTCATTTGCTAACTATCCCTATCAGTAGTTAGTGCCTTCCATAGTTTGAATCCTTTATTGAGCTGGCAGTAGTGGCGCTCGCTGTATTGCAGTAGCTTGAGCAGCGGAGATTTTTGTCAGGTAAGTGATTTGTGAAAGGTATAGTTTAATGTTAGTCGGGGCCATTCTTTTGTAGGGAATTATGAAAGTCAGATTGCGTTGCGCTAACAAAATATTGTGTGTCAGTTTAAGTACAGTCATGTATAATTGTTCAAAGGGGACGTTTCATATGTCGACCCTTAGCCTAGGATACCGCACTGGAATCTTCTGATTTTTTTCTTGTAGTTTGTGTAATTAGTGTAGATTTTGTTTATTGCTAGCGCGTAATTGTAGAGAAAATCTCCTTTGTAGTTGCAGTCTTTCATTGTTGTACAGTAAAACAGTTGTGGCATGCATGTAGATTTGCAGCAAGTTTTTCGCAGCTGCGCTTGCAATTAACTAAATATTATTTTCAGTGCTATGTTAATGTGTTCTCTTATTTTTGCTCTTCAAATTGTGTTTTTCTGTGTTGTCGTGTGAAATACTGTGACAATAATGGTGTGTGAAAAACGTAATACTAGTCTCCAAAGTAAACTGAGAAATGACAGTGAAGACGAAAGCAGTGTGTTAGCGCCGCAGAGTAATGAATTAACTAATGTTCAAAGTAGTAATTTGGTAATTGCGCATAGGGAAATGGAGCGGGCGGCAAACAATGGTGTAGACAGTGAAACAGGTAGTGAACAGGGAAGCGTTATCGATCGATTGGTCGGCAACAGCTCGCCTCAGGAATCGGGAATGACAGAACACAATATTGCAAATACTGCAGACTCAGGTTTTGGGTTCTCACCGTTTTCTCAAATGAGTCAAGACACATTTTCCGCTTGTCAAAATGTGAATGTTGCCGGTGCAACTTCACTGCCGAAAAGCACTGAGGAACATGTTTCAGACACCAGTGCATTGTTATTACAATTAATGCAACAAATGGGACAAAAGCTTGAAAAGTTAGACACAATGGAACAACACCAGAGACAAACACAGCAACAGTTAGACACAGTGGAACAAAATCTCAAAAAGTTAGACACAGTGGAACAAAATCTTAAAAAGTTAGACACAGTGGAACAAAATCTTAAAAAGTTAGACACAATGGAACAACACCAGAGACAAACACAGCAACAGTTAGACGCAATGGAACAAAATCTTCAAAAGTTAGACACCACACTTGAACAAACACGCGAAGATTTAACTACTGAGTTACATAACATTGAATCGAAATGTCAAAAAGTCTGTAATGACGTAAAAACACAAATTTGTGAGCATTTTCAACCTATTTTTTCGCGGCATGAAAATGCATTAGAATCACGAAGCAGCCATAAAAGAACTGCAAACCATTGTTCATGAAAATCATGAGACCTTGTGGGCTAAAATTGACTCAGTTGCATCTATCGATTCGGTTACGCAACTTGCAAGAACTCAGGAAAACTTAAAGGACACAGTAGATACCCTGAAAATTGGTTCAGAAAGACACATGGAGGAAATAAGTACACTATCGGAGAAAGTAGCCGAACTTTCGGATCAGGTCACTAACTTATCTACAAAGGTAGATGATGATCTGAATGACACAAGACCCGTAGCCTTCACTGACACAGAAGAGTATGAACAAATAAGAAAATTCAAACAAAATCAAAATCAAATCAATACACAGTACAAAAGAGAAATCCGGGAAGTACAAGATCAGTTGGCACACGTAGTACAAGAATTACGTATTTCAGAGGACACTCGCGCCCCAATACGGGAAGAGGGACATAGAAATACGGAACAGCCACAAAATAATAACACAGGGCATTTCGGAAGTTATGAAAGAAATTGGCAATGTGCACCGATTTTTGAGATGGAACGGCCGACACGACCTAACAATGACCAATATGCGACTCGCCGACATGATGATTTTGACTATGAGCTGTTCATGACTACACGTAAATTCAAAACATTTAAAAATTCTGGCAACGACATTCATCCACAAGCATGGCTCCATCAATTCTCGCATTGTTTTCCTCCCAACTGGTCGTTAGAACACAGATTAGAATTTATGTGTGGCTACTTAGAGAATGAACCAGCTGTAAGAATGCGGTCGGTCATTCACGATTGCCACAGTGAGGGAGAGTTTTACCATGCCTTCCTCTCAGCATATTGGTCTCAGGCCACACAAGACCGAGTAAAACAAAGCATCATAATGATGAAGCGTTTCGAACAATCTGAATTTTCCAGTCTTATGAAACATTTTGAAGATATGTTGCACAAGAATCAGTATCTTTCAAACCCATACAGCCCCTCAGAACTCATCCGCATTTGCTTAATCAAACTACCTGAACATTTACGACATATTACTTTGGCAGGACGTTGCAAAGACGACGTTGAAGCATTTCAGGGACTTTTACAAGAATTAGAAATTGACACTGACAATCGCGGAACGCGAAACCAGGAACACAACAATTACAGGTCACATCCGTCGCAATTCCGCGATGAAAGAAGTAATAACTTGACACGACAAGTCTATTCTCACAACACAAATCGTGACCAAAACAGACACCACCCGTATGACAACCGTTGGCAGAGTAGTAATAACTACAGGGAAAGAACACCTCTCCGTGGTAATGACTATCACAGAGACAATAAGAGAAACAGACAATATGGGAACCAAAATAAATACTATCAAGGGAGACAGAATAACTTTAGACGCAACGGACCAGCGCGCAGTTACGATTCAGGGAGAAATCCTCCACCATGTGACCGACAAGAAAGAAACTACAGGAACTATCGACATGACGACAGACGATGTGATCGTAACGACAGACCTGAATTGCATCAGAACTGGCGGGATTCAAACAGAGCAGGGCCCTCTCGAGGAGGTGAATTTGTAGAAGTTAGGTCTCCAAATCCCAGTAACGACGCGCGGCAACAAAGAGACAGACAGTGGCTCGCACTGCAGGCATACACGTGCGCCGGCTGGCTCCGAGAAAAATAACATTATATCTGGTACTGCTAATGAGATTTTAATGCAACATTTTGGTTTACTTGAAAATATATTCTGGATTTAAAGTACTTTCTGTGAGATACCAGACGCCACAGTGGTTAGTTTATGTGACAGCTACACGGTTTTATCACGACGCTTCTAAAGAGTGACAATTTACAATGTTGCTTTTGTAGTGTTTCTGTTTTATTTCTGCACAGTTTTCTGAATTCTTCTAGGAAGAAAAACATGTTTTAGTAGTAACTTTTGTGGTATAGCAACAATGAGACAGCCTTTTTTGTGGCATAACAATACGTTACTGTACAGTACTTTCTTCATCACGCCAATAAGCATAATAACTACGATATCTATACGCAAGGAATTTCACTTTTGTTTATCATGTGGTAAGTACATTGACTTCTGCAGAACTTAGCTTTCGGAGGACAATAACTACGACACTTCCACAGAGATTATCTTACAGCAAGACGCACATTTAACGCTACAGGACACGTATTTGAGTGATCAATTTTATACTTAAAACATTTATTTTTAAAGATTTTTGAATTACAAAGAAAGTTTTCCGTGATACATTTTATTCCATTGCTGTAATTCGTAACACCTGAGGGTATAATTACATTAATCCTCAGGGGGGTACACGCCTACTTTGTGTACCATGTGTTTGGCAAGCACAAGGAGCCCTAGCTAATATGGTATTTGCTTATACAACTTTACACATCGGTACCATATTTCTCTAACATGTAAATTACACAGCTATCTGATCATTTAACTGAGAGAGACAAACATTTATTTTACTATATCAGTGACAGATGTGTACGTAATTACACCGTTGGATAACTTCAGACTTACGAAATTGTATTTTGTCTGTACTGTGTGAACTCTTCATATTTTTTCGGAATCATTCTGATACTATGAGAGCTTTGAATGATGTATTTGGTAAGGGAGCATGATTTTAAAGTACGTTTGAGGTAGATGGCACTATTGAAATGAGCAGAGAATTTTTTTTAGGTTTTGAAATTATTGCAGAAAGCTACGACGATTTTGAGATTTGACTGAGGTGTTATGATGTTACTATTACGACGACGATGTGTACTATGCTGTTGAGATATGTTTATGATCAATAAGATGAGGCTACCGTATATGAGGAATAAGAAGTATGTTGGAAACCAAGAATCGTGCTTTAAGAGTTATGAAAGTGCGCAAATGCGTGACTGTATCACAATGCTGACGAATATTTTATTTGGACACTTATATTTATAGAATTTTCTTTCTACAGATTTGCAACGCTAATTCTTGACCTGTGAAATATTTTTATGTGAGACTGTCACTGTAGCGGAAACTGGTGTCGTAAATATTTCCGTAAGAAAGTTAAGTGACCACCTGCACGTAATGCGTCGTGGGCATGCAGCTGTGTCAAACACCTGGAGAACAAGCCATTAGGGTGTGCCTTTCCGGAAGCACAGGTAGAAAAGAAAAGAAAAAAGGCAGGCCTTTATCCTCGCCATTGGCATTCCTTTAGAGAAAATATTGCAAATGCGACACCCTCATTACTTCCATTAACCTTGCTATTGACATTCCTTTGTAGAAAGCATCGCAAATATTACACGCTCATTACCTGAAAACATATGATTACTCGTACTTTGTGCTAATTACTGCAATACTTATGAATTGATGGGAAATATTCGTACATCTGCACACCTGATTATGACAAGTGTCTTTCTATGAGAGTTGAGAGCTACTGACTTACGAAATGCCACATGACTATTGAATGATATTTTTATGCTTTGCTTTTCGTAGTTGCTTATTTCACTTGATATCTGGTTTCCAGCTGTGTTGCAGCATTGCTTTTATAAAATAAAATGCATTTGCTAATGTGAACACTTTCTGTCAACAGATCTATTAAATAATTATTTTGTGATCCACATTCTTCAAAAAAGGAGCACTTGGAAAGGAAAGAACAATAAGAAGGGACTAGTAACAGTAACTGCATACATAATATTCTTTTCAAGTACATGGTAATATTTCTTTTACAATAAGTTGTTGTGGTGCACCACTTTAATTACATAGATATTAAGATGTGAATATACATTTCCCTTATCTGCATTGTTGTTTTTACTGTAATATTTTTTCTGCTTGAGCTATGTCATGTTTAGGTATAAGTTACTGCTGTTTGCCAGGCATAGTGCTGCTAAATTTAACTTTGTATTACTCTGTTAAGCTTTTCTTGTTGCTGCACATTGGCTCATATTAGTTGTAATTTTGCATTTTTTTCTGTTGATTTAGATTTACTGTAGCTTGCTTTGCAATTTTCCATTTTTTTCATTGCTGTTTATAATAATTGTTTTACGTGCTGCTGCATTGCCTCGTCCCTTAGTTTAGCATCTGAGCTCAGTAGATTTAAGTTAGCTTAAGAGGGGGTAGACTATATAAGAAACTGACTATGGAGAATAGGTAAAGAATGCAATGCGAAGTTATATGAAAAAGGATTTGGGCCCAAATGAGTATTGTACAATCAGAAATAATTATTTTGAAAGAAATATGCACAGAATACAGAAAGCAGGCTTAGATAGGACTTTTTGGAAATAAATAATGAGGTAAGACATACGTGAAATAAATACAGAAAGCATGCTCGGATAAGATTTTTTTGGTGGAAGCAAAGGTTGAAATAAGACGAAAGATCTATGGAATGAAGTTTTGGAATGGACTGCAGTACCAAATGTTACACTGAAAACGAACCCTGTCCTTTCCTTTTGTGTTATCCCACTATGTGTGTGTGTACCCTTGTGTATTTGTTTTCTTCCTGTCTCTGTGTAGTTTCATAGAATTTTTTCTTCTTTTAATATTAAGCTACATTCACTATGATGAGGAATACTGTTATCCTCGAATATAATTGGCATTAATAATATGTTATTTACTTTGTAAAGATGTTAGACATTATTAATTCTGTTCTGTTCAATGCTCATGTGTGAAGTTGATGTTTCAAAAGTTATTGTGATCCTTTATGTATGTACTCATGTCATAATTCCACTGATGTATATGTTTATTTCTATTCTTTTGTAAAGCCTGTGTTACTACAAATGTTATCTGTATTGTTATGTTCTTTAATGATGTATTTTGTACCTTTGTAATTGTATTTTCATGTTGTAATTTTATAATTGTACAGACACTAGTACTTCAAATTAAGTTACATTTCACTGCACACGTTTCTGTTGGTCATAGTATATGGACAATACGTGAGAAGTAGCGACTGATAGTGTTTGCACGTGTGTTAATGATTAAGCAAGGGACTGGATAACAGCATTGCTGGTTCTAAGGACAATTTCAAAAACTTTGTGAGTGCACAAGTGGTGGTTTATGGACTTGCTATATTGTCCGCAAGACTCTTCAGTGGTGATTGTGCACCTGCACAGTCACAACAGATGGCTGCTGGCCATCTCTTCAAGGACTACAGTGGGTTTACATCTTTGATGATCTATCAATACCATTATTTCTACAAGGACTGCAGTGGGTCTGCACCTCTGGTGGCCCACCAATACCGTAATCTCTACCAGGACTACAGTGGGTCTGCTCTGTGATGACCTACCTACCAATCTTCTTCAAACTGTCGAATGACTCTGCTGTGGGTTTGCTCTGTTGTGGCCCATTACCTGTCAGCATGTCAAGAGTCAGCACTGTCTTTCAGTTGGAAGGACAACAGTATTTCTTCAAGACTGCATGGAAATCCACTACTTCCGTGTGCATTTTCTTCTACTGCTCAGACTTTGAGAAAAACACTACTATTTTACCGTGATGAATAATCAGGACTGTCTTTATGGACTGTGAGAAAATTTTTGCTTTTGACCAACATTGTATCAATAAGTGTGTGCATTTGGTTTCTTTGTTATTGTAATTATGAAAAATTTTTTTCAAATCTGTATTGGCCAGTGCCCAACACCATTTGTAAAAATTTTTTGTGGGGAGATGGGGGCTATGTAAGTAGGCTGTTTATGTTTTCTTTATGTAAGTAGGCTGTTTAGGTTCTTATATTGGTAACGCCGCCGCCACGTAGCGCTCTCTGTATGAAAATGAAAATCACTGGCTGTGCTGTGTGCAGTCTGCGGCTGCTTTGCATTGTTGTAATACTCGCCATTGTAGTGTTAGGCAGCTGGCTGTGAACAGCGCATAGCGTTGCGCAGTTGGAGGTGAGCCGCCAGCAGTGGTGGATGTGGGGAGAGAGATGGCGGAGTTTTGAAATTTGTCATGAACTGCTATATTTATATATGATGATATCAAGGTAAATACATTGTTTGTTCTCTATTAATATCTTTCATTTGCTAACTATCCCTATCAGTAGTTAGTGCCTTCCATAGTTTGAATCTTTTATTTAGCTGGCAGTAGTGGCGCTCGCTGTATTGCAGTAGCTTGAGCAGCGAAGATTTTTGTCAGGTAAGTGATTTGTGAAAGGTATAGTTTAATGTTAGTCGGGGCCATTCTTTTGTAGGGAATTATGAAAGTCAGATTGCGTTGCGCTAACAAAATATTGTGTGTCAGTTTAAGTACAGTCATGTATAATTGTTCAAAGGGGACGTTTCAGTAACATATCTCCACCCCATCGAACTCTTACGGATTTTTTTGACAGACCTGCATTAATCATGGTGTCAGTTCCCTCCAGCACTCCTTCAGACATGTGTCGAATCCATGTCACGTAGTGCCGCGGTCCTTCTGCGTGATCGCTGGGGCACTGTACGATGTTAGGCACGTATACCAGTTTCTTTGGCTCTTGAGTGTACTATAGACGAGAAACTGCTGGAAACAGTATCTACCGTAAAATATTTAGGAGTAATTATCCAGAGAAACCGTAAGTGGAATGACCACATAAAATGAATAGCAAGAAAAGCAAATGCCAGGCTGAGATTCATTGGAAGAACCCTAATGAAATTTAGCTCAACCGCGAAGGAAATGGTTTATAAGGCGCTTGTTCCACCGATCCTTGAGTATTGTATGGGACTCTTTCCGGGCAGAACTGATAGAAGGGAGAGAGAAGGTCTAACGAGAAGCGACGCATTTCGCGGCGGCGTCGTTTTGTCGGCGCGGGAGTGCTACAGAAATGCTCAACAGACTCGTGTGACAGGTGTTACAAGACAAGCGTTGTACATCGCGGACAGGTTTACTGCCGAAATTTCGAGATATCACATTCCAGGAATAGTTGGACAACGTATTAATTCCTCCCACACGCTTCTCCCGTAGTGACCACGACGATAAAATTCGAGAAATTAAAGCGAAATCAAAGGCTTACCGACAATCATTCTTCGACGCGCCATTCGCAAATGGAACAGGTCATGGGGTATGGGGGGTGGGGGAGTCATTAGTGGTACTAGAAGCACCCTCCGCCACCCACTTGCGTGGCTTGCGGAGTATGATGCAGGTGAAAATTCTTCACAGTGAACAACACAGAGTGAACCGTCAATGGGGGCGATTCACAAACAACTGAAGTACACATGTTATTCCAGAAACTTTATCGTGTAAGTATGGGCCAGGAGGTGCTGGTGAAATAACACACACTGGTAAGATTATCTTTTTATTTTAAAGGCTTTCTCAATAATAAATTTTTAAGTCTGGCACGAAAAAAAAATTTCAAAAACAATTTCGAATAGCTGACAAATTTTCTTTATGAAAAGGTGATTGCCAGGTATGACGTTAACAACTTCCCCTAAAGTAAGATTTTAACTTGACATAAAAAACTCTTTTAAATAGCTGGCAAATTATCTCTATGTAAAGGATATTGGAAGATATAACGTTAACAGCTTCCCAATAATGAGATTTTAAACTTGTTATACACTCCTGGAAATTGAAATAAGAACACCGTGAATTCATTGTCCCAGGAAGGGGAAACTTTATTGATACATTCCTGGGGTCAGATACATCACATGATCACACTGACAGAACCACAGACACATAGACACAGGCAACAGAGCATGCACAATGTCGGCACTAGTACAGTGTATATCCACCTTTCGCAGCAATGCAGGCTGCTATTCTCCCATGGAGACGATCGTAGAGATGCTGGATGTAGTCCTGTGGAACGGCTTGCCATGCCATTTCCACCTGGCGCCTCAGTTGGACCAGCGTTCGTGCTGGACGTGCAGACCGCGTGAGACGACGCTTCATCCAGTCCCAAACATGCTCAATGGGGGACAGATCCGGAGATCTTGCTGGCCAGGGTAGTTGACTTACACCTTCTAGAGCACGTTGGGTGGCACGGGATACATGCGGACGTCCATTGTCCTGCTGGAACAGCACGTTCCCTTGCCGGTCTAGGAATGGTAGAACGATGGGTTCGATGACGGTTTGGATGTACCGTGCACTATTCAGTGTCCCCTCGACGATCACCAGTGGTGTACGGCCAGTGTAGGAGATCGCTCCCCACACCATGATGCCGGGTGTTGGCCCTGTGTGCCTCGGTCGTATGCAGTCCTGATTGTGGCGCTAACCTGCACGGCGCCAAACACGCATACGACCATCATTGGCACCAAGGCAGAAGCGACTCTCATCGCTGAAGACGACACGTCTCCATTCGTCCCTCCATTCACGCCTGTCGCGACACCACTGGAGGCGGGCTGCACGATGTTGGGGCGTGAGCGGAAGACGGCCTAACGGTGTGCGGGACCGTAGCCCAGCTTCGTGGAGACGGTTGCGAATGGTCCTCGCCGATACCCCAGGAGCAACAGTGTCCCTAATTTGCTGGGAAGTGGCGGTGCAGTCCCCTACGGCACTGCGTAGGATCCTACGGTCTTGGCGTGCATCCGTGCGTCGCTGCGGTCCGGTCCCAGGTCGACGGGCACGTGCACCTTCCGCCGACCACTGGCGACAACATCGATGTACTGTGGAGACCTCACGCCCCACGTGTTGAGCAATTCGGCGGTACGTCCACCCGGGCTCCCGCATGCCCACTATACGCCCTCGCTCAAAGTCCGTCAACTGCACATACGGTTCACGTCCACGCTGTCGCGGCATGCTACCAGTGTTAAAGACTGCGATGGAGCTCCGTATGCCACGGCAAACTGGCTGACACTGACGGCGGCGGTGCACAAATGCTGCGCAGCTAGCGCCATTCGACGGCCAACACCGCGGTTCCTGGTGTGTCCGCTGTGCCGTGCGTGTGATCATTGCTTGTACAGCCCTCTCGCAGTGTCCGGAGCAAGTATGGTGGGTCTGACACACCGGTGTCAATGTGTTCTTTTTTCCATTTCCAGGAGTGTATTTGCTAGGTAGGTCTGTGTTGTGTACATAGTTCCGCGTAGTCAGCGCGTACACAACTTTCCCACTAGAGCGCGCCCCGCTAAGCACAACAGCGCAGGCGCAGCGCTCGTCCGTCTCCGCACTATGAGATGGCGATGCCATAGAGACGACCCAAATTCTGCTTCTGCCGATCCGCGTATTAATGTGTAACGCAGCCAATGAGATTGCTGCTAACGTAGAATCTTTTCTCCTCGCGGATTACACTCGCGCAGTGATACATGAACGCGCGTGGTATTATAACGAGTGTACAGACCTCCGATTAATCAGTCTGCATTTGTCTGCACCAGTCTGTACCAGTGTATAGTCAAGTTTCAGTCTGCGCCCAATAAGATTACCATATTCCTGTACATAGCCATGAAGATAAATGTATAGACTCTTTTGTCAAGTATCACAGATATATGTGAGAATAAGATTAACGTACCAATTCCAAAGGAACTTCAGATTACCAGTTTTGGTCACCGTCAATCTGCTACTCTAAGCATGTAAGTGGCATTTCTATCGTCTGACCTAACGGCAGAAGATAAACACGCCACGATAAGACCACGAGACATATTGCTGACACTCGCCTACTTCGTTAGAGCGACAAGTCAAATAATCTGATGGTGTGTGTACCGAGGGTCTTACAGTACGCACACCACAGTCTGCATCTGGGTAGTGGCATCCCTGCGCTCGTGACCGCATCGGTTGGACCCTAGACGGCTGTAAAACAATGGCCTGGTCAGATCAGTCCCGATTTCAATTGGTAAGAGCTGACGGTGGCGCAGACACCACGAAGTCGTGGATCCAGGCGGTCAACAAAGCACTGTACAAGCTGGTGGTGGCTCTATAATGGTGCAGGCTGTGTTTAAATGGAATGGAGTGGGTACTCTGATCCAAATGAACCGATCATTCGACTACTTGGAGATCACTTGCAGCCGTTCATGTTCCCAACCCGCAATTGTTCGCTGTTGGTTTGAAGGGCATTCTGGAAGATTTGAGCGAATGGTTTGGCTACACATTCCGCCCGATTTGGATCCCACAGGACATCTGTGGGAGATAATGGAAACTTCAGTTCGTGAACAAAATCCTGCACCGGCAACACTTTCTGAATTATAGAAGGTTATAGAAGCAGCATGTCTCACTATTTCTCCATGGGATTTCTTACGAACTGTCGAGGTTATGTCACATCGAGTTGCTCCACTGAGCTGGGCAAAAGAAGGTCCAACTCGATATTAGGACGTATCTCATGAATTTTGTCACCTCAGTGTACATCTTAGTACCAAGTTTTCACATCGGGGAAAAGATGCCTCAAAAAAGAAAAAAATCGTAATAAAGTTATTACGCTACTGGCCATTAAAATTGCTACACGACGAAGATGACGTGCTACAGACGCGAAATTTAACCGACAGGAAGAAGATGCTGAGATATGCAAATTATTAGCTTTTCAGAGAATTCACGCAAGGTTGGCGCCCGTGGCGACACCTGCAACGTGCTAACATGGGGAAAGTTTCCAACCGATTACTCATACACAAACAGGGTTGACCGGCGTTGCCTGGTGAAACGTTGTTGTGATACCTCGTGTAAGGAGGAGAAATGCGTACCATCACGTTTCCGACTTTGATGAAGGTGGAATTGTAGCCTATCTCGATTGCGGTTTATCGTATCGCGACATTGCTGCTCGCGTTGGTCGAGATCCAATGACTGTTACCAGAATATGGAATCGGTGGATTCAGGAGGGCAATACGGAACGCCGTGCTGGATCCCAACGGCCTCGTATCACTAGCAGTCGAGATGACAGGCATCTTATCCGCATGGCTGTAACGGATCGTGCAGCCACGTCTCGATCCCTGAGCCAACAGATGGGGACGTTTGCAAGACAACAACCATCTGCACGAACAGATCCACGACTTTTGCAGCAGCATGGACTATCAGCTCGGAGACCATGGCTGCGGTTACCCTTGACGCTGCATCACAGACAGGAGCGCCTGCGATGGTGTACTCAGCGACGAACCTGGGTGCACGAATGGCAAAACGTCATTTTTTCGGATGAATCCAGATTCTGTTTACAGCATCATGATGGTCGCATCCGTGTTTGGCGACATCGCGGTGAACGCACATTGGAAGCGTGTATTCGTCATCGCCATACTGGCGTATCACCCGGCGTGATGGTATGGGGTGCCATTGGTTACACGTCTCGGTCACCTCTTGTTCGCATTGACGGCACTTTGAACAGTGGACGTTACATTTCAGATGTGTTACGACCCGTGACTCTACCCTTCATTCGATCCCTGCAATCCCGTACATTTCAGCAGGATAATGCACGAGCGCGTGTTTCAGGTCCTGTATGGGCCTCTCCGGATACAGAAAATGTTCGACTCCTGCCCTGGCCAGCACATTCTCCAGATATCTCACCAATTGAAAATGTCTGGTGAATAGTGGCCGAGCAACTGGCTCGTCACAATACGCCAGTCACTACTCTTAATGAACTGTGATATCGTGTTGAAGCTGCATGGGCAGCTGTACCTGTACACGCCATCCAAGCTCTGTTTGACTCAATGCCCAGGCGTATCAAGGCTGTTATTACGGCCAGAGGTGGTTGTTGTGGGTACTGATTTCTCAGGATCTATGCATCCAAATTGCGTGAAAATGTAATCACATGTCAGTTCCAGTATATTTGTCCAATCTGCATTTCTTCTTAGTGTAGCAATTTCAATGGCCAGTAGCGTAATTGATTAGCCGTGACCCAACGTATCACTTGTATTAAAATTCCAGTGATTAACAGCCAAATAAATTACGTGTGCTCGTTGACGCGTTCTCTTGCATGTGGTGCAGTGCGGCCTCTCCCCGTTCGGGTGTGCGGTGTCTCCACGGAGCACCACAGTAGCGCCTGCTGGCGGTGGAGGTACAGTTTCTCAAAGTCCTTGCGTAATTGTAACAAAAAGGGCCTGCTATGGAATCGGACACTGTGGAGAACGGCCTCGATAACGGCGAAGAGCAGCTGTTCCATTACTGTGAGTTTCACCGTTCCGTAGGATCACGTCGACATACTCTGTAAACATGAAACCAACCATGTTGTTCTAACACTCACACACACCTGAATGAGGCTCGAGACAGGGCAGACGGCAAATGACTTCCACCGAACCGACGTAACCACTCCCCACTACCCAGATGCAGACTGTGGTGTGCGTACTGTAAGACCTTCGGTACACACACCATCAGATTATTTGACTTGTCGCTCTAACGAAGTAGGCGAGTGTCAGCAATATGTCTCGTGGTCTTATCGTGGCGTGTTTATCTTCTGCCGTTAGGTCAGACGATAGAAATGCCACTTACATGCTTAGAGTAGCAGATTGACGGTGACCGAAATTGGTAATCTGAAGTTCCTTTGGTATTGGTACGTTAATCTCATTCTCACATACATCTGTGATACTTGACAAAAGTGTCTATACATTTATCTTCATGGCAATGTACAGGAATATGGTAATCTTATTGGGCGCAGACTGAAACTTGACTATACACTGGTACAGACTGGTGCAGACAAATGCAGACTGATTAATCGGAGGTCTGTACACTCGTTATAATACCACGCGCGTTCATGTATCACTGCGCGAGTGTAATCCGCGAGGAGAAAAGATTCTACGTTAGCAGCAATCTCATTGGCTGCGTTACACATTAATACGCGGATCGGCAGAAGCAGAATTTGGGTCGTCTCTATGGCATCGCCATCTCATAGTGCGGAGACGGACGAGCGCTGCGCCTGCGCTGTTGTGCTTAGCGGGGCGCGCTCTAGTGGGAAAGTTGTGTACGCGCTGACTACGCGGAACTATGTACACAACACAGACCTACCTAGCAAATGCGTTTTCAGACGGCTGTAGCACGGAAATGGCACGTTTCTGGACATAGGTCTATTCAAAATCTTATGGACTCACTCCCATGAACAAGTCGTAGAAGTTTGTAACCGGAATTTCCGAACACTATGTACAAATGTATGGATTATGAAGAGCTTCTTGACCGCTGTATTCGATTCGTTTTAGTTCCCAATGCACATTAAGTGCGAGGTGGATTGTTTGGTAGCACTTTGGAACGCACGATCCTTCCGCTGATTTCGTGCAGTTTTCTTACAACCACCTTCGGCAGCGCTGGACGGCTCCTGTTCATCAGTACATGAAGTCTGCCTGGTTTTGATTTTGGTATGGTAGTTCGTTCGCGTTTCCATATCACAATCAAACCACCAACAGTCAACTTGGACACCTTCATAATGCTTGAAGTGTTACTTTGTGAACATCCAATGTGTATTCCACGTTCGAAGTTACTGTGCTTTCCTGACCGATCGATTTTGCTCTTACTACTTCTCTACTGACAACATAATACTCCTTGCCTCCTTTTATGCTGTCGGATCCGCTTCTCGTGATTTCTGGTGATTAAATCCGCATTGTATAGCGGTGTCCAGATTCTTTTGCTCAGAAAGTGTATAAAGCGGAGCAGAGGCGAATGGGAATAGTTCTAACGACGATAAGTGCAACAAATGGCGAAATCCACCAACGTAAGCGACATTTATAAAGGGTACACTCCTTTGACCCGGCGTCTGCGAACATCTCCGAAATCACGAAACTGGTCGACTGTTACGGTGCTGCTGTGGTGAGCTTCTACGGAAATTGGTTGAAGGACAGAGAAACCGCGAATAGGTGACGGCGTCTCTGACAGCCACATCTCCTCACAACGTGCTGTGTAAAGCAGGACACGCGGTGATCTGTGGTAGACCTGACGACAGGGTACCATCGTGGTTTTTATTTTATTTTTTTTATTTTTTGAACATTACTGTCCTAATTTGTTTGATGCTGTCCGTAGTAAATTCCTCTCCTTTGCCAACATTTTGACCTCAGGCTAAGGCTTCTAACCTGCGTAATCAATTATTTGCTCGTTGTACTCAAGGAACGGACAGAGGTTCAGGGCACTTTCTTGTCCTTGGGGTGGGAAACTGCTCCTGAAGGTGGAACAATCAGCAATAATCAACAGCATTAGGATGCAGACGGCAATGACAACCATTGTATTAAAGACACGTAACGTGTATCCACAGGACATATGGCCTGTAAATGAAAAAGGGTCATGACGATCCGGAATAGTCCCCCATTCGGATCTCCGCTAGGAGCCTGCCAAAGGGGAGGTGACCATGAGAAAAAGATTGAATAATCAACGAAAGGATAATGTTCTACGAGTCGGGGCGTGGAGTGTCAGTAGCTTGAATATGATAGGGAAGTTAGAAAATTTGAAAATGGAAATGCAAGGGCTCAGTCTAGATATAGCAGGGGTCAGCAAAGTGAAACGGAAAGAAGATAAGGATTTCAGGTCAGATAGTATAGGGTAATATTTACAGCAGCAGAAAATGATATAATGGGAGTAAGGTTCGTAATGAATAGATAGGTAGGGCAAAGAGTGTGTTGCAGTGAATACTTCAGTGATAGGGTTGTCCTTGTCACAATCAATAGCATACCAATACCGACTACGATAGTTCAGGTATACATCTCGGCGTCGCAATCTGAAGATGAAGAAACAGAGAAAGTATATGAGCATATTGAAAGTGTAATACAGTACATAAAGGGAGACGAAAGTCTAATGGTCATGCGGGACTGGAATGCAGTGGTAGGGGAAGGAGTAGAAGAAAAGGTTACATGGGAATATTGGAACAAGGAATGAGAGTGGAGAAA
Source organism: Schistocerca americana (assembly GCF_021461395.2). Taxonomy (NCBI): domain Eukaryota; kingdom Metazoa; phylum Arthropoda; class Insecta; order Orthoptera; family Acrididae; genus Schistocerca; species Schistocerca americana. The sequence continues at coordinate 434,473,754 of NC_060126.1, read as the reverse complement.
AACTAATTGAGTTCTACAATAAATTTCAGCTAGTAATAGCGAATACCCTGTTCAAGAACCACAAGAGGAGCAGGTATACTTGGAAGAAATCGGGTGATATAAGCAGACTTTAGGTAGATTCCTAAATCAGATAATGGACTGTAAAGCCTATCCGGAAGCAGATATAGACTCAGACCACAATATAGTAGTGATGAAGAGTAGGCTGTGGTTCAGAGAGTACTCAGGAAGAATCAATACGCAAAGAAGTTGGGCGTGGAAGTACTAAGGGATGACGAGACACGCTTGAAGTTCTCTAAGGCTGTAGATAGGTCAGTAGGCAGTACAGTTGAATAGGAGCGCACATAGCTAAAAAGGTCAATCACTGAAGTTAGAAAGAAAAACATGGGTACAACGGAGATAACTGCGAAGAAACCATGCGACGAAATACTTCAGTTGTTCGATGAAAGAAGGAAGCACAAAAATGTTCAGGGAAATTCTGTAATACGGAAATACAAGTTACTGAGCAATGGGATGTGCAGGGAAGCAAAGAAAAGATGGTGACATGAAGAATGTGAAGATATCGAAAAAGAAATGACTGTCTGAAGAACTGACTCAGCAAACACGGAAGTCAAAACTTCGATGACGTTAAAAGCAAGGTGTTAACATTAAGAGTGTATCGGGAGTTCCACGTTAAATTCACAGAAGAGAGCGGATAGGTGGATGGAGTACATGGAAAGCGTCTGTGAGGGAGAATCTTTGTCTGATACGATATATGATGAAAAAAAGAGTCTACTTGTAAGAGATAGGGGATCCAGTATTAGAATCAGGATTTAAGAGAGCTTTGCAGGACATAAAATCAAATAAGGCAGAAGAGATAGATAACATTCCATCAGAATTTCTAAAATCATTGGGGGAAGTGGAAACAAAACGACTATTCACGTTGGTGTGTAGAATGTATGAGTCTGGCGACATACCATCTGACTTTCGGAAAAATGTCATACACATAATTCGGAAGATTGCAAGAACTGACAAGTGCGAGAATCATCGCACAATCAGCATAACAGCTCATGCTCCAAGCTGCTCACAAGACTAATATACAGAAGAATAGAAAAGAAAATTGAAGATATACTATATGACTACCAGTTTTGCTTTCGATAAGTTAAAGGCACCAGAGCGGTAGTTCTGACGTTGCGGTTGATAGCCCGTTCGTACGATTGGTCGACCAAGGAAAAGCGTTCGACAATGTGAAATGGTGCAAGATGTTGAAAAAATTCTGAGAAATGTAGGGGTAAGCTATAGGGAGAAAGGGGTAATATGCAATATGTACAAGAACCAATAGAGAATAATAAGAGTGGACGAACAAGAACGAAGTGCTCGGATTAAAAAGTATGTAAGACAGGGGTGTAGTCTATCGCCCCTACTGTTCAATCTGTACATCGAAGAAGCAGTGATGGAAATGAAAGAAAGGTTCAGGAGTGGATTTAAAAATCAAGGTTAAAGAACATCAGTGATACGATTCGCTGATGATATTGCTACCCTGAGTGAAAGTGAAAAAGAATTACATGGTATGCTGAATGGGATGAACAATCTAATGACTATACAATATAGATTGAGAGTAAATCGAAGAAAGACGAAAGTAATGTGAAGTTGCAGAAATGAGAACAGCGAGAAACAACATCAGGTTTGATAGTTACGAAGTAGATGAAGTAAAAGAATTCAGTTACCTATGACGGACGGAGCTAGGAGGACATCAAAAGCAGACTAGCACTGGCAAAAAGGGTATTCCTGGCCAAAAGAAATAAATCTTCTTGTGTCGAACGTAGGCCTCAATTTGAGGAAGAAATTTCTGAGAATGTACGTTTGGAGCACACCATTGTATGGTAGTGAAACATGGACTGTGGGAAAACGGGAAGAGAAGAGAATTGAAGCATTTGGGTTGCGGTGCTACAGGCGAATGTTGAAAATTAGGCCGACTGATAAGGTACGAAATGGGGAGGTTCTGCGTAGAATCGGAGAGGAAAGGAATATATGGAAGACAAGTAGAAGGGACAGGATGATAGGATATGTGTTAAGACACCAGGGAATGGCTTCCATGGTACTAGAGGTAGCTGTAGAGGGGAAAAACTGTAGAGGAACACAGAGACTGGAATACATCCAACAAATAATTGAGGATGTATGTTGCAAATGTTACTCTGAGATGAAGAGGTTGGCGTGGGAGAGATATTCGTGGTGGGCCGCATCAAACCAGTCAGGAGACTAATGACCCCCACCCCAAAAAAAAGGTAGCGAGGTTTCTTCACTTCATCCACTTCGTGATCATCAATGCTCATGCTAAGTTTCAAATGGTTCAAATGGCTCTGAGCAGTATGGGACTTAACATCTGAGGTCATCAGTCCCCTAGAACTTGGAACTACTTAAACCTAACTAAACTAAGGACATCACACACATCCATACCCGAGGCAGGATTCGAACCTGCGGCCGTAGCTGTTGCACAGTTCTGGAATGAAGCGCCTAGAACCGCTCGGCCACAGCGGCCGGCTGGGAGGGGGGCGGGGGGCGCTACAAGATGTTATGCAGGTGTACCAGTTTCTTTGGCTCCTCTGTATATTATGTGGTGACTTTTATCCCAATGACAAATTAGCATGACGTGCAACGTAAAATGAACACGTTTCCTATCAAAAAGATTTTTGTAAGACCTGAAGATAACAGTAAAGTCTGATTTCGTAGACTTTCCCGGCATAATAACTTCTGATATTCTTCACGGGTTTGCAGCCGGATCATGTCGTCGTCCAGACACAATATTTCGGCGGACATTTGAAAGAAGAACTTGATCACTTGAAGATTGTTTTTAAACAGTTTGGATATACCGAACAACAAATATGCCATGCTCTTCAGTTTGGTCCGTCACGTGAGCCAATAGAGGATACGTTTGAAGCTGTTGCTTATTTACCGTTTGCGGGAAGTATATCATCCAAAATTTCAAGAAATGTATGAAAATATAATATTAAAAGAGTATTTACGCCGGTGGCCAAGAGTAGAGCCCTTCTTGGCTCAGTTAAAGATAATTTGGGCTTGAGGAGGCCCGGGGTTTATGAAATTACATCTCACTGTGGAAAGAAGTATATTGGACAAAATCTTCGAACCATTCAGGACCGGTGCGTGGAACATCATCAGCACACTCGGTTGTTCCAGCCTGAGAAGTCGGCAGTGGCGGAACATTGCCTTAACGAAGGACACAGGTTGATGTATGACAAGACACAAGTAATCTCTCCTGCTTCTCGCTATTGGGAATGTGTTCTTAAAGAATCCATTGAAATTAGATTATCCAGTAATATTATTAACAGGGATAAAGGTTTTCCTCTAACAAGGGAACCTCCCCATCGCACTCCCCTCACATTTAGTTATAAGTTGGCACAGTGGATAGGCCTTGAAAAGCTGAACACAGATCAATCGAGAAAACAGGGAGAAGTTGTGTGGAACTGTGAAAAAAATAAGCAAAATATACAAACTGAGTAGTCCATGCGCAAGATAGGCAACATCAAGGACGGGGTGAGCTAAGGAGCGCCGTGGTCCCGTGGTTAGCGTGAGCGGCTGCGGAACGGGAGGTCCTCGGTTTAAGTCTTCCCTCGAGTGAAAAGTTTACTTTCTTTATTTTCGCAAAGTTGTGTTCTGTCCGTTCGTACATTGTCTCTGTTCACTGTGATAAGTTTAGTGTCTGTGTTTTGCGACCACACCGCAAAACCGTGCGGTTAGTAGACGAACGGATGTGCCTCTCCAATGTGAACCGAAAACGTTTGATCGCAAGGTCATAGGTCAACCGATTCCTCCACAGGAAAACACATCTGATATATTCTATACGACACTGGTGACGGCATGTGCGTCACATGACAGGAATATGTTGTCGACGCACCTAACTTGCACACTTAGGCGAATGGGTAAAAAGATTCTTCTACCTTGCCCGATTTAGGTTTTCTTGTGGATGTCAGTTACCTCGAATTGGACGGACGGACAGATAATAATTGTCTGAAAATAAAAAATTAAACTTTTCGTTGGGGGGAAGACTCGAAGCAAGGACCTCTCGTTCCGCAGCTGCTCACGCTAACCACGGGACCACGTCGCTCCTGAGCTCACACTGTCCTTGATGTTGCCTATCTTGCGCATAGACTACTCAGTTTGTGTATTTTGTTTATTTTTTTCATAGTTCCACACAACTTCTTCCTGTTTTCGCGACTGATCTGTGTTCAGTTTTTCAAGGCCTATCCACTGTGCCAACTTATAACTAAATCCGAGGGGGGTGCGATGGGGAGGTTCCCTTGTAAGTAAGACACGGAATCCGACTTTGTGCGACATTAAACAACAACTGTCTTCTTTACGATCATTAGATTCTTCCAACTAGTGCTGTTGCGATTTATCGTTTCTGCCGTCTTTTCCCACCGGCGCGCTGCTTGTCTACTTGCCGCCTGGAGGCGCTGCCCATCATGTCGCGCACGCACGCTGCTCTGTTGATGGTGTATAAAGGTTTCCGTCGTAGTGGCTGGAATTCAGTTCCGACGATTCAGTGCACTACCATTAACTCATTTGAAGATGGCGGCCAGCTGGTCCGCCGAAATATTGTGTCTGGACGACGACGTGATCCGGCTGCAAACCCGTGAAGAATATCAGACAGCAAAGTCTGTTGAAACCGGTTTTCTTTAATGACGAGATACCGATGCGCTCTTGGCTGTTGAGTGTTTTTAGCAGCTGCAAAGTATCGAGCATGGAGATGAGAGTACTGGAGGGGACTGATGACCTCAGATGTTAAGTCCCATAGTGCTTACAAGGGAATCTCCCCATCGCAACCCCTCAGATTTAGTTTTAAGTTGGCACAGTGGATAGGCCTTGAAAAACTGAACACAGTTCAATCAAGAAAACAGGAAGAAGTTGTGTGGAACTATGAAAAAAATAAGCAAAATATACAAACTGAGTAGTCCATGCGCAAGATAGGCAACATCAAGGAGAATGTGAGCTCAGGAGCGCCGTGGTCCCATGGTTATCGTGAGCAACTACCGAACGAGAGATCCTTGGTTCAAGTCTTCCTTCGACTGAGAACTTTACTTTTTTTTGTGATCTGTCCGTTCGTTCATTGACGCCTCTTTTCACTGTAATAAGTTTAGTGTCTGTGTTTTGCGACCGCACCGGAAAACAGTGCGATTAGTAGACGAAAGGACGTGTCTCTCCAATGGGAACCGAAAACATTTGATCTTAAGGTCATAGGTCAACCTATTACTCCACAGGAAAACACGTCTGATATATTCTATACGACACTGGTGACGGCATGTGCGTCATATGACAGGAATATGTTGTCGACCCACCTGACTTTCACACTTAGGCGAACGGGTAAAAAAAATTCTTCTACCTTGCTCGATAGTACGGCGCAGTTACATCGCGTCGGACGGACGGACAGATAATAATTGTCCGAAAACAAAAAATTAAACTTTTCAGTCGAGGGAAGACTTGAACCAAGGACATCTCGTTCCGCAGCTGTTCACGCTAACCACGGGACCACGGCGTGCCTGAGTTCACACTATCCTTGATGTTGCCTATCTTGCACATGGACTACTCAGTTTGTACATTTTGCTTATTTTTTTCATAGTTCCACACAACTTCTTCCTGTTTTCGCGACTGATCTGTGTTCCGTTTTTCAAGGCCTATCCACTGTGCCAACTTATAACTAAATCCGAGGGGGCGTGCGGTGGGGAGGTTCCCTTGTTAGAGCCATTTTGAGAGTAGGGGCTACCCAGAAGTATCGACTACTTGCTCCGGTCCCTGGACAGGGGAGGCCGCAGCTGACTGTCACTGCTGGCTGCCGCGCGCGCTAAGCGGCGGGGTGACGGTAGCGGCCAGCGGCGCGGAGTGCGGGCAGCGGACACCGCGGCGCCGGCGGAATGCAGCCTCGCAGGCCGCTGGCTGCCCGGCGAGCGCCGACACGCGTCCGCCGGCGTTCCCCATCGCCCGTCCCCCGTTCCCCATTCCCGCGGAGGGCCTTGTTAGCCGGCGCGGCCGTGTGATGGCTTCGCCGCGGGCGGCGGCCGGCGCCCGCCCTGTAATTTGGGCGGTCCCGCGCGGCCAGACAAAACACACAGCCGGCAGCGGGCTGCGAGATTCTGTTCCCTGTCGCTGCCCTACCGGCAGCCCGGCTCACCGGAGAGCGCGGCGGTAAAAAGCCGGGCGGTCTGCTGCTGCCGCACCGCCGCCGCAGAGGCCTGGAATTCGGTCGCGTGCTGCCGGGGTACCGTTCCCTAATTACGACCACAAGGGGCCGACTCGCCGCGCCGACATCTCTCGCGTTAGCACGGCTGCACTCGGGGAAAACGGCGCGCCACCCGCTGCACGCTGCACTTCCCCGTCCAAGTCTACACTTGCGAGGTGCCGGGGCTACCAGTGTATTTAACACTAAATTCTTCTAGAATCTTCACATGTAAATGACGCTCTATTCTAACTCCGACTTTTGCTGTTGCACATGGATTAAGAAGAAACGCGAACTGATTGTAATCGACCCTGCAAGTGGAGTAGAAAAGAGTTTGGCACCTGCAATAATTTAATTGGATAGAAATTACTTGTTTTGTTGTTGTTGTTGTTGTGGTCTTCTGTCCTGAGACTGGTTTGATGCAGCTCTCCATGCTACTCTATCCTGTGCAAGCTTCTTCATCTCCCAGTACCTACTGCAGCCTACATCCTTCTGAATCTGCTTAGTGTATTCATCTCTTGGTCTCCCTGTATGATTTTTACCCTCCACGTTGCCCTCCATTACTAAATTGGTGATCCCTTGATGCGTCAGAACATGTCCTAGCAAACGATCCCTTCTTCTAGTTAAGTTGTGCCACAAACTCCTCTTCTCCCCAATTCTATTCAATACCTCCTCATTAGTTATGTGATGTACCCATCTAATCTTGAGCATTCTTCTGTAGCACCACATTTCAAAACCTTCTATTCTTTTCTTGTCCAAACTATTTATCGTCCATGTTTCACTTCCATACATGGCTACGCTCCATACAAATACTTGCAGAAACGACTTCCTGACACTTAAATCTATACTCGTTGTTAACAAATTTCTCTTCTTCAGAAACGCTTTGCTTGCCATTGCCAGTCTACATTTTATATCCTCTCTATTTCGACCATCATCAGTTATTTTGCTCCCCAAATAGCAAAACTCCTTTACTACTTTAAGTATCTTATTTCCTAATCTAATTCCCTCAGCATTACCCGACTTAATTCGACTACATTCCATTATCCTCGTTTTGCTTTTGTTGATGTTGCTTTTTGTTGATGATTACTTAGGTAAAGGAAAGTTTCATTAACGTGGTGAGAAATGAAAGGGTTGCTCTGCCGATTAACACAATGAAAGTTCTGTCCAAAATAACAATTTGATTTATTATGACTAAGCTCAAAATAATAAACAAAACACATGAAACATTTACAATACGTCAAATTGTATACTCAAATAAATGCTGTAAAGGTGAAGTTGTCCATAAACTAGATTGTGACATTTAGACCAAGTGGTATGTGGAGCCAATACCTTGCAACTCAAATCTTAAAGGCAACACCCAGCCAACCCAACTTTAATTGCTGCTACGGTAGGGAGAACTCAGACAATGAACACACAAGACAGAACAAAGTTAGAAAAGGCGCGCTCTGCTGAGCTCTGATTATCACCTAGTAAAATGCCCTTATCTGCCGGTGCTGCGGACATACATTACCAAGCTGTCTTCTTAACTGCAAGGAAAAAATGGCTCTGAGCACTATGGGACTTAACATCTGTGGTCATCAGTCCCCTAGAACTTAGAACTACTTAAACCTAACTAACCTAAGGACATCACACACATCCATGCCCGAGGCAGGATTCGAACCTGCGACCGTAGCGGTCACGTGGTTCCAAATAGAAGCGCTTAGAACCGCAGGGCCACACTGGCCGGCAACTGCAAGGACACGATCTGGCATACCGGAGGCGATGGCTGGTTGCTTCGACGTCCCGTCGTGGTGATGATAATGTCGCGAGTATAGCCAGAAACAAATTATCCTGGTCTGGTTGCTCCAGATTAAAGTCTTCCTAGCAACACAAATGCGCCTCTGAGGGAGACGAAGAAGGCTCGCTACACATTCACTGAGAGTACAGTGAGTGATTTTAACAAGCGAAGTCACACAGTAACTCCGATACAGTCAACTTTAGCCAAAACTGCTCAAGACGGACAACATAGGTCGATTGTACGCAGAACGCTCAATTGCCAACTGTACTCGGAAAGTTAAGTTGAAGTCGAAACTTCATCAACTTCGTCAAACAGTTGCAATCAAATGAAAGTATATTAGACAGCCAACGGAAGGCAGGCTGTCCAGAGCAGCGAGAGCTCAGTCTTGTAACCTACTCCGACCGAAAGGCGAGAGCCGACTCCCTCGAGAGCACCCGTACAAGCCAAACACAGAACAGTCCCGCCCCCACGACAGTGGCCATGGTTAAACGTTCCAATCAGCAACTCTAAAACCGGCGAAAAATTCCACTCCATTGCCGAAGCACTACCATTTCACCAATGGAGATTCTTGGCGCCAATTTCAGCGCCGATTTTGGTACGTCACAGAGCTATGCCCTGAGCAAGCCAATCACAGTTACGATTTTGCATAAAACGCGGGAATTTGCCCGCCAAGACTGCCTGGGAACACAAGTCATTCCCACGCCTCGCCGGTAGCCCGCCAGAAACGGTTTTCACTAAGTTCTGCGAAGTAACGGAATCTCTAGCCCAGCCGCCCCTTCCGGCCCATATGGGCATGTCGCTCCCGCTCTTATGACAATGTCGGCGTCTGGAAAGCATCCCACTCGACTCCCTAACACCCGTCAGCTTAACCCTTTCAGGCTCAGCGGAACTCGCCTTTCACCGGACCACCCGGGTGACGAGAGACGCTGCGTGAGAAGGAATAGCAACTTTTCACCGCATGCAATTAGAGAGGAAAATCGAATTACTCAGAGTAAGTTAGAAATATGAGAGGGGGCTCATGCCACCTCTCTCACACTGAGGGGGCGACGGTCGTGTGCTAGCGGTATGCGCACCTGTAGGTGGCGGTATTACGGCGTACAAGAGGTAAACAAGAGTAGTACGTTGGCGGAGCTTTCGTTAGTACTCCGACGACTCTGCGACAAGGTTTCCGGGGTCATTATGGCCGCACGACGGGAATTCACATCTACATCTACATTTATACTCCGCAAGCCACCCAACGGTGTGAATGCCGGACATTTGCCACGCCGGACATCTGCCACACTTTCCCCTTCCCCCTTCGCCAGGTAGCTTGAGTAGCGATCCCTCAGGTAAGGGACGCCCTTCCTCGTACTTCTTGTCCGCTTTCAAACCGCCGTCTCCACATCTTACTCGATACAACCATTACGTAACGGACCTTCTTCTTCGACATCTTGGCGAAATACAGAACTTCTTTTCCGAAATCGAAATATTTACAACTTTTGGGAATACCGACGACTGGCTGGCTCTGAGCACTATGGGAGTTAACTGCTGAGGTCATCAGTCCCCTAGAACTTAGAACTACTGAAACCTAACTAACCTAAGGACATCACACACATCCATGACCCAGGTGGGATTCGAACCTGCGACCATAGAGGTCAAGCGGTTCCAGACTGAAGCGCCTAGAACCGCACCGCAACACAGGCCGGCCAATACCGACGATTATGTCAGTATGTAATTAGTTCTGCCAAGTATAAATATAGATCCCTCTGTCTGTACCGTAACTTCCTTTCATGCTTACTGATTGCGATTGAAACAGTCCATCGGCAGGGGAGCAACAAGAAAGGAACGATGTAAAGAGAATGCGAATGTACGGTAATCATTTCTTTGTGATCACTGCATTTGTGCGTACTTTGCCGGCCGTAGTGGCCGAGCGGTTCTGGGCGCTACAGTCTGGAGCCGAGCCACCGCTACGGTCGCAGGTTCGAATCCTGTCTCAGGCATGGATGTGTGTGATGTCCTTAGGCTAGTTAGGTTTAATTAGTTCTAAGTTCTAGGCGACAGATGACCTCAGAATTTAAGTCGCATAGTGCTCAGAGCTATTTGAACCATTTTTTGTGCCTACTTTAATTACTACAACCGCATGCCCAAAAGACAATAAGGAAAGAAGAAATGGGAATGTGAATGTTTGAAAAGAAGAACGACATACTCCATACTAATTTGCTCTCTATCCCTTGCGGTTAAACATTAGTTGATAAAGTGTCCCGGAACAATGTTCAAAACATGACTGAAAATACTTTCACTAAATAGAGATAAGAACATCTATGATTGACATGTCGTCTAAAGTCGACGTACAATTTTAAAATGTTAGAAATAAGGAAATGAAGTAATACAAAATGCTATTCTTGTGACGTACGTTGTTGTTCTACATTGTTTAGCACTGGTATTTACAGGGTCACAGAGAAAGCATCCTTGATTTTGGAGGGAAAAGCCGTAATTGTAATGATCTGCACTACAACAGCGTAAGTAGGCTGTTTAGGTTTTCATGTTGGTAACGCCATGTAGCGCTCTATATGAAAATCACTGACTGTGCTATGTGCAGTCTGTGGCTGGTTTGCATTGTTGGAATTTGCTATTGTAGTGTTGGGCAGTTGGCTGTTAACAGCGCGTAGTGTTGCACAGTTGGTGGAGAGCCGCCAGCAGTGGTGAATGTGGGGAGAGAGATGGCGGAGTTTTGAGAGCGGATGATCTGGACGTGTGTCCATCAGAGACAGTAAATTTGTAAGACTGGATGTAATGAACTGATATATACAGGGTGTTACAAAAAGGTACGGCCAAACTTTCAGGAAACATTCCTCACACACAAATAAAGAAAAGATGTTATGTGGACATGTGTCCGGAAACGCTTAATTTCCATGTTAGAGCTCATTTTAGTTTCGTCGTCCACCTACGTTCAATGGAGCACGTTATCATCATTTCATACGGGATACTCTACCTATGCTGGTAGAACATGTGCCTTTACAAGTACGACACAACATGTGGTTCATGCACGATGAAGCTCCTGCACATTTCAGTCAAAGTGTTCGTACGCTTCTTAACAACAGATTCAGTGACCGATGGATTGGTAGAGGCGGACCAATTCCATGGCCTCCACGCTCTCCTGACCTCAACCCTCTTGACTTTAATTTATGGGGGCATTTGAAAGCTCTTGTCTACGCAACGCCGGTTCCAAATGTAGAGACTCTTCGTGCTCGTATTGTGGACGGCTGTGATACAGTACGCCATTCTCCAGGGCTGCATCAGCGCATCAGGGATTCCATGCGACGGAGGGTGGATGCTTGTATCCTCGCTAACGGAGGACATTTTGAACATTTCCTGTAACAAAGTGTTTGAAGTCACGCTTGTACGTTCTGTTACTGTGTGTTTCCATTCCATGATTAATGTGATTTGAAGAGAAGTAATAAAATGAACTCTAACATGGAAAGTTAGTGCCTTCAGTACATAGAATCTTTTGTTTACCTGACAGTATTGGCGCTCGGTGTATTGAAGTAGTTCGAGTAACGAATATTTTTGTGAGGTAAGTGATTCATGAAAGGTATAGGTTATTGTTAGTCAGGGCCATTCTTTTGTAGGGATTTTTGAAAGTCAGATTGCGCTGCGCTAAAATTATTGTGTGTCAGTTTAAGCATAGTCATTTATAATTTTTCGAAGGGGACGTTTCAACAGAAATAAGAGGCACAACTTATCGAAAATTAGTGTAATGTTGTTTCAGCTCACAAACGACATTAAATCAGATAGTTCCTGTGACTTAGTATGGGCAGAGGTTATATTCGTCAACCGGAATAAATTAATAACTGGTTCCTTTTACCAACCCCCGGTCTCAGATGAAACAGTTGCTGAACAGTTCAAAGAAAACTTGATTCTCATCACAAATAGGTACGCTACTCATACAATTATAGTTGGCAGTGACTTCAATCTACCTTCCGTATGTTGACAAAAATACATTTTCAGACCCTGTTGTAGATAGAAAACAACTTCCGTAATTGTTCTAAAAGCTTTTTTTAAAATTATTTTGAACAATTAGTTCACGAGGCCATTCAGATTCTAAATGGTTACGAAAACACACATGACCTGTTAGCCACAAATAATTCTGAGCATCACGACGGACACAGGAATTAGTGAACACACACTCGAGGGAGTCTCAATTCCGTAACAAAGAAATTCACCAAAACTAAACGCGAAATATGTCTATTTATAAAAGCAGCTAAAAATTCGGTTGACGTCTTTCTAGGAGACAGTCTCCAATGCTTCCAAACTATGTAAGTGACGACCATATGTTGCCTAAGTTCAAAGATATAGTATCAACAGCATTCGAGAGATTCGTACCAAATAAATTAATCAGAGACGGAACTGATCCCCCATGGTACACAAAACACGACAGAAAGCTGCTGCAGGAGCACCGAAATAGGCAAGCATAATATAGACGCATGTAAAATTTTACTGAGGCTTGAAATCTGGTGCGGATTTCAATGCGAGATGCATTTGACAGTTTCCACAACGAAAGTCTCTCCAGAAATGTGGCGGAAAATCCAAAGAGATTCTGGTCTTAAGTAAACCAGTGTAAAGGCTCAGTATGTACCTTTACTGCGCGACAGCGATGAGGAGCAGAAGGAGTAGACAAGGGACCCAACCCTTCGGAGCAGGTAAAATCGTGGCAAATGTCCGGCGTGGCAAATGTCCGGAGTAGCAAATGTCTGCACACCAACGGTGTGTGGCGGAGGGCACTTAACGTGCCACTGTCATTACCTCCCTTTCCTGTTCCAGTCGCGTATGCTTCGCGGGAAGAACGACTGCCGGAAAGCCTCCGTGCGCGCTTGAATCTCTCTAATTTTACATTCGTGATCTCCTCGGGAGGTATAAGTAGGGGGAAGCAATATATTCGATACCTCATCCACAAACGCACCCTCTCGAAACCTGGACAGCAAGCTACACCGCGATGCAGAGCGCCTCTCTTGCAGAGTCTGCCACTTGAATTTGCTAAACATCTCCGTAACGCTATCACGCTTACCAAATAACCCTGTGACGAAACGCGCCGCTCTTCTTTGGATCTTCTCTATCTCCTCTGTCAACCCGACCTGGTACGGATCCCACACTGATGAGCAATACTCAAGGATAGGTCGAACGAGTGTTTTGTAAGCCACCTCCTTTGTTGATAGACTACATTTTCTAAGGACTCCCCCAATGAATCTCAACCTGGCACCTGCCTTACCAACAATTAATTTTATATAATCATTCCACTTCAAATCGTTCCGTACGCATACTCCCTGGTGTTTTACAGAAGTAACTGCTACTAGTGTTTGTTCCGATATCATATAATCATACAATAAAGGATCCTTCTTTCTATGTATTCGCAATACACTATGTTAAGTGTTAGTTGTGCACTCCCTGCACCAAGTGCCTATCCGCTGCAGATCTGCCTGCATTTCGCTGCAATCTTCTAATGCTGCAACCTGTCTGTAGAGTACAGCAACACCCGCGAAAAGCCACATGGAACTTCCGACATTATCTACTAGGTCATTTATATATATTGTGAAAAGCAATGGTCCCATAACACTCCCCTGTGGCACGCCAGAGGTTACTTTAACGTCTGTAGACGCCTCTCCATTGAGAACAACATGCTGTGTTCTGTTTGCTAAAAACTCTTCAATCCAGCCACACAGCTGGTCTGATATTCCGTAGGCTCTTACTTTGTTTATCAGGCGACAGTGCGGAACTGTATCGAACGCCTTCCGGAAGTCAAGGAAAATGGCATCTACCTGGGAGCCTGTATCTAATATTTTCTGGGTCTCATGAACAAATAAAGCGAGTTAGGTCTCACACGATCGCTCTTTCCGGAATCAATGTTGATTCCTACAGAGTAGATTCTGGGTTTCCAGAAATGACATGATACGTGAGCAAGAAACATGTTCCAAAATTCTACAGCAGATCGATGTCAGAGATACAGGCCTATAGTTTTACGCATCTGCTCGACGACCGTTCTTGAAAACTGGAACTATCTGCGGTCTTTTCCAATCATTTGCAACCTTCTGTTCCTCTAGGGACTTGCGGTACAAGTCTGTTAGAAAGGGGGCAAATTCTTTCGCTAACTCTGTGTAGAATCGAATTGGTATCCCGTCAGGTCCAGTGGACTTTCCTTTGTTGAGTGATTCCAGTTGCTTTTCTATTCCTTGGACACTTATTTCGATGTCAGCCATTTTTTTCGTTAACACGCTTTGTAAGCAGAATGGTATTGGAGATGGACGCATTGGGCATTCCATTTCGTAAATTTTCAGGGAATTCAGTACTCCTGGATCCATAGAGACAAGAGTGTGCCGAAAATACCAAATTTCAGGAATTACCTCTCACCAAAGACAAAACAGTGGAGTGGCTGACGGTCTTCACTTAACGACCGAGAGCTGCGGCTTTTGCGTAGAGATGTCAGTGCTAACAGACAAGCAACACTGCGTGAAATAGCCACAGAAAGTCGACATGTACGACGAATGTATTCGAGACAGTGCGGCGAATTTCGGCTCTAACTGGCTACGACAGGAGACAGACGTGAGTGCCCTTTGCTAACAGCAAGATATTACCTACAGTGCCTCTCTTCGTCTCGTGACCATGACGGTTGCACCCTAGACCATTGGAAAGCTGTGGCCTTTTGAGATGTGTCCCGATTTTAGAACTGACCCCACGAAGCCATGGACCCAAGTTATCAACAAGGCCCTGTACAAGCTGGTGGTGGCTCCATAAAGGTGTCAGTTGTGTTTACGTGGATCGTTCACTGGTAATGGTTACTTTCGGCTATTTGGAGACCATTTACAGTCTTTCTGTTCCCAAGCAAACATGGAATTTTTATGGATGAAAATGTGCCATATCACCGAGTCCCAAATGTTCGCTATAAGTTCACATAATGCGAGCGACAGATTTAGCCACCCAGACCGCGCGCCGTGAATCCTATCTAAAATTTATGGGACGTAGTGGAGAGGTCAGTTCGTGGAAAAATTCCGAATCCGCAACGCTCTCGCAAAATATATATAGATCATGTAAGAGCACACGGACGAACATATTTCGATTACTCAGATACTGGCAGTAAATGTTTTGTACACGTAAAACACACAGAACACATAGACAAAAAATGAATATCTTACAACGTAATAAAAAAAACTGTACGACAGTCAGCGCGGAAATCCCTAAAATAGCACAATACTTGCAGGCAGACATCATGTGCTTACAAGAACCTAATAATAGAAATGGGCAACTGATATGTCTGCCAAAACATGCTACCACAATAACAGGCAGCAATGACTGTAAGGCTGCAATAGTAATTCTAAATAGAACTTATAACATAATTAAGGTAACACAGTTATGAAATCAACACTTGGTTACCATAGAGATAACTAACTGGAACGTCACATGTGTTATTGCATCAGTGTACGCCCAATACAGTCATCAAACACAGCCGTACGCAGACTACATCAGAGACCTAGTAATGTATGCCAGAGGCAAAAAATTAGTGATAAGTGCTGACATTAATTCCAGATCGATCCTCTGGAACTGAGACAGAACAGATGACAGAGTACGCATAATCACCGGTCTAATACAAGAAACACAATTACATGTAATGAATACAGAAGGACCTATACCAACATATGCAGAGTTCGATGGTACGAGCAGTAATATCGACTTCACGCTAGCAAATAATGCAGCAATGGCATACGTAAGAAACTGGACTGTACACGACAACATTACCAGTAGTGATCATAATGTCATACATACACACTAACTCACACTCAGAACACAATGACCAAATCACACACCAGACACTTATTGTTGCACAAAGCAGACTGGAACAAACTAACGGAAATCATCCAACGACACGATCTTGAAAACATCAATGGAAGCATCGATTACGGAGCACACAAGTGAATACAGGTAATACAATATGCACAAAACACTTCGATACCGACAGCAAAGAACACAAAATGCTCACCAGTACCATGGACCAACGAACTCACGAGACTCAAACAAAATGCATGACGCAAACGAAAACTATATCAAAGGGCGATAGCAGATAGGGACAGACGAATAAGACTTGAAGTATATAGGCATGCACAAGACTTATATGAACAGACCCTATACAACACGAGTAGACAACAATGGGAGCTAGTTGTAACAACACAAACAGAGCAAAATATATGGGGGGAACCATAAAAAATACTGACAGGGAAGATAAAATTCCACTAGTTCTGGGAACGCTAAGGCAGCATGACGACACGATGACGAGGGGATAGAGGAATACAGAGGAGTTTCTGCTGTATAAACTGCTCCCTGACGACGTTATCGATACAGACACGCAATATCATGCAACACTAAGAGAAAACCTACACACACCATACAACACTGCAACTGTCACCTGTCCTTTTGCGCGAGAAGAGGTTACGCTAGCAATCTCAGAGCTCAAAAACAAGAAAGCACCTGGACCAGATGGTATCCACTCGGAAACACTAAAAAAATTAGCACCGCAGATCACCCCCGTTCCTAACAACGTTACTGAACGATACCTTACGGCTGGGCAGGGTATCTACACTATGGAAAACCTCCAAAGTAATCATTATTAAGAAATCAGCGGACAGGGATTCTTCAGATCCAGGCCAATATGCCTAATAAACACCCTTGCAAAGATTCAGGAGAGGCTACAGTGTAAGCGCTTGCAAACACACAGGGCTCTCGGGGGTATGAGCCAACACCATCTGGGCTTCAGAACTGCAGATCAATAGAAGATGCCATCAACCAAGCCCTGCACATAGTTAACATCACAAAACAGAAATACGCCACGGCAATAATGATTGACATTGCCGGAGCATTTGATTTTCTCTGGTGGCCCGCACTGTTTCAGAGGCTAAGATATCTGGAGGTACCGCAGTCACTGTACAACAGTTTTCTAGACAACTGTAAAGACCGAGTAGTCGAATGGCAGATGGACAGCCGGAAAATAATTAAAAGAATCACCAAAGGATGTCCTTAAGGGTCGGCCCCATCTTCTGGGACATAACAATCGAACCCATCCTACAACTTCTGGATGGGGATGACAGGTCAGACGGAATTGGCGCCTACGCAGATGACCTATTAGTTGTAGTCACTGCAAACAGAGCCCAGTTAGAAGAGAAAGCCAGTGGAATACTACAAACAATTACTCAGTGGCGTCACAACAACAAACTCAGGACAGCCGAAAACAAAACAACATACTCTTCACTGAAAGGATCACTCCAAAGGAATCCTTCGGTTAAAATTGGGGACACAAACATCAAACGAGCACATGTTACCCGCTATCTTGGGGTACACATAGATGAAAAATTAAATTTCCACGAACATATAAGGCTAACAACAGACAAAGCAGAAGTAATACTACACAAACTGGTGAGACTAAATTCAAAACAGTACAGACTACCTCTACCAGTCATACGTATTTACCACTGTGCGCTCTTCGAATCAGTACTCAGCTTCGCAGCTAGCACGTGAGCACATAGACTGAACGTGATCACCAACAAAGCATCCGTCAGACGAGGGCAGAGAAGTGTCCTACGTAGGCTATCTGCAGCCTTCGGTACCACCTCAGCCGATGCACTGTGTGTGGTGCTCGGAATATACCCCATTGATATCACGATCAAATACAGAGCTGCAAGGTACTGATTAAAGGTGGGGAGACTAGATAAGGTACACACAATAACCGCTGTGCCGATAGAGACGATACGTCACCTTAAAAGTTGGCGTTTGGATACATGGCGAGGTGAGTGGGATGTAAGTGATATGGGACGTAGACTGCACGACTTCCTCCCTGACATAAGGGAGACATATCGATCCCAGCCGAGGTATGGTACCTTTCTTAACAGGACATGTTGTAGTTGAAGTCTTTCATTGTTGTTATGGCATGCATGTAGATTTGCACCAAGTATATCGCAGCTGCGCTTGCAATTAACTACATATTATTTTCAGTGCTATGTTAATGTGTTTTCTTATTTTGCTCTTCAAATTGTGCTTTTCTGTGTTGTCGTGTGAAATATTGTGACAATAATGGCGTGTGAAAAACGTAATACTAGGCTCCAAAGTAAACTGAGAAATGACAGTGAAGACGAAAGCAGTGTGTTAGCGCCACTGTGTAATGAATTAACTAATGTTCAAAGTAGTAATTTGGTAATTGTGCATAGGGAAATGCAGCGGGTGGCAAATAATGGCGTAGACAGTGAAACAATTAGTGAACAGGGAAGCATTATCGATCGATCGATCGGTCGGCAACACCTCGTCTCAGGAATCCGAAATGACAGGACACAATCTTGCCAATACTGTAGATTCAGGTTTTGCATCCTCACCGTTTTCTCAAATACGCCAAGACACATTTCCTGCATTGTCAAAATGTGAATGTTGCCGGTGCAAATGCACTGCCGAAAAGCATAGAGGAACAGATTCCAGACACTAATACATTATTATTCCAATTAATGGGACAAACACAGGAAAAGCTTCAAAAGTTAGACATAATGGAACAAAATCTTCAAAAGTTATACACAGCGGAACAAAATCTTCGGAAGTTAGATACCACGCTTGAACAAACATGTGAAGATTTAGCTACTGAGTTACATAACATTGAATCGAAATGTCAAAAAGTCTGTAATGACGTAAAAACACAAATTTGTGAGCATTTTCAACCTATTTTTTTGCGGCATGAAAATGCATTACAGAATCACGAGGCAGCCATAAAAGAACTGCAAACTGTTATTCATGAAAATCATGAGACCTTGCAAGCTAAAATTGACTCAGTTGCATCTACCAATTCGGTTACGCAACTTGCAAAAACTCAGGAAAACTTAAAGGACACAGTAGATACTCTGAAAATTGGTTCAGAAAGACACACGGAGGAAATTAGTTCATTACCAGAGAAAGTAGTTGAACTTTCGGATCAGCTAAATAATTTATCTACGAAGGTAGATGATAATCTGAATGACACAAAACCGGTAGTCTTTAATGACACAGAAGAGTGCGAACAAATAAGGAAATTCAAACAAAATCTGATCAAATTAATATGCAACACCAAAGAGAAATCTGGGAAATACAAGATCAGCTGACACAGGTAATACAAGAATTACGTATTTCAGAGGACACTCGCGCCCCAATATGGGAAGAGGGACATAGAAATACGGAACAGCCACAAAATAATAACACAGCGCATTTCGGAAATTATGAAAGAAACTGGCAAGGTACACCGAATTTTGAAATGGAACCGCCGAAACGACGTAACAATGACCAATATGCGACTCGCCGACATGATGATTTTGACTATAAGCTGTTTATTACTACATATAAATTCAAAACATTTAAGAATTCCGGCAACGACATTCATCCACAAGCGTGGCTTCATCAATTCTCTCATTGTTTTCCTCCCAACTGGTCATTAGAGCACAGATTAGAATTTATGTGTGGCTATTTAGAGAATGAACCAGCTGTAAGAATGCGATCAGTCATTCACAATTGTCACAGTGAAGGAGAATTTTACCATGCCTTCCTCTCAGCATATTGGTCTCAAGCTACACAAGACCGAGTAAAACATAGCATCATAATGATGAAACATTTCGAACAATCTGAATTTTCCAGTCTTGTGAAATATTTTGAAGACATGTTGCACAAGAATCAGTACCTGTCATACCCATACAGCCCCTCAGAACTCATCCGCATTTGCTTAATCAAATTACCTGAACATTTACGACATATTATTTTGGCAGGGCGTTGCAAAGACGACATTGAAGCTTTTCAGGGACTTTTACAAGAATTAGAAATTGACACTGACAATCGCGGAACGCGAAAACAGGAACACAACAATTACGGGTCACATCCGTCGCAATTCCGCGATGAAAGAAATAATAACTGGACACGACAAGTCTATTCTCACAACACAAATCGTGACCAAAACAGACACCACCCGTATGACAACCGTTGCCAGAGCAGTAATAATTACAGGGAAAGACCACCTCCCCGCAGTAGTGACTATCACAGAGACAATCAGAGAAACAGACAATATGGGAACCAAAATAATTATTATCAAGGGAGACAGAATAACTTTACTTGCAACGGTCCAGTGCACAGTTACGATTCCGGGAGAAATTCTCCACCACATGACCGACAAACAAGAAACTATGTAAACTACCGACAAAACGACAGACCTGAATTCCATCAGAACTGGCGGGATTCAAACAGAGCAGGGCACTCTCGACAAGGTGAATTTGTAGAAGTTAGGTCTCCTAATCCCAATAACGACGAACGCCAAAAAAGAGACAGACAATGACTCGCACCGCAGGCAGCCACGTGCGCCGGCTGGCTCAGGGAAAAATTACATAGACGCTAACCTTGAGAAAAATTCCAGTATTCTTTACCGACGTATACCACATGATAATTGTGTCGAAGTTGAAACATTGCGTACTAGGAAGAGTAAAGGTTTACACCACATTTCGTATGTAAAACCGTTTATTGAGAGATAATCTGCTTTGTAACTTTGTTTTTCCCATAAAACTTTTCACTTCACATTTCCAGTATGCATTGTCAGACTTAGAAACTGTTACCATACAACAATGTTTGAAGTTAAATATCCAATCAAGAACCAAGAGAACTTATTCAAACAGAAATTATGAATGCATTGTTATTGTGAACAGACATCATAGTGTTATTGTGTGTGTACATTCTTGCTTGTTAGTTGCACGATTACGTAACGACTATAAGGCTTACATACTTAGAACATATACTGGTACTGCTAATGAGATTTTAATGCAACATTTTGGTTTACTTGAAAATACATTCTGGATTTAAAGTGCTTTCAGTGAGATACCAAATAAAACAGTGGTTAGTTTATGTGACAGCTACACGAGCCGGCCAGGATGGCCAAGCAGTTAAAGGCACTACAGTCTGGAACCGCGCGACCACTACGTCGCAGGTTTGAATCCTGCCTCGGGCATGGATGTGTGTGATGTCCTTAGGTTAGTTAGGTTTAAGTAGTTCTAAGTTCTAGGGGACTGATGACCTTAGAAGTTAAGTCCCATAGTCCTCAGAGCCATTTGAACCATTTTGAAGCTACACGATTTTATCACGACGCTACTAATGAGTGACAATTTACAATGTTGCTTTTGCGGTGTTTCTGTTTTATATCTGCACAGTTTTTCTGTATTATTCTGGAAAGTAAAACATGTTTTAGTAGTAACTTTTGTGGTATAGCTACAATGGGACTGCCTTTTCCATAGCACAACAATACGTTACAGCACAGTACTTCCCTTCATCATGGCAATAAGCGTAATAACTAAGATATCTATGTGCAAAGCATTTCACTTTTGTTTATCATGAGGTAAGTACATTGGCTTCTGCAGAACTTAGCTTTCGGAGGACAATAACTACACTCCACAGAGATTATCTTATAGCAAGACGCACATTTAGCACTACAGGACACGTATTTGAGTGATTAATTTTGAACTTAAAACATTTATTTTTAAAGACATTTGAAGTACAATGATACAAAGGTTTTCCGTGATACATTTCATTCCATTGCTGTAATCTGTAACACCTGAGGGTATAATTACAATAATCCTCAGGGGGGTGCACGCCTAATTTGTGCACCATGTGTTTGTCAAGCACAAGGAGCCCTAGCTAATATAGTATTTGCTTATTCAACTTTACACACCGGTACCATGTTTCTCTACCACATAAATTACACAGCTATCTGATCATTTAATTGAGAGAGACAAACATTTTTTTTACTACGTCAGTGACACATGTTTACGCAATTACACAGTTGGATACTTCACACTTATGAAATTGTATTTTGTAGCTACTTTGTGACCTGTTCATATATTTTTTCGGAACCATTGTAATGCTATGGGAGCTTTGAATGATTTATTTGGTAAGGGAGCATGATTTTAATTTTTTTTTAGGTTTTGACATTATTGCAGAAAGCTACGACGCTTTTGAGATTTGACTGAGGTGTTATGATGTTATTTTTATGATGACGATGTGTATTATGCTGTTGAGGTATGTTTATGATCAATAAGATGATGCTGCTGTATATGAGGAATTTGATTATGCTACATATTTATTATGATGAAATATTGAAGAAGTGTCGACGAACACGTATATGAATAATGAGTAGTGGTTAGGGACTCTGATTTGTGGAAAAGGATGTTGGAAACCAAGAATCGTACTTTAAGAGTTATGAAATGTGTGTAAATGCGCGAATGTATCACAATGCCGACAAAAACTTTTTGAACACTGTTATATTCATAGGATTTTGTTTCTACACATTTGCAACGCAAATTCTCGACCTGTGAAATTTTCTATATGAGACTGTCACTGTAATGCAAACTGG
Source organism: Schistocerca americana (assembly GCF_021461395.2). Taxonomy (NCBI): domain Eukaryota; kingdom Metazoa; phylum Arthropoda; class Insecta; order Orthoptera; family Acrididae; genus Schistocerca; species Schistocerca americana. The sequence goes on along the minus strand of NC_060126.1, from coordinate 434,451,365 downwards.
TGTCGTAAATATTTCAGTAAGAAAGTTAAGTGACCACCTTCACGTAATGAGTCGTGGGCACCCAGCTGCGTGACAGTCGCCTGGAAAACAGCCATTAGTGTGTGCTTTTCAGAGTCACAGGTGGAGAAAAAAAAGGGGGCCATTATCCTCACTATTGACATTCCTTTGTAGAAAGCATCGCAAATACGACATGCTCAAACTTGAAAATATGTTTACACTGTAGAGTTCTTAATTTATGATATTTACTGAAATGAAATGATGAGAAACATTTCATGTCTATTGTCTTGATAGTTGAAAGATTGTTTACTGCATTATGAAATCCCATATGGCTAATGAATGATGTTTCATGCCTTCCTTTGTACATATTTGCTCATTTTCTTTAATATCTAGTTTCTAGCTGCACTGCAGCATTGGTTATTATAAAATTTAATAGATGTACTAATATCACTATTTTCTGTCTACAGACTCAGTAAAGAATACGTTTATGATATACTTTCTTAGAAAAGAGAGCACAAATAGACATTTCCCTTCACAGGAATTGCATAAATAATTTTTTTAATGACTTGGTAACTTCCTTGCAGAGTAAGTTTTTGTGATGCATCACTCTAGTGTTAAGATGTGACATAGGTATTAAACATGGCCATTTTACTGTAATATTTTTTCTGCTTGAGCTATGTCATGTTTAGATATAAGTTATTACATTTACTGCTGCTAGCTTTGCCAATTTGCATTTTTTATTGCTGTTTGTATTAATTGTTTTGTGCTGCTGCATTCCCTCGACCCTTAGTTTAGCATCTGAGCTCAGTAGATTTAAGTTAGCTTAAGATTGGGTAGACCATATAAGGGAACCCGTTGTGATGAATTGGAAGAAATGCATTGAGAAGCTATAAGAAGATGGTTTGGCCAAAAAAGTATTTGGAAAGAGGATATGAACAAAAAAATTAGGGTTTAGGGACAACAGGTTTAGGTAGGATTTCCTTGGAAATAAATGATGAGGTAAGATAATGGTAAATAAATAATGAGGTAAGAAATGTGTGAACATATAAATACAGAAAGCATGCTTGGATAGAATTTTTTTGATGGAAACAAATGTTGAAATAAGAGGAAAGATATATGGAATGAAGTTTTGGGGTGGACTGCAGTACCAAATGTCACACTGAAAACAAACCCTGTCCTGTATTTTTGTGTTATTACACTATGTGAATTTGTGTTTTTCCTGTCTTAATGTGTTTAGCTAATAAGAGTTATGTTGCAGAATTTTTCTGATAATATGTTATTTTCTTTGTAAAGTTGTTTAGACATTATTCACTCTGTTCTGTTTCAATGATCATGTGTGAAGTTGATGTTTCGAAAGTTATTCTGATCTTTTATGTATGTACTCATGTCATAATTCCTGCAACACTGATGTATATGTTATTTCGATTCTTTTGTAAAGCCTGTACTACAAATGTTATCTGTATTGCTATGTTCTTTAATGATTTATTTTGTACCTTTTTAATTGTATTCTTATGTTATAATATTGTAATTGACACCAGTTCACCATAATATTAATTTGTAAGTTCCATTTCACTGCACACGTTTCTGTTGATCATAGTATATGGACAATATGTGAGAAGTAGGGACTGTTAGTGTTTGCATGTGTGTTAATAATTCAGCATGGGACTGGATAACAGCATTGCTGGTTCTAAGGACAATTCCAGAAACTTTGTGAGTACACAAGTGGTGGTTATGGACTTGCTATATTGTCCGCAAGACTCTTCGATGGTGATTGTGCACCTGCACAGTCACAGCAGATGGCTGCTGGCCATCTCTGCAGGGACTACAGTGGGTCTACACCTTTGATGATCCATCAATACCATTATTTCTACAAGGACTGCAGTGGGTCTGCACCTTTGGTGGTCCACCAATACCATACACTCCACCAAGACTATAGTGGGTCTGCTCTGTGATGACCGACCTACCAATATTCTTCAAAACGTCGAATGACTCTGCTGTGGGTTTCCTCTGTTGTGGCACATTACCTGTCTGCATGTCGACAGTCAGCACTGTCTTTCCGTTGGAAGGACAACACTACTTCTTCAAGACTGCATGGAAATCCACTACTTCCGTGTGCATTTTCTATTACTGCTCAGACTTTGAGAAAAACACTGCAATTTTACTGTGATGAATGATCAGGACTGTCTTTATGGACTGTGAGAAAATTTTAGCTTTTGACCAACATTGTATCAATAAGTGTTTGCATTTGATATCTTTGTTATTGTAATTATGAAAAATTTTATCAAATCATCATTGGCCACTGCCCAAAACAATTTGTAAAATTTTTTGTGGGGAGCATGGGTGCTATGTAAGTAGGCTGTTTATGTTTTCTTATTGGCAACGTTACGTAGCGCTCTGTATGAAAATCACTGGCTGTGCTGTGTGCAGTCTGTGGCTAGTTTGCATTGTCGTCTGTCATTGTAGTGTTGGGCAGCTGGATGTGAACAGCGTTGCGCAGTTGGAGGTGAGCCGCTAGCAGTGGCGGATGTGGGAAGCGAAATGGCGGAGTTTTGAAATTTGTAAGACTGGATTTCATGAACTGCTATGTATATCATGATTTTTCAACACTATTAAGGTAAATACATGGTTTGTTCTCTATTAAAATCTTTCATTTGCTAACTATGCCTATCAGTAGTTAGTGCCTTCCGTAGTTTGAATCTTTTATTTAGCTGGCAGTAGTGGCGCTCGCTGTATTGCAGTAGTTCGAGTAACGAAGATTTTTGTGAGGTAAGTGATTTGTGAAAGGTATAGGTTAATGTTAGTCAGGGCCATTATTTTGTGGGGATTATTGAAAGTCAGATTGCGTTGCGCTAAAAATATTGTGTGTCAGTTTAGTGTTGATCAGGTTAGGGAAAGAGCGAAATACCTGAGTACGTTCAGTTCTGCTCAAGTGTTTGAAAAACAAATAATGTAAGAGGTTTATCAGCACAGTAATTCAATAATTGTTCAAAGGGGACGTTTCACTTCGACCATCATCAGTTATTTTGCTCCCCAAATAGCAAAACTCCTTTACTTCTTTAAGTGTCTCATTTCCTGATCTAATTCCCTCGGCATCACCTGACCTAATTCGATTACATTCCATTATCCTAGTATTGATTTTATTGATGTTAATCTTATATCCTCCTTTCAAGACACTGTCTATTCCGTTCACCTGCTCTTCCAAGTCCTTTGCTGTCTCTGACAGAATTACAATGTCATCGGCGAACCTCAAAGTTTTTATATCTTCTCCATGGATCTTAATTCCTACACCGAATTCTCCTTTTGTTTCCCTTACTGCTTGCTGAATGTACAGATTGAATAACATCGGGGAGAAATTTCCTGGCAGATTAAAACTGTGTGCCGTACCGAGACTCGAACTCGAGACCTTTGCCTTGTCTCGGTCCGGCACAAGGTTTTAACCTGCCAGGAAGTTTCATATCAGCGCACACTCCGCTGCAGAGTGAAAATCTCATTCTGGAAACATCCCCCAGGCCGTGGCTAAGCCATGTCTCCGCAGTATCCTTTCTTTCAGGAGTGCTAGTTCTGCAGGGTTCGCAGGAGAGCTTCTGTAAAGTTTGGTAGGTAGGACACGAGATACTGGCAGAAGTAATGCTGTGAAGACGTGGCGTGAGTCGTGCTTGGGTAGCTCATTTGGTAGAGCACATGCCCGTGAAAGGCAAAGGTGCCGAGTTCGAGTCTCGGTCCGGTACACACTTTTAATTTGCCAGGAAGTTTCATATCAGCCCACATTCCGATACTCTTATAACTGTCATCTGGTTTCTGTACAAATTGTAAGTAGCCTTTCGCTCCCTGTATTTTGCCCCTGCCACCTTTAAAATTTGAAAGAGAGTATTCCAGTCAACATTGTCAAAAGCTTTCTCTAAGTCTACAAGTGCTAGAAACGTAGGTTTGCCTTTCCTTAATCTTTCTTCTAAGATAAGCCGTAGGGTCAGTATTGCCTCACGTGTTCCAACATTTCTACGGAATCCAAACTGGTCTTCCCCGAGGTCGGCTTCTACAAGATTTTCCATTCGTCTGTAAAGAATTCGCGTTAGTATTTTGCAGCTGTGACTTATTAAACTGATAGTTCGGTAATTTTCCAATGTGTCAACACCTGCTTTCTTTGGGATTGGAATTATTATATTCTTCTTTAAGTCTGAGGATATTTCGCCTGTCTCATACATCTTGCTCACCAGATGGTAGAGTTTTGTCAGGACTGGCTCTCCCAAGGCCGTCAGTAGTTCTAATGGAATGTTGTCTACTCCCGGGGCCTTGTTTCGACTTAGGTCTTTCAGTGCTCTGTCAAACTCTTCAAGCAGTATCGTATCTCCCATTTCATCCTCATCTACATTCTCTTCCATTTCCATAATAGTGTCCTCAAGTACATCGCCCTTGTATAGACCCTCTATATACTCCTTCCACCTTTCTGCTTTCCCTTATTTGGTTATAACTGGGTTTCCATTTGAGCTCTTCATATTCATACAAGTGGTTCTCCTTTCACCGAAGGTCTCTTTAATTTTCCTGTAGGCAGTATCTATCTTACCCCTAATGAGATAAGCCTGTACATCCATACATTTGTCCTCTAGTCATCCCTGGCAAATGGCTCTGAGCACTATGGGACTTAACAGCTATGGTCATCAGTCCCCTAGAACTTATAACTACTTAAACCTAACTATCCTAAGGACATTCTAGTCATCCCTGCTTAGCCATTTTGCACTTCTTGTCGATCTCATTTTTGAGGCGTTTGTATTCTTTTTTGCCTGCTTCATTTACTGCCTTTTTATATTTTCTCCTTTCATCAATTAAATTCAGTATTTCTTCTGTTACCCAAGGAGTTCTAGTAGCCCTCGTCTTTTTACCTACTTAATCCTGTGCTGCCTTCACTACTTCATCCCTCAGAGCTACCCATTCTTCTTCTAATGTATTTCTTTCCCCCAATTCCTGTCAATTGTTCCTTTATGCTCTCCCTGAAACTCTGTACAACTCTGTACAACCTCTGGTTTAGTCAGTTTAACCAAGTCCCATCTCCTTAAATTCCCACCTTTTTGCAGTTTCTTCAGTTTTAATCTACAGTTCACAACCAATACATTGGGTCAAAGTCCACATCTGCCCCTATGAATGTCTTGCAATTTAAAACCTGGTTCTTAAATCTCTGTCTTACCTTTACATAATCTGCCTGATACCTTCTAGTATCTCCAGAGTTCTTCCATGTATACAACCTTCTATCATGTTTCTTGAACAAAGTGTTAGCTATGATTATGTTATTCTCTGAGTAAAATTCTACCAGGCGGCTTCCTCTTTCATTTCTTATCCGCAGTCCATATTCACCTGCTACGTTTCCTTCTCTCCTTTTTCCTACTATCGAATTCCAGTCACCAATGACTATTAAATTTTCGTCTCTCTTCTCTATCTGAATAATTTCTTTTATCTCCAGAATGAGATTTTCACCCTGAAGCGGAGTGTTCGCTGATATGAAACTTCCTGGCAGATTAAAACTGTGTGCCCGACCGAGACTCGAACTCGGGACCTTTGCCTATCGCCGGCAAGTGCTCTACCAACTGAGCTACCCAAGCAAGACTCACGCCCCGTCCTCACAGCTTTACTTCTGCCAGTACCTCGTCTCCTACTTTCCAAACTTAACAGAAGCTCTCCTGCGAACCTTGCAGAACTTGCACTCCTGAAAGAAAGGCAAAGGTCCCGAGTTCGAGTCTCGGTCCGGCACACGCTTTAATCTGCCAGGAAGTTTCATATCAGCGCACACTCCGCTGCAGAGTGAAAATCTCATTCTGGAAATTTCCTCCAGGCTGTGGCTAAGCCATGTCTCCGCAATATCCTTTTTTTAAGGAGTGCTAGTTCTGCAAGTTTCGCAGGAGAGCTTCTGTTTAAGTTTGGAATGTAGGAGACGAGGTACTGGCAGAAGTAAAGCTGTGAGGACGGGGCGTGAGTCGTGCTTGGGTAGCTCAGTTGGTAGAGCACTTGCCCGCAAAATGCAAAGGTGCCGAGTACGAGTCTCGGTCCGGCACCCAGTTTTAATCTGCCAGGAAGTTTCTTTTATCTCATCATACATTTCACCAATATCTTCGTCATCTGCAGAGCTAGTATGCATATAGACTTGCACTACTGTAGTAGGCGTGGGCTTTGTGTCTACTTGGCCACAATAATGATTTTACTATGCTGTTTGTAGTAGCTTACCCGCACTCCTATTTTTTATTCATTATTAAACCTACTACTGCATTACCCCTATTTCATTTTGTATTTATAACCTTGTATTCACCTGACAAAACGTCTTTGTCCTCTTGTCACCGAACTTCACTAATTCCCACTATATCTAACTTTAAGCTATCCATTTCCCTTTTTAAATTTTCTAACCTACCTGCCCCATTAAGAGATCTGACATTCCACGCTCCGATCCGTAGAACGCCAGTTTTCTTCTTCCTGATAACGACATTCTCTTGAGTAATCCCCGCCCGGGTGATGATGATTCTACCTGTGTGTGCTAGGCGTGCAGCGCCAGTGACCTGTGCGAGGATGAATCACGTTTCCCATTAACTGTAGGATCTGGCCGAATGGAGAGGCCTGTTGGAGTGTTGGAATATAGATGACTTAACCGTATTGTCCTCTACACGACCGAATAGCGAACTAATACTTAGTATGTGTTGGATAGATTTCGTGATCGCGTGGAAAATTTAGAAGATTGAATATGGAGGTGTGTTTACACTTGACCGTTATTCCCTCCCATGTAAATTGTTCGGCTGACTGTTTCTGCATATTTTGCGCCTTTATTTAGTTGAGAGAAGATTGATTGTGGTGTGTGCATCTAGCATGTGAAAGACACGTTTGCCGTTTCTCTAGACATGAAAACACCTTAGTTGACCTTGTAAATTATAGGGATGATTTTTAATCTGCTACATCACTGACATCGGTATTCGCGAGTGGAAATATAATTTTTCTCTATTTTTTTCGAGTTTCCGCGTAAATGTCTTCGCAGGCGTGACAAGTTTCTAGTTAGTCAATGATTTACAGCACGCCCCATCTAGCTAATTTTTTGGCTTTGTAGAGAAATAATTTCCAGTCCTTATCTTCGGAATTATGTTGCGCGAGAGATCGGTAGGATACTGTTGTGTGCTTGATATCTAGAAGTACCGCAAAAATGATATTATGGTAAACCATGCGAAAATACATGTTTTCTTGTAATCTCAGAGCCTGGAGATGGGTTTATAAAAGCAAGCAAGCAAGCAGCGGACCAGAAACAGTAACGCGTTTGTGCCGAGAGGGAACGAGCCCGAATTCGTAGAACAGCTCTGAGAGTGCCTTCTGTCCGCTGAGGGTGATCTAGTCACCTGTTGGGGGTGGATAACCGCCGACCTCGCAGGGAAATATCTAGTGCTCTGAAGATTGTATACGGTGCTGTCTGTCTTTGCGTTAAATGTACGAATGATGTAAAAAGGCTGATTTTGTATGGCACAGGATACGAACTGTATGTATACTAGATCGGCATGGCACACAGTGATATATTGATGGGCCAGAGATTCATTTCACTTTCTAATAGTCAAGCTCCCGTCCTCGGTGGGAGGGTTTTGTAATTGAGTAGCAGTCTTTCGTATCTGACGATATGTAGGGTACTTTGCAAGGTTTAATTAAAAATGGTTCAAATGGCTCAGAGCACTATGGAACTTCACAGCTATGGTCATCAGTCCCCTAGAACTTAGAACTACTTAAACCTAACTAACCTAAGGACATCACACAACACCCAGTCATCACGAGGCAGAGAAAATCCCTGACCCCGCCAGGAATTGAACCCGGGAACCCGGGCGGGGAAAGCGAAGGTTTAATTGTGGGTGCAATATGGCTATCTGTATAAAATAGTTTTTTGCGGCTGAGATTCTCGTCTGAAGAAAGAAAAAAAAGAAAAAGGTGGACGGAGCTTCCACATCAGCGGCATCAGTAATTCGGTGGGTAAATTCTATAAGAACCAATCATAATCCCCATTCATTCTATCGTTTGTGCTGGAATGTAGGAGTCTCTACATAATGGTGAGAACGTTTATGTATGTTGGAGCCGGCCGGAGTGGCCGAGCGATTCTAGGCGCTACAGGCTGGAATCGCGCGACCGCTACGGTCGCAGGTTCGAATCCTGCCTCGGGCATGGATATGTGTGATGTCCTTAGGTTAGTTAGGTTTAATTAGTTCTAAGTTCTAGGCGACTGATGACCTCAGATGTTAAGTCCCATAGTGTTCAGAGACATTTGTATGCTGGAAGCAGGAAGGATAAGATGTGATGGATGGTGTGTCACGTAAGAACCATCAGGAGAAATGCATTTAGTATTATTCCGCGCTATTTTCGTAAACAGGTTCTGTTAGGACAAGAATTTCCGTGCGGACAAGCTGAGGCATCATAAAAGCTCCTACAAAAGCGACAATTAACTAATTCTGGGACACTGTACAATTTCCGACATATCGTCTTGGCTCTTATTTTACATAGCCATGTGACGTCAGTATCAGATTGAGAACCTTTTAGATGGTGAGTCACCATGCGGACGTTTCATAGCGAGGCGTCAGTCACGCTGGGGCAGGTAATCATGGCTGGACATAGCTCATATGTGCCGTTAGGATATAAAGCGGCCTGTGTTATTCTGGAACAGATTTCTATAACGCGATTTGTGACGTCAGTATCCACAGGTACAGCGTCAGCAACGGTATACGCATGTGCTTTCCAGAGGCGTATCGCATATAGGATCGATGTGAGCACCCTTGGAGTTCTGTGGCGAGGTGGACAGGGGTGTGTGCTGTACCTCACGTCATCGGCGAGGACGTGACGGCGGAGGAGGAAATGCTGCGGAATCGGGCCGCTGGGAGCAGCCTGGTTGCTGCAGCCCTAACCCGCTAGCCTGCGGGAAGGATGTCAGAGCGATGCTGTGGCTGCCATGGCAGGGTTAGAGTCGGGGCTGGGGGCAGCAGCGGTGGCAGCGGCGGGGGCGACGTCGGCGGCGGGCGTCGAGTGGCAGGATGTGTTTCTTTAATAGCGATCTTGTATTTAAACTGTATTCCATCGATTTAACCGACCAATAGGATGCTGTGAATATAAAAAACTTCCCCATACAAGTGAAAAATGTTGATTTAATTAATTTGCATAAATTTTTTTATATCTATGTGGTGTTAGCGGTACAATAGTTAAGGGGAGGGTGTTCGTGAGTGGGTGAAATGGAGTAGAACAACAGGTTAAGTGCAGAACACTAGGTTAACTTGCATGATTTTTATGTAAATGCAGTACAAAAGTTTAAGGGGGTGGGTGACAAAGAAGAATGGGCCAGAAATGGCGTTCAAAAGCATGTGAAATTCGGAAAGTTTACCTGAAAATGGTGGGAGGACAGAACTAATTACTTAATTTGGTATCAAAGGAGGCAGAATAGCTTAAGGAAACGGGGGTGACATGGAAAATCACTTAACGGAACAATAGGTTAAGTGCCAACAAAGGGCCAAACATTAGGTTAAGGCACCCAGAGTACAGTGCTGAACATTAGGTTATGCAACGTGTTTGCTCCATGTAATTGCTTCTTACAAGACCTACATGTTTCCAAACAGCAGAGAATGATGAGCAGTAGAAATTCATCCCCCAACAAATTGATTTTTTATAATTAAACAATATACCCTAGAATATCCTGTTATGAGACCTTCTTCTCCACCATCAGACCACCATCTTAGATTACATCACAGAGGGGATGACAGGGCCCTCTGGTGGCAGTACTGTGTACTAGATCAGTTGGACTCCAGAGCCCATGGTGACCATACTGTTTCCCACCATCTTCCCCACCATTTTCCCTGCCATCTTGGATTATGTCACAGAATGGACGACAATGCCACTGGTGGCAGTACTATGTACTACGTCGGTTGGACTCCGGACCTTGTGGTTAACACACTGGATGGAGGTACTGCCTCTAATTTTTTAAATAAATAGTGCATGCAAAATAAAGACGTATGTACAGCACGGGTCAAGTTGTCTTCCCACCATTTCCTAGGAAGAAGTAGCAGTCTGATGACTTAGGTTAATGGAGGTAGCCAAAGTGCCCTTTCTTTCCCACCATTTTGTTATGTTAGTAGAGGTGTCGAATTGACCTATCTTAAAATTCAAAATTCCTGCCAGTTCCTAGGAAGAGGTGGCAGTCAGATGGTTTAGGTTAGTGGAGGTAGTCCAAGTGACCTATCTTCCTGCCGTTTTATTACGTTTGTATAGGTTCCATTATCCTGATGGAATCTGAACCTCCCACGAGGGGGGTGTGGCAGGGGAGTGTGGCACTTTCCCACCAGATAGGTTAATTAATTGATCAACTGAATTAAGTAGTGAATCAAATGGATAAGAGTGAGAGTGTGGCCAATTCCAATAACTCCTGAAAATCTACCTGCAGCAGCAAGGGGGTAGGGCATTGTGGGATGGGGGGTGGGGGGGGGACAATAGGTTAAGTGCCTGTCAATCAAAAGGAAATGAATGTGACATGGAAAAGCACTTAACAGAACAATAGGTTATGTACCTGTCAATCAAAGGAGAACAATAGGTTTGCCCCAGAGTGCATACTTGCCCCTGGTGTAGGCAACCTGCACTAAAAAATTGCACTCGCACTAGCCTAGCCCCCCATACTGCAGTGGACTATTTATATGCATTTAATAAACACAGAATCTTTTGCCTTGTCAAGCAAGACGCAGTATACCTGCGGATCTCTTGTAACATAAAATGAACCAAATATTAAGTAAAGAAACACTAAACTGTACCCAAAAAGGCCATGAAGACCCCATGGTAATGACCGATTAAATAATATTACTATGTCCAATTATCAGCCAGAAACAATAAATTTACGGTGAGACTTACATTAAATCATTGCTCTATGCAACAGTATCCGAATGCAGCAAGTCTGATTGCGCCTCTACATTATATAAATGATAATGGCGGTGTGTCGTATAAATCTGCCGTTATAGGAGAAATGCGTCCATCTTCCCTCGCTTCTAAAAGAAATATAGTGCTGCCCCCTTCACCAAAGTAACTGAGAGACGTAATTCTACATTTGTTTCTGCGCTTGTATACTAAAGTCGATACAACCGTTCATAGTACTTAATTTTTAATTAATACTTTATTTGTTTATAACTTTTCAAATATTCCGTTCGTAAACTACGCTCTTCCCCCAGATGTGCCTTTAAATTGCCCCCTGAATTGCGAGGCGAAAGCACGTATCTGCAGGCAAGCAATTCACCCTAAAGCACATCTTCTTCTTTAATTACAAGCAACATTCGCATACAACGCAAGGTACGCAAATCTAATGTGGCGGGTGCGCCAGGTATATTCCAATGATCGTAACGACTGCCACGCACATGCACTGTCATGTGTTCTCAAGTGCAGCTAAGAAATGTCACTTCACTGTCCATCTCACAACAAGCTGTTGACAATTTTGTTGGCAGTTCCGTTGGTGCGTCTGTGGAAATCATCACAGTGACAGAACCCTACATGCAGTAATCAGAGAAAAATATACACTTACCTCTATAATAGGTAAATTAATCTTAATACTATTAAATCTCCTTCTACAAATACAGTTCGTTTTGGTTTATTGTCCCATTGGACGAAGTTCATTGCTTTTAGAATATCTTTGTTTTGCAGATATCCAGTCTTTGTACAACAAGTCGTCGTTCAGTATTCATACACACAATATATACAATAATAAATCAGTGGTAAGTGTTGTCTCTAGTGTTTTTTGTTATGCAAATGTTGCTGCACATGGAAGTTATTGTTCACCGTTTGGTATCAGATACATGACTTTGTTCATACGATGCACTGTCGGTTTACACTGATACACTGATCTTTACTGTTTTCCTAGCACATGTGTCGCGTGGATGAAGACGAATGGATAACCATTCAACAGTATCTTGTTCTGTGATGGCAAGGATATGAGACTTCAGATGGTATTATTCTGCCATCAATCCTAGATTACTAGAGGTGAGAGATGGTTCAAATGGCTCTAAGCACTATGGGACCTACCATCTGAGGTCATCAGTCCCCTAGACTTAGAACTACTGAAACCTAACTAAACTACGGACATCACAAACATCCATGCTCGAGGCAGGATTCGAACCTGCGACCGTAGCAGCAGCGCGGTTCCAGACTAAATTGCCTAGAAAGTAATGACATACCTCGATTTATAAAGCCAGTATAACTTTTAACATGAATACTTGTGTACACCTGTAGAACCAAGACTGCTTGTGACAGTAACATACAGTAGTTGTTTCGATCGTGTTTTTTGTTGTAAAATCATTAAATCTCTCTTTATAATACACAGTGGTAGCACTCACAAGAAAAACTTATGAGATATGTCCACCCATCGCTGATTTTCTCCCATCGTTATTTCCTATAGTCAGCAATCATTTACTGGCGAGGTGTGTGTGTGTGTGTGTGTGTGTGTGTGTGTGTGTGTGTGTGTGTGTGTGTTCCGACATGTGCAAAGGGAATGACTATGTCTGGTAGTATAGAAGGTATGGTTTAGGACGTGGAATACTGTGATAAAGGGAAAAGTATGTCAAGTCATAAGAATGTTACAGATATTTCTATTTCCAGGGCTGCAGCAGTCTGCAGGGTGTATTTCCGATACTTCGCTCATTGTCAAATGTCGTCAGATTGATACCGCAATCATAACACTTAATTGTAAGTATAGCGATCAAATATGTTTGTGTCTGGTTTCCTAGGATAATTCTGTCTAGGGGTACGAGGCACACCAGCGTTGGCCTGTGGTGGGAGTGATTCACATTCCCGGCTAATGGTAGGAGCTGTCTGAATGGAGAGGCCTGTTGGGATGTAGGAATATAGCTGACATAACCATGTCGTCCACTAGATGGTTGAATAGCGAACGAACACTTAGTATTGTTGGATAGCTCTCGTGATCGCTTTGAAATTTGAGAAGATTCAATATGGACATGTGTTCGCACTGGACGATTATTCCCTCCCATGTAAATTGTCCTTTCGACTGCTTCTTCACATGTCCTGTCTTTATTTAGTTGAGAGAACACTAATTGTGGTGTGTGCATCTAGCAGGTGAAAGACAGATGGATAACACGTTTAGCCGGCCGGGATGGCCGAGCGGTTCTAGGCGCTACAGTCTGGAACCGCGCGACCGCTACGTTCGCAGGTTCGAATCCTGCGTCTGGCATGGATGTGTGTGATGTCCTTAGGTTAGTTAGGTTTAAGTAACTCTAAGTTCTAGGGGACTGATGACCTCAGAACTTAAGTCCCATAGTGCTCAGAGCCATTTGAACCATTTTTTGATAACACGTTTCGTGGCTGTCTAGACATGAGGCACACCTTAGTTTGAAACGTCCCCTTTTGAACAATTACAAACGACTGTGCTTAAACTGACACACAATATTTTTAGCGCAGCGCAATCTGACTTTCAAAAATCCCTACAAAAGAATGGCCCTGACTAACATTAAACTATACCTTTCACAAATCACTAAATCACTTACCTCACAATAATCTTCGTTTCTCCCACTACTGCAATACAGCAAGCGCCACTACTGCCAGCTAAATAAAAGATTCAAACTATGGAAGGCACTAACTACTGATAGGGATAGTTAGCAAATGAAAGACATTAATAGAGAACAAACAATGTATTTACCTTGATATCATCATATATAAATATAGCAGTTCATGACAAATTTCAAAACTCCGCCATCTCTCTCCCCACATCCACCACTGCTGGCGGCTCACCTCCAACTGCGCAACGCAACGCGCTGTTCGCATCCAGCTGCCGCTGCCCAACGCTACAATGGCAGACAACAATGCGAACCAGCCACAGACTGCACACAGCACAGCCAGTGATTTTCAGAGCGCTACGTGGCGTTACCAATATAAGAACCTAAACAGCCTACTTACATAGCCCCCATGCTCCCCACAAAAAATTTTACAAATTGGTTTGGGCAGTGGCCAATACAGATTTTAAAAAAAATTTTCATAATTACAATAACAAAGAAATCAAATGCACACACTTATTGATACAATGTTGGTCAAAAGCTAAAATTTTCTCACAGTCTACAAAGACAGTCCTGATTCATCACAGTAAAATTACAGTGTTTTTCTTTTTTTTTCAAAGTCTGAACAGTAAAAGAGAATGCACACAGAAGTAGTGGATTTCCATGCAGTCTTGAAGAAGTAGTGTCCTTCCATCAGAAAGACAGTGCTGACTCTTGACATGCTGACAGGTAATGGGCCACAACATAGCAAACCCACAGCAGAGTCATTCGACGTTTTGAAGAACATTGGTAGGTAGGTCATCACAGAGTAGACCCACTGCAGTCCTGGTAGAGATTACGGTATTAGTGGGCCATCAGAGGCGCAGACCCACTGCAGTCCTTGCAGAAATGTCCAGCAGCCATCTGTTGCGATTGTGCAGGTGCACATTCACCATCGAAGAGTCTTGCGGAGAACATAGCAAGTCCATGAACCACCACTTGTGCACTCACAAAGTTTTTGGAATTGTCCTTAGAACCAGCAATGCTGTTATCCAGTCCCTTGCTGAATCATTAACACAAGTGCAAACACTAACAGTCCCAACTTCTCACATATTGTCCATATACTATGACCAACAGAAACATGTGCAGTGAAATGTAACTCACAAGTTACTTAATTTGATGAACTGGTGTCAAGTACAATTTTATAACATGAGAATACAATTACAAAGATACAGAAAACATCATTGAAAAATAATAATACAGATAACATTTGTAGATAATAGGGGCTTTACAAAAGAATAGAAATAAACATATACATCAATGTTACAGGAATTATGACATGAGTACATACATAAAAGATCGGAATAACTTTCGAAACATCAACTTCACACATGAGCATTAACACAAAACAATAAATAATGTCTAAACATCTTTACAAAGTAAATAACATATTATTAATGCCAATTATATTCGAGGATAACAGTATTCCTCATCATAGTGAATGTGGCTTAGTATTAGAAAAATTCTACAATATAAGTCTTACCAGATAAACATATAAATACAGGAAAAACATAAATACCCAAGGGTACACAAACATATAGCGGAATAATACAAGGAAAGGACAGGGTTTGTTTTACTGCAGTATTTTGCAAACAAAACTTTCTTTACTTCTCGGAGATCTCCCTTCATTCTTCATTATTTACAAAAGTCCTATCTATACCTGCTTTCTGTACTTTTCTCCTATAGCCTCTCAGTGCATTTCTTCAAATTCATCACAACTCATTCTCTTATAGGCTACCCCCTCTTAAGCTAACATAAATCTACTGAGCTCAGATGCTAAACTAAGGGACGAGGCAATGCAGCAGCACAAAACAATTAACACAAACAGCAATGAAAAAAAATGGAAATTTGCAAAGCAAGCTGCAGTAAATCTAAATTACCAAGCAATGCAACATTACAACTAATACAAGCCAATGTGCAGCAACAAGAAAAATAAATGAGTAGTAAAACTGGCTTAGCAGAGTAACACAAAGTCAAATTCAGTAACACTATGGCTGGCAAACAGCAGCTTATATCTAAACATGACATAGCTCAAGCAGGAAAAATAGTACATCAAAGATAACAATGCAGATAAGGGAAATGCATAATCACATCTTAATGTCTAAGTAATTAAAGTGGTGCACCACAACAACTTATTGTAAAAAAAATATTACCATGTACTTGAAAAGAATATTATGTATGCAGTTACTGTTACTAGTCCCTTCTTATTGTTCTTTCCTTTCCAAGTGCTCCTTTTTTGAAGAATGTGGATCACAAAATTATTATTTAATAGATCTGTTGACAGAAAGTGTTCACATTAGCAAATGCATTTAATTTTATTTTATGAAACCAATGCTGCAACATAGCTGGAAAACAGATGTCAAATGAAATAAGCAATTACGCAAACCAAAGCATAAAAATATCATTCAATAGTCATGTGGCATTTCGTAAGTCAGTAGCTCTCAACTCTCGTAGAAAGACACTTGTCATAATCAGGTGTGCAGATGTACGAATATTTCCCATCAATTCATAAGCATTTCAGTAATTAGCACAAAGTACGAGTAACCATACGTTTTCAGGTAATGAGCGTGTAATATTTGCGATGCTTTCTACAAAGGAACGTCAATAGCGAGTATAATGGCCTCCCTTTTTTTTTCTACCTGTGCCGCTGAATGGCTAATGGCTTTTTTTTTTGGGCGGCTGTCGCCCAGGTGGGTGCCCGCGACGCATTACGTGCAGGTGGTCACTTAACTTTCTTACGGAAATATTTAAGACAGTAGTTTCCGCTACAGTGACAGTCTCACATAAAAATATTTCACAGGTCAAGAATTAGCGTTGCAAATCTGTAGAAACAAAATCCTATAAATATAAGTGTCCAAATAAAATATTCATCAGCATTGTGATACAGTCACGCATTTACGCACATTTCATAACTCTTAAAGTACGATTCTTGGTTTCCAACATCCTGTTTCACAAGTCAAGAGTCCCTACCCACTATTCATTACTCCTTACCTTATTACACATATACGTATCCATCGACACTCGTCAATATTTCGTCATTATAAATATGAAGCATAATCAAATAACTCATATAGCCTCAGCCTATTAATCATAAACATACCTCAGCAGCATAATACACATCGTCGTCATAAAAATAACATCATAACACCTCAGTCAAATCTCAAAATCGTCGTAGCTTCCTCCAATAATTAAAAAAATTCTCTGCTCATGTCAAAAGTGTCATCTGCCTCAAACGTACTTTAAAATCATGCTCCCTTACCAAATATATCATTCAAAGCTCTCCTAGTATCACAATGGTTCCGAAAAAATATAAGCATTTCACAAAGTACAGACAAAATACAATTTTGTAAGTGTGAAGTTATCCAACGGTGTAATTACGTAAACGTCTGTCACTGATGTAGTAAAATAAATGTTTGTCTCTCTCAGGTAAATAATCAGATAGCTGTGTAATTCTGTGTTAGAGAAATATGGTACCGATGTGTTAAGTTGTATAAGCAAATACCATATTAGCTAGGCTCCTTGTGCTTGCCAAACACATGGTACACAAAGTAGGCGTGTACCCCCTGAGGATCAATGTAATTATACCCTCAGGTGCTACAGATTACAGCAAAGGAATGAAATGTATCACGGAAAAACTTCATATTATTGTACTTCAAATATCTTTAAAAATAAATGTTTTAAGTACAAAATTAATCACTCAATTGCATGTCCTGTAGTGCTAAATGTGCATCTTGTTGTAAGATAATCTCTGTGGAAGTGTCGTAGTTATCGTCCTCCAAAAGCTAAATTCTGCAGAAGCCAATGTACTTACCTCATGATAAACAAAAGTGAAATGCTTTGCATATAGATATCTTAGTTATTACGCTTATTGCTGTGATGAGGAAAGTACCGAGCTGTAACATATTGTTGTGCTACGGAAAAGGCTGTCTTATTGTAGCTACACCACAAAAGTTACTACTAAAACATGTTTTACTTTCCAGAATAATACAGAAAAACTGTGCAGATACAAAACAGATACTCTGCAAAAGCAACAATGTAAATTGTGTCACACATTAGTAACGTCGTGATATAATCGTGTAGCTGGCATGTAAACTAACCACTGTGTCATCTGGTATCTCTCAGAAAGTACTTTAAATACAGAATGTACACTCCTGGAAATTGAAATAAGAACACCATGAATTCATTGTCCCAGGAAGGGGAAACTTTATTGACACATTCCTGGGGTCAGATACATCACATGATCACACTGACGGAACCACAGGCACATAGACACAGGCAACAGAGCATGCGCAATGTCGGCACTAGTACAGTGTATATCCACCTTTCGCAGCAATGCAGGCTGCTATTCTCCCATGGAGACGATTGTAGAGATGCTGGATGCAGTCCTGTGGAACGGCTTGCCATGCCATTTCCACCTGGCGCCTCAGTTGGACCAGCGTTCGTGCTGGACGTGCAGACCGCATGAGACGACGCTTCATCCAGTCCCAAACATGCTCAATGGGGGACAGATCCGGAGATCTTGCTGGCCAGGGTAGTTGACTTACACCTTCTAGAGCACCTTGGGTGGCACGGGATACATGCGGACGTGCATTGTCCTGTTGGAACAGCAAGTTCCCTTGCCGGTCTAGGAATGGTAGAACGATGGGTTCGATGACGGTTTGGATGTACCGTGCACTATTCAGTGTCCCCTCGACGATCACCAGTGGTGTACGGCCAGTGTAGGAGATCGCTCCCCACACCACGATGCCGGGTGTTGGCCCTGTGTGCCTCGGTCGTATGCAGTCCTGATTGTGGCGCTCACCTGCACGGCGCCAAACACGCATACGATCATCATTGGCACCAAGGCAGAAGCGACTCTCATCGCTGAAGACGACACGTCTCCATTCGTCCCTCCATTCACGCCTGTCGCGACACCACTGGAGGCGGGCTGCACGATGTTGGGGCGTGAGCGGAAGACGGCCAAACGGTGTGCGGGACCGTAGCCCAGCTTCATGGAGATGGTTGCGAATGGTCCTCGCCGATACCCCAGGAGCAACAGTGTCCCTAATTTGCTGGGAAGTGGCGGTGCGGTCCCCTAAGGCACTGCGTAGGATCCTACGGTCTTGGCGTGCATCCGTGCGTCACTGCGGTCCGGTCCCAGGTCGACGGGCACGTGCACCTTCCGCCGACCACTGGCGACAACATCGATGTACTGTGGAGACCTCACGCCCCACGTGTTGAGCAATTCGGCGGTACGTCCACCCGGCCTCCCGCATGCCCACTATACGCCCTTGCTCAAAGTCCGTCAACTGCACATACGGTTCACGCCCACGCTGTCGCGGCATGCTACCAGTGTTAAAGACTGCGATGGAGCTCCGTATGCCACGGCAAACTGGCTGACACTGACGGCGGCGGTGCACAAATGCTGCGCAGCTAGCACCATTCGACGGCCAACACCGCGGTTCCTGGTGTGTCCGCTGTGCCGTGCGTGTGATCATTGCTTGTACAGCCCTCTCGCAGTGTCTGGAGCAAGTATGGTGGGTCTGACACACCGGTGTCAATGTGTTCTTTTTTCCATTTCCAGGAGTGTATTTTCAGGTAACCAAAATGTTGCATTAAAATCTCATTAGTAGTACCAGTATGTCTCGTAAGTATGTAAGCCTGATAGTCATTACGTAATCGTGCAACTAACAAGCAAGAATGTACAAATACAACACTGTGTCATCTGTTCACTATAACAATACATTCGTAATTTCTGTTTAAAAATGTTCCCTAGGTTCTAGACTGGATGTTTAACTTCAAACATTGTTGCATGTTAACAGTTTCTTAAGTCTGACAAAGCAAACTAGTAATGTGAAGTGAAAAGTTTTATGGCAAAGACAAAGTTAAAAAGCAGATAATCTTTCAATAAACGGTTTTACATGTGAAATGTGGTGTAAACCTTTACTCTTCCTAGTACGCAGAGTTTCAACTTGAACGCAATTATCATGCAGTATACGTCGGTAAAGAATACTGGAATTTTTCACACGGTTAGCGTCTATGTTATTTTTCTCAGAGCCAGCCGGCGCACGTGGGTGCCTGCGGCGCGAGTCATTGTCTGTCTCTTTGTTGGCGAGCGTTGTTATTGGGATTAGGAGACCTAACTTCTACAAATTCGCCTTGCCGAGAGGGCCCAGCTCTGTTAGAATCCCGCCAGTTCTGATGAAATTCACGTCTGTCGTTTTGTCGGTAGTTTCCACAGTTTCTTTCTTGTCGGTCATGTGGTTGAGAATTTCTCCCTGAGTCGTAACTGCGCGCTGGACCGTTGCGTCTAAAGTTATTCTGTCTCCCGTAATAATAATTATTTTGGTTCCCATATTGTCTGTTTCTCTGATTGTCTCTGTGATAGTCACTACCGCGGAGAGGTAATCTTTCCCTGTAATTATTACTACTCTGCCAACGGTTGTCGTACGGGTGGTGTATATTTTGGTCCCGATTTGCGTTGTAAGAATAGACCTGTCGTGTCCAGTTATTGTTTCTGTCGTCACGGAATTGTGACGGATGTGACCTGTAGTGATTGTTTTCCTGTTTTCGCATCCCGCGACTGTCTGTATCAATTTCCAGTTCTTGTAACAATCCCTGAAAAGCCTCAATGTCTTCTTTGTAACGTCCTGCTAAAATAATATGTCGTAAATGTTCAGGTAATTTGATTAAGCAAATGCGGATGAGTTCTGAGGGGCTGTATGGGTTTGACAAGTATTGATTCTTGTGCAACATGTCTTCAAAATATTTCACAAGACTGGAGAATTCAGATTGTTCGAAATGTTTCATCATTATAATGCCATGTTTTACTCGGTCTTGTGTAGCTTGAGACCAATATGCTGAGAGGAAGGCATGGTAAAATTCTCCTTAACTGTGACAATCGTGAATGACTGATCGCATTCTTACAGCTGGTTCGTTCTCTAAATAGCCACACATAAATTCTAACCTGTGCTCCAATGACCAATTGGGAGGAAAACAATGAGAGAACTGATGGAGCCACGCTTGTGGATGAATGTCGTTGCCGGAATTGTTAAATGTTTTGAATTTACGTGTAGTAATGAACAGCTTATAGTCAAAATCATCATGTCGGCGAGTCGCATGTCGGTCATTGTTACGTCGTGTCGGCTGTTCAATCTCAAAATTCGGTGCACATTGCCAATTTCTTTCATAATTTCCGAAATGCGCTGTGTTATTATTTTGTGGCTGTTCCATATTTCTATGTCCCTCTTCCCGTATTGGGGCGCGAGTGTCCTCTGAAATACGTAATTCTTGTACTACTTGTGCCAACTGATCTTGCACTTCTCGGATTTCTCTTTTGTACTGTGTATTGATTTGATTTTGATTTTGTTTGAATTTTCTAATTTCTACATACTCTTCAGTGTCAGTGAAGGCTACAGGTGTTGTGTTATTCAGATCATCATCTACCTTTGTAGATAAGTTAGTGAACTGATCTGAAAGTTCGGCTACTTTATCCAATAGTGAAATTATTTCCTCTGTATGTTTTTCTGAACCAAGTTTCAGAGTATCTACTGTGTCCTTTAAGTTTTCCTGAGTTTTTGCAAGTTGCGTAACCGAATCGGTAGATGCAACTGAGTCAATTTTAGCTTGCAAGGTGTCGTGATTATCATGAACAATGGTTTACAGTTCTTTTATGGCTGCTTCGTGATTCTGTAATACATTTTCATGCCGCGAAAAAATGGGTTGAAAATGCTCACAAATTTGTGTTTTTACGTCATTACAGACTTTTTGACATTTCGATTCAATGTTATGTAACTCACTAGTTAAATCTTCACGTGTTTGTTCGAGTGTGGTGTCTAACTTTTGAAGATTTTGTCCCATTGCGTCTAACTGTTGCTGTGTTTGTCTCTGGTGTTGTTCCATTGTGTCTAACTTTTGAAGCTTTTGCTGTGTTTGTCTCTGATTTTGTTCCATTGTGTCTAACTTTTGAAGATTTTGTCCAATTTGTTGCATTAATTGTAATAACAATGCATTAGTGTCTGGAATCTGTTCCTCTATGCTTTTCGGCAGTGAATTTGCACCGGCAACGTTCACATTTTGACAAGCGGAAAATGTGTCTTGACTCATTTGAGAAAACGGTGAGGACGCAAAACCTGAATCTACAGTATTTGCAAAATTGTGTCCTGTCATTTCGGATTCCTGAGGCGAGCTGTTGCCGACCGATCGATCGATAATGCTTCCCTCTTCACTAATTGTTTCACTGTCCACGCCATTGTTTGCCGCCCGCTCCATTTCCCTATGCACAATTACCAAATTACTACTTTGAACATCAGTTAATTCATTTCTCGGTTGCGCTAACATACTGCTTTCATTTTCGCTGTCATTTCTCAGTTTACTTTGGAGCCTAGTATTACGCTTTTCACACGCCATTATTGTCACAGTATTTCACACGACAACACAGAAAAACACAATTTGAAGATCAAAAACAAGAGAACACATTAACATAGCACTGAAAATAATATCTAGTTAATTGCAGCTGCGAGATACTTGCTGCAAATCTACATGCATGCCACAACTGTTTTACTGAACAACAATGAAAAACTACAACTACAAAGGAAATTCTCTCTATAATTACAAGCTAGCAATAAACAAAATCTACACTAATTACACAAACTACAAGAAAAAATCAGAAGATTCTAGTGAGGTATCCTCGGCTAAGGGTCGACATATGAAACGTCCCCTTAGATCAATTATACACGACTGTGCTTAAACTGACACACAATATTTATAGCGCAACGCAATCTGACTTTCAAAAATCCCTACAAAAGAATGGCCCCGACTAACATTAAACTATACCTTTCACAAATCACTAAATCACTTACCTCACAATAATCTTCGTTTCTCCCACTACTGCAATACAGCAAGCGCCACTACTGCCAGCTAAATAAAAAATTCAAACTATGGAAGGCACTAACTACTGATAGGGATAGTTAGCAAATGAAAGATATTAATAGAGAACAAACAATGTATTTACCTTGATATCATCATATATAAATATAGCAGTTCATGACAAATTTCAAAACTCCGCCATCTCTCTCCCCACATCCACCACTGCTGGCGGCTCACCTCCAACTGCGCAACGCTACGCGCTGTTCGCATCCAGCTGCCGCTGCCCAACGCTACAATGGCAGACAACAATGCAAACCAGCCACAGACTGCACACAGCACAGCCAGTGATTTTCAGAGCGCTACGTGGCGTTACCAATATAAGAACCTAAACAGCCTACTTACAAGTTGACTTTGTAAATTATAAGGGTGATTTGGAATCTGCTATATCACCGACATCGGTGTTTGCGAGTGGAAATATCAGTTACCTCTATTTTATACGGGTTTTCACGGTAAGATATTAGCAGGTGGGATAAGTTTCTATTTATTCAATGGTTTGCAGCACGCTCCACCTTGCTAAATTTTTGGGTTTCTAGAGAAGTAATTTCCAGTCTGTATCTTCAGAATTATACTGTGTAAGCGATCGGTAGCATACTGCTATGTGCTTGATATCGAAAAGTATCGCGAAAAAAATGGAATGACATTTCGAGAGACCATGTGTAATTACATATGTTCTTTAATTCCAGAGTCTGGAGATTGGTGTAGAAAGCAGGTAACCTAGCAGGTCAGGACCCGAAATGTGCCAGGGAGAACCAACCGTGCCGTTGTATAACCGTCTTCGCGGTATATATTCGAGTGTCTGGTGGTATCCACTGCGTGTCCTATCGTGAGGGAGGTATAGATTCAGCATATCGATAGGAGTAAGGGGAATGAAAATAATTTTTTATGTAGAAAATTATGTGCACTATAGATACTGAGATTCGTTCCAGAACTAAGGTCATAAAGAGGAGACATATCCATTATACTGCTCGGTGTCAGACTGCGGCAGTGACCCTAATATTTAAATGTAGCTACACTGATAAATATGTGTCTGGTTCCCAATATTCTTGTGAGCCTGCAGATGGCTTCATCCTTTGTACACTGGATCAGAGAGTCCGAGAAAGCTTTCAACTTAAGATGATTTGGCTCACAGCTCCGCCTGGATAGGTAAATAGTGAACTAATACCCAGTTTGCACTGAGTAGCCTGCTTGTGTCGCGTGTATACTCTGCGGAAATTTGAGAAGATTCAATACAACGAGTGTTTGCGCAGATAGTACTGACAACGTTCGAAATTCTACTACTCAGATCTTCCTGGGGTAAGGGGTCATCCATGATCGGGTGGCCTCTCTCTGGCTGATAGGCGCTTCTGCAGCTGTGGTCATGGGACACCTTTACAGTGGCAATTTCCTCCTTCGGCGCTGCACTGCAGCATGGTGAGTATGTGGAATGTATTTAACTGTCAGTGAAATATGCCGATCTGTACGAAATAGTTTTGCCACTGACAATCTCGTCTGCAGAAAGGAAAAAAAAATGATGGACAGCGCTTCTGCACCGGGAGCATCAGTAATTCGGCGGGTAAATTCAATAAGAGCCAATCATAATGCTCCAGTCATTCACAAGACATCTTTTGTGCCAAAGCGTAGGACCCTCTACATACCAGTCAGAACGTTTGTATTTCGAAGATGTTTGTTGAAAGCAGGACTTAACGATTTCCAGGAAGGGTAACACATGATGGACACGGTGTCGCGTTAGGACCATCAGGAGGAATACACTCGACGTTATTCTGCGCTATTTTCGTAAACAGATTATGTTAGGGCAGGAATTTCCATGCAGAGAAGTTTAGACATCACCAAAGCTCCTACAACAGCGACCGGTAACTATTTCGACAGCACTTTAGAATTTCCGAGAGGTCGACTTGACTCTTATTTTATATAGCCATGTGACATCAGTATAACATTGAGAACCTTTTAGATGCACTTGCGATGGTGTGTATCTACACGAGCATTTTGCGATGATGCGTCAGCCATGCTTGGCTGGTAAACTCCTGCACAGCTGGACGCAGCTCGCATGTCCCATTACGATCACTAAAAAAATGCTTCCTGTGCTATTCTGGGAAGCAAGGAAACAGATTTCTGCAGCTTCTGCGAGGGTGAGTGGCTCGGCAATTAGGTCTTCGCTGGACACCAAATAGAGAGAGGGATCGCGTCAGCAACAGTGAACTTGTGTGCGTGGTCCAGAAGGTGACTTGGCACTTATTTGCATAGACATCTGATGTCAGTATAACATTCAAAGAATTCTAACTCTATACCCGCAAACAGACACGACTTTAACCTGCTATCGGCAGTGGCGCGATAGCCACGGCTCACAGTCCAGTGATGGCTTGTGTCCGGCTGGCCCTGCAAAGTGCATGCGCACGTTGGAGCAGTTCGCTAATACGTTGCGGTTTTTATGTGCACTGAGTGTTTGTGCACTACATTATTTTCGGGTGTTTCAGCGTTGTGAGCGTGGTTGAATTGCATTACACATGCATTATATTTTGACAATTTACTAGTAGTTTTCGTGTCTGTTGTATTATTCCTGTGAACAGGTGTGCAGGCCGTGCAATGCGTGACTTCGGCAGTTGATGATCAGCAAGCGTGTTTGCAGAGCCTTTTACATGCGTTATTTTGACAATTTGTGAGTTGTTCACGTCTCTGCACATCAGTGTTCTGCATTATTTCAGTGATTTACGAGGAGTTTGCCGATCTGTAGGCTGTGCAATGCATTATTCCGACAGTTTATAGCTAGCAAGCGTGTCTGCAGAGCGTTTTACACTCATTTTTTCGGTGATCTAGGAGTAGTTAGAAGGTTTGCATGTCTGTTCATCGGTGTACTTCATTGTTTTTGTGATGTACGAGTCGTTTGCAGGTATATAGACTATTTACTGAGACACCAAGCACGCCAGGGTGAGTGTTTTGTATCGGTGTAACAAATAAACTATGTGAAATCTGTCCTGAAATAAATAAAGGGCGCTCCTTCCTGTCTCCAGCAACCCAGAACAGTCTGAGTCCTTTTTCCGCCATTTCCCCCTCCAGACCACCATCTTGTAATATGTCACAGGAGGGACAATGGCGCCCTCTCGTGGCGCTACTGCATACTACGTCAATTGGACTCTGGACCCCGTGGTGACCACACTGGATGGAGGTACTGCCTCTAATTGTTTAAATAATCTAAGCCTGCAAAACAAAGACTTATGTTCATCCTATCCAGCACAGGCTGAGTCCTTTTCCCGCCAATTCCAGGTGGTGGTCAGATAGGACCTGTTTTGCCACCATTTATTTAGGTTAGTGGAGGTAGCCATGGTGTGTTACATTGTCCTGCTGGAATTTGAACTTCGCGCCATTTTCTATGGGAGGGGGGAGGGGGTTAGGTTAGAGGAGCCCAATTGACCTATCTTCCCGCCAAAATTTGAACTTCCCTCCATGACGTCATTGTGACATTACCATATCTATCGCCACCATCTTGAATAGATTTGGCAACAATGGAGAGTGGGGCAACACTCTCTTTACTCTACTACTGTGATGCGAGTGAGTCACAGAAAAACAGTCGACGTATACAGGACCAACTTCGAGATATATCGCATGCAGAGGGGCATGCTCAAAAACTCCATAGTATTTTGTTTAAATACAACATACAATCAAGATTTTTTAACTTCATTAACTTTTAGTTAATACTATAGGACCAAAACATCATTTACATTTTACTTTACATTTTTCTACCATTGCAAACATAAACAGCCATGTACTGTTCCAAATGTTCAGTAGTAAGGTCATGTCTTTGATCACTCTAAAGATTTTTATAAGCAGAAAAGGACATTCCTACATCAACAGAGGTAACTGGGCAGTATGTGAATTTGGGTGGTATGTTGGCACTTACTATTTCTGGTAAAAGTTCACCCATTCCATTAATAAAACTATCAATTTGGCACAAGAGTTCAAAGCCTGAGTTATTGTTTAAAATCTTTTCAAACTTTTCTCTAAGCGTTGTTGGGAATACCTCCGGCAGTGAGGAGTTCTCTGGAACAATTTTATTCATTAATTGAATAGATTCATTAGACGCCAAACCCTGGGTTTCAAGCTAATTAAGACTTAGGGGTATATGGGAAAAATGAGTGCTAATCATAGCAATGACTTTTTTAATACCATAATCATTAAAATCTTCCTTGCACTGGCAAACTACCAAAGCCTCTGCACTATTAAGTAGCTTACTACCCCTGTAATGGCGTCGAAATGTTCATTTAAAAACAACACAGCTTTGACCCACGTTCCCCAACGAGTTACCACCGGCTTGGGAGGTAAAGGCTGATTTGGTAGTGTTTCTTTGTAGGTCAAGATGCGACAGGCGCCCTTAGAAACACTTTCTTTCTGGATAAAAAAAGTTTATTTACATTCACAAACGTGGAACGTACTTTTTTAGCAAGGCGATGTACTCCATGAGAAAAGCACGTCTCATGAATCAGATTGGCATAAAATACTCTGATGGATTTTCCTGCTTTGATCATATAGGGAGCAGCACCTGAAACAACCACAAACACCCCTTCATCTGCAGACAGCGGGTCCCCCGGGTAATTTTCTAAAGTTTACATGAAAAATATTGAGTTTTAAAGATTTTAGAAAAAATTTAGAGTCATATGACCAACATTAGAACCCCGAAAACTGGGCTCTCGATAACTCGATACTCTGGGAAACTCGACAATGCTGACACATTTTTTGGCTTTGAAACAAGATACAAAACGTAAACACGCACAGTATTTTTGTAAAAAGCTAATTTAATTTACAGTAATAATCATGTTTATAGACTATAACAGAGCACTGAATATATAGCTCTGAAAAGACTGAAAATATATTTAAATAAATCCAAAACTATTATTAAAAGAATAAAACATAAAAGATTGCTGTCGCACAGTAATAGCACTTTGATTAATAAGTGAAATGGCTAATTTAAGCTTACTTTGAATAAGGCACGGGGTTAATTAAATAAAAACAATATCTGAAAGTTAACGCTTTAATACAGTTAATAAGATTAATACAGTATGCCCAATACTTTCAGTCAAAAAGTATGTAAATAGCGGGCTTTAATCTGGTCTTACACCCTAAAAATATTTATTTGAAAATAACTAATACAGTACTATAGCAATACACTAATACAGTACTAAACTAGTACTAACATTTAGAAACTTAAAATTTAACATTGTGTATGTATTTAATTCTCTAGTTTATAACGATTTTTAATATTGCTGTAAATGACATTGTTAGGGCTAGAGTGTGTTTAGAAAGGTGCAAATGTCGACCGTCTGACTGGATTACTGAATATGAAGTCGTTGACGACTGGTCGCATATCAGATTCATCTACAAAAAAAAAAAAAAAAAAAAAAAAAAAGTTCAAATGTGTGTGAAATCTTATGGGACTTAACTGCTAAGGTCATCAGTCCCTAAGCTTACACACTACTTACCCTAAATTATCCTAAGGACAAACACACATACACACACATACCCGAGGGAGGACTCGAACCTCCGCCGGGATCAGCCGCAGATTCATCCACAACATCTCGGTGGACATAAAGAACAGCCAAGTTGTTCAATCGCTTCTGTCCCATTGTTGACTGGAGATATGACTTCAGACCTCTAAGGGCACTAAATGACCGTTCTGCTATTACTGTCATTATTGGAACTACTTGGAGAAGCTTAATGCACTTCACTACTTCACATAAGATTTCTCCAGCTGCAGGCTCTTGTAGGTCATTTTTGAAAAACTCAGTTGATTTTTCCAAATTTGTTTCACCTCTGTTTACTAAAAGCAAGCACCTTTGTGCAATTGCAATCACCTGTGTGTGTCCAGTTGAAGCAAACAGCTCAGTAATGCATGAGTGCACCGTTTCAGAAACTTCAATGTAAATACCTTTCTAGTATTCCTTTAGGGTTTTGAAAGTGTGCGGTGAGCTGGCTTGTGTTCATACCTCTTTGGCATACTTCGATTCCGAGGAAGCAATGGGTCATCAACTTGTGAAGGTTTTTCTTTTAAACACGATTACCAAAAGTGTTCAAAACTATCAGGCCTTCCACAAAATCAAGCCCTCATATTTTTTTCCCAGATGAGCAACACTTACATGTGAGCATTGAATTTTTTCATTAACATCCTCTACTGGGTTCATTGCATGGCAATAAAGATGTGAAAAGAAATAAGTTTTGAATTGTAACATTGACGCAAGGTAGCCTCCACATTTGTAACCTGCCTCTGTTTTGTCCTCTGTAGAAAATTTTTCAAAAAACTCTAGAAATTTTTCAAAGTTTTTCAGTATTTTCAAGATATTAGAAGCTCGCATAGTCCATCGAGTCGGGCAAAGGGGTCGTAGAACCAGCTTTGTCATTGGCGGTCTCACAGTGTATACTTCTAAAAAGTCCCATGCTTTTCTTGGATTCCCTTACGGTGTTTATTAAGTCCTTGGATGAAGCCATACTGTCTCTCATAGACGTAAGATGGCGGAGACTGTCTACAACTGCCAAGTTTAAACTGTTAGCAGTGCAGCACATAACGTGCTTTTGGTTGTATACCCAAACTAACCTTTTCAATCCTTTGAATCTACCTCTCATATTCGAGGCAGCATCATGGCACTGTGCTCGTTAAGTTATCCATTGACAAATCAAGACGAGCAAAAACGTCTTTTAAAATACTAAACAGAGTTTGTTACTCAGTGTTGGGGTCTAGTATAAGCCAATAAAGTCTTCTTTGATGATTAAGGAATCATCAACAGTACGGATACAAAATGATACTTGTTCATGAATCGAAGAATCAGTTGTTTCGTCTACCACAATAGAAAAATATTCAGTCTTCTTGACTGAAGCAAATACCTTTCTCAACACAGACTTTCCTAGCAGATCAAAATCTCCTTTTGAATATCGTGGGATGTCCGCTTATACCATGAATGCCCTAACCAATCTTTAAACACAGGTATGTCATTCTTTCGGAGTTCCAACAAAAAATGAAAAAAAATTTGAGTTTACATCTGCGTGCCCTCTAATTGCTAGCCCTTTTCGGCATAGGAATTGCGCGGTAGTAAAAATTGTCTCAAGAGCTAAACGCCTTTCTTTACGTCACTATCTAACCGTTCATTCAATTGGGAGGCCACACTTCGGTTAGTGATAGAATTTAGTTTCAGAACTCCTTCTTTATGAGTAAAAAATATTGTCAAAAATGGTTCAAATGGCTCTGAGCACTATGGGACTCAACTGCTGAGGTCATCAGGTCATCAGTCCCCTAGAGCTTAGAACTACTTAAAACTAACTAGCCTAAGGACATCACACACGTCCACACCCGAGGCAAGATTCGAACCTGCGACCGTAGCGGTCGCGTGGTTCCAGACTGTAGCGCCTACAACCGCTCGGCCAAAACGTATTGTCATGAAGTCAAAACTTTTCCAAAGCCTTTGACCAGTTACAAAACCCTACGGAAGTAAATAAATCTTTTTTTTTTTTTTTTTTTTTTTATGAAGAAAATTGTAGCAGATTTTTAGCCACTGCCTCTTTGCAGGTTTTGCAAAATACTTTTCGGTAGATGCTTGATTTCTAGCCATGTATATTTGATCAACCAAGACTTCTGAAATGACCTTCGCTCACCGGATTGTCCAGGTTTTGGCTGTGAATGGCTCTCGTCTGAAGTCGACAAAGCAACTGATGGCACAATAATTGTTGGAGGTTGACTTGCAGTGTCATCAACTTCCAAGCGCACCTGTTTGGTAACAAATTTAATCATTGCAAACTTATTTAGGAATACACTAAGAGAGTAAAGTAAACGAATAAAATATAGTCATATAAAATAGTCTACTAGACACTAAATTCGGAGCACTAAACACGTCTGCAGCATGCATTGAACGAAACTATACACACTGAATGTCTACAGGGTGAGCTTTATATAGCCGCAGCATCGTCAAGCCGCCCCGAGGCGGAGGGTTCCAGGCACTTCTGCTGCAGACCTTTTGATGTCGCCGGGGCCGAAGCGCTGGCCCGCCAGCGCCAGACTTTAACCGAAGCTTCTAATTGTTCAAATGGCTCTGAGCACTGTGGGACTTAACATCTGTAATCATCAGTCCCCTAAAACTTAGAACTACTTAAACCTAACTAACCTAAGGACATCACACACATCCATGCCCGAGGCAGGATTCGAACCTGCGACCGTAGCGGTCACGCGGTTCCAGACTGAAGCGCCTAGAACCGCACAGCCACACCTGCCGGCTAACCGAAGCTTCGCGCACCGGGACAATTTCTAAGTGTGCCTGCAGCACCGTAACACTATCACGGTCTAACAGAACAGTCGCGACACTTCGCCTCGATTTTGTTGCCTACAGCGCCAGTAGCACCCCAAGCGGCTAGTAGCTTAAACTGTGAGTTCGGCGCGATCGTGAAAGCGATTAGAGGTTGTTTATTTTGATTTCTACAATGGTTCTTACAAGCGGAAGCGTTTGTAGCGCAATAAATTGCAGCAACAACAGGAAGAAGACACCATAGCTGGCTTTTTTAGGTTTCCTAAGCATTCTGAGAGGTATATACATACCATCATGTTACTAAACATTCACGGCCGGCGTCTTTATCAGTAAACTCTTCCGGGCTAAGTTGCCGTGGTCGATCTGTAGAACTTCTTCTCCCTGACGTTTCGTTCTCAACTACGGAGAACATCTTCCGAGGTGAGTCGACGACTGGCTGCTAGGAGCTGGGGCCGCCGCTTATATAGAGATCGTAGGGGGCGCCACCACACGTCACATGGCGTCGATGTGCAGCTATCTCTGGCTATCGTCTGTTCTCTCGATTGCAGGCAATCGATTGTCACGTGATTGATGCAACGTCGACCGCCATATCTTATCCAATTTTAATCCTTCTTCTTTACGATTAAAATTGTATTGATGTTTGTGGATTTCAATTGCCTCTCTATACATACGTGTATAATAGTGCGACGTCCTCGCTAGCACGCTTGTTTCATCAAATTTTATGTCGTGATCTCCATCCTTAAAAACATGTTCCGCTACTGCCGATTTGTCGATATGTCCCAAGCGACAGTTTCTTTTGTGCTCCGTCAATGTTATTATAGTTGCCGCTGACAAGGGAAATGTTACTGTTTTAATGAATACTGAGGATTATCACAAGAAGATCAGTGATCTCCTGGAACCCAGCACATACAAGAAGTTGAAAAAGGATCCCACAACGAATGTGCTGAATGCCACCAAGCGTCTGATAAAACAGTCTTCAATTCCTACAGAAGTTAAAAAGTATCTTTGTGACACGGAGGCTTATTCTCCGAGATTATATGGATTACCAAAGATACATAAACCTGATGTTCCTTTGAGACCAATAGTCAGCGCAATTGGAGCTCCTACCCAAGAACTAGCCAGACACCTTGCCTCTTTGTTACAACCTCACATAGGCAAAACTGAGAGTCATATTAAAAACTCTCTACACTTCATTGAGAAATTGAGGGAAATTACTGTCGGTCCTAATGACATACTTGTCAGTTTTGATATAGTGTCTTTGTTCACGATGGTTCCAGTTGATGAAGCTCTCTCCCATATAGCCAATATGTTCCCTACTGATATAGTAGCCTTGTTCCAACACTGTCTATCCTCAACCTATTTTCAGTATAATGGTGAATTTTATGAACAGATCGATGGGGTAGCCATGGGAAGTCCCCTAAGTCCCGCAATTGCGAATTTATTCATGGAATATTTTGAACATCAAGCATTGCAGTCGGCCAAAAAAAGCCCCTCGAAGTGGTATCGGTATGTGGATGATACCTTTGTAATATGGAATCATGAGGAAGAAGACTTGAATGATTTTCTGGTACACTTAAATAGCATCAACCCAAAGATTAAATTTACTATGGAGAAGGAGAAGAATGGACAACTTAACTTCTTGGATGTATCAGTTATCAAACGGGCGGATGGGACCTTAGGCCATAAGGTCTACAGGAAAGGTACACATACCGATCGCTACCTCCATAAGAACTCAAACCACCACCCTAGGCAAAAGAGGGGGGTTATAAAAACACTAGTGGATAGGGCCAATAATATTTGTGAACCAGGCTACTTACAAGAAGAACTAAATCATTTACGAATGGCCTTTGCGAAAAATGGTTATACAGAAAACGAGATTAATCGAGCACTTCACCCAAATAGAAAAATGCCTAAAAATAGGAGACAGCAACGACCATCAGCTGGAAAAGTATTTCTTCCGTTCATCCATAATATCACGGATCGCATTGGAAAAGTACTAGCCAAGTTTCAGGTAGAGACCATTTTTAGACCTACTAAGAAAATTAGTGAATGCCTAAGATCAACAAAAGATGCTCGTCACCCCCTAGCCACCCCAGGGGTATATAAAATTCCGTGTAGTTGCGGCAGGGTTTACATAGGAACTACCAAAAGAAGCATCAATACACGGTTGACGGAGCACAAAAGAAACTGTCGCTTGGGACATATCGACAAATCGGCAGTAGCGGAACATGTTTTTAAGGATGGAGATCACGACATAAAATTTGATGAAACAAGCGTGCTAGCGAGGACGTCGCACTATTATACACGTATGTATAGAGAGGCAATTGAAATCCACAAACATCAATACAATTTTAATCGTAAAGAAGAAGGATTAAAATTGGATAAGATATGGCGGTCGACGTTGCATCAATCACGTGACAATCGATTGCCTGCAATCGAGAGAACAGACGATAGCCAGAGATAGCTGCACATCGACGCCATGTGACGTGTGGTGGCGCCCCCTACGATCTCTATATAAGCGGCGGCCCCAGCTCCTAGCAGCCAGTCGTCGACTCACCTCGGAAGATGTTCTCCGTAGTTGAGAACGAAACGTCAGGGAGAAGAAGTTCTACAGATCGACCACGGCAACTTAGCCCGGAAGAGTTTACTGTGTCGTCAGAATTCATTTGCAAACTACATGTGTATCAATGATTAATGTTTCGTTTTAAGAGCAGAAAATGATAGTTAATGGCAGACGAGAAGACCTTATGAAAAAAGACCGTTTACCTGTACAATAATATTAGGTTTTCTTCGTTACATTTAGAACAAAACCAGTTCATGAACGCAGACAATAATAAACGCGTGTGGAACGCAGTACCCACACTGGTTGACATCTCAAATAAGCCACCTCAACTGACGATAAAGAGGAAACTGCCACAAAGATTCGACAATCCATCTAAAGCTGTAAAACAGTCCTTTGATACAGAAGCAGCCAGTTCAAATCTCCATGTATCAGTGCCACATTCGTGTGAATCATCAACAAGGACCTGCTTTGACGATGATGTGGTTAGATTAAGTGTAGTTATTTATGTCTTACAAAAGCCTGATGTTTGGTATGTATTTCATTCACTTCTGTTGTTAGTCAATTTTCCTTGCTTCCTTCGTGTGATGACATTATTTTGTTAGCACTTTGTTCACTAACAGATTGTTTGAAAATTATTCATATATTTGGTTTTGCGTGCAATGTAATGTAATCAGCTCATTATAATGTTTTCAACATATTTCTCCCACTATTTGGCAGTTGTTGTCCCACTTA
Organism: Schistocerca americana; assembly: GCF_021461395.2. Classification (NCBI taxonomy): domain Eukaryota; kingdom Metazoa; phylum Arthropoda; class Insecta; order Orthoptera; family Acrididae; genus Schistocerca; species Schistocerca americana. Next base: position 434,417,337 of record NC_060126.1, on the reverse strand, counting down.
GAATAATATAAAGATGAAGGTCGTACTTGTAGTAACAGGCGACGACAATGACAAACACAGTAGGCCTACAGAACGATGAATGAGCTGTCGATCGCTTTTGCATGTCTGTGCTTCTTACGTGTAAATCTGTGTGTTTATATTCTTTTGATATCAGCGTGGTAAGCTGCAGTTCTGTCCAACATCACAAGTGTTTTTGCACGAATGAGTTGTAGCTTGCCACTCGATTCACGGTTTTTGTCCATACTTGCGCTTATTTTAGAATCATTTTTAGAAACATATATGTCTTCTGATACTACACAAACCCTTGGAGGTAAGAAAATAAATCAAATATTTCGTAAATTACGTAGGAAATGGATGCAAAACAAACATTATTCTTACGACGCGTCTGACTTTCACCTTACTTGCTGCTTGGAGAGCTAGTGTCGCCCCATCTGTCAAATGGCAACAACTTTTACGGCAGTGAGTGTCGCGACTGTTATGTTAGACTGTCACACCATCATGATTCACACCATTCGTTTTCAGTTAATTTGATTACTACCGTAATAATTATTTAACTCATTCCTAAATGTATTTTAAAAGGTAACTATCGTCAAACAAGGAAAATAAAAAATTCTAACATAATTTTGTGATTTTACAAAACATAAAATAGCTAATAATTTTCTTAAATTATTTAGGGGGCTCTAGAGCACCCTAAAAAATTCGTGGGGGAGGGGGGGGGGGCATGGAGTCGGCGTCTGTCTGCAGAAGATTCTGAAAATATTTTTCTCGTACCCTCATTCACAAATCTGGCGATGGTTGAATGATTTGCTTTTTGAAGTTGTTTGCAGACCTTAAATAGGAAGAAGGAGTCTATTCTTTCAATGCACCAACAATTAAATTTGCAATTTACCGCGGCAAGTGTCCGTAGTTTTGTCAACTGAAATCCACGTAATTCTGCGCTTGAACTCATTGGGTATTACACTACTGGCCATTAAAATTGCAACAGCAAGAAGAAATGCAGATGATAAACGGGTGTTCATTGGACAAATATATTATACTACAACTGACATGTGATTTCATTTTCACGCAATTTGGGTGCATAGATCCTGAGAAATCAGTACCCAGAACAACCACCTCTGGCCGTAAGTAACGGCCGTGATAAGCCTGGGCATTGAGTCAAACAGAGCTTGGATGGCGTCTACAGGTACAGCTGCCCATGCAGCTTCAACACGATACCACAGTTCATCAAGAGTAGTGACGCGTATTGTGCCGAGACAGTTGCTCCGCCACCATTGACCAGACGTTTTCAGTTGGTGAGAGATCTGGAGAATGAGCTGGCCAGGGCAGCAGTCGAACATTTTCTGTATCGTGAAAGGCCCGCACAGGACCTGCAACATGTGGTCGTGCATTATCCTGCTGAAATGTAGGGTTTCGAAAGGATCGAATGAAGGGTAGAGCCACGGGGCGTAACACAACTGATAGTCCATGCCGCTGCAAACGTCGTCGAACTGTTCGTGCAGATGGTTGTTGTCTTGCAAACGTCCCAATCTGTTGACTCAGGGGTCGAGACGTGGCTGCACGATCCGTTACAGCCATGCGGATAAGATGCCTGTCATCTCGACTGCTAGTGATACGAGGCCGTTGGGATCCAGCACGGCGTTCCGTATTACCCTCCTGAACGTACCGATTCCATATTCTGCTAACAGTCATTGGATCTCGACCAACGAGCGCAGCAATGTCGCGATACGATGAACCGTAATGGCGATAGGCTACAATCCGAGCTTTATCAAAGTCGGAAACGTGATGGTACGCATTTCTCCTCCTTACACGAGGCATCACAGCAGCGTTTCACCAGGCAACGCCGGTCAACTGCTGTTTGCGTATGAGAAATCGGTTGGAAACTTTCCTCATGTCAGCACGTTGCAGGTGTCACCACCGGCGCCAACCTTCTGTGAATGCTCTGAAAAGCAAATCATTTGCATATCACAGCATCTTCTTCCTGTCGGTTAAATTTGGCGTCTGTAGCGCGTCATCTTCGTGGTGTAGCAATTTTAATGGCCAGTAGTGTACATATTACTCACCACCACTTGTCGGATGGGGTCCCCTTACGTCTGTACTAACGATTTCCATAGGTTTTGTGGGTAATATGGAATGTAAATCTCTATTTGACGATAAATTCAGTGGTTTAGCTTTCAAGTTTTTAGTATGTTGTGAAGCTTTCTCCTCATGTCGGTAAAATAACAGTATGTGCTGATTTTTGCTAGACACTTCTTCGTCCCGTAATGTCCCAAACTAAGTGTATGTGTGTAATTAAGTTGTGCTCTGAGTCCTTGGGTATACATACACACGAGTTAGAGCTATTTTGATGTCGACGATAGAATAACACATCTCGGTATATTCTATAACGGATAGACAGTGGACTATTAGGTTGATTAACCAGCAAGGTCCTTACCTTGTTCCAGTGCGGTTCTGACTGTCGTAAATCTGCCATGTTTTTACGCAAATCAAAGTAGTATTCGTAATATTGTTTATTCTGCCTTAAAAGTATTCTATAGACGTTCTTATTTCCTAGATCAATGTTACTATCATTCAAACCTTGCGGAAGACGAGACAAAGTGTCAGCGTCGTTTCTCTTATATAAACAATCTCAAATGAGGAATTCTGCAACGACAAAGCCTAGCTTGATAATCTGGGATGAACTAACTTACAGGTTAATAAAAATGTCAGGGCTTAGTGATCAGTATAAATTTTCGTGTGTTTGCTGTATACATAATAATTACGCTTTTTAAAAACCCAGACAATAGAAAGGATTTCTAATTCAGTTGTTGAATATGTTTTTTCACATTCGCTTAAGATTCATGTTGCAAATCCAATAATCCTTACCTGTTCCTGTTCTCCGTCCTTAACCACCTGAAATAGGCAACATCCAAAGCCCCTGCATGACACGTCACATGTCATTCAAAAATCTTGACTAAAATCTGGATGGTTTAAAATGTTTGAGTTTAATAATTAATGTTTTATGTTTCGAAAATCTTGCTGGCACTACTCTGTCCAGATCCATACTAGAAAGTATTGAAAGGTGGCTACACTGAACCACAGCGCCAGAGATTGCGCCAAAGAGTTTTATTCCGCCGCCTCCACTGGCAGTTCTTGTCGAGAAGTCGTGGTGGAGAGTGCTTGTCGAGATGTGGCAGTAGTGAGTGCTTGTGCAGATCTTGCTGAGAGGATGTTGATAGCTGTGCTATTTGTGGCCATGTTGTATGCAGTTGTTTGTGTTTGATGGGCTAGACAACAGATGTTGTTCGAATGGAGCTATTGTAATGATCAGAGTGCTTTTCGTCAATATATATGAAGGTAAAAAATTCCCTTTTTTTATTATTTCAGTGTCTTAAATAATGCGTCATTACAGGTTCAGTCAACAAAGCATCTGGCTCGTGTTCTTGTATTAGAGTGTAATTCTGGTTTTCTTGCGCAATTATAGTATTTCTATTTTTTTTTAATTACTTCAGTATAAATGGTATTTAAAATTTCTTGTCTTATTGAAGAAGAACCGTGCCAGATGTGTACGTTGAATCACAGTTCCACACACAGAACAGTTACACTTGTGCTTTGGTTTTGTACGTTTTATAGTTGCTGGGGGCTTAATTAATTAATTGTGTTAACGGAAATTTTCTTTCATTCTTTGTTGTTGTTCTATGCAGTCAGATTGCGTACTAAAACTAGTCAGGTCCAACCGTTTACGAGACTTCGTAACCGGACAGACAGCTACTAAACTAAAAATTAAAAATTATTTGCATTATATTTAATTAAGCCCCCATGCAGTGTCTACTGTTTAATACTTGTTGCGGCAGAAAACGTCGGAAGAAAGAACAGTGTCCTAGAAACAACTTCAATCGTTTGTAGTACGTGAACTAGGAAAAGTTTTAATAGCATCTAAGTTTTGCGCATCAGGACGTAAACCTTGTGCATTAAGTATGTGCCCTAGATGCCTTATCTGACTACATGCAAATTTAGGTCTCTTACGGTTCGCTGTTAAACCAGCTTGTGCAAATTCGTACAGAATTTTTTCAAGCATTTTGTGATGTTCTTTCCATGTCATGCGGCGGTCAGAATGTCGCCTATGTAATATGTCAAACATTCTACTAATTCGTCTCCAAGCACTTTATCAAAAGCAGTTATGAATACACCAGAACTGACAATCAGTTCGAAAGGCAAAATGCGGAATTGATATGTTCGACCCTCACCCCCGAATATAAAAGCAGTACATTTCCTGAAATCAGGAGTAATTGTCACTTGCAAAACGAATTTTTTCCTGTCAGTGGTGGAAAAGTACTTAGCGTCTAAAAATTTCTGTAATTGTTCCTCTACGTTTTCAGGATTTGGGCGCTGTGGTAACATAATCTCATCTGTAGGTCGGGCATCTAACACTACTGTGTATTTTCCGTCAGGCTTCATTACAGCAACTAACGGACTATGTAAGAAGATGTAGAACTTTCTATAATTTTCCATTGCAACACCTGATGGATTTCATATCACACTGCATGTCGCTGAGATACAGGTACACTGTAAGATTTATGAAAGAAAATCTGATGAGGCTTGACTTCAATTTTGTAAATATATTTCTTAATTATACCCGGTCTTTTTTGTAGAAATCTGTACATTTTAATAGTAGTTCAAAAAGTTCATTATGTTGATCCTCCGTAAGAGCAGTTGCTTCTTCTTACTTATGCCTAATAAATATTCTTAAACCATTACACTCTTCATCTTATACAAAGGTCTGTGTGTTTGTTTCTTGTATCAAATGGATTTTGTATCCAGTAAAATACTTGTCGTTTTTTTAGCGTCCTGGTATCTAAATCAATAATGATTTCACTGCCTACAAGTCTAATGATAGACTCACGTTTCGAGAAGTCGATGATACTGTCCTTCTTACATAATATATATAAACCTATAATACAATAAGCAACTATATTTTGGGGTACGAGGAATGGACATCGTACTGTTCCCATTACCACTTTAATTATCACAAAATATTGTTTCGTAACTTTAGTTGACTTCTTTCCTACTGCAGTTAAAATCTTACATTTTTGTACAGTAAACTCAGGCACTGGTTCAAATTCTATCGTTTCCTTATAAAAGTTGTGCAATACGACACTCGCAGTAGCTCCTGTATCCAAGACAATACTGGTTGGAATACCTCCTAGTATACCAGCAGTTGTAGCTAAAACAATTTTATTGGCCAATGAACGACATTGTGCGTTTTACTCAAATAGCTCGTTGGATAAATTCGCACCGTGATTATAGTGTATGAACAATAGTGGTTGTTGCCTAAAATTATTTACAATATCGTCATTGTGTAGTTCTTTAGTGATGACTGTCATTAGTTTGTCGAAGTCGCATGCGGTGCAGTTAAAGGTGCTGTTTCACCTGATACTTCAGTTATATTCACTAGGCATTTCAACTATTTATTGCTCATTAACGTCTGTGTCAACATTAGAGTTATTGACAATATTCTGTTCATGCGCATGTCACATTCAGTTTGTGTTTGCTGTCTACCGTGCTCTATATTTCGCGAACTGTTTGCGTGTTATTACCATGCTATACGTAGTGTGTTGTGGAAGAGAGAAATCTTCAAACTCGTGAGAAATTAAATTCGTGAAAATTAATATCGTAAAATTCGGTATAGCAACAATGACGTTTTTACTGAGCAAGAATAGCAGTTGTCGGATAATATTTAGCTGTAATGGCTGCTCACCATTTTGCGTTGTACATGACATAATTCGGCCAATTTGTAAAATAGTGTATATTGTTGTAGTGAACTGTTCGGCAAAATAATTGCAATTCGCGATTTTGAGAAAAAGTGATTGCTACAATTTCGGAACATTTTTTAAGGAAGTTCCAAAGCAAGCTACAATTATGCAATGCGCTTGAACTAGCCTGCTGACGTATAAATGTGGTGTCTTACATTAGGTCTTATTTTTCAGTGCAGATTTCAGATTTATCATAATTTCTATGAAGTTTCCCTTTAGTTAACCAAACCATTTTTTCAATGGTAATGGCTCCTGATGTATGTTCACATCGTCCATGCAACAATGAAACACAATATACTATATACAACAATTGGTCCAGACAGGAAGCCGCCAGTTTAAATTTTTTGTACTAATTCTGACGTGATCGTGCGTTGATAAATGGTAGTGACTGACCCAACTTATTAATGCACGTAAGTAATTTCTTAAATAAATAATGTTTGTAAAAGCATTAGTTTTGTTAGAAGCGTTTTGGCCCGTTTTGATTCTTTTATTCGACCGTGGATATCTCTTCAAATGAGAATTTCTGCCGGCCGGAATGGCCGTGCGGTTCTAGGCGCTACAGTCTGGAGCCGAGCGACCGGTACGGTCGCAGGTTCGAATCCTGCCTCGGGCATGGATGTGTGTGATGTCCTTAGGTTAGTTAGGTTTGATTAGTTCTAAGTTCTAGGTGACTGATGACCTCAGAAGTTAAGTCGCATAGTGCTCAGAGCCATTTGAACCATTTTTGAGAATTTCTTTTATAGGGCTTCGTGCTGGACTACTTATGTGCATTTAATGAACACGGAACCTTTCGCCATGTCAAGACGCAGTATAAAAAGAAACAAATATTAAGTAATGTCACTATATCCAGTTATTACACGTGAACAATAAATTTACGAAGAGGCTCAGATTAAATCAATTGCTGTACGCAACAATATGCGAGTGAGCCTACTAGTATGACTGCACCTCTACAAAATATAAATGACGATGGAGGTGTGCAGTATAAATCTGCCGTAATAACAGGAAAGCGTCCGCCTTGGCTCGCTTCTAAAACAAATATAGTGCCGGCCCCTGCACAAAAATAATTGAGGGACGTAATTCTACATTTGTTTCTGCGGTTGTGTCCTATAGTCGATACAACCGTTCACAGTAAATATTTTTTAATTAATACTTTATTTATTTATTATGTTTCAAATATTTCGCTTGTAAATTACGGTCTTCCCGCAGACGTGCCTTTAAGGCCCCTTCACTACATCCACAGTCTTGACGCCCCATAGGTGCACGAATAGTTCTTCATAATGCAATGTCATTAAATTTATGTGGGAAGATGCAAACGTGAAAGGAAAAATCTCGTCGAAACCTGTGCCTGAGAGGGCTCCAGTAACCGCCAGCTGTTCCAAAAGCACAATAAAGAGAATAAACAAGGAGGAGGAAAACGTAGCTACTAGTGCTTTCCAAGTCTCCACAACTTCAGAAAGACGCAGAAGAAGGAGAGGATTTTTTTTTTTCGGAATCCTAGGAAGTGACCTTGTCTCTTATACTAAACTTTTTACCATTTTATTTTCTTACGAATTTTGCATTTGGCAGGCATAATGGGACTTTTTTTGCCTTTGTGTGGTCATTTGTTTACGTGACTATTTCTGTTTCAGTTTTGTAATGGGAAACTACTGTACTTGCTCGTGTAGCGTAACGCACAGCGCCAGACAAGAAGGAGGGGCGGAACGGGGTAGAATCTGCACATACCGTAGCTGGAGCGCCGGCCACGTTGCGTGCGGTCTCCTTCTCTCGTTTAGGTAAATGCCAGGCCGATCGTCAATTTCCGCCTCAGAAAGTACGATATACAAACTGCTGAAATACCATTACATACAGGACCGAGTTCACACAATTCACAGACTAGGGACTATCGTGACTGCAGCGACTGGAAGGGCATCCGGCTGCTGAGTTAAATAAAATAAATTTGAAAAATTTTGAGTAGAGCAGACAGGACCAGCCATAACTAAAAGAAGGAGAAGGATGAAAAAATAGTGACTTTGAGCATCCATATTTCCCAGATTAATGGCTTGACTGACAGACACTGTTAACGCGATCGTTTGTCGACTCACTAGATCTAGCTTATAATTTTGGCGAGGTACGCGTTTCTGCGTAGGCTTCAGCTGTCGATGTTATTAAGGCCGCAGCCGCCACCACTACCATTGTCCCCTCCCCCTCCCCTAACGCGTCATCTGCACACTCAAGGTGACGAAGAAAGACGATCACGTGGCCTTAGACACCCCTGTTAGACAGATGTGGAGCCTAAAGAGGAGCACACTATCTCCTCGATTACCTTCGGTGATATATACCCCGCAATTGCATCGCTTTTCTCCAGGAGTTTACGCCCATTTTACACTAGTGACTACCTTGTCTCAATGGAGTATTCATAGAAAGTGCATGTGCTGCAGACTGCCTGCACATTAATCCAGTACTGAGAGTGCCGTGTTGCTAGTGTTTATACGCCGGTGCCAAAATTGTGTTCGAGTGATCGTTTGCGTCTACATGCCAGTGCCAAAACTGCGTGTGTGCTGGGTGCTATTTGTGAAATACTGAGTGGTGAAAGAAAGGCTGTAAGGGACAATCATTCTTAAGAACTATAGTTTCAGAATTAACGAACTACCAATGACAGTAGGACACATTAATAAACATAACAAAATTCCTGACGAAGGCTCTAGGGCAAGTTACGTTTGCTCAAGAAAATACTTACATACATACAAATCAAGTAATATTTAGAAGTTAGTAAATACTCCCTTTTTACTTTATCTTTTGTGCCTTGTTTTCTTCCCATGTGGCAAAAAGCTTCCAAAATTGTTTCTCCTTCAGTGAAACTGACTTTTCACTTAAGAACAATTTTTATTAAAAAACTAACTGATTATCCAGCGTTGCCCGGGTATGTTCTAACATTCTGCGTGGTGTATGTTTGTTCTAAGTCGTGTCTCCCTAACACTTTCGCGCAACGAAGCTCTGAGCGTGTTTTTTAGGGAATTGACTAATTTGATCCTGGGGCCTGTTGCTGGTAAGGAGACGCCAGACCACACATGACATGTAGAATTCAGAAGAGTTCAGTGAGACTAGCGATGATATAACCAAATACTTAATGATTTCAGCGTCAGCTCCACTGCACTCCCTGTAAAAGAATCTTAATACTAACTAAATTTAGTGGAAGGGGTTCAAGGCTTTCCTATTTTTAGTTAGCTGGTAAAATAACGTCGAGAAAGCAGTTAAGTTTACCATTGGAATTTTTATTCTACTCACAAAACATTGTTTATAAATTGCACTATTGATAAAAGGAAATATTTTATTACAGGATGATAAAATCCAACTGCGTTCAACAAAAATGTAAACGAATATTCCCTGAATGGGTTTCCAAGTTCTATAATGGATCGAAGGATGACCTATGCCACGTCACATCTATAATCTAAGTTTAAATTAAGTTTCATAAAAGAGAAAACTATCAAAAATGTTCTACAGTGACCCTCAATTATATTTAATTACTTATTTAAGCTGTCGTAAATTACAGTGGCTGATGTGGCTTCTCAATAATTATATACCAGAAAAATCATCGTGTTTCAGATTTTAACTTCAAGTAACAAACGTGAATACCACGAAGTTTAATTGACGATCGACACTAGTATTACGTAAAAAGGGGATGTAACAGATGAGACTTCTGCAGTTGTGAGTGAAGCCTTATGCGCTCTTATGCAGCATCACGTGCGTTCATTACCTTGTTGGTGGTTAGTCAGCGTCAGGGGCAGCGGACGGCGCAGCTCCACACACCTCGCCGTCTCGGTAGCAACTCTCTCGAACTTATCCTTACTACTGTTTACCAAGTTCGTTTAAGAAAAAGGTATCTGGCTGTGTTTTCAACTGACCAATCAGTGTCTCAATGTTAACCTTAAGCTCCTCCTACAAAAATTCTGTCTATCCAATGAGAAACGTTATACTTTTCATGGTGGGGCAATGTTGTTAATGTTTGCTATGTAACAGAGACGCGTATAGTCTCATGCTAAAACTTGCAGCTGGTGTGGCGCTTTTAGTGTTATCGTAAGATCTACGCTGTTCTTCTGGAAGGCTCTATCTTTTAGCATGGGCAGGGGGATAGACCTCCCGACGGTTGGCCGGCGATGTGGGCGTTCCTTATCGTAGGGCCTTCTAGCTTACACGGCTCTGCTCTCAGCTTCTGTTCTCGTTTCTCCCCTCGGAACTGCGTCTGTTTCACGGTGGGAAGGTTTGACATGCATTTAGGCGTTCTTATATTAGTCTATGGTATTCCATTTGCTCACTCGTTGATCGTATTACTTTGGTTGATTTAATGTCAGGATTTATTCGGAGCTATGTGACATTGCCGGATTTGCTATCAAGTCAGGGTTTTCATGGAAGGTGTTGGATTTGCCTGACACAATGTCTTTGTTCCAGTTTTCTATTACTCCATCTCCTCCTTTCTCGTCCCTCTATCCAGCTCGAACACCCTCTCTCTCTGTCTGCGTCCTCCAGTCCTACTCTCTGTCCATCTGCTCCTGGCCCTCTCTTTGTCCATCTCCTACTCTCCCCTTTCTTTGCCCATTTTCTCCTCCCACACCGCCTGTTCCTCTCCACCAACCTCTTCATTCTTTCCTCTCCCTGCCTCTGTTCGTCTCCTCCTCTCCCTTCTCATTGTCCATTTCCCCCTCCCCTATCTCTGTCTGTCTCCTCCTTCTCTTATCTGTGCATATCTTCTACTTCCTCATTGCTGTCTGTCCATCTCCTCGTCCTTCCTTCTCTCTCCGTGTTATCACATTCGCCCCAGCAGGAGGCTGATGGTTCTTACCCCTACAGTATTTCTTTCCAGATTGTAACTGATACGTGTATCGAATTTGACTGAAATCGTTTCAGGCGTTTGGAATGAGCTTTATACCTGTGACTTCGCCCGTATACGCACAAGTCAAATCCATTTCACACATATTTAACAAAGTTCACTCGTATTTGTACACATATTTCGCCCGTATGCCTAGCGAATTGTGCCCAGAAATTTCATTTCCACGCAGCTCAGAGTATACGACATCCTATCTCATGAATTATGTGATGTACACTGACATAATTGGGCAGGTACATCCAGTGGTATGTTTGGCTTCCGTCTGCGAAATGTATGGCGAAGAGAATTAGTAATATAGAAGTAATAAGTTAAAACGTCATGCAAGATACGGCAGTTTTACAGTATGAACAGGGAAAATATAGTAAGCGATAAAGTTTTCTTTTCCTTTAATCATTTTGTGGGGGTCGTCAGTGAGAAAAAGTTACTCAAAGGTTCAGATTTATGTGTGAGTTTGTTGCAAGTCCGTAAGTGCTGTCATTGTCAAATACTGGATGACTATAGTATGGGCACTCTCGCGTAGCGGGCTACACTGCTTTCCCACCGCCAACCTCGTTCCTTTAATAGGAGAGTGGTTCTTAACCTCACAGCGATTCTTTCCAGACACTAAACGATACGTGTAACAATTTTGATTTAAATCGATCCATTGGTTTAGGAGGAGATGTGGAACGTACATGCATACATACATACATATACAGATGCTGTGAGGTGACAAATGTCGTGGGATAGCGATGTGCTCTTAAACAGATGGCGGTAGTGTCGTGTATACATGGCATAAAAGGCCAGTGCATTGAGGGAGTCGTCATTTGTACGCAGGCTATTTATGTGAAAAGTTTCCAACCCGATTATGACCGCACGACGTGAATTAACAGACTTTGAACGCGAGTGGTAGTTGGAACTAGACGCATGGGGCATTCCGTTTCTGAAATCATTAGGAAATTCAATATTGCAAGATCCACAGTATCAAGAGTATGACTGGAATACTAAATTTCAGGCATTACCTCTACCAAGGAAATCGCATTGGCCGAAGGCCTTCACTTAAACACCGAGAGCGGCAGCGTTTGCGTAGAGTTGTCAGTGCTAACAGGCAAGTATCAATGCGTGAAATAATCGCATAAACGAATGTGGGATGTACGATGAACGTATCCGGTGGGACAGTTCGGCGAAATTTGGCTCTAACGGGCTCTGGAAACAGGCGACCGACGCGACTGCCTTTACAATTGGAGCCTAGACTACTGGAAAACCGTGGCCTGGTCAGATGAGTCCCGATTTCAGTTGGTAATGGCTGATGATGGGGTTTGATTGTGGCTTGACCCCACGAAGCCATGGAACCAAGTTGTCAACAAGGCACTGTGCAAGTTGGTGATGGATCCATAACGGTGCGCGCTGTGTTTACGTCGAATGGACTCGGTCCTCTGGTCCAGTTTGATTTCATGTTCCGAAACAAAGATGGAATTTTTATGGATGACAATGCACCATGCCACAGGGCCACAATTGTTTGCAATGGTTCCAAAGACATTCAGGAGACTGAGAGCGAATGACTTCGACACCCAGATCACCCGAAGTAAATGCCATCTAACATTTATGGGACATAACAGAGATGGCAGTTTGAACACTCCTGCACTGGTAACACTTTCGCAGTTATGGATGGCTTACACAGGCAGTATGGCTCAGTATTTCTGCTGTGGACTTAACAAAGACGTGTTGCGACCATAGCACGTCCAGTTGTTTCACACAACGGGCAAAAGGGGATCCGACACGATATTATGAAGAATCCTATGACTTTTGTCATTTTGGTGTGCGTACATACGTGTTTACAATTTGTGCGTATTTTTCTGTTTACGTTCCTATACAGAGTGGTCCATTGATAGTGACTGAGGCAAATATCTCACGAAATAAGAGTCAAACGAAAAAACTACAAAGAACGAAACTCGTCTAGCTTGAAGGGGGAAACCAGATAGCGCTATGGTTGGCCCGCTATATGGCGCTGCCATAGGTGAAACGGATATCAGCTGCGTTTTTTAAAAATAGGAACTCCCATTTTTTATTACATATTCGTGTAGTACATGAAGAAATATGAATGTTTTAGTTGGACCACTTTTATTCGCTTTGTGATAGATGGCGCTGTAATAGAAACGCATAAGCATGTGGTATCACGTAACATTCCGCCAGTGCGGACGGTATTTGCTTCGTGATACATTACCCGTGTTAAAATGGACCGTTTACCAATTGCGGAAAAAGTCGACATCGTGTTGATGTACGGCTATTGTGATCAAAATGCCCAACGGGCGTGTGCTATGTATGCTGCTCGGTATCCTGAACGACATGATCCAAGTGTCCGGACCGTTCGCCTGATAGTTACGTTATTTAAGGAAACAGGAACTGTTCAGCCACACGTGAAAGTTGCATGGGGGCTTAATTAAGTATTAATGAATGCAATGCAAATACTTTTAATTTTTAGTAGTTGTCTGTCTGTCCGATTACGAAGTCTCGTAAACGGTTGGCCCTGACTAGTTTTAGTACGCAATCTGACTGCATAGAATAACAACAAAGAATGAAAGAAAACTTCCGTTAACACAATTAATTAATTAAGTCCCCTGCAATTATAAAACCTAGGAAACAACAAACACAAGTGTAGCATTTCTGTGTGTGGAAGTGTGATTCAACGTACACATCTGGCACGGTTCTTCTTCAATAAGACAAGAAATTTTAAATACCATTTATACTGAAGTAATTAAAAAAATAGAAATACTATAATTGCACAAGAAAACCAGAATTACACTCTAATACAAGAACACAAGCCAGATGCTTTGTTGACTGAACCTGTAATGACGCATTATTTAAGACATTGAAATAATAAAAAGAAAAGGGAATTTTATTACCTTCATATCTATTGACGAAAAGCACTCTGATCATTACAATATCTCCATTAAAACAACATCTGCTGTCTAGCCCATCAAATAACTGCATAAAACATGGAACAAGCACTCCCTACTACAACATCTCAACACCGACTGACTACTACCACATCTCGATAAGCACTGCCAGTGGAGGCGGCGGAATAAAACTCTTGGCGCAATCTCTGGCGCTGTGGCTCAGTGTAGCCACCTTTCAAAGTCAACCACGACCTGCAGCAAATGATGATGCCCAAGTAGATGTTTTAGCTGCTGTCGCGGCTAATCCGCACATCAGTAGCAGACAAATTGTGCGAGAATCGGGAATCTCAAAAACTTGGTGTTGAGAATGCTACATCAACATCGATTGCACCAGGAATTGCATGGCGACGACTTTGAACGTCGTGTACAGTTCTGCCATTGGGCACAAGAGAAATTACGGGACGATGACAGATTTTTTGCACGCGCTCTATTTAGCGACGAAGCGTCATTGACCAACAGCGGTAACGTAAACTGGCAAAATATGCACTATTGGGCAACGCAAAATCCATGATGGCTGCGACAAGTGGAACATCAGAGGAAGGATAATTGCCCACATTTTATCGATGGCAATCTAAATGGTGCAATGTATGCTGATTTCCTACGTAATGTTCTACCGATGTTACTACAAGATGTTTCACTGCATGACAGAATGGCGATGTACTCCCAAAATGATGGATGTCCGGCACATAGCTCGTGTACGGTTGAAGCGGTACTGAATAGCATATTTCATGACAGGTGGATTGGTCGTCGAAGCACGTTCACCGGATCTGACGTCCCCGGATTTCTTTCTGTGGGGAAGGGTGAAGGATATTTGCTATCGTGATCCACCGACAACGCCTGACAACATGCGTCAGCGAATTGTCAATGCATACGAGAACATTACGGAAGGCGAACTACTCGCTGTTGAGAGGAATGTCGTTACACGTATTGCCAAATGCACTGAGGTTGACGGACATCATTTTGAGCATTTATTGCATTAATGTGGTATTTATAGGTAATCACGCTGTAACGGTATGCGTTCTCTGAAATGATAAGTGCACAAAGGTACATGTATCACATTGGAACTACCGAAATAAAATGTTAAAACGTACGTACGTTCTGAATTTTAATTTAAAAAACCTTCCTGTTACCAAGTGTTCGTCTAAAATTGTGACTATTACAGCGTTTGTGACTATTACAGCGCCATCTATCACAAAGCGAGAAAAGTGGTCCAAGTAAAACATTCATATTTCTTTACGTACTACACGAATATGTAATAAAAAATGGGGGTTCCTATTCAAAAAACGCAGTTGATATCCGTTTGACCAATGGCAGCCCCATCTAGCGGGCCAATCATAGCGCCATCTGGTTTTCCCCTTCAAGCTAGACGAGTTCCGTTCTTTGTAGTTTTTTCGTTTGATGCTTATTTCGTGAGATATTTGGCCCGGTCACGATCAATAGACCAACCTGTATACGCATCGTGCAAGGGTTTTCTTTGTTCCGGTATTGTAAACCGTAGATAACTGTTCGCCTTCAGACATTTCGTCTGTTTCATGGTTCAAATGGCTTTGAGCGCTATGGGACTTAACTTCTGAGGTCATCAGTCCCCTAGAACTTGAAACTACTTAAACGTAACTAACCTAAGGACATCACACACATCCATGCCCGAGGCAGGATTCGAACCTGCGACCGTAGCGGTCGCGCTCATGTAACCTTCGCAAAGCGTCACGGAAACGCAGCAAACAACACGAAAATTCACAAGGCACGAATGTTACTGTAACGTGAGTGAGTGTAACGCGAACTGGTTGACGTTTGATGGGTGTAGCGAACAACGCCACCTTCACCTTCGCCGTTGTCTGCGTATGCGCGTCCTTCAGCATAGTCGGGACTTTGCAGCTCTACACCCGGCGCTATCAAGCGGCAATTCACGCTGCTGACTACTCACCACGCGGTTGGCAGCTGATATACGCGCTGGCGCGTGACGAACAGTCACCAGCGCGGCCGACTTTGGCCAGAAAGCCACTCGTGTAGAAGAGGTGCGAGGCGCAGAGAGGGGACAGGGGAGCAGGACGCGCCGCCCTGAAATACTCGGCAGCGGCTGCGGCCACAGTCAGGGCAGGAAAACAAGCAGCCGCAGGTCTGGTCACTGTCCACGCTGTCTGGCGCCACACGTGGGTCTCCTGCTGAAGTAATAGATGCGAGGAAGCACAGCGGCGATGGCGTGCGTGTGATACATCCTTGGGAATTACTCCACGTCACTTCAGGCGCAAACGTCTTCTTTGAATTCTCCATTACTGGCAGTAACTCGACCCAACCCATTAAGTACCAGTGTCCCATTTTGAGGACACAGCACATATTTATTTATAAATATACAGGGTGATTCAAAAAGAATACCACAACTTTAAAAATGTGTATTTAATGAAAGAAACATAATATAACCTTCTGTTACACATCATTACAAAGAGTATTTAAAAAGGTTTTTTTTCACTCAAAAACAAGTTCAGAGATGTTCAATATGGCCCCCTCCAGACACTCGAGCAATATCAACCCGATACTCCAACTTGTTCCACACTCTCTGTAGCATATCAGGCGTAACAGTTTGGATAGCTGCTGTTATTTCTCGTTTCAAATCATCAATGGTGGCTGGGAGAGGTGGCCGAAACACCATATCCTCAACATACCCCCATAAGAAAAAATCGCAGGGGGTAAGATCAGGGCTTCTTGGAGGCCAGTGATGAAGTGCTCTGTCACGGGCTGCCTGGCGGCCGATCCATCGCCTCGGGTAGTTGACGTTCAGGTAGTTACGGACAGATAAGTGCCAATGTGATGGCGCTCCATCCTGCTGAAATATGAATTGTTGTGCTTCTTGTTCGAGCTGAGGGAACAGCCAATTCTCTAACATCTCCAGAGAGTGTGGAACGAGTTGGAGTATCGGGTTGATATTGCTCGAGTGTCTGGATGGTGCCATATTGAACATCTCTGAACTTGTTTTTGAGTGAAAAAAACCTTTTTAAATACTCTTTGTAATGATGTATAACAGAAGGTTATATTATGTTTCTTTCATTAAATACACATTTTTAAAGTTGTGGTATCCTTTTTGAATCACTCTGTTCAATAAATTATTAATTTGTAACTATTACTGTTCTACGTCATTTGTTGATGCTTTTTATAACAAATGTATGCTTACAGGAAATGAAAAGCAATAAATCCTACCGTTATTTGATTATTGAATACTAAGGCACGCTTTTCGTTATTCCAGGTATTTACTTTATCGACAATTTAGTAATATTTGAAATATGTGGCAAAGATCTTTTTGAGATTATTTATAGTCAACAATGTGTTTTTTGAACTACTTGCATTGTTAGCTCAATTGGAGTTATATTCATTGTTTTCCATTGTTATAAAATTTGGTGTACTCGAAATAGGACACTGGGACTTGGTGTTATCATTTCAGTTATTTGTATTGCTGCACATTCGAATATGAACCTCTGCTACTGCTGATGTATTTTCTTTTTAGAACGTGGTAATTTTACTAGATTTTGTTGCTGAGGTAAGTAACGACCCCCTCATATATATACAATTTACAGGATGTGAAGTTACTTTGATATTATGTAAGTATATTTATGAATATATTACCCATTGGTATATAATACAGTTCCAGATCGGCAGAGGTATTTACACATTCCCTTTCAGCAGTTTGTTTAATGTATTATTCTTTCATTTCACTTTATTTTGTTACATCTTATTTCATTTCATGTTATATAGATTATAATGGCCTTCAGACGAGATAGATACCTCACTAACAAAGAAACAGAAGAAATAATGAACAGTGACGCATTCTATGATGCGGTGTCAGATGATCAGGACCATATTGATATCACCGTATGTCCTCCTGAAGAAGACTGTATGATCGACGAAGAAGAAGGTCCAGACGATGTTACTGGAACCGTGGTAGTCTCAGATGTGCCAGGGGCTACTGAATTACATTAAGCTACATCAGAGAATAACGAAGAAACTGTATGTAAAACTTCACTGCCAAGTACATCCCAAGTTTCCAGAAGTAAATCGAAGAAGAGACGTCTTACTGATGAGAAAAGCAATTGGAAAAAGACACCTCCAGTTTATACAAAGCTGTCTCAAACTAGTGAGCATGACATCATCACAAAGAGAGAGGAACTGAAGGAACAACTTTCTTCCTTGACTCCGAAGGAGATGTTTGAAGAACTGATGCACGAAAACATATACGAGCTCATAGTGAAAGAAACTGTGAGATATGCAGTAAATATCAAGAATATGCAGGATTTTATCATCACAATTGAAGAAGTGAAGGTCTTTGTCGGATTTCTTCTTTTTGCTGGCTGCCATAAGCTTCCTGCTGAGAAGCTATACTGGTCTGAAGATGAAGATGTTTTCATACCAATTATAAAGACAGCTATGTCAAGGAATAAATATCAGAAGTTGAAAACATTGCTTCATTTTCAAGATAATGACTTAGCCAATGAAAACAAAACACGATCGCGGATTCAAAATTAGACCTCTCTTCAAAATTATAAATGAATCTTTTCAAACACTTGGAGTATTTGAGGAAAATTTGTCAGTTGACGAAATGATAATCAAATACTATGGACGAAGTGGGCTGAAACAGTTTATCCGAGGCAAGCCTATTAGATTTGGCTATAAGTTGTGGTCTCTTTGTGGAGCAAGGAGCTACTGTTTCAAATTTGATTTATACTGTGGAAAGGATCCAGAAGATACTGCAAGGGATGACCTACTATTGGGATCAAGAGTAGTCCTAAACATTCTGGATTGCATTGTGTACTTTGACAATTTCTTCACTAGTAGAGATCTTCTGATTCATCTGAGAAATATGGGTTTTAGAGCAACTGGGACTGTCAGAGAGAATTGAGTTGGTGACTCTTCACTACTGAGCAGCAACGAACTGAAAAAGACAGTTCGAGGAAACAATGACTACCAGTTCGACAGGAATCGTGAAGTCTTATTTGTTCGATGGCATGACAACACATGCGTTACAATTGGTACAAATTTTGACAAAGTTGAACCTTTGGGAGCAGCTACGCGGTACAGTAGACAAGCAAGTAAGAAGACACAAGTGCAACAACCTGCCGTTTTGAAGTCGTATAACGCGTACATGGGAGGTGTTGACCACCATGACAGGTTAGTTGGAAAATACGTGACGGTAATTAGAGGGAAAAATTGGTACCGGGTCCTTTTTACAAGTATGCTGGAAATGGCCCTCGTAAATGCCTGGCTCTTCTACATACTAGTACATGGGAAAAATGCTCTGGATTTACTGGATTTCAGACTCGCTATTACAGTTACATACCTGAAATTGAACACTGGAAGACCGAATATTGGACGTCCAATGGAATACCCATCAAGTCAATTGAGAGTGATACCAGATACCAGATGTCATATGATTGACAAAAGAAGCACGCAAATGAGATGTGGAAGAACTAAATGCAACGGGAAACCAAAAACATATTGTGTTAAATGCCATGTAACACTTTGCGTGAAGTGTTTTGTACCATTCCACAAGAAATAAATAGTTAAGACTTGAATACAGTTGAGTATGCTATACGATACTGTTAGATCCCAGCGTCCTATTTTGAGGACGACCATTATATCAGCATGTATAAATATTCTTAGGCTATTTTTGAACTTATTTTGGTTCATACACTATGTACATTATAATTGAGGAATAAAAAATTCAATTAAAAAAAATTATTTGGGACTTCATGAGTTAAGTGCATTCTTACGGAAATTGATATTTCATGCTTTTCCTTTACTTTTACTAATACTACAACGTGTACGTTACAGTGCCATATACTGGTGGTGTACAGTAGTTTGACAACAAGAATTGGACGTGTGAGAGCACCTTCACAGAAAGAAATGAATATCATACGATTGACTGACACGTGCAATCTTGCTTGTTGCCATTTCGGTGATTTACGTGATGACCTTATCATTTCATCGTCGTCATCATCATAATCCTCATCCTCATTATCATCGTTCGCTATTCATCACCCGCTTCTGGAAATAAGCCTTCTCGATGTACAGGTCTTCAGTTCTTTGCGTCCAAGTTATTTCTTTACGCCGTCAACCCATCGTCTATTAGGTCGTTCTCTAGATTTTTTCTCATCACTAGAAATCTAACAGATAATTCCTTCTTCTACCTTCCATCATCTCGTGTAGTTGTGTAGTATGTTTCAGGAAGAATAGTTAGTATTTTAGCATGAAGTAGTTTGTTGCTGTTGTTGTGGTCATCAGTCCACAGAGTAGTTTGATGCAGCTCTCCATGCTATTCTATCCTCTGCAAGCCTCTCCATCTCCGCGTAACTACTGCGACCTACATCCTCCTGAATCTACTTAGTGCAATCGTCTCTTGGTCTTCCTTTACGATTTTTACCCTTCACGCTTCCCTGCAATACTAAACTGGTGATCCCTTGATACCTCAGAACGTGTCCTATGAACCAATCCCTTCTTTTAGTCAGGTTGTACCAAAAATTCCTCTTCTCCCCAATTCTATTCAGTGCCTCCTCTTTAGTTACGTGACCTACCCATCTAATCTTCAGCGTTCTACTTTAGCACCACATTTTGAAAGGTTCTATTCTCTTCTTTTCTACACTGCTTATCGTCCATTTTTCACTTCCATATATGGCTACACTCCATACAAATACTTTCATAAAAGACGCCCTGACACTTATATCTATAATCGAAGTTAACAAATTTCTCTTCTTCAGAAACACTTTCATTGTCATAGCCGGTCTACATTTTACGAGTATATGCTCTCTACTTCGACCATCATCAGTTATTTTGCTCCCCAAATAGCAAAACTCATCTATTGGCTCTGAGCACTATGGGACTTAACATCTGAGGTCATCAGTCCCCTAGAACTTAGAACTACGTAAACCTAACTAACCTAAGGACATCACACACATCCATGCCCGAGGCAGGATTCGATCCTGCGACCGTAGCGGTCGCGCTGTTCCAGACTGAAGCGCCTAGAACCGCTCGGCCACTTCGGCCGGCAAAACTCATCTATTACTTTAAGTGTATCATTTCCTAATCTAATTCCCTCAGCATCACCTGATGTGATTCGACTACATTCCACTGTCCTAGTTTTGCTTTTGCTGATATTCATCTTATATCCTCCTTTCAAGACACTATCCATTATGTTCAACTGATCTTCCAAGTCCTTTGCTCTCTCTGAATTACAATGTCATCGGCATACCTCGAAGTTTTTATTTCTTCTCCCTGCATTTTAATTCCTAATCTAAACTTTTCTTTTGTTTCCTTTACTGCTTGCTCAATATACAGATTGAATAACTTCGGGGATAGGCTACAACACCGTCTCACGTCCTTCCCAACCACTGCTTCCCTTTCATGCCCCTCGACTCTTATAACTACCATCTGGTTTCTGTACAAATTGTAAATAGTAGTATAAATTCGAATAATGTATTCTATTCCCATTTCTCTTGATTTAGTGAAGGCAAATGGTTGCTTGAATTTATTCATTGTCAGAGAATTGAAGGGCGATCTGTGTTAACTGTCAAAAACCGTTCGAAAGACGAGATGGAATAAAAAGTTTCTTTATTTAAGACGACCGGTTTCAACAGACATTGCTCTGATCTTCAGGTCATTAAAATAGTATGTATCCAACAAACGTAAACAAATATGCACCGTATTTAAATGATGTAACAAGCGTCCATGAGCAATATGCATACGGACATCGCCTTTTGTTCAAGGTGCTTTGTGTTATGACAAACTTTTATAATGTGCTGATGTGTATCCACTCGACGTCTTGTGCGTGAGTTTCAGCGCAAAATGAATATGTTTTACAACAAAAAGGTGTTAAAGACCCGAAGATGATAGCAATGACTGTTGAAATTGGCCGTCTTAAATAGAGAACTTTTTTTGCGATCTTGGTTTTTGAATGGTTTTTAGCAAATGCCTACATTCAATGTTGATTTTTAAAAATTCCAACTCCGGCTTGAGTGCAATTTCGAAAACTGTTGACAACACCACTTGCAGCTCTTCTGAGATTGTCTTGCCTTTTTTTTATGAGAATAACACTAACCGCAATCAGAGCGGTCAATTCGTCTCTTGTGTTCGCTTTTTCTTCGTAGTCTCGGCCTTTCAACCCTCCCCACAGTCGGAAACTAAATGGGTAAAGTTGAGTAACGTTGACGTCCAAGAAACATGACTGTTTCTGCCGATTCATCTTCCTGGGAATGTCATGTGCAGCCGAGGTGTCATCTGATGGCTGGGAAGTGCAGGTGCACTGTCATGCTGGAAGTTTCTAAGCAACTTTGTACCCAAAAGAAGCTCTTCCAATAATGCAGGAAACTCGTTTACGAAAATGTCTAGATAATTGGGCCTGTAAGACGATGCTGTAACACCACTGGCCCAATCAACAAACTGCCTATCATATCACAACCCACATTTACAAAGAAGCTTCTTAAAAATGTCTCTCCACAAAGACATGTAGGGCTTCGTCTGTGTGAATTGCGAGTATTGTTGACGCTGTCACGAGTAAGTGGCTTCATTAGTAAACAGTAGTACTGCGACTACTTCATGAGTCACGGTTAATCAGTGACAAAATTCCACTTCTTGTCAAAGGTGTAGATACCTTGCATACCTTATGTCCGCCATATTATTGTATGTAGAAATCATCAACTGCGATATGGTCGCGTATACAAACAGTGATCCAATACTGTCAAATGTTTTTTATTTCAGTCTTTGATCACAATATAAATTCTTTAGACGATGACCGGTTTCAGTCCGTAATGACCATCCTCAGGTCTTTTTTACACGATGTCCTAAAGTGATAAGGCCATAATGGCATCGTCAAAACATAAATATAATCAGCATAGTATCGTCATATAGATCTAAAATGAGGTGTAGAATAGGCCGCATCATCCACACAGTCATTATTGCAATTGATTATGTTTATATCTTTTGACGATGCCATTATGACCTTATCACTGTAGGACATGGCGTAAAAAAGATCTGAAGATGGTCATTACGGACTGAAACCGGTCAGCGTCTAAGGAATTCATATTGTGATCAAAGACCGAAATAAAAAACATTGTATGTAGAAATTCTGTGTGTGCTTGTTGAAGGGCTACGTTTTCCCAAACGAATTATGTGGTTTACTTCATCACATTCTCTTCATGTCCACGTTTAGACGAGATGTGTATCCTAGGCACAGCACCAGTATGATCCAGTTTGATGGAAACACGAATCAGCTCTGCTGCATCAGGGAACCTGCGGTTAGGAAATCGTCTACCGTGTTTTCCTCAGGACGCAGTAGCACTTACATCACAAAACCTGTACATAAATACCATTCGCCATATCCAGCATTTGTAAATACGTGCTGCATATTTAAACTGTACAGTCGAGTTCGTCAACGAGTCACAATCACAGTTGTAAAACTCAGTTATGTAAACTCAAGCACAACTACAAAACAAAAATGACCATCAGTTAATAAATCCGTACCATTCGAGTACCAACTCACAAAATGAAAACTTATCTCTGTAGCTAACTGTATCTCTGTAAGCAATAAAAATTGGACACACGTTATACGGCATGTTTAATCGGCTTAGTCTTTACCACCACATCCTAAAGTATTTATTATTCCTACCGAAATATGACGTACGCCAAGCACTTCTCCATTTTAGTTTCGTAACAGCCGCTGTTGTTTCTTCAGCAACTACCAATCCGTTTGTCTTTCTGTCACTTCTCCTTACGGCCAATATGCGTCCTTCGTTGTTCGTTAAGCCTCCCTCAATTATTACGCAGCCTGTTCACATAAAGCTGATGTTTCTTCATCTTCACATGTTAGTATTGGCAATCTACTATGTTAACAGGCTTTTCTTTCAACGCACAGTGGGAATTTCCTTCTGAGTACAGTATTCAGTTTCCCAAATAAACTACGTTTATTTTAGTAAGTGCCTCTCTGCTAGTTGTTTTCAAGACTTCTAAATGTATCAACTCGACAACCGTAGCTTTACCGTTCTCATTATTCCTCAGTACGTTGCTATCAGCATACAACAGTTTGGCCACGTCACAGTTCTATTGCCTCAGTTACTGTGTTCAGTTCCCCTATCATTTGCTGAAGTTATTTTTTTTTTATCGATTCGAAGCAAACAAATCAATATCATCCCAGGTTTAATGAACCAAAGACCTCCTAGAAGCCCGTAGAAAAAAAAATTTGAGAAATGTGAAATTCTTATCTGCGCACTATCTCAAATGGTTCAAATGGCTCTGAGCACTATGGGACTTAACATCTGTGGTCATCAGTCCCCTAGAACTTATAACTACTTAAACCTAACTAACCTAAGGACATCACACACATCCATGCCCGAGGCAGGATTCGAACGTGCGACCGTAGCAGTCGCGCCGTTCCGGACTGCGCGCCTAGAACAGGCGTACTATCTCAATTTTGAACTTCTCGTTCTCTGTCTTGAGACACAGCTCTCTATATATCCTTTGTCATCAGCACCGATTTCAGTCAATAAATAATAACCATTATCTCTGTCTCTGTACACGTGCTTAGCATGCATTACGTGACTTAGTCGCCAATCCTGTTTCTCACACTTGTACATAGACTATATCATGGGTTCAGCCCACATCTGGTCTAGATATTAGATAACATTATGTATGATACATTGACACTGACGTTTCCATATTTAAGACCACGTACTTTTATATTTTATTTTGTGAGACAGTTCTGTCTGCTCCCCTTACTAGGATGAAATGCGTGTTCTTCTCATTTACACGGTCACATACATCTTTATAACATGGGCAGCCACAGCCGTTGAAATTCATTGTAAATCGAACTTGAATAAAATCGTAAACAACTGTTAAAACTGTTATATGATGTTTACTCTTAAAAACAGTCTTGGTCACGATTTAATTATTAAGGTGACCGGTTCCGACCACTACTGTGGTCATCTTCAGACCATTGAGCAGGAACCTCTTTCTGCTGGAGTAGTGATTCTCCAGCAGAAATAGGTTTCTACTCAATGGTCTTAAGATGACCACAGTAGTGGTCGAAACTGGTCACCTTAATAAATAAATCGTGATCAAGACTGTTTTTAATAGTAAATATTTGTAACACATTGATTACTGTCACTCCCATAATGTATTCAAAAGCAATTATATCATTTGTTGTTGTTGTTGTGGTCTTCAGTCCTGAGACTGGTTCGATGCAGCTCTCCATGCTACTCTATCCTGTGTAAGCTTCTTCACCTCCCAGTACCTACTGCAGCCTACATCCTTCTGAATCCTTTTAGTGTATTCATCTCTTGGTCTCCCTCTACGATTTTTACCCTCCACGCTGCCCTCCAATACTAAATTGGTGATCCCTTCATGCCTCAGAACATGTCCTATCAACCGATCCCTTCTTCTAGTTAAGTTAAGCCACAAACGTCTCTTCTCCCCAATCCTATTCAATACCTCCTCATTAGTTATATCAATTATTAGTTATATCAATTATGGCATATGACGATTTATTTACGACCGATTCGATACGTTAAAGTAGCATCTTCAGGTGATAAGTAATGTCACATGGATTAGCACACGGGGTCCGCAGCCACAGAGTACAACCCAATGAAGAGGGGAAGCAGTCAGCAAAGAGTAAACCAGCAATAACAAACTAGCCGGAACCGAGAATGAACGTATCAAATAGCAGGAGGCACCATTAATAATGGCAAACCCTGTAATTGGTTGTGACGGCGGTAAAGCACCAGAGGTGGCTGAGTGACGTGATTGGCTTGGTGTCCTTCAAGGGGGGATGTTCAGCCAACCGTTTGCAAGTTCAATCACTTGGACGCCGCTTCGGCCACTTAGACGCCCTTAAGGGAGGAAGTTCATGAAAAACACACACTATTTCAAAGATGCACCAAATCCACAATTTTGAAGATATGGCAATGAAATGATACGGCATACCTTACATGAACAGTTTTACTGTTAAGTTCCATAGGCTATGTACATTTAACTTTTTTATGGAATTAAGAATTCTATTTTCAAAAAATAATATATATACCTTTATCTCAGAGATTATTAATGAGATGTCTACAAAACTTTCTCTATTTAATCTCTTTGCTTATAGTAACCATCTCTAATGAGGTTTCTTGAATATATCGAATAGGAGAATTTTACTAATATTTAATTGTAATTCTGTACGTATAATGTCAAATTCATGCAAAATTACGAGCACTTGGCCCCATATCTCAGCTTACACTCATAATTTAAAAATTTGTTCTTGCGAAGGTTTAAAGAAACAAGAGTAAAAAATTTCATAATTCTAACCCTCATAGATTCTGAGACATAGGTTGTTGTTTCCAGAATGAGATTTTCACTCTGCAGTGGAGTGTGCGCTGATATGAAACTTCCTGGCAGATTAAAACTGTGTGCCCGACCGAGAGTCGAACTCGGGACCTTTGTAGAGCACTTGTAGAGCACTTTCCCGCGAAAGGCAAAGGTCCCGGGTTCGAGTCTCGGTCGGGCACACAGTTTTAATCTGCCAGGAAGTTTCATAGGTTGTTGTTGTTGTTGTGGTCTTCAGTCCTGAGACTGGTTTGATGCAGCTCTCCATGCTACTCTACCCTGTACAAGCTTCTTCATCTCCCAGTTTCCCTCCATGCTACTCTATCCTGTGCAAGCTTCTTCATCTCCCAGTACCTACTGCAACCTACATCCTTCTGAATCTGCTTTGTGTATTCATCTCTTCATCTCCCTCTACGATTTTTACCCTTCACGCTGCCCTCCAACGCTAAATTTGTGATCCCTTGATGCCTCAGAACATGTCCTACCAACCGGTCCCTTCTTCTTGTCAAGTTGTGCCACAAACTCATCTTCTCCCCAATTCTATTCAATACCTCGTCATTAGTTATGCGACCTACCCATCTAATCTTCAGCATTCTTCTGTAGCACCACATATCGAAAGCTTCTATTCTCTTCTTGTCCCAACTATTTATCGTCCACGTTTCACTTCCATACATGGCTACGCTCCGTACAAATACTTTCAGAAACGACTTCCTGACACTTAAATCTATACTCGATGTTAACAAACTTCTCTTCTTCAGAAACGCTTTCCTTGCCGTTGCCAGTCTACATTTTATATCCTCTCTACTTCGACCACCATCAGTTATTTTCTCCCCATATAGCAAAACTCCTTTACTAGTTTAAGTGTCTCATTTCCTAATCTAATTCCCTCAGCATCACCCGACTCAATTCGACTACGTTCCATTATCCTCGTTTTGCTTTACTTGATGTTCATCTTATATCCTCCTTTCAAGACACTGTCCATTCCGTTCAACTGCTCTTCCAAGTCCTTGCTGTCTCTTGACAGAATTACAATGTCATCGGCGAACCTCAAAGTTTTTATTTCTTGTCCATGGATTTTAATACCTACTCCGCATTTTCCTTTTGTTTCCTTTACTGCTTGCACAATATACAGATTGAATAGGATTGGGGAGAGGCTACAACCCTGTCTCACTCCCTTCCCAACCATTGCTTCCCTTTGATGTCCCTCGACTCCTATAACTGCCATCTGGTTTCTGTACAAATTGTACAGAAAGGTAATAAGCATTAAAAAACATAATTTTCGGGAAACGCAATTTAAAGTTCAACATAACGTTTTTCTTATGTCATCTCTTCAGAAGACTCCACATTTGTACTCAGGGTCCTCTGTCCCTTCAAGGCTTCTCCTCTGGTTCTATGTCCTTCACCAGGTCTTCAACTGGCTTTTCAGTTGCAGAAAAGTTATCTCACGATGTCTCAATTATACTCAGGCACTTGAAATTTTGGGAGGTTATTGTCCATGATTTCTACTTATAAACAAAAAATAAATTTAAAATTGACATTTCATAACTACACGCTTAACGTACCCCAGTAATCTTATCAGGGACGGGGGTGGGGGTAGATAACATACAGTTTAACGTGGAATCAGAACCACGTGTTCCATCACATCATTGAAAGGTAAGGGCTAGCGTAAAGGCAGGCTAAAGTTCTGTATGCAGAGTCTGTGATGATGGTCACTAACAGAAACCTGTGATAGACATGTCATCCATTTCATAAAATATGCTGTGGGCAATCGACTTCAAACAATATTTTGATAGTTCTGAAACCTCCCCTTAGAAAAATTTATGAATGATTCTGCTGATAAACCGCTTACGTTATTTGATTTTCAAACAGCTGAGCAAAACTGAACGTGCGCAGACATTTCTCTCTTTACTTATTCAGGTCATCAATAAACTGACACAATATTTTTAGCACAACGCAATCTGATTTTCAATAATCCCTACAAAAGAATGGTCCTGACTAACAATAACCTATACCTTTCATGAATCACTTATCTCACAAAAATCTTCGTTACTCGAACTACTGCAATACAGCGAGCGCCAACACTGCCAGCTAAATAAAAGATGCTAATTACTGAAGTCACTAACTACTGATAGGCATAGTTAGCAAATGAAAGATTTTGATAGAGAACAAACAATGTATTTACCTTAATAGTGTTCAAAAGTCATTACATATATATATATATATATATATATATATATATATATATATATATATATATATATATATATATATACCAGTTCATGACATTCAGTCTTACAAATTTACTGTCTCTGATGGACACACGTCCAGATCATCCGCTCTCAAAACTCCGCCATCTCTATCCCAACATCCACCACTGCTAGCGGTTCACCTCCAATGGTGCAACGCTACGCACTGTTCACATCCAACTGCCCAACACTACAATAGCGAATATTACAACAATGCCAACCATCCACAGTCTGCACACAGCACAGCCAGTGATTTTCATACAGAACGCTACGTTGCGTTACCAATATAAAAACCTTAACAGCCTAATAACGTATCCCCCATGCTCCCCACAAAAATTTTACAAATTGTTTTGGGCACTGGCCAATACATATTTGTAAAAATTTTTTTATTAACGCTAACAAATATATCAAATGCACACACTTATCGATACAATGTTGGTCAAAAGCTAAAATTTTCTCACAGTCCAAAAAGACAGCCTTGATAATTCATCACAGTATTAATTACAATTTTATGCACAAAGTCTGAGCAGTAAAAGAAAATGCACACGGAAGTTGTGTATTTCCATGCAGTCTAGAAGAAGTAGTGTTGTCCTTCCAACAGAAAGATAATGCTGACTCTTGACATACAGACAGGTAATGGCCCACAACAGAGCAAACCCACATCTGAGTCAGTCGAAGTTTTGAAGAATATTGGTAGGTAGGTCATCACAGAGCAGACCCACTGTAGTCCTGGTAGAGATTATGGAAATGGTGGGCCACCAGAGGAGCAGACCCACTGCAGTCCTTGTAGAAATAATGGTATTGGTGGGTCATCAAAGGTACAGACCCACTGTAGGCCTTGTAGAGATGGCCAGGAGCCATCTGTTGTGACTGTGCAGGTGCCCATTCACCATCGAAGAGTCTTGCGGACAATATAGCAAGTCCATAAACCACCACTTGTGCACTCACAAAGTTTTTGGAATTGTCCTTATAACCATCAATGCTGTTAAGCAGTCCCTTGCTGAATTATTAACACACGTGCAAACAATGACAGTACCAACTTCTCACACATTGTGCATATACTATGACCAGCAGAAATTTGTGCACTGAAATGAATGCTTACAAGTTACTTAATTTGATGAACTGGTGTCAATTACAGTTTTATGACATTAGAATACAATCACAAAAGTAAAGAAAACATTATTAAAAAACATAATAATACAGATAACATTTGTAGTAATACAGGCTTTACAAAAGAATAGAAATAAACATGTACATCAGTGTTAAAGGAATTATGACATAAGTAAATAAATAAAGTAATGAGGATAGTTTTCGAAACATTAATTTCACACAAGAACATTAAAACAGAACAGAATAAATAATGTCTAAACATGTTTACAAAGAAAATAACATGGTATTAGAAAAATTCTACAATATAACTCTCATCAGATAAACACATAAAGACAGGAAGAACACTGATACACAAGGGTACACAAACACATAGCGGAATAACACAAAAGGAAAGGATAGGGTTTGTTTTACTGCAGAATTTTGCAAACAAAACTTTATTTACTTCTTGGAGATCTCCCTTCGTTCATCATTATTCCCAAAAAGTCCTATCTATACCTGCTTCCTGTAATCTATTCATATCCTCTTGCAAAATAATTATTCTTCCGTGTACAGTACCCCTTTTCTTTAAAAAAAACTTTTTTCGTTATCTTCTCAAAGCATTTCTTCTAATTCATCACAACTGCATATAGCCTACCCTCTCTTAAGCTTTCTTAAATCTATTGAACTCAGATGCATAAACTAAGGGACGAGGCAATGCAACAGCACGAAATAATTAACACAAACAGCAATGACAAAAAATGCAAATTGGCAAAGCAAGCAGCAGTATATCTAAATTAGCAAAGCAAATGAAACATTACAACTAATATGAGCCAATGTGCAGCAACAAGAAAAATAAATCAATAGTAAAACTGGCTTAACAGAGTAATACAAAGTGAAATTTAGTAGCACCATGCCTGGCAAACAGCAGCAGCAAATGCTATAACTTATAGTCCGTGAGACGAGTGATTGGTAGTGACAGTTCCGGCGGGCAGACGGCGCTGTTGCCGAACGTGGCTCACAGCAGGCGGCGCCCTGTCTGCTACACGCATTCTCTAGCAGCAGAAATAAAGGCGAGACAAAATACAAGTCGTATTGGTACGCGTGAATTTATTTAAAGTTGATGCTTGAAATATATTAATTCGAAAACTGATAAGAGCTATTTAGTACAAGTATCTAAGATGCTGAAACATAATAAAGTTATTTGTTAAACTTCACACCTGAAATGAAAACTATTTTCGCAAGTTGTTGAACATTAGCAGTTTTGGTTTCCATTGTTAAGTATTAGCATTATTAATTTGTTCTACTACAAGCTACAGAATAATTGGTCAGCGTATTAAGTGTTATAATCTGAAGAAAGTACTCACAATATGATGATCTGGTTGTAGATCGATAGCAAACTCCCTCCTTACATTCCTGAATACGTTGTAGTTACTGTAATGGAAAAACACCACTCGCATCAGTGTCAGAATCTGATTTGACATCGTCTTCCTCAGCACTACTCGAACTATCACTGCTCTCTCCCAGATGTATAATTAAATTTTCGATGCATTCTTCCACAACCCCTTCGGTTTTGGCCGCCTCTCTGATGGCACTTGCAGTGCTGTTTACAATTTTAGCCCACGTCTCGCTTGTCACTTTATTGATAGCTGCTGGAAGGAGAGTTTCCACTTCAGAGATCGTGAATTTTTTATTGTTTGCAGCAGTGTAATTTTTTATCTGCGCCCACACTCCTTCAATTGCGTTGAAGTGACAGTGGTATGGAGGAAGCCGAACGATTTCATGCCCGTGCCTTTTAGCAATCTCGTCAATTACATATGTTGGAAATTGGGGTTTCTTTTGTGCCATAACTTCGAGTAGTTCCGCCTTCCTTAAATCTTCTCTGAAATCTACTTTTCGCCGTTTCAACCACTGAATGATATCGTCTTTCTTTGTTGCCAAGGTTGGTGCCTTATCGTGAACAACGGAATGATAAGGCGCATTGTCCACAACAATCACTGATGGACTTCTCAGATTCGTCATAAGCGATGTCTCGAACCATTCTTGAAATACTACACTGTTCATTTCTTCATGGTAATCTCCCGTCTTTTTTGACCGAAACATTTTCAAGCAGTTTGGCACAAAACCTTTCGATGTTCCTGCATGTAAGACAATAATACGCCCTCCTTTGCCAACAGGCACTGCCATTGTCCCCTCGGGCGTTCCATCATTCCAGCCTCTACGTGAAGAATGGCTGGCATTGACCCAAGTTTCATCTAATCATACTATACTTTCGAATTCCACACCACCCGCATCTCGTGGTCGTGCGGTAGCGTTCTCGCTTCCCACGCCCGGGTTCCCGGGTTCGATTCCCGGCGGGGTCAGGGATTTTCTCTGCCTCGTGATGGCTGGGTGTTGTGTGCTGTCCTTCGGTTGGTTAGGTTTAAGTAGTTCTAAGTTCTAGGGGACTGATGACCATAGATGTTAAGTCCCATAGTGCTCAGAGCCATTTGAATTCCACACCCATGATCCTGCGCAGAAATCTGCACCGCCATGCAACTACATCTGTCCTTTCCATTAATATTTTGCGTCCGTTAAACAGTGAATAGCTGAAGCCTATGTCTTTCAACACTGTACGCAATGAAAATTTGCTCCCTTTAAAAAGATCGTCTTTCTGAAGCGACATCTGTAATTTAGATAGAGTGGGATGTTCCCTTCTCTTATAATAGCTGTATATATGACGACGAATAGCGTCTTTCTGAAAATCGTCCAAAGCTGTCACCTGCTTATTTCTCGGTCGCTTCTTTCCTGGTGTATGCAGCTTTGTTGTGCCACTCTCGTCACAATCTACACTATACTGTTCTTTCCCTATCTTTACAACAGTGTTCTGACTTATTTTCAATGCTGCTGCAGTTCTCTTCCCAACCTGAACAACAGGAATTAAGGGCCCACCTTTGTTCTTTACTTTCTCAAAGTAATCCCTCACAGAGCACACGAATTCACGGGCCTGGGTGTGTAGCACACTTTTCTTCCTCCGTTTCACTTCTTGTGTTGGGCTGGTACTACCCGCCGCACTAGACATAGTTTACAATGAAATATAAACAAATAAACACTAAAAACAACAAAAACGAAATATACTGCGAATTCAACTTCAGACAAACGACGAACGACCGCACCGCCTGCACGTGAGACACTGGTAAGTTTCATAAGCGCGCGCGACCGGGTTTCAGAGCGGCAACGTGGCCCTTGCTACCCGCTCAAAGTCAGGCCGTCATTGGCTGCCTGCCTGCGGTCGCTAGGCAACGGAAAGATGCTACCGAGTTGTCAATATCAAAGACTCGTCTCCCAGACTATATACCTAAACATGACAAAGCTCAAGCAGAAAAAATGTTACAGTAAAGATGGCCATGTCTAATACCTAGGTCACATCTAAACACTAGAATGATGCATCATGATAACTTACTCCAGCAGAAAAGTTACCATATCGTTAAAAAAATTATTTATGCAATTCCTGTGAAGGGAACTGTCTGTTTGTGTTCCCTTTTTTTAAGAAAGTAGATCATAAAATTATTGTTTAATGGATCTGTAGACAGAAAATATTTACATTAGTACATCTATTAAATTTTATTATAACCAATGCTGCAGTGCAGCTAGAAACTAGATATTAAAAAAACAGGCAAATATATATACAAAGCAAAGCATGAAACATCATTTACTAGCCATATGGTATTTCATAAGGCAGTAAAAAAAATATCTCAACTAGAAAGATCAGGTGTATAGACATAAAATATTTCCCATCATTTCATTAAGCATTTCAGTAAATATCAGAAAGTATGAGCTCAAAACTGTTATTATATGTTTCAAGTATGAGCGTGTCTTATTTGAAACGCTTTCTACAAGGAAATGTCAATAGCGAGGTTAATGGCCTCTTTTTTTTCACCTAATGGCTTTTTTTCCAGGTGACTGGCGCAGCTGGGTGCCCATAACGCATTACTTCAAAGTCACTTAGCTTTCTTACCGAAATATTTACAACAGCAGTTTGTGCTGCAGTGACAGTCTCATATAAAAAATTTCACAGGTCGAGAATTTGCGTTACAAAATCCTATAAATATAACACTCTCCAAAAAATTCTCGCTGGCATTGTGATACATTCACATATGTACACACATTTCACAATTCTTAAAGTACGATTCTTCGTTTCCAACATCCTTTTTTACAAATCAGAGTCCCTAACCACTACTCATTATTCCTTACCTTATTACACATATACGTATTCGCCGACACTTCTTCAATATTTCATCATAATCAATACATAGCATAATCAAATTCCTCATATAGCATCAACTTATTGATCATAAACATACCTCAACAGCATAATGCATATCGTTGTTGTAATAATAACATAACACCTCAGTCAAATCTCAGAAACGTCGTAGCATTCCGCAATAATTTCAAAACCCAAAAAAAATTCTCTGCTCATTGCAATAGTGTCATCTACCTCAAACGTACTTTAAAAATCATGATCCCATACCAAATACATCGTTCAAAGCTCTCATAGTATCACAATGGTTCCTAAAAAATATAAACCGTTCACAAAGTACAGACAAAATACAATTTCGTAAGTGTGAAGTTATCCAACTGTGTAATTGCGTAAACACATGTCACTGACATAGTAAAAAATATGTTTGTCTCTCCCAGTTAAATGACCAGATAGCTGCGTAATTCTGTGTTACAGAAATGTGGTACCGATGTGTAAAGTTGTATAACCAAATACCATATTAGCTAGGGCTCCTAGTGCTCGCTACACACTTAGTACACAAAGTAGGCGTGTACCCCCCTGAGGATTACTGTAATTGTACCCTCAGGTGTTACAGATTACAGCAGTGGAATGAAATGTATCACAGAAAACCTTTGTATCTTTGTAATTCAAAAATCTTTATAAATAAATGTTTTAAGTACAAAATTAATCACTCAAATACGTGTACTGTAGCGCTAAACTGTGCGTGTTGTTGTAAGATAATCTCTGTCATTACTTTAGGGTACAAAAATGTGTCAAGTGTCGTAATTATCGTCGTCCCTAAGCAAAAGTCTGTAGAAGTCAATGTACTTACCTCGTAATGAGCAAAAGCGAAATGTTATGCGTATAGATATCGTAGTTATTACGTACGGTACCGTGATCAAGAAAGTACTATACTGTAATGTATTGTTGTGCTACGAAAAAGGCTGTCTCATTGCAGCTATACCACAAAAGTTACTACTAAAACATGTTTTCCTTTCCAGAAGAATTCAGAAAAACTGTGCAGATATAAAACAGATACACCGCAAAAGCAACAGAGTAAATTGTGTCACACTTTAGTAGCGTCGTGATATAATAGTGTAGCTGTCAAATAAACTAACAACTTTGTCATCTGGTATCTCTCAGAAAGTACTTTAAATCCAGAATGTATTTTCAAGTAAATCAAAATGTTGCATTAAAATCTCATTAGCATTACCAGTATATGTTCTAAGTATGTAAGCCTTATAGTCGTTACATAATCGTGCAACTAACCAGCAAGAATGTACACAGGATACCACTGTGTCGTCTGTTCACTATAACAATGCATTCGTAACTACTGTCTAAATAAGTTGCCCAGGTTCTTGATTGGATAGTTAACTTTAAATCATTGTTGCGTGTTAACAGTTTCTAAATGTGTCAAAGCGCACTAGTAATGTGAAGTGAAAAATTTTATAGCAAAGGCTAAGTTAAAAAGCAGATTATATCGCAATAAACGGTTTTACATGTGAAATGTGGTGCAATCCTTTACTCTTCCTAGTACGCAGAGTTTCAACTTCAACGCAATTATCATGTGGTATATGTCGGATTCTGTAAGGTTCATTGTAAATCAGAAATAATTTGTGACTTAAGTGTTTCTTCTCATGTGACAATGAATGACCTTTAATGAGAACTTTCTGACCACTATATAATTTCTTTGCATTTGATTTGCCATGTAGTTTTCTCCTTTTGTCTGCTGCAGAATTTATATTTTTAATAGCCAAATCAATTATGTCTTTGTGTCGAAGTTTACGTGTATTTTGAAAAGGTACAAGCTCTCTCATTCTGTTCGATGGTTCTTCATTCTTTACTACACGAATAGGTGGTAATGCAGTGAAGTCATGAGGCATTTCATTCAGCACGTTTTGAAATAAGTGTAAATATCTGTCCCAATGCTGATGCTTTCTGTGACAATAAAGTCTGTAAAACTTATTAATTTCTTTCATAATCCGTTCAGATGGGTTACAATGTGGTGAGTACAATGAAATAAAAACAGGTTTGATTTTCTGATTCCGAAGCATGCGTGACCAAACAGCAGACGTGAATTGCGGTCCGTTATCTGAAATGACTTTACTAATGTGTCCAACTTCACGTAAGAAATTTTTAACAAATGCGTTGGATACAGATTGTCCAGCGGCTTCACGTAACGGTGTGAAAGAAACAAATTTTGAAGTAAGTTCAACAGCAACTAGAACGTACGAAAATCCATTAGATGTTCTGACAAGCGGTCCCAAGAGATCAACAGCAGCAAATTCTTTTAATTTAGAAGGAAAGATAGGAAACAACGGAGCACGAAGTGAGATAGTAGATGGTTTCGCCTTTTGACAAAGTTTACAAATAGACAAGACTCTTCGAATTCTCTTTTCCATATTGTTAAAATAACAAGTCGTCCGAAGAATTTGATAACATTTTCGTGGACCAAAATTTGCGTAGCTGAAATGAATGTACCAAATGAGCTTATTAACAAAATTGACAGGAATGCAAAGTACCCATAGATTGTTATCAACAGTGCAGCGTTTGAAGAGTATGTTGTTTCTAACCAGATAATAATGCCGAATTTGTGTGTGTGTCTTTTCATGCCATTTACTTGTGATATCTTTCCAAGTCGGATCTTTATCTTGTTCATGAGCAATGTCCTTTAAAGATGTGGTGATGAAGTTTTCAAAGGCGACTTTCTGAATGTAAAGAATACTGAAATTATTGCCTTCTGTGCTCATTTTCTCAAGCCCAGCCAGTGCGCGTGACAGTGCGTCCGCAATAATGTTCTGCTTGCCGGGAATGTAGACTATTGTGAAGTGGAATTATTGCAGAAACAATGCCCAACGTTTTAACCTGTCATGATTTAATTTTGAAGACATAAGAAATTGTAATGCACGATGATCACTGTATACTTTTACGAGCTTACCAGAAAGTAAGAAACGGAATTTGTTAAATGCCCAAACGATAGCTAAGGCTTCTAATTCAGTAACGGAATAATTTTTTTCAGTTTTTGTTAGCACTTGGCTAGCAAAAGCAATGGTTTTCTGAACAGTATTGTCATTTTCCATATCTTCTTGAAATAAATGGGCACCAAGACCGACCTTAGAAGAATCCGTGCTAAGGCAGAAATCTTGTGACATATCTGGATGAGCTAGTATTGGAACGTTAAGTAGCGCTTCTTTCAAAGAATTGAATTCCAACTGTGCTTGTTCGTCCCAGTTCCAAAAAGTATTTTTTCTAGTGAGAGAACAAAGTTTTGGTGTGACTAGAATTTGCATATTCAGAAAACGACGGTAAAAATTTACGAGACCTAGAAAACTGCGGACATGTTTTTTTGTGGATGGAACTGGAATGGCTCTGATTGCTTCAAACTTTTCAGGATCTGACCGAATGCCTTCAGGAGAAATAATATGTCCCAAAAACCTCACCTTTGACCTACCGAATTCAGACTTTTCCAAATTAACTGTAATTCCAGATTCTGCAAAAATATGTAACACACTGTTGAGGATGCGATTATGTTGTTCCTATGAGGCTTCTGCTATTAGAATATCGTCCACATATAAGGTGATGTGACGTTTTAAGAACTCAGGTAATATGGAATTTAGCCCGCGAATGAATGCTGCCGAAGAAATGTTCAAACCAAAAGGAAGTTTCCGAAACTGATAAAAAACGCCGAAACAAAGGAAAGCTGTGTATTTTCTACATTCTGGATGAATTTTGATCTGATAAAAGCTGGATCTGAGATCAATAGAAGACAACACTTTTACACCATTAAAATGATACTATCATTTCGAATTCATTGAACGCCTCTCGCATAGCCCTTCTCACACTACATTTCGCTTCGTGTAATTTTGTTTGTCTGCAGGGCTTTGGCTATGTTTATGTTTGCTGTGTAGATCCCTTGTTGCCGTAGGAGTTTTCTAACTCGGTTGTTGAACCACGGCGGCTCTTTTGTATGAGGCTTACGAACTGTAAGTAGGCTGTTTAGGTTTTTATATTGGTAACGCCACGTAGCGTTCTGTAGGAAAATCACTGGCTGTGCTGTGTGCAGTCTGTGGCTGGTTGGCATTAGTGTAATATTCGCTATTGCAGTGTTGGGCAGTTGGATGTGAACAGCGCGTAGCGTTGCGCAGTTGGAGGTGAGCCGCCAGCAGTGCTGGATGTGGGGAGAGAGATGGCGGAGTTTTGAGAGCGGATTATCTGGACCTGTGTCCATCAGAGACAGTAAATTTGTAAGACTGGATGTCATGAATTTTTATATATATATATATATATATATAATGACTTTTGAATACTATTAAGGTAAATACATTGTTTGTTCTCTATCAAAATCTTTCATTTGCTAATCATGCCTATCAGTAGATAGTGTCTACAGTAGTTAGAATCTTTTATTTAGCTGGCAGTGTTGGCGCTCGCTGTATTGCAGTAGTTCGAGTAACGAAGATTTTTGTGAGGTAAGTGATTTATGAAAGGTATAGGTTATTGTTAGTCAGGGCCATTCTATTATAGGGATTATTGAAAATCAGATTGCGTTGTGCTAAAAATATTTTGTGTCAGTTTATTGATGATCTGAATAAGTAAATGTCTGTGCACGTTCAGTTTTGCACAGCTGTTTGAAAATCAAATAACGTAAGGGGTTTATCAGCACAATCATTCATAAATTTTTCTAAGAGGAGGAGGTTTCATATGTCGACCAGTAGTCGTGGATACCTCACTGGAATCTTCTGATTTTTTTTATTGTAGTTTGTGTAATTAGTGTAGCTATTACTTATTGCTAGTACGTAATTGTAGAGAGAATCTTCTTTGTAGTTGTAGTTTTTCATTGTTTCACAGTAAAAGAGATGTGGCTTGCATGTAGATTTGCACCAAGTATTTCGCAGCTGTGCTTGCAATTAATTAGATATTATTTTACTCTTCAAATTGTGCTTTTATGTGTTACCGTGTGAAATATTGTCACAATTATATCGTGTGAAAAACGTAATACTAGGCTCCAAAGTACACTGATAAATGACAGTGAAGACGAGAGCAGTGTGTTAGCGCCACCGTGCAACGAATTAACTAATGTTCAACATTATAATTTGGTAATTGTGCATAGGAAATGGAGCGGTCGGCAAATAATGGTGTAGACAGTGAATAATTAGTGAACAGGGAAGCATTATCGATCGATCGATCGGTAGGCAACAGCTCGCCTCAGGATTCCGAAATGACAGGACACAATCTAGCAAATACTGCAGATCCAGGTTTTGCGTCTTTACCTGTTTCTCAATCAAGTCAAGACATATTTTCTGCCTTTCAAAATGCGAATGTTGCCTGTTATGCACTGCACATAAGCACAAAGGAACAAGTTCCAGACACTAATACATTGTCATTGCAATTCATGCAACGAATGGAACAAAATCAGGAACGAACACAGCTACAGCTACACAAGTTAGACACAATGGAACAAAGTCTTGAAAAGTTAAACACAATTGAGGAAACGCTTGAACAAACTCGTAAATATTTAACTGCTGAGTTACTTAAAACGAATCGAAATGTCAGAAAGTCTGTAATGACGTAAAAACACAAATTTGTGAGCATTTTCACCCTATTTTTTCGCGTCATGAAAATGCATTACAGAATCACGAAGCAGCCATAAAAGAACTGCAATCTATTGTTCATGAGAATCACGACACCTTGCAAGCTAAAATTGACTTAGTTACATTTACCGATTCCGTTACGCAACTTGCAAAATCTCAAGGAAACTGAAAGGACATGGTAGATACGCTTTCAGCACAAATGGACACTCTGAAACTTGGTTCAGAAAAACACACTGAGGAAATCAGTTCATTATCGGAGAAAGTAGCCGAACTTTCGGATCAGTCCACTAACTTATCTACAAAGGTAGATGATGATCCGAATGACACAAGACCGGTAGCCTTCACTGACACAGAAGAGTATGAACAAATTAGTAAATTCAAACAAAATCAAAATCAAATCAATACAGAGTACAAAAGAGAAATCCGGGAAGTACAAGATCAGTTGACACAGGTAATACAAGAATTACATATTTCAGAGGAGACTCGTGCTCCAACACGGGAAGAGGGACATAGAAATACGGAACAGCCACAAAATAATAACACAGGGCACTTCGGAAATTATGAAACAAATTGGCAAGGTACACCAAATTCTGAGATGGAACCGCCGAAACGAAGTAACAATGACCGATATGCGACTCGCCGACATGATGATTTTGACTATAAGCTGTTCATTACTACATGTAAATTCAAAACATTTAAGAATTCTGGCCACGACATTCATCCACAAGCGTGGCTTCATCAATCCTCTCCTTTTTTTCCTCCAAACCGGTCATTAGAGCACAGATTAGAATTTATGTGTGGCTACTTAGAGAATGAACCAGCTGTAAGAATGCGATCAGTCATTCACGAATGTCACAGTGAAGTAGAATTTTACCATGCCTTCCTCTCAGCATATTGGTCTCAAGCTACACAAGAGCGAGTAAAACATAGCATCATAATGATGAACCATTTCGAACAATCTGAATTTTCCAGTCTTGTGAAATATTTTGAAGACATGTTGCACAAGAATCAGTACCTGTCAAACCCATACAGCCCCTCAGAACTCATCCGCATTTGCTTAATCAAATTGCCTTAACATTTACGACTTATTATTTTGGCAGGACGTTGCAAAGACGACATTGAAGCTTTTCTTACAAGAATTGGAAATCTAATCTGACAATCGCGGGACGCGAAAACAGGAACACAACAATTACAGTTCACATCCGTCACAATTCCGCGATGAAAGAAATAACAACTGGACATGACAAGGCTATTCTTACAACGCAAATAGTGACCAAAACAGACGCCACCCATATGACAACCACTGGCAGAGTAATAATAATCACAGGGACAGATCACCTCTCTGCGGTAATGACTATAACAGAGACAATCAGAGAAACAGACAATATGGGAACCAACATAATTATTATCAAGCGAGACAGAACAATTTTGAGATGCAACGGTCCACCGCGCAGTTACGATTCCGGGAGTAATTCTCCACTGCATGACCGACTAGAAAGAAACTATGGATACTACTGACATAACGACAGACCTGAATGTCATCAGAACTGGCGGGATTCAAACAGGGCAGAGCCCTCTTGACAAGGTGAATTTGCAGAAGTTAGGTCTCCAAATCCCAATAACGACGCGCGCCAACAAAGAGACAGTAGGCAATGATTCACACCGCTGGCAGCCACAAAACGTACTTACGAAGCTGACGACCTAGCTGTCGTAGCTAGTAATTACGTAAAAATGGACGACATTAGGGACTTCTTACTCCAGGAACACGACGTAAAACACAACAACATTGCATGTCCTGTAATTCACATTACAGTATATGACGTAAAATTTACGGCAGTACTTGACTCTGGTAGTCCCATTTCAGTAATTAGTGAAACACCCTTTAGCAAATGCAACAAATCGAACGATTGCCCCACACTTCCGTTACATAAGATTAAATTACAAGGTGCAATCGTTGGAAAAAGTGTAGATGTACGTCAACATATCAACTTAGAATTATTTTGTCAAAGCCACAGTTTCTCTATGAACTTTCTTGTTGTTCCATTACTGTCGACGGAAATTATATTGGGAGTAGACTTTTTGAATGAATACAAAGCAATCTTAAATTTTCACGATGCTGAAATAAGTATAGAGAAAGAAGGTAAGTCAATAGCTTTGAAATTAGAAGATTCGCTCTCAGACCATGACGAGGAAATTAATCGGCTTTACCTTCTGTTAGACAACAGTTCGGAATTTTCGACGGAACTAGACACTAACAATCACTCTGCAAGTACTGACAGAGATGATATCGACGGTGTATTTAATACTAATGAGTTAATTCAGAATAAAATTCAAACAATTGAGAAATGTAATGACACTGATAGGCAGGACCTTTTTGAGATTTTACAAGCACATTCCACAGTTTTTGCTCACAGAACAGGAACAATCAAGGGATTTCAATGCCAATTTCGTGTTCGTGAGCATACTAAATTTTGTGTTAGACCATACGTAATTTCGGCACATAATAGGGACCGTGTTAGAACAGAAATACGATCTATGCTTGACGAGGGCATTATTGAGCCTGCAGGAAGCTCATGCAACAATCCATTACATGTTGTTGAGAAGGAAAGTGGATCGATCAGGCTTGCCTTAGATACGAGACAAATCAATACTATCATTTTGGACTTGGCAGAAAATCCTAAGAAATTTTGGTCTTATGTCAAAGCGGTAGATGGATCAAAACAAAATGTCCAGAGCTCTTTCACGGAGGAAGAATGCACTGTAGTTCCTTCTCTAGACTGCCGCACAGATGACAAAATTGTGGATATCGAGAAAGACGACAGAGGGATAGAGAAACAATTAAAATCGCTCAAAAGAGGAAAGGCCGCTGGTCCTGATGGGATACCAGTTCGATTTTACACAAAGTACGCGAAGGAAGAGACCTTTGGAGAAAAGAGAGCCATTTGTATGAATATCAAGAGCTCAGATGGAAACCCAGTTCTAAACAAAGAAGGGAAAGCAGAAAGGTGGAAGGAGTATATAGAGGGTCTATACAAGGGCGATGTACTTGAGGACAATATTATGGAAATGGAAGAGGATGTAGAAGAAGATGACATGGGAGATAAGATACTGCGTGAAGAGTTTGACAGACCACTGAAAGACCTGAGTCGAAACAAGGCCCCGTGAGTAGACAACATTCCATTGGAACTACTGACGGCCTTGGGAGAGCCAGTCCTTACAAAACTCTACCATCTGGTGAGCAAGATGTATGAGACATGCGAAATACCCTCAGACTTCAAGAAGAATATAATAATTCCAATCCCAAAGAAAGCAGGTGTTGACAGATGTGAAAATTACCGAACTATCAGCTTAATAAGTCACAGCTGCAAAATACTAACACGAATTCTTTACAGACGAATGGAAAAACTAGTAGAAGCCAACCTCGGGGAAGATCAGTTTGGATTCCGTAGAAACACTGGAACACGTGAGGCAATACTGACCTTACGACTTATCTTAGAAGAAAGATTAAGGAAAGCCAAACCTACGTTTCTAGCATTTGTAGACTTAGAGAAAGTTTTTGACAATGTTGACTGGAATACTCTCTTTCAAATTTTAAAGGTGGCAGGGGTAAAATACAGGGAGCGAAAGGCTATTTACAATTTGTACAGAAACCAGATGGCAGTTATAAGAGTCGAGGGACATGAAAGGGAAGCAGTGGTTGGGAAGGGAGTAAGACAGGGTTGTAGCCTCTCCCCGATGTTGTTCAACCTGTATATTGAGCAAGCAGTAAAGGAAACAAAAGAAAAATTCGGAGTAGGTATTAAAATTCTTGGAGAAGAAATAAAAACTTTGAGGTTCGCCGATGACATTGTAATTCTGTCAGAGACAGCAAAGGACTTGGAAGAGCAGTTGAATGGAATGGACAGTGTCTTGAAAGGAGGATATAAGATGAACATCAACAAAAGCAAAACAAGGATAATGGAATGTAGTCTAATTAAGTCGGGTGATGCTGAGGGAATTAGATTAGGAAATGAGGCACTTAAAGTAGTAAAGGAGTTTTGCTATTTGGGGAGCAAAATAACTGATGATGGTCGAAGTAGAGAGGATATAAAATGTAGACTGGAAATGGCAAGGAAAGCTTTTCTGAAGAAGAGAAATTTGTTAACATCGAGTATAGATTTAAGTGTCAGGAAGTCATTTCTGAAAGTATTTGTATGGAGTGTAGCCATGTATGGAAGTAAATCATGGGCGATAAGTAGTTTAGACAAGAAGCGAATAGAAGCATTCGAAATGTGGTACTACAGAAGAATGCTGAAGATTAGATGGGTAGATCACATAACTAATGAGGAAGTATTGAATAGGATTGTGGAGAAGAGAAGTTTGTGGCACAACTTGACCAGAAGACGGGATCGGTTGGTAGGACATGTTCTGAGGCATCAAGGGATCACAAATTTAGCATTGGAGGGCAGCGTGTAGGGTAATAGCAGGTCAGCAACTGGAAGCAGTTAACTCCACAAATTATCTGGGAGTAGGCATCAGGAGTGATTTGAAATGGAATGACCATATATAATTAAACGTCGGTAAAGCAGATGCCGGACTGAGATTCATTGGAAGAATTCTAAGGAAATGCAATCCGGAAACAAAGGAAGTAGGTTACAGTACACTTGTTGGCCTACTGCTTGAATACTGCTCACCGGTGTGGGGTCCGTGCCAGATAGGGTTGATAGAGG
The DNA here is from genome assembly GCF_021461395.2 of Schistocerca americana. Lineage (NCBI taxonomy): Eukaryota > Metazoa > Arthropoda > Insecta > Orthoptera > Acrididae > Schistocerca > Schistocerca americana. The sequence continues at coordinate 434,373,534 of NC_060126.1, read as the reverse complement.
AGGTAGAGAAGATCCAACGGAGAGCAGCGTGCTTCGTTACAGGATCACTTAGTAATCGCGAAAGCGTTACGGAGATGATAGATAAACTCCAGTGGAAGACTCAGCAGGAGAGACGCTCAGTATCTCGGTACGAGCTTTTGTTGAAGTTTCGAGAACATACCTTCACCGAGGAGTCAAGCAGTATATTGCTCCCTCCTACGTATATCTCGCGAATAGACCACGAGGATAAAATCAGAGAGATTAGAGCCCACACAGAGGCATACCGACAATCGTTCTTTCCACGAACAATACGAGACAGGAATAGAAGGGTGAATCGGTAGACGTACACAAAGTACCCTCCGCCACACACCGTCAGGTGGCTTGCGGAGTACGGATGTAGATGTAGATGTGATAATTGATATTCACTGATTCTTTTTAAACTCCATTGCCAATCAGTAGATGATGTATTGTGATATAACCATTTCTGTAGTTAGTTTATTCTCGTTCATGCTTGAAGTTGTAACGACGCAGTTAAGTTACAACAAGACAGTAACATACACTTAAAGTCACTCACTCGCACAATAGCCGACCTGGGATACTTCAAAGTGTGTGCCACTGTTTTGTAACTGTAACCAATAACACCACCTGTTAGCAGCGTAAGTTGTACGAGAGCTGCAATAGTTAGGCAGAGTCTTTATTTGTCGCAACAACTTCGAGAGTAGTAGCCACACACACACACATATATATATATATATATATATATATATATATATATATATATATGTATATATATATATTTCTCCATACGTATTTCATCGATCATCACAGAAAGCTCACAGAGCACACGCTATTGCCACAACAAACCAACTGCCACAGACTACTATATATATATATATATATATATATATACCGAGATAATAAAAGAAGAGATGTGCCACTATGAAATAATTATCGTAACATGGCAGTAAAAGGAACGAGGAAACATACAGAAATTATTTATCTGCCGCGGAACAGCGACGTCACAGGAACTATCCAGCTAAGCGATCTTTGCGTTTATTTACTAGTTTCTAACAGTTTGCGCTCACATTTTGAAACTAAAAGGATAAACTGATTTCTTTTATGAACTATTTTCAAAACCCTTCATTACAAATTATTCTGGCGTTCTAGTATAAAGTCTTACTGCGTGATGTTTCGGTCATTGTAGTAAATCAATCACTGCGCTATATTGTCTGAGTGAGTAGTTATTTTGATTAGTCCATGGAAAGTATTTTATTGTGCGTGCACGATAGTGTGAATGATTACTGTAGCTATTATGTTATTAGATTATTATGTGATGTTTAAGAGATCGTTAGCTTCTCCACGTCAACCTTCATTTCGTCACAGCTGCTTTATTGCACTCAAATTACCGACTGTCTGTACGTGATCATAAAAGAGCAGTAATTTTACCGCGCATATTGAAATTTTGTTATAACTCGTCGTCGGGCAGTCCTATGACTTGATGGCTAAATTTGAAATTAACATCTTTCATACTAAACCACGACGCCCGCTTTCTAAAGTGTAGCTCTTTCACAGGCAGCTACTGTAGACATTTGTAAAAACCTTGTACATGACTGTTAAAATATTAACAGAGTCACAGACTTCCACGTGTTTGCTCCTACATTTCTTGTGGATTGCAACAACTAGGGCATTGTTCCAACTTCCGATCACACGCAAACATTTTGTGAATAACTTGCCAGTTTTGCTTCTCATTTGCCACCACGAATTTAATCTGAATTGGCTTATCGTAGAAAATCTCGTTGAAATCACTGCGGTTGAATTTCGTGACCTTTGCGTCCCCGAATACTACTATCTACACCATCTTTAGTTCTAGAGTTGCATAGTTTCACAATCACAGTGTAAATGTATCACGAGACGTACGCCGCAAAACTCTTAATAATTAAATGATCTCATTTATGTGCTGGAGCTATGATGTGATTGCCTTTTGAGGTCGTATTATCTTTGAAGACGTTAGTACAAAACATAACTGAAAAAAAGTTTTACGAAGCAAGGAATGAGAGACACCACCACAGGTGTCTGGGAACAGAAGTGCAGGAAATAGCAGCCTTTAGTTCGAATCAATGCCGTTGCCACAACTGCAGACAAACAGGCCCGTTGATAATTTTTTTGGACAGTTTAAACAGCAATTAAGTGTTTTGTAGCCTTTCGGATTTATAAAGATGACTAAACTCGCCACTAGTTAACATGTAGAAAAAAACGACACATTGACATTGTGACTGATTTTGAAATTGTACATAAAATACATTATAGCACACTCAAATTGGAATAACATTATTGTACATATTCGTTTATAAATTTATTGGGTATTCTTATTTATTATCGCAGACATAGTTCACCTTTTATGGAACGAACCTATTAAATTGTGGCAACTCTGAAACTGTTTACCTTTTTTAGGTTATAACACACAACACCGAGAAGGACGATCAAATTGGTGCGCCCCCCCCCCCCCCCCCCCCGCCTGTCTCTCTCTCTCTTTCTTTGTCTTTCTTATCCCGTCTTACTGCGCCCAATGTTGTCATGATATGGCAGATTGACTTACGGAAAGCATAAGGCGACCATCCCTCCCGTCCTTTTTTCGACGCAGTCACGACTTTTGTAGCTCTATGCTGAATATTATCAAAGCTAATTCGGGACACTTTTCATTGGTTCAAATGGCTCTGAGCACTATGCGACTTAACTTCTGAGGTTATCAGTCGCCCAGAACTTAGAACTAATTAAACCTAAGTAGCCTAAGGACATCATACACAACCATGCCCGAGGCAGGATTCGAACCTGCGACCGTAGCGGTCGCTCGACTCCAGACTGTATCGCCTAGAACCGCACGGCCACTCAGGCCGGCACACTTTTTATTCTGGATTTAACAATTATGAAGCGATTTATAGCGAATTAGGTAATTATTTCACGTGTATCGGTATGTTTTATTATTAGTTTTAGCTATATTGCCGAAACTTTTTGACAGCGAGATTCTTCTGTAATCTTGTGTCATCTGTCCGCACGAAACTATATCTGGGTAGCGTAGTGCCCGCTGCTTCACTCGCGTAGACAGTACGGTCTGCACAGACTTTTTTTCGTTTTTCTTTGATCTAATTTTTATGTAGTTCACAAACTGCAACATCTTCTGAAGTTTTCACGCTAATTAAGGCCATAGAAGCATACTCCGAATGTACTTCGGACCAAAAAACGATTCCGGTTGCTGGAGTCAGAGATCTTTGTTAATCATGCCTTGTGAGTTCTTGTGGCGATATTTGCATAGAAGCTTTCACCCCAAATACGTATTTCGTTATAAAACAAATATCCGTTTTCACAGATTTAGCTTTAAAAATGTTTTAATATGACGAAATATTTTCATAAAAATTTTCATCCCCTATTTAACGCCTTTAGGTGCTAAATATATATATAAAAGGGCACGTCGCTTTTTTTATTGCTAACCGAGAACTCAAATGCCACTTTCTTAGATTTAGCTGTAAAATGCTTTCATAATGAGATATTTCATAATACATTTCACCCCCTATTTTTCCCACTTAGTGGTCGAATTCCAAAAAACACTCGAACACCGGTTTTTCTTTTTTAATTTCTAATCGAGAAGTCAAATATCAATTTTCATAGCTGTAGCTTTAAAAAGGCTTAAGCAGTTCTTTAATAATGATTTTTTTAAAAGCTTCTATCCTCTATTTCATCCACATGGGAGTTAAATTTCCAAAAATGCTGAAACACGTATTTCTTTATTTCTGACCGAGAAACCAAACACCATGTTTCGTAGTTCGAGCTTCAAAATTACCTTAATAGCAATATACTTCCAAAAAAACATTTTATCCCCTATTTCACCCCCTTAGGAGTGGAATTTCGAAAAATCCCTTCTTAAACAATGTCTGCAGTACAAGGTCAGCACCTTCAAATTTCAAGTTTCTGTTCTTAGCCGTTTGGGCTGGGCAATGCTGAGTTAGTCGGTCAGTCAGGGCATTTCCCTTTGTATTTAGAGATTGTATTGTGTCTTACGTGATGTTAGACTTTATTGCAATACTATGTGAATTTTGATGAAACTTGCGTTAAATTTCTTCATATGCTGTTAACGAATACAGACACGGTGAAGAAAATTTACAGCTCTGATAAATACAGTACGTTTGCTTGCATTCCTGCACCATAGAGGTTACTAATAAAATATAAGTTATTATACCTTTTGTAACAAATTAATGTGATATTTTGCGCTTATTACATTTGATAACGATTTTTTGCAACATGAAAATTTTTTAACGTGTCCCGTATTAGGGTCTAGAAAATATGGTCACCGTAATTGTAGCTAACTTTTTTGTCCAGATGCTCTTGTTGGCGGCACATTTGCTTGTTAACCTTCCGCAAGGAAATCATTCTGCGCTTCGTGAAGACGTTGTCCTGAGTTCTTATCGTATTTCAGCTGTTTGTGCATCGTATTTTCTAAGAAGGGTATTGGGAGAAAGTCCATCATTTTTCTGAATGGGAGTGGAAAACCACCTAAAAATCACTCTGCCGATACATCGGAACAACCGTTAATCCGCCACGCGTATTCGATCCCTCTGTCTTGCAAGGTTTTTGGGACACATAATTTGGAACTTAATTGTCTTGTTGGCTGGACAATGACAAAAAATGCAAATTATTCAAAAATATTAACTTTAAGCAATGAAATTATTTACGGTTGAGACGTGAATTCTTTGCTACATACTGCAGTTGATTTTTGCTGTTACTTAATTATTACTGATTAAATTGGGTCTTTTTCGTATTATAGAACAAATTTTTGCCATCTTTCAATATGTATCTAATTTCATTAAAATCTGAAAACATCGTTTAGTGCCAGTTTGCTGCTATCTGTTAACATCTCGTTTGTTTCATAGTCGAAATTTTGGTCTTATTAACTTTTCACGTTGCATCAGAGGGACCGCTGAGACTGTTAAATATCTTTATTCAAAGAAATTTAATACTGTCAACAGCAACACTTCCTCCTCTGTGTGTGTACATTGGAGGTTTCAGGAGGACCTTAGTCCCCTTTTTCTGTTCATGGACGTTCGCACATTTGCGAGTTGGAAATTTTAAATGCTTTGTTAGGGAATGTGTTTTTCCGTACTGTTAAACAGATCGCTTCTATAGTTTGACTATAAACACCTGTTGATGGAAATATAGTTTGCAGATAAACAACCCCGATGGACTGACTATAAACACCTGACGACGCAAATATAGGTTGCGAAACCGGTACTAATGCAGGGTGAAGATTTTTAACAGTCGAAGCGGTTTCTATTCAACACGGAATATTTCGTCTGTGGATGCTCTACATACAGAGTGTTATTATTAATTTCTTTGAAGCATGTTTGTGATTATTCATCTATCTTCGTCTCTTGTTTCCATAACAACCTGCAGAGTAGATACTTAAGTGCGCATCATTCTGTAGTTCTCCTGTTTTTTTTTTTCGGTTTTTATTTTCGTGACATGTAACACATGGCTGAAGGCCTGGTCAGTGCCGCGGCATTCGCAGCCGTGCCGTGTGTTGCCTTCAAACCGCCCGCCTGAGGGAAAACCCGCCTCCCACTGACTCTCTAGTTTTATACCGATGGATTCGAACTATCAGAGTGAGAAAATGTGGTGTGTGCCTCTCTCTCTTCACAAAAGTCCCCAAAATGCTTCAGCTGCCAAACGAAAATTTAATTTTCGCTGCGGAAGCTCTAATAGAAGACAAAAATGGTAAGATGCCTTCACGTTTACTAGGTCCTGTTTCAGTCTGACTCGTCGTCTCTTTTATTATCTGTAAGGCACAAGAACTGCAATTCCAAAACACGCAACCTTGTCTTAGCAGTCACTTCTCAATGCTTTCGATGTGAAATTCAGAGTCAGACGGTAGATTTCCTGTGTTAAATCACACTGTGGTGTTGTTCATTATGAATTCGACATTCTTCCTAAAAATGACACAAAATTTAGAACTTTAATCGCTCTCAAACATTCGTCTTCAGAATTGTGCCGTCTGAACACGCAGAATGCCTTTTCAAAATGGCAAGAGGACTGGATCGTGACTCAGTTATTCAGGGAAAGAAATGGCTGTATCGAGCCTGTTATTCTAGCGTCAGGAGTTAAGAGTTTCTCTGGACAGCGTGAGAGTCGGCAGGAATTTGTCCAGGAAAGGCGGAAATTGGGCGACAAGTTATGCAGCAGCAGAACTCACTGCGATCAGCCACAGTGGGATAAACGAGGAGTTTCACGAAATCATGAGAAACCTCTTCTACAAGCTGTTTAATTCATGCTATGCATTGTAAACCTGTGAACTAAAAAAGGTACATCAAATCTTCTGCATTTGGATTGATTACTAGTTTCGAGTAACAATCTAGCCATCTTCGGATCTAAAACAGATTTTTTTCTCATGTTACCAACATATAACACAGCTCATAGAGCTGCACATAATATTGTAGCAAGGTTTAAGGACTGAACGTTTCGCATCCGTTGCACCGAAAACATGACTGAAATTCTACAGACATTTAGCTAGAATGGATGCCTCTAGAATGACCTAGAAAATCTTCCTTATCATCAAAGGAACTCGCCAAACCAGGGCACGCTGGCTAACAGAAACCCAAAATGACCTCACGGAACTCAGGATGGACCCACTAGAAACCACACGGACTGCGTGCATACAGAAAATCAACTCTCATACGTTCACAACCAAAAACCCGACGGGAAAGAACCTGAAATTGAAAAACGCTTGGACACAAGAAAGAAGACGGGCCCATAGTGAAAGGATGAGGAAGTTTTGGGACGAAAAGAAGAACAAGACAACTAAGAAGAACAGTGCTAACTAATGTTTCCGTGTGCTCCTTAGACGGCGAAACGAATAAATAATAATATAAAGGGATATTATAAAAGAACATATAATAAATGCTGCATTTAGTTCAGTAGCTAGATGCTTACCATGTGCTCACATAAAAGTGCATTACTTAGTCTCTTGGAATTTATCGTAATCCTATACATTCTATATACTACTCGTATTTCTCGACAACCACTTACAGAAATATATGTATTTGTAACTAACTTTGTACCATGCTCTGTCTCATAGTTTGCGTTTCCACTCTTACGAGAAAAGCCTTAACATAGTTGAGCTTCATACAATTTCTCGAATGCATTGGTGAGATTTAATCCCAATAGTCGTACACGTGTTTGTGGTAGCATTGCCCGAAGTCTACATTCAAATTGGTACAAGGCGGAAACTACTGTAACTTAAATGTCCTCCTAAGACAAAGCATAATAATAATACTTACGCATCTTTGTATTGATCGTGAAGTACATGTATTGGATTGAATATCTATAATATTCAAAGACTTGGTGTGAGTATACCGATACCTTGGCTATTGGCAATTATTGAACTGTAATTCATTCATCAGTTGTATTGCTAATACCCTTATTTACAGCTCTGAACTTCCATAGTTATGAAAAACTTACAAGTACGTGGTATATACTACTAGCAATTAGCACTCGCAAAGATCGAATAAATTATCATTTACGGTCACAGTACCAAAGTTACCCGAGGTCAGGTTATACCATAATTTACTCTCTGAATTTCACAGGTCTCTACAGCTCATAAATATGTAATATATACTACCAGAAACCACCTCTCTTAAAGACTGCATCAATTATCATCCTAGGCCAGAGTTCTAGGCCAGAGTAATAAAGTTGCCTGAGTTCTAGGTTGTAACAGGACGTAATAGGAAAAACAGAATGATTGAACTGTTCTCCAGGATGACATATAATATTACATGTCTGTAATGTGAACTGCCAGCAACTAGTGCTCGCAAAGATCGAATCATTTATCACCCAACGCCAGAGAAGAAAAGTTGCCCGAGGCCTAGGTTGTAACAGAACGTTATAGGAGAAACAATATGACTGAACTGTTCTCCAGGGCGACGTATGATATGAAAAGTCAGTATTTAGGTAAGAGAGTTATTATCGAGATATGCACCGTATTTGCCATATCCAGTGCTGTTTCCCTATGCCTAGGATATAGCAAGTGTGAGATACGAACCAATGTGATTAGTTTATCTGGAACTAGATGAAAAAACCATGTTCTTATATGCCTACATTGTATATTAGAAAAGGGAGGTAACAGAAGTTGAAGGCAGGTGTGAATGTCGCTCGATATCTTGGTTGTTGGTATCTATCAATATTCGTAGAAACATCATAGCATGGATTTGTTGTTCGTATGGTATTTGGGTTTCTAGGTCTTCTCGGGTACGTAAGATACAAATTTGAACTTAGATTTCGGGAAACGCTGCCACCTACATGTGGACGACTACTGAGACTAAATCTCACCGACGCATTCGAGAAGTCGTATTAAGCCCTATTTTGTAAAGTTTTTTCGTTAGAGTGGGAATACCAACCATGTGGTACAGTATGGTAGAAAGTTTGTTAGAAACACATGTATTCCTGTAAGTGGATGTTGAGCAATGGTACAGCGAATGTAAAAGAAAACGATGAATTCCCAGGACATAAGTACTGCACTTTTATGTACGCACTTGGTAAGCATCTGCCCACCGAGCTAAATGCAGTTTTTATTATTTTTTCTTCTATAATATCTCTTCTGTTGCTTATATTGTCATACATTTTATGCAAGAAAGGTAGAAACACAGAAACCAGTCGCAACCCCATTTGTCTTTCATTATTCCTGCGTAATCCAGATATCAGCTTTAAACAGCCGTCGTCAGGTCATTTAGTGAGTTATAATCCAACAGTCTCTCAGCAGTACGTGTCACCATACGACTTTACTGGCGTACTGGCAGTGGGAAACGAAGGTTGTATGTACAGTGCATTTCGCACTTGGACCCGTATTGTTACCTAGTACCGTTACTAAAACATAAAAATTGCTAGACATTCTTTCGACCTCCGTTATCATTCGTAATGCAGAATATGCGTGAAGCCCCTTAAACGATAGTTTGCTGTTAAAATACATAGTATAATAGGTGTTAGAAATGGCGTCCTGCCATTATGTACTTTGTCACTTTGTTCAGTTTAATAATTTTATTATCATGATATTAAAATGTAGACTTTCACGGCCGGAAATATCATGTGCATTATAATTATCCGGGCTGTTATGCCGTGGTCGGTTGACGAATTCTGTGTCGATTCCCAACGTTTCGTCTCCGATGGCGGGAGACATCTTCAAGGGGGTCCGTAGCTCAATGGAAGGTCCAACACACCCACTGGCTCTAAACGTTTGGAAGAGCATAAGGGAAATTGCAGAAGAGGAGAAACGGAACTATCAGCTGTTGCGGAGCATGCTTTCCAGCCAGGGAACCACAATACTCGTTTCGAGGAGACGCAAGTACTAGCGGCCACAAGCGGATATTACGAAAGGCTCTACAGGGAGGCAATCGAAATCGCTAAACACCCTAATAATTTCAACCGTAAGGAGGAGGGTGTGAAATTAAACGGCATATGGATGCCGGTGTTAAAGAAGATGTTTACCACCCGCCCACTACTGGGTGATGGCAACGGCGATCGACGGCGACGGACAGCGGCCAATTGCACTGACGTTTTCAAAACACGTGACGTCACGCCGCGGCGTGGGAGCGCGCGGACACGGAATTTAACGGCAGTCAGTAGCGAGCCAGTGGGTGTGTTGGAACTTCCATTGAGCTACGGATCCCCTTGGAGATGTCTCCCGCAGTCGGAGACGAAACGTGGGGAATCGACACAGAATTCGTCAACCGACCACGGCATAACAGCCCGGATATTTATAATGGACATAACAATTGTATTATCAGTCCTTACCATTGCCGTCACAATGATGGAAAGGTTTTCTGTCATTAGTTCCACCTCAACAGTGGCCCATAGTGTTGCGTGTTGGCGATGTTCCTTATAATTTCGTTCGTTGTGTAGACATGTATTAAAAATAAAAATATGCTGAGACTGTGGCTAAGGACGACAATCCATTGTAAAGTGTCAGTGCGGGTAAAGTACTGCATAAAATTGGTGTATGTAACGTCAGCTGACTCTTATCGACATAGTTATTATCGGTAAAATCTTATTGGTTTAATTATAAGTCGAGCTGTATTGACATCAACTATTTAATTTTGATTACATTTACATCTTATTTCTTAAACTGTTAACAGCGCATGTGGATTTTACGAATTTTATATAGCCAGCTGTTAACGCCACCTAGTGGTACTCGCCTCAAGCAACCTAGTGGCCGCCAGTCCCCATTTCGCCACAGTATCGGCCACACAAGTGTATACTGTGAATGTGCCGAATGTTCCGTTTCTGGAAAGTTGTAACACGCGACAGCTGCCATACTATTCACACGTACCCTGTGGCAGCAACTTATAGGGAGTGAGTCAGGAGGCAAGGTACACGCTGTATTAGTGATCCTGAACAAAAAACTTCATATGGACGTATGCCGTATTCCGACAGAACACATTTAATATCACCTTTGTACGTTTTGCTTGAATAACTCGAAATCCGCACCCTTCAGCGAAAACGTTTCGCAGTACAAAATTAAACTATATTAAATTTCCTGCAAAAAAGGTCCTATTCATTATTTCTCTAGAACTTATGGTATGTGCGAAGAGAGCACGAGAATGTCGAAAAACTCGCTCGGCGCTCATGCGCTGTAGTTTTTACAGGCAAATTTGAGGTAGTTTCCCTACTTGATAGACCACAAGTGTTCCGTATCAAACTGTTCGTCTCAACGTGGTACCTCAACATGCCACCTCAAATTCAAGAAAAAGTGATATTAAATGTGTCGTGTCTCGGAAACCATTCGGAATAGGCCATATGTCCATACGAAGTTCAGACTCACTATCGCCCCTCAAAGCATGTACCTTTTCTCCTGACTCACCCTGTATATATATGATGTCCTCTGTTACGATATGATATAAATACTGATTTTCTCGGTTACCAAGTTATAATGGCATAATGCCTTTTGCAAGACGATAACTTTCACATTTAATCATTTTATTGCGTGGTTACTTATACAGATATTGTTTTATTTTATTTTCTGTATTAACGCATGTTTCGTTTTATGACAGTCGTTCAATTATACTGGCCACTATCGATGAAAATCTGGTTTTAATTATGTCATATATGAATGTTGTCATTTTAAGAAAGATTTCAACGACATGTGAAGCCGTAATGGCAGTAATAGTAATCAAGAACGTTTTGTTGTATCAATTCTGTACTTAATTCGTGTGGATAATCTTGAACCTTGCTACAATATTATGTGCAGTTCTGTAAGCTGATGTATGTTTCTAACGTGAGGAAAAATTACTTAATATCTTAGATCTGAAGATGAGTAGTGTGTTAATTAAGTGATCAATCGAAATAAAGATGGTTTGATGTGCGATCTTGACTTCCTGGATTATGAGTCCCTAACATAAATTTAAAAAATTACAACAGTCTCCTAGCTCCTGGTTGACAATGTAGAAGTGTACGAGAGTTCTATAACGAATGGAAACCTCCAATACCAGGGGAGGAGTAAGTGTCCCCTCTTACCCGCCCTTTCGGACGCCTTTACACAAAAGTAGCCATTTTACCTTTTTCTTTTTGTAATACCGCATAGAATATATAACTTTTTAAATTTTGAGAAGCTGCCAAGATACACTTTTGTAGTAATAACGCAGCACTGGCAGCCATACTAACAGTCGCTTCATGGTAATATGTACTCTGTATCTTCAGTTACTTCAGTTTAGGAATTGCATTTTTAAACTGATATTGTTCCTATTCTTTTTTATTTTATTTCTTAAATATGTGGTGCCAGAACAACTACATTTGTCACACTTCCATTTGAAATAGCTATGTTAAACGTGTATTTGTGAATTTATATTTCTGCTACAACACCATTGTCAACCGTTAAAATTGTTCCCCTCTTTTTTACTCTAAATAAACCTAAATTATTGTTGAATATTTTACATGCACGTCAATCAACAGTAGGTTTAAAAAGCCCTTTTGTTAAACTCTTAGTATGTCATCGATATATGTTTTGTCCCGTGTGCAAATTAAGTACCCTATAGTTGGCTAAATGTCCGTTAGATGTCGAAGGCCAAATAAAATGAAACAAGACTGCAGTCCGCCGTCCGCCCCCCTCTGCCACCGACTCACCTACCGCCTGCTATGGCCGAAATCATCTCCCCCTCAGCCTACTATCCGCAAATACTACAAGAGGGGGACAAGAAGGTGCTCTGATATGTAAATGATTAGCTTTTCAGAGCATTCACACAAGGTTGGCGCCAGTGGCGACACCTACAACGTGCTGACATGAGGAAAGATTCCAACGGATTTCTCATACATAAACAGCAGTTGAGCGGCATTGCCTGGTTAAAGGTTGTTGTGATACCTCGTGTAACGAGGAGAAATGCGTACCATCACGTTTCCGACTTTGATAAAGGTCGGATTGTAGCCTATCGCGACATTGCTGTTCGCGTTGGTCGAGATCCAATCACTCTTAGCAGAATATGGAATCAGTGGGTTCAGGAGGGTAATACCGAACGCCGTGCTGGATCACGACGGCCTCGTATCACTAGCAGTCGAGGTGACAGGCATCTTATCTGCGTGGCTGTAACGGGTCGTGCAGCCACGTCTCGATCCCTGAGTCAACAGATGGGGACGTTTGCAAGACAACAACCATCTGCACGAACAGTTCGACGACGTTTGCAGCAGCATCGACTATCAGCTCGGAGACCATGGCTGCGGTTACCCTTGACGCTGCATCACAGACAGGAGCGCCTGCGATGTTGTACTCAACGACGAACCTGTGTGCCTGAATGGCAAAACGTCATTTTTTCGGATGAATGCAGGTTCTGTTTACAGCATCGTGACGGTCGCATCCGTGTTTGGCGACATCGCGGTGAACGCACATTGGAGGCGTGTATTCGTCATCGCCATACTGGCGTATCACCCGGCATGATGGTATGGGGTGCCATTGGTTACACGTCTCGGTCACCTCTTGTTCGCATTGACGGCACTTTGAACAATGGACGTTACATTTCGGACGTGTTACGTACGACCCGTGGTGCTACCCTTCATTCGATCCCTGCGAAACCCTACATTTCAGCAGGATAATGCACGACCGCATGTTGCAGGTCCTGCACGGGCCTTTCTGGATACAGAAAATGTTCGATTGCTGCCATGGTCAGCACATTCTCCAGATGTCTCACCAACTGAAAACGTCAGGTCAATGGTGGCCGAGCAACTGGCTTGTCGCAATACGCCAGTCACTACTCTTGATGAACTGTGGTATCATGTTGAAGCTGCATGGGCAGCTGTACCTGTACACGGCATCCAAGATCTGTTTGACTCAATGCCCAGGCGTATCAAGGCCATTATCACGGCCATAGGTGGTTGTTTTGGGTATTGATTTCTCAGGATCTATACAACCAAATTGCGTGATAATGTAATCACATGTCAGTTATAGTATATTTGTCCAATGAATACCCGTTTATCATCTGCATTTCTTCTTGGTGTAGCAATTTTAGTGGCCAGTAGTGTATTATGGTAGACGATGTAGTTTTCACCATTGGCTTCGAAGCATGTGTGGAGATGTGGAACGATATTTACACGTTACGTTGTTCATACGTCTTCTTTAAATAGAGGTAAGTGATGTTTGTGGTCGCCAAAAGCAGATATAGAATTACAATATTTGATTACTTTAGGATGATTGACTGTCCACCAATGGCGTTTCCCGCCACAGCAGACAAAAGAACAGGGGAAAACCCCGCAAAATTGAGCTTGCATGCTCAATAAGATCATACCTCAAAATAACCCCAGGTACAGCTTTAAAAATAAGTATATCAAGGGAGTGAATTTATCTGCTGGCGATACATCGACGTCACGTCGGGCGTGTGCACAAGTAGGGTGAAGAGCACATAATTGAAGGAAATGAGCGTACACGATCTCGCATTTGTTCTTAAACATTAATTACGCTGGACCGGAGAAATGGAAAGAGTTCCTTTAAGAAAGGCAAGAAGTGAGTATTTACATGCGTGGGAATGCAACCTGACATTCACGGTATAAACGGGGAATTGACGTTCGTGGGAAGCGTTTGCCTACACGGCTTCCCGACTGAACATTGTCTTTAGGTAGCTGAAATAGTCTGCACTCATCGTAATTACCACCTCCTCGTACCTCACTTATTAGCGGCGGCATTTCTGTTGTTACGAGGCAGTTATTCGCGTTTCGTGTTGCGCAGCTCGTGGAGCGTTAGTCTCGCGTGGTGTAAAGTTTTCACTCAGGATTCTTTAGTAACTCTTCTACAAAATTTCCGTTAAGTATGAATTCATACAATACCACCGCTGCCACACCTGTGCCCCTTTCCAAGGGAACGCCGCGCTTGTTACGACACGATGATTATAGTGGTTGTCTTACAACTTCTGTGGATCTTGTGTTTCTGCTTTTTCTTGGCATGTAACGTGAGAGCCCTTGACTGCAGCTCACATTGACTGACAGCATGAACAAAAACAAACAGCGTCATTATCCAAAATCTTGCATGAACAACGCTTAGGCGCGTTATGGCGACAGTCAACGATCTTAAGAAGCAGACTGTACAAGAGAGGTGTTGTGCGTCATAGAGTCGTTTACTGTTGAAATTTCCAGAGCGTACGTTTAAAATGAAGTCAGGTAACATATCACTTCCTCCCACATCCGACTCACCTAACGATTACAATAAAACCACAGAAATTAGGCGTCATATGTAGCTTTACCGACAATCGTTCTTACCAGGAGCGATTCTGTAAAAGGGGGGGGGGGGGAGGGGGGAAGGAGATATTGGTAACAGAACTAACCTCCATACCGAGCGATACAAACTGTTAGTGCCGCCCATCTTTCAGCCCCGGATGGATCTACGATATTTCCTAACCGAGGAAAAATTAATTGGATAGTGCCCCCCCCCCCCCCGCCCCCACGTTTAGAGCGTTTGAGATAGGACACCATATTTTTTTAAATCGATTTTTCAAAAATATGTCCATTTTGTAGCGCTCATCTTTCTGAAGAGTTTGATTTATAAAACATTTATGTTTGAGGAAATGTAGGAAATTTTGGTTCAAATGGCTCTGAGCACTATGGGACTTAACATCTGTGGTCATCAGTCCCCTAGAACTTAGAACTACTTAAACCCAACTAACCTAAGGACATCACACACATCCATGCCCGAGGCAGGATGCGAACCTGCGGCCGTAGCAGTCGCGCGGTTCCGGACTGAGCGCCTAGAACCGCCCGGCCACCACTGCCGGCGTAGGAAATTTTATTTGGTCTTAAGTGTCAAAGTGCAGTGCCACGCCTCTTCACACAACACACTACTATTGCACGTCACTGTATTTCGCTCCATGGAATTCAAACCTACATAGTTTGTAATGGAAGCCATGAAACCTATATTCAGGACAGTGGAAACTGAAATGTCCTGCGGTGCCTCTCCTGCTCCCAGTCGGCCCGTTTGACAACCTAGACCCCTTAAAAAAAAACTCACAATTAGTACTGTATGGGATTATTGGTAACCAGGAGAATAAGAACTCCAGAAAATTGGCACTCTTTATTCCCTATTGGCTAATAACTTTCTCTTTTGTGTGACATAAAATTAAATATAGGAAACATCAAATAAGTGAAGACAAGAGACGAGCAAGACTACACATTTCGTCAGTCCTTAGGTCCCAGCATTTTTTCCTCTCTAATCTTGCTACAGCTTTACACAGCGTGCTTTCATTTCTGCGAAAAAATCTCTTACCTCATCAAAGTTCGTCGAACGTTTTTGCTACATGAAAAATCAAAATGTTGTCTAATACTGAAAAAGGTATTGATACGGATAGTACCCAATACTGGTGAGGTTTCTCGATTTCACTGCGTGTATTTTGGCACTATCTGCTAGATAAAACGAAATAGGCCTTTCTAACACTGCAGCAGTTGTAACACTTGTCAAACAAACGAGAGTGTTTTAGCATAAATGGTTATTTTCATCTACCTCACTTAGACAAATAACACGACAAAATATAATTCACCAAGTACCAATATCAAATGCCTATCAGGCATGCTACAAGCAAAAAGTTTTATTTCCAGAATGAGATTTTCACTCTGCAGCGGAGTGTGCGCTGATATGAAGCTTCCTGGCAGATTAAAACTGTGTGCCCGACCGAGACTCGAATTCGGGAACTTTGCCTTTCGCGGGCAAGTGCTCTACCATCTGAGCTACCGAAGCACGACTCAGGCCCGGTACTCACAGCTTTACTTCTGCCAGTATCTCGTCTGCTACCTTCCAAACTTTACAGAAGCTCTCCTGCAGACCTTGCAGACCTAGCACTCCTGAAAGAAAGGATACCGCGGAGACATGGCTTAGCCACAGGTCCCGAGTTCGAGTCTCGGTCGGGCACACAGTTTTAATCTGCCAGGAAGTTTCAAAAAGTTTTATGTTAGGAAATAGTTTCACATTTTATTCATACGCTCCAGTTTCTCAAGCATCAGATCGAATAGTAGAAGAACGAAATTTTTATATAAATTTGGAATCGTCATATTCTTCCATATAATTTGTGTAATGTCCCCGTTTCTTCTCCTTCCTTGTCGTCACTAATTCTCTAACTATCCCTGACATTGTCAAACCTTATCCTCCGGTTAACTTAACTAACCATCTCAGAATCGCCAGTTTAGTTATCCCGAGTTTATCCTCCGGTTAGACGTTTTTACGTGTTCATACAACACATTTTGCGCGTTATTCCGAGAATAGAACTTAAGCGCCTGCCAATCAGGGACTTTACAACTGGCTCTTAGCAGTGTAGCGATGTGGCAAAAATTTTCTGTCAAAATTTCATTTTCTTGGAAACACCGAGAAGGTTAATATCTAATCTTTCTTACTTGATATTCCTGTTAGTCGTTTATTTCGACTCCGGTAATCCGAGTCTGTGGATTTCGCAAATAATTATAACAACGCTGATCATTCGCACACCCAATCAACCACATCAACAAATAGTGATTGGCAATCACCCGTTTGGGCTTATTCGGCTCACCTCGTATAACCCCATCCCCTTTTGCCTACGGGAAAGCTTTTTATTTCTAGATGCGACGGCGATTCCCCTGGCAGAGACATCACGTACACTATGTATGCACTCAAAAATCAGCTTATGATACGTTCAGAAATCAACTTAGAATGCGTTCAAAACCAAACAGGGATGCATTTCAGAGTTATTACCCCTCCCCCCCCCCCCCACCACCACCACCCCCCACCCGGTACTGGTATGAGTTCACTGATACCAGTAGTACATCTTGGTATTGGTATTGTCTTCATGGGATACTACTTTCCACGTTTTGTATACTAAACCCTTTTACGTTTCTGAACATTTAAAAGAAGTTGTTAATCTTTGTCCTACTTTGAATCCTTATCAAAATCTCACTAGATATTTATGCAGCATTTTCCAGATTGTACTTGATTACAGGCAACTGCATTATCCGCAAAAAGTTTTGGGGTTACAGTTAACACTGTCTTGACAGATCATTAATTTACAACATGAACAGAAATAGTCCCAACACATTTACCTTGAGGACACCTGAAGTTACCACTACATCTGCCTATGGTTCTCCATCTAAGATAACATAATACGTCCTGTCGTAAGTTTCGTTTCATACCCTGTATGATCGTACTATCGTTAATAAACAGTGGTGTGCTACTGAACCTAGCGCATTTTAGAAGTCAAGAAATACTGTATCCATCCGACTATCTTGATCTATGGGTTTCTGGACTTCTTGTGAGGAAATCGCTCGTTGGTTTTCATGTGATCAAGGTTTCCCAGAATCCATGTTAATTGGCATGTACGTGATAATTCTTTTCGAGATACCTCACGATAGTCCGAGAATGTATCCCATTGGGACTGGAAAGTAGTTTTGTGGGTTACATTCTTTTTGTAGATAGTTGTGATCTGTACTTTCCTCCAATCACCAGCCATACTTTCTTTTTCGAGGAAGTTGAGGTGTATGATGGTTAAAAGGAGGATAATTCTGCTGCAGATTCTGTAAAGAAGCTGAATATAATTCCATCTGACTCTTAAGAGTTGCTTCTCTATTTTCGTTAAAGGCCAGTTAATGACTACGTTAATGCTGTTTCTAATGCCGCATCTGTTCACTTTTTTCCTCTCGTCTCTTCTACTGTCCATTTTCTTCCCTGTCTGTTTGGACGAGTTCTGTAAGAAACTTGTGTTTGCCTTGTAATTTTTCAAAATGCTGTACAGTTTTTCTTGTCGATCTTCTAGGACTCTTTCTGTGGATGTGGCCATATAACATCTAAATCTACATTTGCGTGCATACTATGCAAATCACGTTTAAGTTCCTGACAGAGCGTTCATCGAAGCACTTTCACAATTCTCTATTATTCCAATCTCGTATAGCGCATGGAAAGAACGAACACCTATAACTTTCCGTACGTGATCCGATTTCCCTTATTTTATCACGGTGATCGTTTCTCCCAATGTAGGTCGGTGTCAACAAAATATTTTCTCATTCTGAGGAGAAAGTTGGTGATTGGAATTCATGAGAAGATTCCGCCGCAACGGAAAACGCCTTCGTTTTGATGATGTCCACCCCAAATCCTGTATCATTTCAGTACTCCTCTCACCCTTATCTCGCGATAATACAACACGTGCTGACCTTTTTTAACTTTTTCGATGTACTCCGTCAGTCCCATCTGGTAAGGATCCCACTCCGCGCATCAGTATTCTAAAAGAGGAAGGACAAGTGTAGTGTAAGCACTCTCCTTAGAAGGTCTGTTACATTTTCTAAGTGGTCTGCCAATCAAACGCAGTCTGTGGTTAGCCTTCCCCACAACATTATCTATGTGTTCCTTCCAATTATAGTTGTTCGCAATTGTAATTCCTAGATATTTAGTTGAATTTACGGCCTTTATATTTGACTCATTTATCGTGTAACCTAAGCTCAACCGATTCCTTTTAGCACTCGTGTGGATGACCTCACGCTTTTCGTTATTTAGGGTCAGTTGACAATTTTCGCACCATACTGAGCCGTGGCGGCTCATATCGATTGCGTCACTCTGGTGGTTTATCTTTCCCGCCACGGTCAGGGCGGTAAGCAGCGCCCCCTGGGGCCTACGCAAGGAATAACGAGGCGAGGTCCTGGGGGGTGTGCTCTGCGACGTGGTGGAAGACGGTTGTCGGTTTGCGCAGCGAGTGTGGGACCAGACCTATCGCATGGAGATATACAAGATGGCTCTGAACGGAAGGCGCCGTAGCAAGCAGCGGGAAGCGGGCGTCCTGTAATTTGTGTGAAGGAGTAACGATTTTTGCATTGGATGTCCTAGTGGTTCCCGAGAGTTGCGGTGGCTGCTTTCGGAGAATTAGTAAGAGCTTGTGTCTACGCTCTTTTCCGTACGATGTTGCTGCCTGCCGTTATAAACGGGTGAAAATCAGGCGCTTGTATTGACTATACGGGAACTGGTGATGTAAAATTACATTTGTGATTGAGTCTCACTTGTACTGTGACAATTTAGAGGCGAAAACTGTGGTGGTTTCATTAGGTCTGGTTCTTTGCTGTGCAACTAAGGGAGTGAGTTATTTGGGATAACTGAGGGAGTACCATTATGTTGGTCTAAGTGATACGTTCTCCACGGTTTGTCTATGGCTTTGCAAATCGAAATCGTGGGGGAGTACACGTGTGAGTAATTTGCTATTGTATTGATGGTTATGTTGTAAAGACTGTTCTCTGGGGTGTTAAACCACGCGCAGATTTGTAGCCAGTCTAAGCAGAAGTTACCATTGCTACTTGTTTATGTGTTACTGTCCTTATGATAGGCGTTGTTTGTCTTTTGATTGTGGGTGTGCTCACGTTAAAAAAAAATACGGCTACTATTCATAAGGGTTGTCTAGCAAGGAAATTGCTTAAGCTTTTATCATATGATGGTCTGTTTGCCTATCACATTGGCTTTCTATGCAGTAACTGTAGGAATGTGTATGGTGGTTCAAGATTATAGGCTGACTAGTATCTGAACTGGTGTTGAGGTTAAGGACGAGATCAGCATCCCGCAAACCCGCACGCTGCGCGTGGTTAAATGTTCCGCTATTGGGGAGCCGGCTCTCTGTTCTTGGACTTTGTAAGGATACGTGATGAGTGCATCGCTGTAGTTTTTCGCGTGGTAAATTGCGGGGTGTCGGTGCCGTCCTAGGGCTAGACTTGTGATGTATGTTATGTTGAAAAGGAATTAACTGTACCAAGCCGGCCGGTGTGGCCGTGCGGTTCTAGGCGCTTCAGTCTGGAACCGCGTGACCGCTACGGTCGCAGGTTCGAATCCTGCCTCGGGCATGGGTGTGTGTGATGTCCTTAGGTTGGTTAGGTTTAAGTAGTTCTAAGTTCTAGGGGACTGATGACCACAAATGTTACGTCCCGTAGTGCTCAGAGCCATTTTAACTGTACCAAACTTAAGAGCGCTTTTAGTTTGTTTTAGGTCTGTACATGGAATGATGTTGATATTTTGTCGATTGCGGCAATAACTTCCTGTGTGGGGAGATCCTCTGAGGGACTTGGTGGTGGTGGTTAGTGTTTAACGTCCCGTCGACAACGAGGTCATTAGAGACGGAGCGCAAGCTCGGGTAAGGGAAGGATTGGGAAGGAAATCGGCCCTGCCCTTTCAAAGGAACCATCCCGGCATTTGCCTGAAACGATTTAGGGAAATCACGGAAAACCTAAATCAGGATGGCTGGAGACGGGATTGAACCGTCGTCGTCCCGAATGCGAGCCCAGTGTGCTAACCACTGCGCCACCTCGCTCGGTCTGAGGGACTTGTATTGTACTGTTGCTGTGCAGTCCATCTGAAACGTGCTGCTTAAAACTTCTCTGCAGCTCTCTGATGTTATATATTACTGTTTAATCTTAAATGTCTTTGATGTAATATGGTTGTTGAGGATTATGTAATTAATTTCAATCGCTGGTTCCTTAAAGGAAGTATTCCGTTTTAAAATATGTGCTCGGTCAGAGCCTATTTAAATATGATTTTAACTCATCATTCAAATTTTCTAGTCTTGCTTTCTTAAAAGGCTTTCAGTTAAATGATTGCTATTTGCCTGTTTAAATGTTTGAGTGACTTAAAGGAAAAGAATATTATTTTGTAATTTGTACTGATTGTTTCTTCTGGGTAGTACCTGACTTATGTGTTCAATAAATGAGTGTCTAGTCAATGGCGATGCACTGTTCTTTTGCTCGCCTACCCCTTCCACTCCACAGCCTATTGAGCTGCTTTGTGTCGAAATTGTGTTCAGAATACCCCTCTGACCTGACACCTCAAATACAGATACCTTTTCTAAACCGTTTTGCAATTTGTTTTGATCTTCTGATGACTTTATTAGTCGATAAATGACAGCGTCATCTGCAAACAACCTAAGACAGCTGCTCAGATTGTATCCCAAATCGTTTATATAGATAAGGAACAGCGAAAGGCCTATAACAGTACCTTGGGTAACGCCAGAAATCACTTCTGTTTTCCTCAATGACTTTCCGTCAGTTTCTACGAACTGTGACCTCTCTGACAGGAAATCACAAATCCAGTCACATAACTGAGCGATATTCCATAACCACACAATTTCACTATAAGCCACTTGCGGGGTACAGTGTCAAAAGCCTACCGGAAATCCAGAAATACGGAATCAATCTGAAATCCCTTGTCAACAGCACTCAGGACTTCATGCGAGTAAAGAGGGAGTTGTCGTTTCACAAGAACGATGTTTTCTAAATCCATGTTGACCATGTCGATAGAATGTTAGTCTTCCGTTTCCTAATTTCGTCTTAATTTTTGTGCTTGGTAGTATGCATCTTCTGTTAGTGCTCAATTCAAATGTTTACACTTTCTCACAATATTTCTTTCTTTTTCCCTCATTTTTTATATTGGTCATAAAATTGGTCTATACGATGCATATGTGCTTTCTGGTTGAATTACTGTCTTGTAAAGACGGATTTTTCACTATAAACACTTTTCTTAATCTTATTCTGATAGCTCCCTTTTCCTTTCCACTATACTGGACGACTTCTCCTAAACACTGAAATTTGTTTGTTGTCATAGTATGAAGGCACAACATAGTTTGTTGTGTTAGTCTTTCTACTAATCTTTCATTTTAAGTCTGACGGTGCACCCTTGTTGTTTGTCATTACCGATGACTTTTTTAAGTAGATTGGTAGGGCTGCTTTTTCTACAGTTTAAGTATACTTATTAGTTTTTGGTCTATTTCTGTCCTTTCAGGCAGAATAGATAAATCATTTCAAAACCAAAATAATCAGTCATGTTCAATTTTAGCGATTTCAACTGTTTCTCGAAGCCACTGACACACTTACCTGTATCACTCATAACTGCAAGTGTGGCAGTTAAACTGGGTCAGTATTCCTGCACCTTCTGTGAAGGAACATTTGAAAACAGAGTTCAGCATTTCCGATTTTTCTCTGCTCTACTTGTTTGGTCAATTAATCCTAAACCGGGTGAAGAGTTGGCAGACGTTGGTCTGAGACCACTCAAAAAATGGCAGAGCACGTGTTTGTACGACGGAAAAAGGAAGGCTTAGGTGGCAGATAACTACGCCTCAAACACCAGCAGGTGGAACGTGTGTGGTCACTGCGTGTAGAAACGCCGGGTATGAAGGATGTGTAAAAGAAACTGGGCACAGGAGATCACGTTCTCCGGGGAGGCGTCGCAGCTGTGGGAAGGTCAGTAAACGCCCGAGACCACAGGCTGCAGGCGGCGGGCTGCGCTTCTCCGTAAAAACCCAGGCCAGCCTAATCGCGCATGCTTTGGCACTGTCCGACAGAACGACCCGTCATTCCTCACGTGTGCGTATAATTTATGGTTATAGCCGCATTGTGCTTCTGCGGCCGGGATAACTGCCTCGGTAGAGCTCGTACGCGCAAGAAAAATATGTGCAGAGACCTGCGTGAGTGTAGCGGGGAAGGCTGCTGAGACGTAGTAGAGAGCTGACGTATTCCACTGCCCGTGAGGCGAAAGTGTCTCCACACAGTCCGGTCCCTGACAGGGCATCGAACGAGATATTCCACACTCCAAGGCTTGGTCCTACTTCCGTCTCTTCTGGAACTTGACGAAGGACTAAAATTGAGAACAAATCTGAACTCAACACACGGACCAACAGCTGTTAGCTCATGTATCACAGTTCATAAGCACGGTGCATAAGAAATTAGTCATTTCCAGCAGACAACACGCTAATACCATCAATGACAGAACCACCTCCAGCCTATTACCTCCTGAACATAATGAAGCATCGTAGAATAAAAGTAAGACATACCAGTATCCCTATTGTAAACTTCACCAATATCAAAAGTACGGTAAATGATGACGTAACTATTATGAAAACTTTTAAAGCCACCTATACTTTCAGTACCTCCACAATCCTGCCGTTGTCGCCGAGCGGTTCTAGGCGCTTCAGTCTGAAACCACGCTTCTGCTACTGTCGCAGGTTCGAATCCTGCCTCGGGCATGGATGTGTGTGATGTGCATAGGTTAGTTAGGATTGAGTAGTTCTAAGTCTAGGGGACTGATGACCTTATACATTAAGTCCCATAGTGCTCAGAGCCATCTGAACAAGTACCTCCACAGCGAACAGTAGTCATTGTGAGCGATCCAGAACCTTGAGTAAAGCCAGCATCCTTTGTAATGGTACAATTCAAAATACCACCTACAAACACACAAGGACTGTCAACAATGGCCTCATTTGGCCGTCGATGCACTCGTCGGCTGACATTATTTGAAAAGGGGCTTAATCGGCGCTAGACGAGCCACAGTGTGGGGTCGTCCGAAGCACAAGGTGCCAAAGTAAGGCTGGCACCTTGCCACGAAACCACAGAAGAGTATATAGTCACTGGCGACGAACGGAAGCGCGCCGTAGCCACGCCTCCTAGAGCTTCGCTACGTGATCGGAGTCTATCGTCTAGTTACAGCTGAGCAGAAGAACGCTTGACCAGTTCGAAGTCAACGATTACGACAGCATCGTCTTAGATAGGCCATCATTGTATTAAAAATCTTAGGCAGAACATTAATGTGAACATTGTCAGTTATTCTTCAAGTGAAGAGTCTTGTAAATACGTCTGTATCTAGTCATACTTTAATATTCAGGGAGAACTGTAAATACGCATACAACTCCCATGGAAGTGACTTCTACAAAGTTAAGCAAATCTTCATACTTATTAAAATAATATTAACAGAATCTTCCGTCGGTTCTTGTTGGTAGAACAACATTATAATAAATGAAAAACACCAGTTTGCTTTTGTTCTACAATATTGCTTTTATTGTTAACCGGTTTTCGGCTTACAAGGGCATCTTCAGACATTTACATTGTAGAACAAAAGCAAACTGGTGCTTTTCATTTACTATTTTAATAAAGTGAACTACCCTGAAGAGCCAAATAAACTGGTACACCGGGCTAATAATCGGGTAGGGCCCCTGTGAGCACACGGAAGTGCCCTAATACGATGTGGCATTGACACGACTAATGTTTGAAGTAGTTTTGGGGAATTGACAAAATGAATCCTGCAACGCTGTCCATAAATCCATAAATCCGTAAGAGTACGAGGAGGTGGAGATCTCTCCTGAACAGCACGTTGCAAGGCGTCCCAGATATGGTCAATAATGTTCATTTCTGGGGAGTTTGCTGACGAGCGGAAATGTTTAAACTCAGAAGAGTGTTCCTACAGTCACCCTGTAGAAATTCTGTACGTGTGGGGTGTCGCATTCTCCTGCTGTAATTGCCCAAGTCCGTCGGAATGCACAACGGACATGAATGGATGCAAGTGATCAGATAGGATGCTTATGTACGTGTCACCTGTCAGAGTTGTATCTAGACTGTCAGGGGTCTCGTATCTCTCCAACTGCACATGCCCCACACCATTTCAGAGCCTCCACCAGCTTGATACGCACTCTATACCATGGCTGGTAGATGCGCAGTCGGCAGGGCGTGCGTGGAGAGAGCGGCAGTGGTGGGGGTTCCAGGAAGGCGTATAGGGGAAATATTGACTACTGCAGGGGAAGTGTCATTTTAAGCAAATGCCTACTCATATTTTTTTTTTTTTTTTTTTGTAAATACACGTTAAGTGAGTCTCTCCACACTCACACTTGCGTGGTGTCCATTCAAACAGACCTACTGTCAGCTCTGCTTTGGTTAGTATCTAAATAGAATTCCTCGGAAAATGCAACAAATGCATCGATTTACTTTCCCCTGGCTTGTTAATCATGTGTACCTTTCAGAAATGTGTCGTGAGTGGTGAATTTTCAGTAAAAATTAAGTTTCTCTGTGGCCATGTTAAAATGTGTCTTTTGCCAAAATACAGTGGAGTTTACACAGTGTCACCTCTGTAACACGTGCAGAGGGAATTCTGAAACAGTGGCTTATTAAGTTTAGTAAGTGAGGAACTGAGGCAAAATAAGGTCATAGATTATGAAATAGCACATCCTCAGTGCAAAAATATATGTGTAATATCTTCACTTATGGTGTTCCAAAATCCCTGGCATTTTTCGTTTCACCAGTTATCGATGGCTGTTAAAATTTATTCATAAATTTAGACAGTCTGTGGTGAGCAGCGACATGATGCTGTTAAAATTAACTGTCGATATCACAATAATATTTGGGTTTCGGCTTATGTTAAAGCCATCTTCAGAATTTTTGACCCACTATGGCTGGTGATGGCGGCACCTCGGTTGTCTGGTGATACCATGATCGAACTAAATTTGAGTGTAAGATCGTGGTTTCACAAGACAACCGAGGAGCCGGCAGCACCAGTCATAGGGGGACCAAAACTTCTGAATAGGGCTTTCACATAAGCCGAAACCGGTAAAAGAGCAAATATTACTGCGATCTTGACAGTTCATTTTAATATTAAAAATTACATTCGTTTGTCGAAAAAGTCTGTAGTTAGCGAAATAGCACGGTAGATGATGTTTTGCATAATAACCATATGGTAAAGCACTTTCTTCTTTTAGTTATCATTTGTCAAAATTTCATTTCGATATCTCAAACTATTATGAAATACGAGGAATGTTGAGTATATAGCATTCCGGCTTTATTGCTGGCGCGTTCGATCCCAAATGAGTGTGCTACGTAATGTAAGTTTTCTCAAGTTTTATGACAGGTAGAGGCATCCACCAAATTGCGAGGTAGCTCCCAAAGATTTACTACACAGTAAACAATTGATTTACAGCGTTTGCAAGATGCTCGTAAATTCTTCGATGATTCTGACACGTTATTCAAGTCCCACTAGAGACATGCATCTCGTGACAGGTTCCCAATTGACTTCATCGGCAAATTGTTTTCTTTTAATTTAAATAACTCCCTTAGAGTCAAAACTAACAACAAATACGAACAAATCTCACCCCTTGTTTAATTCCGTGCAGTGAAGCTGCGTACACAAATCGATACTCCATACAACAACAAATTATTCTTCCAAAATATTCTCAGATAAGTAGATAAACATACATATGTCTTCCTAAATAAGAAGTATTAATTTTCATTTTCCAAATTTCTCCGATCTCCATGCATCCAAATTCTGGCGACCAAATCTACATCTACGTGATTACTCTGCTATTCACAATAAAGTGCCTGGCAGAGGGTTCAATGAACCACCTTCAAGCTGTGTCTCTACCGTTCCACTCTCGAACGGCACGCGGGAAAAATGAGCACTTAAATTTTTCTGTGTGAGCCCTGATTTCTCTTATTTTATCGTGATGATCATTTCTCCCTATGTAGGTGGGTGCCAACAGAATTTTTTCGCAATAGGAGGAGAAAACTGGTGATTGAAATTTCATGAGAAGATCCAGTCGCAACGAAAAACGCCTTTGTTTTATTGATTGCCACTCCAACTCACGTATCATGTCTGTGGTACTATCTCCCTTCTTCGCAATAATACAGAACGAGCTGCAATTCCTTATACTTTTTCGATATCAGTCAGTCCCATCTGATGCGGATCCCACACCGCACAGGTATACTCCGGAATAGGGCGGACAAGCGTGGTGTAAGCAGTCTCTTTAGTAGACCTGTTGCACCTTCTAAGTGTTCTGCCAATGAATCGCAGTTTTGGTTTGCTCTACCCACACATTATCTATGTGATCGTTCCAGTTTAGGTTATTTGTAATTGTAATCCCTAAGTATTTAATTGAATTTAAAGCCTTCAGATTTGTGTGACTTATCGCGTAATCGAAATTTAGCGGATTTCTTTTAGTACTCATGTGAATAACTTCACACTTTTCTTTATTTAGGGACACTTTTCGCACCATGCAGATATCTAAATCATTTTGCAATTCGTTTTGGTCATCTGATGACTTTACAAGACGGTAAATGGCAGTATCATCTGCAAACAATCTAAGACGGCTACTCAGATTGTCTCCTACGTCGTTAATATAGATCAGGAACAATAGAGGGCCTATAGCACTTCCTTGAGGAACGCCGGATATTATTTCTGTTTTACTCGATGACTTTCCGTCTATTACTGCGAACTGTGACGTTTCTGGCAGGAAATCACGAATCCCGTCTCATAACTGAGGCGATACTCCATAGGCACGCAGTTTGGTTAAAAGACGCTTGTGAGGAACGGTGTCGAAAGCCTTCTGCAAGGCCGGCTGGGGTGGCCGAGAGGTTCTGGGCGCTACAGTCTGGAACCGCGCAACCGCTACGGTCGCAGGTTCGAATCCTACCTCGGGCATGGATGTGTGATGTCCTTAGGTTAGTTAGGTTTAAGTAGTTCTAAGTTCTAGGGAACTGATGACCTCAGAAGTTGAGTCCCATAGTGCTCAGAGCCATTTGAACCAGCCTTCTGCAAATCTAAAAATATGGAATCAATTTGGCATCTCCTGTCGATAGCACTCATTAATTCATGAATATAAAGAGCTAGTTGTGTTTGGCAAGAACGGTATTTTGTGAACCCGAGCTGACTTCGTGTCAATAAATCGTTTTCTTCGAGGTACTTCAGTGTTCGAATGCAGTATACGTTCCAAAACCTTACTGTAACTCGACGTTAGTGATATGGGCCTGTAATTCAGCGGATTACTCGTACTTCCCTTTTTGGGTACTGGTGTGACTT
Source organism: Schistocerca americana (assembly GCF_021461395.2). Classification (NCBI taxonomy): domain Eukaryota; kingdom Metazoa; phylum Arthropoda; class Insecta; order Orthoptera; family Acrididae; genus Schistocerca; species Schistocerca americana. The sequence goes on along the minus strand of NC_060126.1, from coordinate 434,345,468 downwards.
GAGCAATTTTCCAGTCTTTAGGTACGGATCTTTCTGTGAGCTAGCGGGTGTATATAATTGCTAAATATGGAGCTATTGTACCAGCGTACTCTGAGAGGAACCCGACTGGTATACTATCTGGAACGAAAGCCTTGCGTTTATTCAGTGACTTAAGCTGCTTTGCGACACCGAGGACATCTATTTCTATGGTTCTCATGTTGGCAGATGTTCTTGACTGGAATTCAGGAATATTTACTTCGTCTTTTTTGGTGAAGGAGTTTCGGAAAAACGTGTTTAATAACTCTGCTTTAGTGACACTGTCATCAGTGACTTCACCGTCGTTATCGCGCAGTGAAGGTATTGGTTACGTCTTGTCACTGGTGTGCCTCATGTATGATCAGAATCTCTTTGAGTTTTCTGCCAGATTTCGAGACAGAGTTTCGTTGTGGAAATAATTGAAAGCATCTCGCACTGAAGTACGCACTATATTTCGAACTTTTCCAAAATTTGCCAGTCTTGTGGATTTAGTGTTTTAAATTTGGCATGCTTTTTTCGCTACTTCTGCAATAGCGATCTGATCCGTTTTGTGTACAATGGGGGATCAGTACCATCACGTATTAATTAATATGGTATATATCTCTCAATTGCTGCCGATACTATCTCTTTCAGATCATTCCGCAACTTTTATGCGCTTACGTGATGAGATCGGAAGGAGTGCAGACTATCTCTTAAAAAGGCGTTAAGAGCATTTTTGTCAGCTTTTTTAAGTAGATATAATTTGCGTTTCTTTTTGGTGGTTGTAGGAGTTAAAGTATTCAGCCTAGCTGCTACTGCCTTGTGGTCGCTGATCCCTGTATTCGTCACGATACTCACTATTTGTCCAGGATTATTTGTTGCCAAGAGGTCATGTATGCTTTCGCAACCATTTACGCTTCGAGTGGGCTCATGAACCAATTGTTCAAAATAATTTTTTGAGAAAGCATTCAGTACAATTTCCACCACCGACTATAATTGAATGAGTGGGGTACATTTTTGAAATAAGACTCAAGTTTTCTTTGAACTGTTCAGCAACTGTATCTTCTGAGTCGGGGGGGATGGGGTCGGTAAAACGATCCGATTGTCAGGTATAACCTCTACGCATACTATTTCGCAGAAACTATTATCTACTACAATTTCATTACAAGGCAAACTACTTCTGACAGAAATAAATACTCCACCACTAATTGTATTTAATCTATCCTTTCTGAACACTGTTTGAACATTAAAAAAATTTCTGCTGAACTTATTTCCGGCTTTAGCCAGCTTTCTGTACCTATAACTATTTGAGCTTCAGTGCTTTCTATTAGGGCTTGGAGCTCTGGTTCTCTCCCTGCACAGCTATGACAATTTACAACTACAATACCGATCGTTTCTGCAACTAACTTATTGTTTTACCTGCCCCCTTTTAGATGGATGCCCCTTCTGTGGTTGCCTGAGGCCCTCTAACCTAAAAAACCGTCCAGGCCCTTCCACACAGCCCCCGCTACTCCTGTAGCCGCTTCCTGTGAGTAATGGAGTCCTTACCTATTAAACGGAACCCGAAACCCACCACCTGATGGCGCAAGTCAAGGAATCTGGAGCCTGCACGGTCACAGACCCACCTGAGCCTCTGATTCTGACCCTCCACCCTCCACTCGGCTCTACACCAAAGGACCACAGTCGGTTCTATCGACAATGCTGTAGATATTGAACTCCACCTTAATCTCGGAAGCAAGACTGGCAGTCTTCACCATTTCCGCTAGCCGCTCGAAACTAGAGAAAATCTCCTCCAATCCAAAACGACCTACGTCATTGGTAGCGACATGAGCCACCACCTGCAGTTGGCTGCACCCTGTAGTCTTCATGGCATTCGGAAGCAGCCTTTCTACATCTGGAATGACTCCCCCGGTTTGCACATGGAGTGCACACAGGCTTCCTTCCCCTCCTTGGCAGTCATGTTCCTAAGGGGCCCCATTACACGCCTAACGTTGGAGCTCCCAACTACCAGCAAACCCACCCTCTGCGAACGCCCAGACCTTGTGGACCGGGAAGCTTTCTCTGGAACAGGGTGGACGACTGCATCCGTCGGAGACATCGTCAGCCACAGATAACTTATAATTTGGAAATTATAACAGACATAAAACCATGAAAAAACGTAAACCTAAACACAAACATACATATAAATAAATCCCTTACATACCCCCAAAAACCTAATTTATATGCATACTGAGCACTGATTCTTGACCTGATGCCGTTGACCAAATAATTGAGTTCTCTGACCTTCTCGCATCCAAATGTGCGTCTAAACTATCTCTTTATAACTGCACAGACCTTGTGCCCAAAAAATATCCTTCTGTGACGAAACAACAAAGAAGCTCCAATAAATCATGAAATAAAACATTGCTAATTACCCCTCCAAACTTGTCTCACATATTGTTCTCTTCATCCCAACCATGTGTAATTATGGTGTGCCCAATCTGGTTGTCCCCCTTCAAAAGGTTCTTAAAATTTGCTTTCATTTTTTCACTCAGTTTCATAAACCAAGCACCTTCCCACACAGTGAAGCGAAGTTTTATATTTACATAAGTAATCTGTTCCCAACACCACACCTTATACCAGTTCATTCACTACAAAGCATCCTATACTACAACGATTCTCCTCGCACTTTAATTCCAAGGGCACTTCTTGCCTTACCGGCTTACTTAAACCGGCAACTGCCGTTTTAATTTTAACACTATTTACAGCTAGTAATACTAATTTCTAATTCTTTATCCTATGTACAAAACCTTCTGACACTGCGTCTGCATTCCCGTCATTTACTTTAATTTCAATGATAGACTGTACATTAGTTATTTCTTTTCGCTCTAAACACTGTTCCCTCAATAAATCATTCTCTGTGTCTCGTCTCTTCTCTTCCATCTCTAGAGTGCACATATCCTGTTCTATCCACCCCTCAATTTCTTACTCGTCCCAAAATAATTCATTAAATGCTTCTTTCGCCCCAATTTCATTTTTTCTCCCTTCTACACTTCTCGCTGTCTTAAACTTCTCTAGAGTCCACAAATGAGGCAGTAACGATCGTAATGTTCTACCATACCATCGCCAAACAGTTACAGCAAAATCACATTTCTCCTTAAGATACCATTCTGTCCAAATATCATTTTCTATACTAGAATCAAACTGTGTTCTCCTTTAAAATCATCGACATTAGTGGCTACAACATCATTATCGTGAAATATAGCATTACTTTTTACTTCCACGTCATTAAAAACACCTTCACGTAAAGTATTTTCAACAGTCGCTGATACACCACACAACTCGCTACATAAAACCTCATTTACCTCCGTCGACAAATCACCAATATAAGAACCATTCATCGTTTCACCATATTCTGCCGTTACATCACATAAATTGTAGCTACAGCGTCGTGAATTTTCAGAATCAACTGTACCATTAAATTCCACTGCGTTTTGATTTAAACCTGAGCATAATACCTTTTCCTCTCCTACACACTCCTGCGCCACATTAATTTCATATCGTACATCAACTTCAGATCCAAAGTCATTCTCAAACACACACTCAAGATCCACAGACCCATCCAGAACGTTGGCTTTACCTCCATTAGTAGAAAGAAACGCACGGATTTCTTCCTCTGAAGTATCAATACCAGCAGCTTCAACTTTCATAACTTCAGCACATAGAACATCGTTAGCACCTTCCTTCAAAATTAATTCACCAATATCTGCCGATACACACACAAATTCAACAGCTGACGAGACTAATGCTACGCCGCCCTTATTAACCTCCTTAACAACTTTCGCCGTCTCAGTATCACCTGAAACATCATCACATTCATCACTATAATCGTTACCGCTGGCTAATACCTCTTTAGAATTTTGTATACCATCTAACTCCACCAAATTCAGCTCCACCTCAGCCTCCTTTTGGCACATCGAATCTTTCATTGTATTAACATTCACACACCCTTTCGTCTCACATTCATAAAGCAAATCATGTAGCCCTAAAGCGTCGTTGTCACCTTTATCGTTTTTTTTTCACTGTCTTAGGATTACGCCATTTACGTACGATTTGATTTGAAAATTTACCTATATACCTATATATTTCATTTCAATATTCTGACACCTTTCTGCCGATTTATTAACACCTGTCACATTTCCGTTTACTCGCGTCCTATTCATTGCCGGTTTATTTTGCCATCTCCGAACCTGAGATGCAGCGAAACTTAGTTTCCCGATCTCCCATTACGCTGGTTCATTTCGCTAGGTGACGGTCCCTCAAATCTACGTTCTTGGTGTCGGTCCCTGTCACGAAAGCATCCGTTCCCATTACTCCTTTGAAATTTATCATAGGATGTGTTCCTGTTACTGTTTCCCTTATCAGACCTGTTGTTTGAGTTCCGTTGATAACTTCCCGGATGTCTTTCATAGTAATCACTCGGACTGTAGTTATGACCTCCACTGTGAAAACTATTTGTCTGCTTTCCGGGGTAAATTTCAATGCCCGTTGTAATTTTTCTACAAAGTCCAAAAATTCGTCCATTGAGATGCTGTACACTGGATCCCACTGAAAATTTTCCGGTAACCGCCTTTTCAACGCCGTAATTTCAGGAAGCACTCCCAATGGACGTTTCATATGCATTTATCTTGCAAGTTCACGTTTACAAAATTCTCACATCGACCCGTTCCCGTATTTAAATCTTGGCGTTTTCGGAAACTTATTTTGGAGTCACGTTTGCTTCGCGTCATTCCAGAACTTTTTTAGGAAACTGCTTTCAAATATTTCGTAGCTAGTGAATGTATCACTGTGAGAATTACAGTTGTAATTTCACAACTACACTCCTGGAAATGGAAAACAGAACACATTGACACCGGTGTGTCAGACCCACCATACTTCCTCCGGACACTGCGAGAGGGCTGTACAAGCAATGATCACACGCACGGCACAGCGGACACACCAGGAACCGCGGTGTTGGCCGTCGAATGGCGATAGCTGCGCAGCATTTGTGCACCGCCGCCGTCAGTGTCAGCCAGTTTGCCGTGGCATACGGAGCTCCATCGCAGTCTTTAACACTGGTAGCATGCCGCGACAGCGTGGACGTGAACCGTATGTGCAGTTGACGGACTTTGAGCGAGGGCGTATAGTGGGCATGCGGGAGGCCGGGTGGACGTACCGCCGAATTGCTCAACACGTGGGGCGCGAGGTCTCCACAGTACATCGATGTTGTCGCCAGTGGTCGGCGGAAGGTGCACGTGCCCGTCGACCTGGGACCGGACCGCAGCGACGCACGGATGCACGCCAAGACCGTAGGATCCTACGCAGTGCCGTAGGGGACTGCTCCGCCACTTCCCAGCAAATTAGGGACACTGTTGCTCCTGGGGTATCGGCGAGGACCATTCGCAACCGTCTCCATGAAGCTGGGCTACGGTCCCGCACACCGTTAGGCCGTCTTCCGCTCACGCCCCAACATCGTGCAGCCCGCCTCCAGTGGTGTCGCGACAGGCGTGAATGGAGGGACGAATGGAGACGTGTCGTCTTCAGCGATGAGAGTCGCTTCTGCCTTGGTGCCAATGATGGTCGTATGCGTGTTTGGCGCCGTGCAGGTGAGCGCCACAATCAGGACTGCATACGACCGAGGCACACAGAGCCAACACCCGGCATCATGGTGTGGGGAGCGATCTCCTACACTGGCCGTACACCACTGGTGATCGTCGAGGGGACACTGAATAGTGCACGGTACATCCAAACCGTCATCGAACCCATCGTTCTACCATTCCTAGACCGGCAAGGGAACTTGCTGTTCCAACAGGACAATGCACGTCCGCATGTATCCCGTGTCACCCAACGTGCTCTAGAAGGTGTAAGTCAACTACCCTGGCCAGCAAGATCTCCGGATCTGTCCCCCATTGAGCATGTTTGGGACTGGATGAAGCGTCGTCTCACGCGATCTGCACGTCCAGCACGAACGCTGGTCCAACTGAGGCGCCAGGTGGAAATGGCGTGGGAAGCCGTTCCACAGGACTACATCCAGCATCTCTACGATCGTCTCCATGGGAGAATAGCAGCCTGCATTGCTGCGAAAGGTGGATTTACACTGTACTAGTGCCGACATTGTGCATGCTCTGTTGCCTGTGTCTATGTGCCTGTGGTTCTGTCAGTGTGATCATGTGATGTATCTGACCCCAGGAATGTGTCAATAAAGTTTCCACTTCCTGGGACAATGAATTCACGGTGTTCTTATTTCAATTTCCAGGAGTGTATTAAAGAAGCCTAACATTCAGTCCTGAGCTGATTTCACATTTAACTTTTATGAGATGTCCTGCCTATCGAAGTTCAGAAGATGGTTTTGGAAACACTTTGAAGATCTCAAATCCAGTTCTAAAACTTTCCAGAGTTCATATTCCGCAACTAACACTTTCCAAAATCCAATCCTGTTACAACACTTCGCAAGATTCTTATCCCTCAACTAACACTTTCCCAGTTCCTATCCCGGACTAACCCCCAGTTGCGAGCTAACATTCCAAAGATGTTGGGGTCACATGCGGTTCCTCTTCGTCGAAATGTCTTGGCTCAAACTCGTCTAGGAATTGAACCGCACGTGTCTCATTACACGCCCTAATTAGACACTTGTGACCCTTTGGTTAAATTGTCTGGCTGATGGCAAGGTTGCGAAATACAGAGTTAACGTAACATATAACAACAGTAATAATAATATCTGAAACTACACTCATGCTCATAAATTAAGGATAATGCTGATACATGGTGAAATAACGCTCTGGTGGGCGGTTTGCGAGTTTAAATCACCTCGGGGTATGACCATGCGGTGCATTTGACCTGCGGTGGCGCTGGCAGCAGTCCACATATGCAGAGGTGTGTTGGTGCATGTCATAGTACGGTGCAGCGAGTAAGTGTGCAGAAATTGTCAGACGTGCTAATGGTGACCGTGTGTTGAAAATGGCTGAAAGAACACATATTGATGACGTTATGAGGGGTAGAATACTAGGGCTGCTGGAGGCTGGTCAAACACAGCAGGTCGTACCACTAGCCGTGTGCCACAAAGTGTGATCTCAAGATCATGGCAACGTTTTCAGCAGACAGGAAACGTTTTCAGGCGCTACAGTACAGGACGTACACACTGTAAAACACCACAAGAAGGCCGATATCTCACCACCTGTGCCCGCAGACGGCCACGGAATACTGCAGGTAGCCTTGCTCGGGACCTTACCGCAGCCACTGGAACAGTTGTCTCCAGACACACAGTCTACAGACGACTAAACAAATATGGTTTATTCGTCCGGAGACCTGCAAGGTGCATTCCACTGACCCCTGATCACAGGAGAGCCCGTAAAGCCTGGTGTCAAGAACAAAGTACATGGTAATTGGAACAGTGGTCCCAGGTTATGTTTACGGACGAGTCCAGCTATAGTCTGAACAGTGATTCTCACCGGGTTTTCATCTGGCGTGAACCAGGAACCAGATACCAAGCCCTTAAAGTCCTTGAAAGGGACCTGTATGGAGGCCGTAGTTTGATGGTGTGGTGTGGGTTTATGATTGGTGCACGTACACCCCTGCATGTCTTTAACAGAGGAACTGTAACAGGTAAGGTGCATCGGGGCGTCATTTTGTACCAGTATGTCTGCCTTTTCAGGGTTGCAGTAGGTCCCATCCTCCTCGTGATGGATGGTAACGCACGGCCCAACCGAGCTGCCATCGTGGAGGAGAACCTTGAAACAGAAGATATCAGGCGAATGGAATGGCCTGCCAGTTCTCCAGAACTAAACCCCATCGAGCACGTCTGGGATGCTCTCGGTCGACGTATCGCTGCACGTCTTCAAACCCCTAGGACATTTCAGGAGCGCCGACAGGTACTGGTGCAAGAATGGGAGGCTATACCCAAGCAGCTGCTCGACCACCTGATCCAGAGTATGCCAACCCGTTTTGCGGCCTGTGTATGTGTGCGTGGTGATCATATCCCATATTGATGTCGGGCTACATGCGCAGGAAACAGTGGCGGTTTGTAGCACAGGTGTTTTGGGAATTATCACTAATACCGTGGACTTACAGATTTGTGTCGAGTGTGTTCCCTACGTGCTTATGCTATTAGCTCCAGTTCTATGTAGTGCCACGTTGTGTGGCACCACACTCTGCAGTTATCCTTATTTTATGAGCATGGGTGTAAATTAACGAGCCATAAATGATGTAGGCCACACAGTTGCGGTTTGGTTAGAATAATGGCTATCCAGAAAGCTAACTAATAGCGGAAGTGGTCGTATTTAGAGTTACTGTTACAGTCGAGCGCATATCCATTTGACACGGTTCGATCGTTCACAATCTCATCGCGAAATACAAGTTACGCGAAAAGTTAGAGTTCACACCAGGCCCTCCGCTCAGAGATTAAGTCCCGCGATACCACACAACGCGAAATTTTCTAAGTCATTTCACTTCCTAGCTGCCTAAAGACCGACCGTCCGCTTTCGCATCTGCATCCGAACTGTCCCTTTCGCGTCTGCACCCGTACTGTTCACTTTGGTGTCTCGACCAGAACTGCCCTCTGCCCGTCTCCGAACGCGTTTCCGCGCGCCGAACATCTTCGCTCAACTGACTACTGCAGTTCCCTTTCCTGAAGCTGTCAGTCTGACTGTCTGCAGCTTATTCTACTTTACATTTTAACATATTTAAATAATCAAAACTTGACCATTTTCACGTCCTAAATAAAGTAACAATAATATCCACTACAAAACAAACGTTAAATTCGTTTACATAAAACCAATACAGTTTCGTTCTTAACTTTGAATGTCACTGCCAGAAGCCTTGCGCCAATGTGCTTTCTGATAAATAAATAAAGAACAAAAGTAACTGTTATGCACTAAACATTACAACAAATATTGTATTACCTTATGATTCAATAAGGTGTCATCGTTCAATGTGTTTTGTGTGGAGGAAATGATCTGATGCTTAACTGAAAACACTGATAATTTAAATTTATTATATATTTTAAACAAATAAAGTTACAGAGTTGCTATTTACAATGTTTGTCATTTTAATGATGGGGTTCTATATGAAATGTCGATCGTTAAGATCGACCAAAGCGTTCATATTTTAGCATTCAGGTCTTTGTTACAAAACTTGTTAATTTCTTTTTAACAGTAAAATCTAAACTATTATATATGTGATCAATATTCAAGTTTTATTGGGATCACCATGAAAATTTATGGAGGATGGCAGATGACCGCGGATTCATTCCCTGCACTACTACAGAATTAAATAGTTTTCAGAAATTTTTCCCTTTATAGCCGTTCTTAGGTTCGCCATATTTAATGCTGCTGCGTCTCCTTGACCACAGAAGCCTTCTGCTGGGTTTCCCTATTACGCAGGTTCTCGTCTGTTTCACTTGCACACTACAGCGCTTAGACCTCAGTAGACAATACACGCCTGTGAGTTTCCACATCTCGTGGTGAATCTGCGCCCATTGTGGCACGTGATCCTGGACGAAAGGGTTCGTTTAACTATTCCTGTAGGATGACTCGGCCATATATTTAAATGAGTGCGCAGTGCTCGTTAACGCACAAAGTCTATTGAAAAATTCAGTATGTTAACTAAATTTCATACACAACAACATATTATGTAATACGCAACCGATGATTGTTCACGGAAACATAATTAATAACCAGAAATTTTATTTGTGAAGCAATGAGTAACAATCACCAGTTCTATGTCTGTATTTATTATCTACTTAATTGCGACGGGTTTCGGTGGTCCACATCATAAACATCGGACTCCTTTGTGGAAAATGGCGGTCACATAACCAACGGCAACCAACGCCATAAAAGGAACGGAGACATCGGCGTTCGCAAACCTGCTCGTATACGGTGTGCCTACTTTAATAAACCCTGTTTGCGATCCAGTTTGGTGGTCCTTTATTCAGACGGAATGTGAAGAACCGGCTGGTTATAATTAAAGTGGAGCTACTCACAGAGGTACAGTGTGGGCTGCAGTTATCGTACGGCAGCGAAAATTCTAGATAGGCTACTGCGTTAATGCGGAACCGATGTACGCTGAAAAAAAAATAGTTCCAGTTTTGGCCACCAAGTGCAAAGCTGGCGTTGTGGATGCAAGTAAGTCGTATAGACTTGTTTCCATATGTAATGGAGTAGGAACGGGACGTAGATAGACAACATATGAGAAAGGCACAATGTTGATTATATTATTAACCGGCATATACACAATTTGTTCAGCGTAAACACCGGAGAGCCGACCAGGTGCTGCATCCTTAAAACGACGTTGTCAACAGTTGCTCGCAGCAGTTTCGACGGATCTGAGGAATGTGTTCCCGTATACTGTCCTTCAGATCAGGTAGAGACCAAAACTGTCTCTGGTAAATACACTACTGGCCATTAAAATTGCTACACCACGAATATGACGTGCTGCAGACGCGAAATTTAAACGACTGGAAGAAGATGCTGTGATATGCAAATGATTAGCTTTTCAGAGAATTCACACAAGGTTGGCGCCGGTGGCGACACCTGCAACGTGCTGACATGAGGAAAGTTTCCAACCGATTTCTCATACACAAACAGCTGTTGACCGGCGTTTCCTGGTGAAACGTAGTTGTGGTGCCTCGTGTAAGGAGGAGAAATGCGTACCAAAACGTTTCCGACTTTGATAAGGTCGGATTGTAGCCTATCGCCATTGCGGTTTATCGTATCGCGACATTGCTGCTCGCGTTGGTCGTGATTCAATGACTGTTGGCAGAATATGGACTTGGTGGGTTCAGGAGGGTAATACGGAACGCCGTGCTGGATCACGACGGCCTCGTATCACTAGCAGTCGACATGACAGGCATCTTATCCCAATGGCTGTAACGGATCGTGCAGCCACGTCTCGATCCCTGAGTCAACAGACGGGGTCGTTTCCAAGACAACACGATCTGCACGAACGGTTCGACGACGTTTGCAGCATCATGGACTATCAACTCGGAGACCATGGCTATGGTTACCCTTATCACTGCATCACAGACAGGAGCGCCTGCTATGGTGTACTCAACGACGAACCTGGGTGCACGAATGGCGAAACGTCATTTTTTCGGATGAATCTAGGTTCTGTTTACAGTATCATAATGGTCGCATCCGTGTTTGGCGACATCGCGGTGAACTCACATTTGAAGCGTGTATTCGTCATCGCCATACTGGCGTATATCACCCTGCGTGATGGTATGGGGTGCCATTGATTACACGAATCGGTCATCTCTTGTTCGCATTGACGGCACTCTGAACAGTGGACGTTACATTCCAGATGTGTTACGACCCGTGGCTCTACCCTTCATTTGATCCCTGCGAAACCCTACATTTCAGTACTATAATGGACGACCGCATGTTGCAGGGTCTGTACGGGCCTTTCTGGATACATAAATTGCTCGACTGCTGCCCTGGCCAGCACATTCTCCGGATCTCTCACCATTTGAAAACGTCTGGTCAACGGTGGCCGAGCAACTGACTCGTCACAATACGCCAGTCACTATTCTTGATGAACTGTGGTATCGTGTTGAAGCGGCATGGGCAGCTGTACCTGTACACGCCATCCAAGCTCTGTTTGACTCAATGCCCATGCGTATCAAGGTCGTTATTACGGCCAGAGGAGGTTGTTCAGGGTACTGATTTCTCAGGATCTATGTACCCAAATTGCATGAAAATGTAGTCACATGTCAGTTCTAGTATAATATATCTGTCCAATGAATACCCGTTTATCACCTACGTTTCGTCTTGGTGTAGCAATTTTAATGGCCAGTAGTGTACGTCTTTTTAGATAATCTCAGAGCGGGAAATCACATGAGTACAGACCAGGTGATCTTGCAGGCCATGTATCTGGAAAACCTCACATATTCGTGTAAAGTTGCATAAACAGTCGTTTCGATACAGCTGCGCTCTTCCAAAGCAGAAGTCATATGTTGTAGGAGGAGGTCTCGATAATGTGCACATTTCATGGTATACCTGAGAGGCGCTCTGGTGTTATTTTCTTCGAAGAAGAACGAACCAACAGTAAACGTGCTAATGAATCAACACCACACAGTCATATATGACGAGTACAGTGGCTCTTCATTCAGAACACACAGTTTAACAGTACCCCAAATTCGGCAGTTCTTTGTATGCCCTGCGCACTATAGTGTAAAGTTTGCTTCGTGACTCAATAGAATATTGCACAGCCACAGGTCTTCAGCTTCGTTCGATTGGTGCCAGAAGCCGAAGAGGAAATCCAGAACGTTGCTACGGATGATGAGGTTTCAGTTACTGCAGCGTCTGGGTTGACAACAGCCGTGGGAGTGATTGTCTGAATTATAAAACTTGACAGGGTGCTAGGAAACAATATGGAGTTTCCCCTGACTCTTCAGCTGGCACCGAGAGGAAGTCTCACTCTACTTTCGCGGAGGACTTACCCTGCTCAGAATTCGTAAACGGGCCGCGCACTGCAGCTTCGGCCGTAAATCGCGGCTCGCGGAACTGAGCTGGTCTTCCCTACATCGCTCCGAGGTGGGAGCGCCGGCGCAGAATAACAAAAAGCCTTCCTACTAGATCTGCCTGTGAGGTGACTCACGTGTCTGACAAGCGGGCCGCGCTGTCAGCGCTTGGGTGTGACGCTCCGCCGACCTTTCTGACTCACAGCCGGTCCAGCCGACCGCACGATGAAAGCTGATTTACACGAGAGGCCGTGCCCGCAACAAACATCCTCCTGCCCGGGGACTTCCTCCGGTAGGCTGCTGCAACAATGATAAAAGTTGCCTAACCGCTAGAAGTGACTTACTTGCGATTTACTGTACTTTGAAATGCTCAAATTTTAAATTTACCGAAACTGAGGTTTCCAGAGTGAGAATTCCACTCTGCAGCGGAGTGTACACTGATATGAAACTTCTTGGCAGATTAAAACAGTGCACCACACCGAGACTCGAACTGGGATCTTCGCCTTTCGCGGGCAAGTGCTCTACCATCTTCTTTTTCCATTTTGTTCGGTATTGTTCGTAGCGTTTGGTGTGGGCGGACGTCACAAGACATCCGTTCATGTTGATCGTTGATTCCTTTACTCAGTTTTTTTTATTACAGATGGCGAGCAGCCCTCTGACCGAACACGCTGAGCTACAGCGCCGGCGCCATCTGAGCTACCCAAACACGACTGACGACCTGTCCTCACAGCTTCAATTCTGCCACTACCTCGTCTCCTACCTTCCAAACTTCACAAAAACTCTTCTACGAACATTGCAGAACTAGCACTCTTGGAAGAAAGGATATTGTGGAGACATGGCTTAATCACAGCCTGGGGGGGTGCTTCCAGAATGAGATGCACTAATATGAAACTTCTTGGCAGATTAAAACTGTGTGCTGGACCGAGACTCGAACTCAGGACCTTTGCCATCACTCCGCAATATCCTTTCTTCCAGGAGTGCTAGTTCTGCAATGTTGGTAGAAGAGGTCCTGTGAAGTTTGGAAGGTAGGAGACGAATTACTGGCAGAATTGAAGCTGTGAGGACGGACCATGAGATTTGCTTGGGTAGCTAAATTCGTAGAGCACTTGCCAGCGAAATGCAAAGGTCCCGAGTTCGAGTCTCGGTCCGGCACACTGTTTTAATCTGCCAGGAAGTTTCATATCAGCGCACACTCCGCTGCAGAGTGAAAATCTCATTCTGGAAACATCCCCCAGGCTGTGGCTAAGCCATGTCTCCACAATATCCTTTCTTCCAGGAGTGCTAGTTCTGCAATGTTGGTAGAACAGGTTCTGTGAAGTTTGGAAGGTAGGAGACGAGGTACTGGCAGAATTGAAGCTGTGAGGACGGGTCGTCAGTCCTTCTTGGGTAGCTCAGATGGTAGAGCACTTGCTCGCGAAATGCAAAGGTCCCGAGTTCGAGTCGCGGTCCGGCGCACAGTTTTAATCTGCTAGGAAATTTCGAAATTGAAGTTAATTGCGGGAACTTTTTCACTGAGGTGACAAACGTCAAGGGATAGTAATATATACATATACAGACGGCGATAGTATCGTGCACACAAGGAAGAAAAGGGCAGTGTATTGGCGATTTATGTGAATAAGTTTACGGCATGGTTACAGCCGCACTACGGGAGTTAATAGACTCTGAACGTGGAATGCTAGTTGGAGCTAGACGCATGGGACACTCCATTTCGGAAATCGTTAGGGAATTCAATATTCCTAGATACAGTGTCGGGTGATGACCGAGAGCAGCGGCGTTTGCAGAGAGTTTTAGTGCTAACAATCAAGCGACACTGGGTGAAATAACCTTAGAAATCAATATGGGACTTACGACTAACGTATAAGTTAGGATAATGAGGGGAAATTTGGCAGCACACTACCGACGCGAGTGCCTTTGCTAACAGCAGGATATTGCCTGCAGCACTTCTCCCCGGCTTATGACTGTATTGGTTGGACCCTAGACGACTGGAAAACCGTAGGCCGGCCTGATGAGTCCCGATCTCAGTCGGTGAGAGTTGGTGGTAGGGTTCGAGTGTGGCACACGCCCTGCGAAACCATGGACACAAGTTACCCAGAAGGCACTGCGGAAGTTGGTTGTGGCTCCATAATGGTGTGGACTGTGTTTACATGGTATGAACTGGGTCCTCTGGGTCAACTGAACTGATCATTGACTGGAAATGGCTATGTTCGGCTACTTGGAGACGATTTGCAGCCATTCATGGACTTCGTGTTCCCAAACAAAGACGTACATTACCGGGTCTCAGTAAGTCGCGATTGCTTTGAAAAAAGTTCTGGACCATTCGAGGGAATGATTTGTTCACCCAGATCGCCGGACGTGAATCCTTAGTTATCTGAGAACAACGGCAACGAATTATGGACGGACAGCAGTTGTGTACTTGTATTTGCTGTGGTATATCCATAATATCTACATCTACATATATACTCCACTAGCCACCAAGCGGTGTGTGGCGGAGGGCACAATTCGCGCCAAAATCATCGCGCGAGGGAAAAACGACTGCCTGAACGCCTCAGTACGAGCTCTTATTTCCCTTATCTTTGAATGATGATCATTATGCGATTTGAAGGTTGGTGGTAGTAATATATGCTCCACATCCTCGGTGAAGATTGGATTTCGGAATTTAGTGAGCAGCCCCTTCTGTTTAGCGCGTCGTCTATCTGAAAGTGTGTCCCACTTCAAACTTCTTACGAGATTTGTAACGCTCTCGTGATGGCTAAATGTGCCAGTCACGAATCTTACAGGCCTTCTTTGGACCTTCTCCACCTCTTGAATCAGACCCAATTGATAAGGGTCCCACGCAGACGAACAATACTCTAAGACTTGACGAACTAAAGTATTGTAAGCTATTTCCTTTGGTAAAGGACTGCATCGCTTCAGGATTCTACCTATAAACCGCAATCTGGTGTTCGCCTTACCCGTTACTTGTGTAATCTGATCATTCCATTTGAGATCATTTCGAATAGTCACACCCAGATACTTGACTGATGTTACCGCTTCCAAAGACTGATCATTTATTTTGTACCCATACATTAATGGGGATTTTCGCCTTGTTATACGCAGTAGGTTACACTTACTAATATTCAGAGACAACTGCCAGTCGCCGGCCGAAGTGGCCGTGCGGTTCTAGGCGCTGCAGTCTGGAACCGCGAGACCACTACGGTCACAGGTTCGAATCCTGCCTCGGGCATGGATGTGTGTGATGTCCTTAGGTTAGTTAGGTTTAAGTAGTTCTAAGTTCTAGGGGACTAATGACCTCAGAAGTTGAGTCCCATAGTGCTCAGAGCCATTTGAACCATTTTGAACAACTGCCAGTCATTACACCACGTATTTATTTTCTGCAAATCCCTATTGATTTGGTCACAGGTTTCATGTGATACTACTTTCCTGTAGGCTACAGCATCATCGGCAAACAGTCTAAGGCCGCTGTCAATACCGTCAGCCGGATCGTTTATGTAAACCGTAAAAAGCAGAGGACCTATTACGCTGCCCTGGGGCACACCTGAAGTTACTCTTGTTTCTGTTGAAGTTACCCCGTTTAGGACGACATACTGCTCCCTGTCTGTTAGAAAACTTTCTATCCAACAGCATATGTCATTGGATAGACCGCAAGCGTGCACTTTTTGTAGCAAGCGGCAGTGTGCAACTGAGTCAAACGCCTTTCGAAAGTCGAGGAACATGGCATCAACCTGGGAGCCGGTATCTAGAGCCTGTTGTAAATCATGCACAAAGAGGGCCAGCTGTGTCTCGTATGACCGCTGTTTCCTAAAACCATGCTGGTTTATGCAGATGAGCTTTCAGAGTCTAGAAAGGTCATTATGTCTGAACACAAAGTATGTTCCATAATTCTACAACAAATCGATGTCAGTGAAATTGGCCGGTAATTATGTGCATCCGATTTTCTACCTTTTTTATAGAATACAAGCTAATGTGACAAGTACGTACTGCTACTGTCGTTAGTTACCTTTTTACTATCAGATAACAGCTCTATTGACGTCTGACAAAACAGTGGTACGTAACTGTCTCGTCGTTAGTGATAACACAATCGAGAGGTTAGCTCGTGTATAAAGTCCTACACCGGAAACAGCTTCGCAATCATGGCTATAGAGGCAGCCTGGCTTAGTATTTCTACAGGGAACTTGCCATGCCGAGTTCTGCACAATGCCGGGCAAAAGCAGTTCCGTCCCGATATCAGGACATATCCCGTGACTTGTCACCTCAGCGTGGAGATTAATCGGACTCTTTCAGGAAAATAACTTAAATGCATGCAACTCAGAACCTAATCTCACTTGGACTCGGCTTTGTCTTAATGGACTAAATTTATTCCTGGAAAAGATTTAACTTTAACAGGAACTTAGAGACAGACCTACGCCCTGAAACTTAAAACCATTCTTGTTGGACCTGTGATTCCGCGCAACGAGTGTTGTCTGTGCTCTGGCTGTCCTTCTCCTCGTAGGCTTGTACAACGGCAAACGTACCTCATACACTGGAAGAAAACACATTGGTGTGCCTGTGAGTGCGGTACACACTGTTCAGTGGTGTACAAAAAAGCGATATGGGAAACGTACGAGAAATTATTAGCTTTGGTTAAAGAAACCGCTAATCGATCAGTTATAAATCAATATATTGCAAGTTAAATTATGAAAATCTATAGGAACTACAATTGCACATATTTTAGATATGCACGTAGCCAGTGAATGCACACAATGCGTGATAACAAGTAAAAACCTAACGAACTCATTCGTTACAAAAGGCACTGAGAAAACACGTTGAGACAACGGATAAGAGGCTATGAAAGAATTGGGGAATGAAGAACGTCCACGTAGACCTGAACACGCATTAAGTAATCGAAAAGAAAGGGAAAAAGCTCAGCTTGCTAGAAGAATTTGGGATCGCCATTCGTGAAACGATAGATGGCAGTATTCTGAACGTACAACTAAAAGGAAGGAAACGAAATTTCTTAGCGCCTTTGTAGAATTATTTTAGGGCAGAGACGTGATAAAAATTAGTAATACCTGTTTTACGGAATAGCTAGACGCTGGCGAAAAAGGGCTCTTGAAATGAGGAAAAGCGGGTGACCAATAGAACAGCATTATGGTTGGGCCAATTGTTGCGCTCAGCAATAACGCGGACATGTTCAGTTCACAACAACCCCCGGAGCCCTGCATAGGCGGAAAGTTGACATTCTTGGAGCCCACAGCAGATCAGTGAAACAGGCGTGGTGCAGTGTGCAGTAAGAGATGGGACGGCGAATGACTGATATCGATGATATTAATACAAGGACTGACAGGTCACTGTGTTCTTATTTCATTTTATCTTAAAAACGCTGCAGTTATTATTGGTGGTATATTATTTAGTGTTTTGACTTCTGGAGCTGAGTTTTACATCATAATGACGGGAGTATTGAATCTCGAAACGCCTTATGAGCCTTGTGTAGCACAGAAACATGACTGAATGCTACCAATTATTACTGCAAATCTACTGGCGTTTGTCAGAGCGTGGTAAAATATAGTAACAATGACGCGTGACCGGCCTTTGTTAAAGAACAGCACGGTTTTTGTTCGCTACAGAGCCCGGTTCCCTTTATTTTGCCACGAAGTTTCGCATCTCATATTTTGCTGGTGGTTCTTCCAAAACTTTTCCAACCGTAAAGTCTTGGGCAAAGAGCTCCACACACGTCTTTCACGGACTGTGTTTCGCTTAACACTCGACAATGGACACGCTCTGTTTTATCGTGAGCAATTTCTTGTGTTGCATGCAACTGATCACTGAACATTTCTGTTCAGCTCATTCACCCAGTCATGAGACAGCGAAACATTCAGGACAGAGGACGTGGAGGATGCTTGTACGCAGGTGTATGACCACAACTGAACGGTGCCTTTTTTGTGATGGGCAGTTCTCCTGCTCATTATCAAACGTAAGTTTCGCGTCAGCCTTAAAAGTATTTTCCGTGACAGTTTTAATTGTCCGTCCAGCACACGTTAAGATTAAAGCGAGGCACTCGCGAAAACCTATTAATTGGAAATGTGCAGCCCTAATATGCCTAAAACTGTCTCTCTATTGTGATAATTAACATTAATAATAGGAATGGCTAAGGAAGATACTGGGCCCGCGAAACGTATAGCAGTTCCTCAACAGAGTTCCATATATTTGTCATAAAGCACGTTACAACAGACGCGGCCGTAACCAGTCTTCTCCGTCTCACATTCAGTAGACGTGCCCGCTCGCGGAAAGAGTTACGCACGCCTTTGCGGCGACGGAAGTTGACCATTCCCTCGCCATCTACACCTAAGAAAACTAAATACCACGGGTGTCACTTGGGCCCAAAAAGTTTCTGCTTCAGGGACATCGATAGTCTCAGGGTACCTTACTTCGTCTGCGAACGAGACCCACGTGGAAGACAGTCCGTGGCGCGTACGTCACATCAAGTAACACTGCAGGTCAACAGGTGTGCCAGCAGCCCTCTCCTGAGGGGAGTGAGTAACTATTTCAGACGAGTTTGAAAGTTCTTGACTGCACTTTTAATTTGCATGCAACCTCTCTTATCACACTACTAAGTTAAGACCATTAGTGCTTACCTTCTTAATTAAACATTAATTTCCCGTGGGCCCTGCACAGAATCGAGCGTTCGCCAAGTGTGGCGGGCAAGTCGACTAGTGTGACGTCACAAGTTCGTTGCGAAGCCCGTGTATCTCGTGGACCCCGGTCTGCCGAGGGCTGACGTAGTAGTGTTAGTAGTATAGTAGTAGTAGCAGTAGTGTAGTGAAAGTAAGGGAGGTGAATGTAGCAAACTCAGCCAACTCTCGCTACCTGCAGTTCACTCACTTCACTAGAATGTTGCAAATAGTTTTATAAGACATCTACCTCTACATCAGCACAATGATACAATTCACACTCAAGCCTGACAGAGGCTGCAATATACTTTGACACTGTATCTCCAGCATATGTTTCTTTGCGTCGCCTTCTTCCGCAGAAGCTGCGACATACCAGTTGCTTGTTTTTTTGTGTCTTAGGTGTACTGCAACTTAAGAGTGTGTTAACCCAGATGAATGTTGCATTTACATACGAAGCAGCATCATTGATGGTTCCGTAAATGTAGTATACGTGCTAGTTTCAGCATTTTGGTACTAATGGATTAAAAATAGATGAATCTTATGAATGTGGTATGCAACTTAGTTAGAACAGTTAATTACTACTCTTTATCTTTCCAAATACCCCTTTCTCAACAAATCCTCTGCTCGGTAACAGGGCTTCTCATTAGTTTCGACCTATAAGGTAAAAGCTGCATCTCTGAATAAGTGCTAGCAAAACATTAAAGCAAGAACGTGACCTGTGGAATGGAATACTACTTCGTTTCACATGCTTTCCATAAAATAACGTTTCTGGAGAACAAAATCTTCTCCCCAAAAAGCCCGTGAGACCATAGCACCGTAAACATAGGCACTCAGGTTTGCTTACGTGTTCCTAGACTTCCGGAAAGCATTCGATACAGTTCCACACTACCGTTTAGAGAACATCGGACCATCTTACGACTGCATTCAGGACTTCCTAAGAGGTAAAACTCAATACGTTATTGTCGACAGGGCAAAATCGACACATGTAAAGGTAATTACAGTGGCACCCGAAAGAAGCGTTGTAGGGCCATTACTGTGTACACTGTATATATGGATAACATCGGAAACTGCATGAGGTTTCTTGTAGATGATGATGCTGTCTTTACCAAGATGGTAAAGTCAGGAGGCTGTAGCGCAATGCAGGAAGACCCTTAGAGAATTGATGGCTGTCGCTGGGATATTCAGTAGAACCTGAACATAGTCCTTATAAATCGGGGAAGGAGGAGCATTTTCGCCATTATGGGAAACTGGAAACGATAACAACCGTCAGATACCTAGGAATGACCATACGGAGCGACCTAACGAGGGAAAGCAGATGCCAGGAGGACATTCATTGGAAGATTCTTAATGAAATGTAATTCGTCCATTCGATGGAAGAATCCTGGAGATACTAGAAGGTATCAGATAAATTATATAATGGTAAGACAGAGATTTAGGAACCAGGTTTTAAATTGTAAGACATTTCCAGGGGCAGATGTGGACTCTGACCACTATCTGCTCGTTATGACCTGTAGATTAAAACTGAAGAAACTGCAAAAATGTGGGAATTTAAGGAGATGGAATCTGGATAAACTGACTAAACCAGAGGTTGCACAGAGCTTCAGGGAGAGCATAAGGGAATAATTGACAGGAATGGGGGAAAGAAATACAGAAGAAGAAGAATAATGGGTAGCTTTGAGAGATGAAGTAGTGAAGGCAGCAGAGGATCAAGTAGGTGAAAAGACGAAGGCTAGTAGAAATTCTTGGGTAACAGAAGAAATATCGAATTTAATTAATGAAAGCAGAAAATATAAAAATGCAGTAAATGAAGCAGGCAAAAAGGAATACAAATGTCTCAAAAATGAGATCGACAGGAAGTGCAAAATGGCTAAGCAGGGATGGCTAGAGGACAAATGTAGGGATGTAGAGGCTTATCTCACTAAGGGTAAGATAGATATTGCCTACAGGAAAATTAAAGAGACCTTTGGGGAAAAGAGAACCACTTGTATGAATATCAAGAGCTCAGATGGAAGCCCAGTTCTAAGCAAAGAAGGGAAAGCAGAGAGTTGGAAGGAGTATGTAGAGGGTCTATACAAGGGCGATGTACTTGAGGACAATATTACGGAAATGAAAGAGGATGTAGATGAAGATGAAATGTGAGATACGATACTGCGTGAAGAATTTAACAGAGCACTGAAAGACATGAGTCGAAGCAAGGCCCCGGGAGTGGACAATATTCCAATGGATCTACTGATGGCTTTGGGAGAGCCAGTCGTGACAAAACTCTACCATCTGGTGAGCAAGATGTATGAGACGGGTGAAATACCCTGAGACTTCAAGAAGAATATAACTACTCCAATCCCAAAGAAAGCAGGTGTTGACAGATGTGAAAATTACCGGACTATCAGTTTAATAAGTCACAGGCGAACGGAAAAACTGGTAGAAGCCGACCTCGGGGAAGATCAGTTTGGATTCCGTAGAAATGTTGGAACACGTGAGGCAATACTGACCCTACCACTTATCTTAGAAGAAAGATTAAGGGAAGGCAAACTTACGTTTCTAGCATTTGTAGACTTAGAGAAAGCTTTTGTCAATGTTGACTGGAATACTCTTTCAAATTCTAAAGGTGGCAGGGGTAAAATACAGGGAGCGAAAGGCTATTTACGCCGACCTGAGAGGCCGGCGCCTCTAGGCGCGTCAGTCTGGAACCGCGCGACCACTACGGTCGGAGGTTCGAATCCTGCCTCGGGCATGGATGTGTGTGATGTCCTTAGGTTAGTTAGGTTTAAGTAGTTCTAAGTTCTAGGGGACTGATGACCTCAGACGTTAAATCCCATAGTGCTCAGAGCCATTTGAACCATTTGAAAGACTATTTACAATTTGTACAGAAACCAGATGGCAGTTATAAGAGTCGAGGGGCACGAAAGGGAAGCAGTGGTTGGGAAGTAAGTGAGACAGGGTTGTAGTCTATCCCCGATGATATTCAATCTGTATATTGAGCAAGTAGTAAAAGAAACAAAAGAAAAATCAGAGTGGGAAGTAAAATCCATGGAGAAGAAATAAAAACTTTGAGGTTCGCCGATGACATTGCAGTTCTGTCAGAGACAGCAAAGGACTGCAAGAGCAGCTGAACGGAATGGACAGTGTATTGAAAGGAGGATATAAGATGAACATCAACAAAAGCAAAACGAGGATAATGGAATGTCGTCCAATTACGTCGGGTGATGCTGCGGGAATTAAATTAGGAAATGAGACACTTAGTGGTAAAGGAGTTTTGCTATTTGGGGAGCAAAATAACTGATGATGGTCGAAGTAGAGAGGATATAAAATGTAGATTGGCAATGGCAAGGAAAGCGTTTCTGAAGAAGAGAAGTTTGTTAACATCGAGTAGAGATTTAAGTGTTAGGAAGTCGTTTCTGAAGGTATTTGTATGGATTGTGATCATGTATGGAAGTGAAACATGGACGATAAATAGTTTAGACAAGAAGAGAATAGAAGCTTTCGAAATGTGGTGCTACAGATGAATGATGAATATTAGATGGGTAGATCACATAACTAATGAGGAGGTGTTGAATAGGATTGGGGAGAAGAGACGTTTGTGGTACAACTTGACTAGAAGAAGGGATCGATTGGTAGGCCATGTTCTGAGGCATCAAGGGATCACCAATTTAGTATTGGAGGGCAGCGTGGAGGGTAAAAATCGTAGAGGGAGACCAAGAGATGAATACACTAAGCAGATTCAGAAGGATGTAGGTTGCAGTAGGTACTGGGAGATGAGGCTTGCACAGGATAGAGTAGCATGGAGAGCTGCATCAAACCAGTCTCAGGACTGAAGACCACAACAACAATTCGTCAACAAAAGAAGTGTCTTGGGAAACACTAGTTCCATAGGTTCTTGAGTGTTGTTCATCAGTCTGGGACCCTAACAAAGTAGAATTAATGGAAAAGGTAATATTCAACGATGAGCGGCAGGATTCCTCACGCTGTCGTTTACTCGGAACTACAACGTTGCGGAGATGCTCGACTCCAGTGATAGACGCTACAACAGGGGCGTTACATCACGGAGAAGGTTACTGTTGCAATTCTGGGAGCGTGCGTTCAAACAGTCAGGTAACATATTACTTGCCCCCCAAATATGGCATGGAATATTAGCTCGGAGACCATGGCTGCGGTTACCCTTGACGCTGCATCACAGACAGGAGCGCCTGCGATGGTGTACTCAAAGACGAACCTGGGTGCAGGAATGGCAAAACGTCATTTTTTCGGATGAATCCAGGTTCTGTTTACAACATCATGGTGGTCGCATCCTTCTTTGGTGACAACGCGGTGAATGCGCATTGGAAACGTGTATTCGTCATCGCCATACTGGCGTATCACCCGGCGTGATGGTATGGGGTGCCATTGGTTACACGTCTCGGTCACCTCTTGTTCGCACTGACGGCACTTTGAACAGTGGACGTTACATTTCAGATGTGTTACGACCCGTAGCTCTACCCTTCATTCGATCCTTGCGAAACCCTACATTTCAACAGGATAATGCACGACCGCATGTTGAAAGTCCTGTACAGGCCTTTCTGGATACAGAAAATGTTAGACTGCTGCCCTGGTCAGCACATTCTCCAGATCTCTCACCAATTGAAAACGTCTGGTCAATGGTGGCCGAGCAACTGCCTTATCACAATACGCTAGTCACTACTCTTGATGAACTGTGGTATTGTGTTGAAGCTGCACAGGCAGCTGTACCTGTACATGCCATCCAAGCTGTGTTTGACTCAATGCCCAGGCGTATCAAGGCCGTTATTACGGCCAGAGGTGGTTGTTCTGGGTACTGATTTCTCAGGATCTATGCACGCAAATTGCGTGAAAATGTTATCATATGTCAGTTCTAGTATAATATATTTGTCCAATGAATACCCGTTTATCATCTGCATTTCTTCTTGGTGTAGGAATTTTAATGCCCGTAGTGTATTATTTTTTAAAAGAGATTTTACAACTTTATCATGGTAGATAGGACCATAACCCTAGCATATTCTTATGTATTTTTTCCATACAGAAATTGTGAAGATGCCATAAAAAAAATCGAAACGCGTTAATGAACCTTCCGCTGTCTTTGCAACATAGACTTATCTTTCCTTCTGAAAAAATATCACGGTTGCTACACCACGGGCATAGAGTGGGAGGATTTATACGTAGTGCGGCCATGAAATGGAAAGTTGAAAGACTTAGTCGTCGGTTAAGCAGGTGCTAGAATGCGGTTTGTTGGTAGAATATTACGGAAACGCAATCTGTCTACAAAGGAGATTGCTCACAAGTCACTCGTGCGATACATCCTAGAATATTGATCGAGTGCGCAGGAGTCGTACCAAAGAGGACTGGCGGGGGATATTAACCGTATACAGAGAAGGGCAGTAGGTTTGTTTGATCCGCGTGAGAGTGTCAAAGACCTGCTGAAAGAACTGAACTGGCAGAGTCTTGATGACAGACGGAAACTATCCCGAGAAAGTCTAGTAACAAAGTTTCAAGAACCGGCTTTAAATGTTGATTCTAGGAATATACTACAACCTACTTCTCGCTCCCATAGATATCGCTCCCGCGGTCCATACATGAATGGAACAGGATAAGCCCTAATAACTGATACAGTGAAAAAGCTGTAATAACTGTTGCAATAGAACGTAGCCTTTGTCACGTACTTGACAGTGGTTCGCTGGGTATAGATGTAGGTGCAAATGTCGTAACTCCATCATATTCCGTAAGGCAGCCTGTGGAGTGTAACTGCAGCAATAGATGAAACCAAAGCTGCGCACGAAGTCGCCGTAATTATAAAACGTCCTGGGTGGAGACACTACAGTAACACAAAGATAACATTTACTTCAGAAGTCTCCTGCAATCGGAATCCATCCCTCAGCTGACCGAGAAGTACAGTAGGTTCCTACGTGATGCGCTGTCTATCTCGTCTAAGAAATCAGCCTTAAATCCTCACCAGAATCGTGGCTGAGGATCTCACGATAGCAGATGTTGGGACTTTGCTGTTCTCAGCAGTGAAAAGTGGTGCACAGCAGAGCAGAGAACTGAAGAGTTGGCCGTCTCGAAGTGAAACGAGGAGAGCAATAAAATTTTGTGTGCGGTCAGGCGGCCGCGACAAAAGGGTGCAGCACAGTGGGCCAACCGTCCAGGTGGTCTTTGTGGTAGGACTCCGCGTAAAAAAACTACCAGTTGGTCCCAGAGTCGCAGGCCACATCGCTCCTTGAGACTATTAGCAACCCGACAATGTTGTCGTTGCGAGAAGACATTGTGCGTTAATGGCAGCAAATGGAACACCGAGGCTTTGCACTGTCGGTCACATTCCACATAACAACGGTAAATAATCGGACGCATAAACGTAGGAAGACAAGTAGAAAGTATCTCTCTCGCTCGCCCTCAATTAAGTGTTTAACTCATTCATTTGATGTCCTGTGTTTAGTTATGTGTGTGGTTTTTCTCGATCGACCGTTGCCTATTGGTATACTGATGACGTTCTTTAGCATCTTTTTACCTTGTTCGATTTGTGAGCTTAATTTTTTATATACTTTCGTGCAGTGGCAGCTCGTAGATATACATTGCGGGTGTTCACAAATTTTTGAATTCATATAAATATCAGAGTGTGAAATAAATAGCATCTGCTGCATAACAGTTATCCTTAGCAACATATTTATACAACTTTAGCTGCTGTGAATAATAATAATAGTAATAATAATAATAACATGCATAACTTGTCGGAAAAAAAGAAAGTATAGTTTTTGTGGAATTTTATTGTTATGTACATAATTAAGTACAGTTTATGGCAAGAACGAAATAGTTTAAATTTTCAGTACTCTTCGTTTCAAAAATGGTTCAAATGGCTCTGAGCACTATGGGACTTCACTGCTGTGGTCATCAGTCCCCTAGAACTTAGAACTACTTAAACCTAACTAACCTAAGGACATCACACACATCCATGCCCGAGGCAGGATTCGAACCTGCGACCGTAGCGGTCGTGCGGTTCCAGACTGTAGCGCCTAGAACCGCTCGGCCACTCCGGCCGGCCTCTTCGTTTCGCATTTTTGTGTAAGCAGGAGTTTTCGTACTTTATTTTGTCAGACAAATGTACAAAATCGCTAATACATGTATTAGTTAACGAATTAACTTCCGGGCTGAAAATCAGACATTCCTATACGTTGCACTCACACAACAGCTTAAGCTTATTGTACACTTCTTTGTTATATGTTCGCTTGTAGTTACACTTATTTGATTTCGTCACTTTCTCAGACAATGGATCTGGTCAGGGTGGCCTTCATTCCTTTGGGGCTAACTTTTCGTGATAATTTTCTTTTATGCAAGCACTTAACACAGATTCAAAAGAGTTCAGGTTGACACTGCACAGGAAATCCGATACCTGCAAAGTAATTCCAAACACAAACTGCCATTTGCGGAAATGATTAATTCAGGTAGTACTGCCTACAAACAAGGTCACTTGACTACAATACAAATGAGGCGCTGTGAGCCATAAGGGCCAAAATCACCCGTCTTCGACCCCACATTTAAGTAACATCAACCAACTAGTGAGACAGCTTTTCGTGAATGTTCATATATACGTACACTGTGGGCCTACAGTACAAATAAACCCACCATACGATCAACAGATGTCAGAAGCACAAATAAAGTCTACAGTCTTACAATTGACAATGATGTGCTTAATGGTTCTCAGCGCCTCAAATGGACTACTGTATGATAAAATCAAAAATTTAATACACTGTATCTCCTTCAGAATTCTCCAAAATAAGTTTTCCTATCAGTATAACTATAACAAATAATTTCTTATAAGACATCATAGTCGCCATTGACTGTATAAAATATTTATTATTACGATTGCAATTTCGGCCTTATGGCCATTTTCAAGTAACACTGCAAAAGTTACCTAAACACAAAAAATACAAAAGTGAAGCACAGGGCGCATATACATAATTAAGTAAACATTTCATTAAGATAGTAGCGCACTTCTAAAAATTGGTGAGAAATGTACATTACTCACATTCTGTCAGAATATAAGACTATCTGACACGAGTACATGTCGTCTTTTTTTTTCTTCTTTATTGTGATTTCATTCCCCTGCCCCATATGGGCAGGGGAGGGCAGTCAGCAGCACAATCCACTGCTCTTCAACCGAGTGACACGACAAATAAAACAAGAATAAAATGATACATACATAAGGAGATAAAAAAGGGGAACATAAAACAGAGTAAGGGGAGAAAATGGAGATAAAAATACACGGACATGGAGACGTTCATGGGGGACAGTTAAAAAAGTCACCAGAAAGTTAAAAAACACAGTTGTCGATTCTTAAAACACAGAGAAGACACTGAATGCGCATGCACAGGTTAAAGGTCGGCCGCAGTATTAAAAACACTTCGGAACAACACACTTAAAACCCACTTGGAGCACACACGATGAAAAAAGGAGGGGAGAGCATGGGGCAGCTGGGGAAGCGGCGGGATGAAGAGTGGAGGGGCATCAGTGGGTTCACGAAGAGGCAGGAGTCACGTGGGGCGGGAGAGGAAGAGGGAAGACAGGGCAGGAGGGAGTGCAGAGACACTGAAAGGAGGCACAAGAGGTGGGGAGTAGGAGGGGAAAGCTGCTCAGGAGGAGGGAGGGGGAGGAGAGCGAGCCCTGAGGAGGAGGCAGGAAGATGGGGTTAGAGTTGGTTGGAAGGGTGAAGCTCATCATTCAGGAGGGGTAGACGGTGGAAGTTGTGTTGGGAAAGGAGATGGAGGGTGTGGAGATGGAGAGAGGGTCGGACACAACGGTAAAGGCGCAGCAACTGGTTAGGGGAGGAGAGGAAGAGAGACACCAGGGGGTGAGGGGGATCAAGGCGGTGGACAATATATAGTGTGCGGATGCGTTCAAGGTAAAGGAGAAGGTGGGGGAAGGGATGAGGTCATAGAGGACGACCGTGGAGGACGGAAGGCAGATGTGGAAGGTGAGGCAGAGCGCATGGCATTCAAGGATTTGGAGGGCTTTATAGAACCGGAGAGTGGCGGAAATCCAAGTGAACCTGGCATAACAAAGGATGGGGTGGATCAAGGATTTGTAGGTGTGAAGGATAGTGGAAGTATGCAGACCCCATGTCCGGCTGGACAGGAGTTTCAGGAGGCGGAGGTGGTTGTGAGCTTTGTTTTGGATGGTAATGAGATGGGGAGTCCAGGTGAGGTGGCGGTCGAGTGCGAGGCCAAGGTATTTGAGGGTAGGAGTGAGGTGGATAGGATGGCCATAAAGGGTGAGGTAGAAATCATGGAGGCGGAAGGAGCGGGAGGTGCGGCCTATGATGATTGCCTGGGTCTTGGAGGGATTAACACGGAGGAACCACTGGTTGCACCAAGCGGTGAATTGGTCAAGGTGGGTTTGGAGGGTACTTTGGGACCGTTGAAGGGTAGGATAAAGGGGTAGGAAGGCAGTGGAGAAGATGAACAGGAGGGGGAGGTTTGGGCATATCAGCAGTGTACAGGAGATAGAGGAGAGGGGAAAGGACAGAACCTTGGGGCATACCGGGCAGAGGGGTAGAAAGTACGGGAGTTGGAATTGTGGATAGTCACATAGGAGGGACGATGGGAGAGGAAGGAAGCAACGAGACGGACGAAATTCATGGGGAGAGCATAGGTCTGGAGTTTAAAGAGGAGCCCGGGATGCCAGACAGGGCCATAGGCGTTCTGGAGATCAAGGAAAACGCAGATAGTGGAGCGACGGGAGTTAAGTTGGAGGGAAAGAAGATTGGTAAGGTTAAGGCTCTGGCTCTGAGCACTATGCGACTTAACTTCGGAGGTCATCAGTCGCCTAGAACTTAGAAATAATTAAACGTAACTAACCTAAGGACATCACACATATCCATGCCCGAGGCAGGATTCGAACCTGCGACCGTAGCGGTCACGCGGTTCCAGACTGAAGCGCCTTTAACCGCACGGCCACACCGGCCGGCGGTAAGGTTAAGGAGCTGGTGGTTGGCGGAGAAGGAAGGCCGGAAGCCACATTGGGTAAGAGGAAGGAGGCAGTGCTGGTTAAGGTGGCGATGAATACGGCGAGAGAAGATGGCCTCAAAGACCTTACTGAACACGGAGGTGAGGCAGATTGAACGATAGGAAGAGGTATCAGAGGAGGGTTTGTTAGGTTTAGGGAACAGTAGGACACGGGAAGTCCTCCACAGGTCGGGATAAAATCCAGTGGAGAGGAGGACATTGTACAGGGTAGCAAGGACAGACAGGAAGGATGGAGGGGATTCTTTGAGGTGACAGTAGGTGACACCATCATGACCAGGGGCGGCATTGCGTTTGGAGCGGAGGATGAGTGTGATGTCTTGTGTGGTGATGGGAGTGTTGATGTCTGATGGGGGTAACTGATCCAAGTACTGGAAGCTAGGGGCGAGTGCGGTCAAGGATGGTGGGGAAGAGGGAGTAATCAAAATGGGGATCATCAGGAATGGAGAAGACCTCGGATAGGTGGGAAGCAAAATGGTTAGCCTTACTGAGGTTGTCAGGAAAGGGTCAATCGTCATGGAGGATGGGGTAATGTGGGGTGGGATGGCTACCAGTAAGGCGGTGGAAGGCTGACCAGTACTTGGAGGAGTTGACAGGGAGGGTGCATGTCTGGCGCCAGTCCCGGCATTTCTTTACTGTAAGGAGGTTCCGGATATGTCACTGTAATTGCTGGTGGTGGGTGAGAGTATCCCAGTCACGAGTGCGGAGGAAGGAGCGGTAGAGCCTGCGGGATTCATGCAGAAGATGATGTCATCAGGGTGGTGAAAGGTGAGGGGGTGGCTTTCGACCTGTAAGGCAATGGATTCCCAGTAGGCATCCCAATTGGCACGGGGGTAGTCATGGACAGACTTTGGAGGGGCCGCTGGGTGGGTGGCTGCAGTGGCGGGATGGGTAGAGGAGAAGGTGAGAAGGACAGGGAGATGGTCACTACCGACGGGATCGAGGACATCAACAGCGATGTGACCAAGGAGGTTGGGGGAAGTGAGGATATCATCGGGGGTGAAGTTACTTCCAGGACGTGTGTGCTGCGGGAGAGGAACAAGGTCACCATGGAGGGTGGCAAGGAACTGATGCCACCGCCGAAGGGTGGCAGTGTCATGGCTGTGGATGTTGAGGTCAGCGGCGATCACATAGGTGGAGAAGGTACAGTCAACATGGGAAATGAAGTCAACGGGGAGAGGAGCTATGGGGCAGATATAGATAGTGGCACAGGTGACGGTGACGGTGAGGGAGGGAAAAAATAGGCTGAGAAGAAGGTGTTCAGTCAGGTCATTGAGGAGGGGTTGTGGCCGGAAAGGGAGGTGCCTGAGGTGGCCTATAGTGACCCCGCCTCGGGCTAGGGGAGGGGAGTGTCAATGCAGTGAAGGAGATAAGGGGAGGTGTGGACAACACGCTGGGGTTGGAGTAAGGTTTGATTAAGGATGAAGGAGTCAACCTGGTGCTGGGAGAGGGTATGCATGAAGAGGTATTTGTTTGCAGGGAGGGAGCGAATGTTGAGGTAGAGGAGACAATACTGTTGACGTGCCAGGAAGTTGGAGGTGGGAAGAGTGTGGGAAGGGGAGAGAGGGGCTTAAATGAGGGTGTCTAGGTGGGTGAAAGTAAAGTGGGCCTGGTTGTGGGAGTATGTGGCATAGGTGTGTAAGTGGAAAACAGAGCAGGTGGCAAGGGAAATCTGCTGGAGTGTGTGGGGGCGCTGGAAGGGGTGGACGTTCTGCAGGACGATGGTGAGGAACCAAATGATGTCTTCTGCTGTAGGGGGAGGGCGGAGGGAATTGTTAGGGTAGATGGGTGGGTGAATGGGGCAAACGGGGACAGTGAGTTCAGGGTTGGTGGGAGGGGGCTTGACTTTCCATTTGGAGGAATAGGTGGGGTGAGGTTCATTGCAGGTCTTGCAGGAATGGGGGGAGGTGAGGTTGGGACACTATTTAAGGAAGTGGGAGGCTTTACAATGGGGGCAGGTGGGTGGGTTCTTGCAGTTTTGGGTGAGGTGGTCATCATACAGAAGACAACGCTGGCAGTGGTAGGATTGAGGAGGGGAACGGGACGGGTCAACAGGGTGGCGGCAGTTGAAAATGAGGGCTCCCTGCGTGAGGAGGTGGTCGACGGAGGAGGTGGACTCTGTAAATATATGCATGAGGATAGTAGGGCCAGAGGAGTTGTAAATACGGGGGGCGGAGCGGACTTCCAGGGCGGGGTGGGCATTCAGTACCGCCAACACCTCAGCCTCCGTGACCACAGGGCCGAGTTTTTTGATGACGGCTGTGAGGGTCGGCAGACGATGAGGCGGTCGGGGCTGACGAGGAGAGGAGGATGTAAGGAATGGGGTGATGGATGCGTGGGGCCCAAAGGTGATGCGGGGAAGGCGCCAGAGGAGATCAGTACGGAAGGACGGAGAGGGAGACTTGATGAGAACAGAGTCTCTGCGAGGGATAAGTTGGGTGATGGGTGCACTGAGGGGGCAGGCATCCAGGAATTTCGGATCAGGGTCGGCTAGGACAAAGGTATACAGAGAGGGGGCTGGAGAGAAGGGAGGTGGGGTGGTATCCATAGCGGGGTCAGTGGGAGGTGGGGTGGGCAGTGGCTTTTTGGATGAGGGAGTAGAGGAGAGGTCGCCACTGGGCCATTTGGAAGATTTTTTGGTGGGTGTTGCCTGGGAGGAGGATGAGGGACTGGTTGGATGGGGAGGTGGTGGGAGGCAGGGCCCTCCTGTGAGGCAGTAGCTCTGGATGAGAGGGTAGGGCGCTCTGTGGCGGCGACTGTGGCGCGGCGGGTGGTGACTCGGGCAGGGGAAGCAGTGCTAGTTGCAGGGGGGAGAGAGGGAAAGTCGTCTCGGCGGGTGACAGGAGCGGGAGGGGGGGGAGCAGGGACAGAGGCAGGAGCAGGGGCAGAGGCAGGGGCAGGAGCAGCAGCAGGTGGAGTAGCAGGGGTAGGAGCAGGAGTGACATACAGGTGGGGATACGGAGATGGAGAGGAGATAGATGGGGAGGAGACTGTGAGTAGGGGAGGTGGATGAGACGGGTTAATCCCAGAGGAAGCACTCCATGACAGGTGAAGGGGAGGTGTAGATGATGGTGGTAGTTGGGGCGTCCATGATTGCAGGCAGCAGCGCACACCGAGAGACGGCGACCAGGCGGCGGCGGCGGCGGTGGGAAGCAGTGACGGCGTGCAGACAGCACGGTTGGGGCTCTTCCACGTCGAAGATACACCCTGAGAGTAGCCCAGACAGTGCGAGACCTCGATGAGGAAGTGAGGGAATCCAACCCTCGAATGCATGTCGTCGTCAAAATGCAGCCTTTTGACTGTAAGAGTCGCACAAGTTCCAATGAGTACGACACTTAATACTTCGTAATATGTTGTTAAATATGTACGGAACTGTCAATGTTACCATCGTTCTAATTATCTATCACACATACGAGCTCAGGTGCACTGACGTGTGGAGCTAAGTCCGTTAGCGCGAAAATACGTTTACTAAAGATACTGCCTGTGCACATAGCAAAGATAGTGCACACCAAGGATACAACTTATAAGCTTTATATCGTAAAATCTTTTCATCTGTCGACATCCTACAGCTTTCTAAATAGTGCTATGATTGTAAGGGGCAGTAGGATAGGATGGGAATATTTATTTATCACATAATAGAGCTCTGATATATAATACTTTGTATGCGTATACACTTTACGACATAAAGCTTGTAAGTCGTATCCTTGGCGTGCACTATCTTTGCTACGTGCACAGGCAGTATCTTTAGTAAATGTATCTTCGCGGCAACAGACTTAGCTCCACATGTCAGTGCACCTGAGCTCGTATGTGTGATAGATAATTAGAACGATGGTAACATTGACAGTTCCGTACATATTTAACAACATATTACGAAGTATTAAGTGTCGTACTCATCGGAACTTGTGTGACTCTTACAGTCAAAAGGCTGCATTTTGACGACGACATGTACTCGTGTCAGATAGTCTTATATTCCGACAGAATGTGAGTAATGTACATTTCTCACCAATTTTTAGAAGTGCGCTACTATCTTAATGAAATGTTTACTTAATTATGTATATGCGCCCTGTGCTTCACTTTTGTATTTTTTGTGTTTAGGTAACTTTTGCAGTGTTACTTGAAAATGGTCATAAGGCCGAAATTTCAATCGTAATAAATATTTTATACAGCCAACGGCGACTATGACGTCTTTTAAGAAATATTATATGACTGTGAATCCCCACCATGAGAAGCTAATATAACAAATGATGTCCGATTTAATTTTACTGTATAGTGAGTGAATTGGCATATCTGAGGAATGTGCTACTGTCTAGCGAACGGGGAGAAAAGTATGCTGCAGTGTCCACCTACTTAGTGGCACTGACGTGCACTTGTAGTTCGAGTGGTAAGTGCTACCTGTGCACATTGTGTATCAAATCTGTGTATATTTGGCATGCGTAAAAGCTCCTTAAAATGTGCACAACTGAAGCTGTGTCGCGACCGTGGTGCCAAGTGTCACCGAGTCTAGAGGAGCAATGTATCGCAATGCAGTACATTTAGTGCATCTACATTACGTGTAACAGCACTCAAAGAAAAATAACCAATAAATCTGCAATGTGTCACAAATTAGGGTATTCACATGCACTTGTGCTCTTACGCAAGAGCTGCCTCTGCTTTTTTTTCTTTATGAAAAAGTACATGATTGAGTCTGTAGTTGAATTGTGCTATCTGCTTCCATCCTTAAGCTATCCACTGTGTTGGTGATGACAAGGACGAATATCGCCTGTGGTAGGAGATGAATTCGATGCTTTAGGCACGGTTACGGTGTTCTAGAAGGCACTGACTCCCGGAACCAAAGTAAAGGCACGTCTAGAAGCCTATGGTTCGAATGTAAACAACGATCTGAGAATATATGATTTCGGAATTTCTAACGTGTGTGGTTTTGTTGTTTTTGTGTGATGTTTTGTTTCTGTGTGTGTGTTTCCTGTGCTACAAACGCCGAGAGTAAAGAAATTTAGCCCCAAACGAAAATTTCGCGGCAACCAGTTCAAAACACAACCGAATAATAATCAGTTGCTTCAAAAGTCGCCTGCGGAAACTGTGTCTACAGGCAGTGCTTCTAGACGTAAACTTTTGCTTTCTGAATGTAATAAGAACAAGCCTAGTAGTATTGTGAACAACAATAACGACGGAGTTGTTATTGTGAACCTAAATATGCTGCCAAGACTTTTGAAGAGTGCTGTGAAATGCAAGTACTGCAATTGTGAAGATAATATTGACTTTTCTGAGGACATTTCAGCAAGGAATGGTCTTTCAAGTTGGTCAATGATTGCCTGTAACTCGTGTAAGTTGCACAGTGATACCATGACATCGCCAGTAACTGATAGTCGACATTACAGTGTAAATATTCAACTTGCTTATACAATGCGGTGTATTGGAAGGGAAGGAGAGCTGCCCAGACTTTTTGTGCACTGATGGATTTGCCTCCACCTCCGCTGAGGTTTGATAGATACAATAAATTAATACAGAACGCTTTATGTGGTGTAAGTGAACATTCAATGAAAAGAGCAGTAGAAGAAGCAGTAGCCTTGTCTGAGAATCCAGACATTGTAGCAGCATTTGATGGATCTTGGCAGAAGAGAGGTCATACCTCTCTGAATGTGGTTGTAACTGCCACATTCATTGAATCTGGTAAGATACTAGATTATGAATGTCAAAGAAAGAACTACTAGGGTTGTTCAAGTAAATTCATTGGCAACCATGTTTGTATAAAGAACTTTGATGGTCCAAGTGGAAACAAGGAAAGGAAAGGAGTTCTAAACATTTTTAGAAGATCAAAGATCAGTCGTGGTTGTTGGTATGTAGACTACTGTGGGTATGGTAATTGTAAAGCACCCAGTACTGTTGTTAATGACAGACCATATGGGGACACTCTGATAGAAAAGCTTGAATGAGTTGGGCATGTACAAAATGGGAGATCGGCTGAGAAAATTATGTAAAGACTTCAGTAGAGAAAAACTGTCAGGCGAAAAACACATAGGTGGTCCAGGTCGTCTTACAAAAAGTGGAACTGATTCTTTGACTCAGTATTAAGGACTAGCAATAAGGAGAAATGTAGGAGATTTGGAGAACATGAGACGAGCTGTTTGGGCAACATGGTTTCACAGAGTGTCAACAGATGAAACCCCACACCATGGTTTGTGTCCAAAAGGGGAAGATTCGTGGTGCAAGTACTGGTTGATCAATGCTACAGGCATACACTATACCCACAAGTATTCCTTACCACTTGCTGTAATGGAGGCAATTAGGCCTGTGTATAGGGATCAGGCAAATAAAAATCTACCTACAAGAGAACCTCCCCATCGCACCCCTCTCAGATTTAGTTATAAGTTGGCACAGTGGATAAGCCTTGAAAAACTGAACACAGATCAATCGAGAAAACAGGAAGAAGTTGTGTGGAACTATGAAAAAATAAGCAAAATATACAAACTGAGTAGTCCATGCGCAAGATAGGCAATATCAAGGAGAGTGTCAGCTTAGGAGCGCCGTGGTCCCGTGGTTAGCGTGAGCAGCTGCAGAATGAGAGGTCCTTGGTTTAAATCTTCCCTCGAGTCAAAATTTTACTTTCTTTATTTTTGCAAAGTTATGATCTGTCCGTTCGTTCATTGACGTCTCTGTTCATTGTGATAAGTTTAGTGTTTGTGTTTTGCGACCGCACCGCAAAACCGTGCGATTAGTAGATGAAAGTACGTGCCTCTCCAATGGGAACCTAAAACATTTGATCGCAAATGACACGTCTGATATATTCTATACGACACAGGCGACAGCATTTGCGTCACATGACAGGAACATGTTGTCGACCCACCTAACTTGTACACTTGGCGAATGGGTAAAAAGATTCTTCTACCTTGCCCGATTTAGGTTTTCTTGTGGATGTGATAATCACTCCCAAAAAAGTGATGAAAACAGAAGAGTTTGTCACATAAACTGAAAATAAAAAATTAAATTTTTTATTCGAGGGATGACTTGAACCAAGGACCTCTTGTTCCGCATCTGCTCACGCTAACCACAGGACCGCGGCGCTCATAACCTCACGTTATCCTTGATGTTGCATATCTTGCGCATGGACTACTCAGTTTGTGTATTTTGCTTATTTTTTCATAGTTCCACACAACTTCTTCCTGTTGTCTCGATTGATCTGTGTTCAGTTTTTCAAGGCCTATCCACTGTGCTAACTTATAACTAAATCTGAGGGGGGAGGGGGTGCGATGGGGAGGTTCCCTTGTTAGAAAATGTATACATGGTCTCTCTCAGAATGCAAATGAAAGCTTCAACAGCTATATATGGGAGAGAATACCCAAAACTGTATTTGTTGGGCTGAAAGTGCTGAAGATTGGTGTAATGGCTGCAGTAATAACATTCAGTGGTGGTACAATTACAAGGATCAGTGTTACGAATAAATTGAACAACCAGACGGGAAGGAATATGGCTTCAGCTCTAACTGCTATTGATAAGTGGCGGGTAACCGAAGCAGACAGCTGCAGAAGCTGCTACCAAGTAGTCACGGATAAAGAAAAGAATGAAGAGGAGGAGTAAGGAGGATAAGGAAACAGGAGGACAACTGGAGTATGCAGCTCGAATGCTCTAAACGAGCATAGTGGTAAGTTAATAAATCTGTAAATCTTCTGCGATTTACCGAAAACTTGAATTTTCATGATTCAGGTACCCTTTTTTCCTAAATGACTGACGTTAAACTCACAAAAATTGGTACAGATATTTAGAATGACCTCCTGTACCCCCCATGCCTACTATTTCCTGAAAAATTTATGACATGATGATGATGTCGATGATATTTGAGCTCCATTTTTAAATATTTTTGTAGTAGTAAAATAAATTACTTGTCTTGTTCACAGATCAGCATCAGGTAAGGAAATTGGAGGCATAGAGCACTTATGCCAATGTTGTCTGTACTGTGACTCTTTTTCCGAGCTGTGCAGTCAGTGGTTCCAAAGAAAATGGTACCGCAGTGAAATAGTGTTCCGTTTATTACACTATTATAAATATTGATGTCAATGCTAAAATATAATAAATATCTCAATGATTTTTTGGGAAATGCTTTGACTAATTACCCTAACTGTGTGTAAGAATTTTGAGCTATCTCTCATTAATAGATCAGTTGCACTCTGAGGGTGAAGATAATGCACCCTGTTGAGGGGCGTGTCCCCTTAAGGTGGGGTCTAGAGAAGTGGGTGCCATACAGCTGGGACAGGGCTTTGACCATTTTACAAAGCCGACAGTAAAACAACATCCTGCAACGTAGTTTCTTGATATTTGCCGGACTTACGACCTGCTGAAGTCAAGTAGAGGTGCAGCTCTTAACGCTTTTCTTGTCCTCTCACTCATAGGTTGTGGGGTGCAATTAAAGCCCATCACGCTATTCTGTCAGCTCTGTAGCTCTTACACTATTATAGCCCAAAATAATGCTGGATGCAAGGTAAATGTTCTGGATGCAAGATGTTTGATGCCTGGGAACCAATCGAAATTTCCAGCGTTGTTTTCTTTTCTACACACTTGTGACAAATTCATTTTAGCCAGGAGATCTTTGAGATTATCTGGCTGCCTCTGCTTCTTGACTTAAGATATTTGCGTTGAAGTGACTGTTCTTTAGCAAAACCCATCGATGATTGGAAACTCTACTGGCATCAAAACTGTTCTCCACAATGCCTGAAGCGGTCTTGTAGCCAAAAGGAACCCCCTGGATTCGGCCAGCCTCGGGCAATTTGGACTATCTTGAACCGTATCAGAACGGGCCATGGGCGATGTGCAGACACTCTCTACAAGTGGGGCAAGTCTTCATCACCATCCTGTGACTGTGGTGCGGAACGACAGACCGTTGCTCATGTTGTATCGACATGTCCCGCACGTGCCTACTAGGCTCATTTCGAAGATTTCCTCACAGCGACAAGTGACGTTATAAAGTACCGGGTGATCAAAAAGTCAGTATAAATTTGAAAACTGAATAAATCACGGAATAATGTAGATAGAGAGGTACAAATTGACACACATGCTTGGAATGACATGGGGTTAAAAAAATGTCCGGCAGATGGCGATTCATTTGATCAGAATAACAATAATTAGCATAACAAAGTAAGACAAAGCAAAGATGATGTTATTTACAGGAAATGCTCAATATGTCCACCATCATTCCACAACAATAGCTGTAGTCGAGGAATAATGTTGTGAACAGCACTGTAAAGCACGTCCAGAGTTATGGTGAGGCATAGGCGTCGGATGTTGTCTTTCAGCACCCCTAGAGATGTCGGTCGATCACGATGCACTTGCAACTTCAGGTAACCCCAAAGCCAATAATCGCACGGACTTAGGTCTGGGGACCTGTGAGGCCAAGCATGACGAAAGTGGCGGCTGAGCACACGATCATCACCAAACGACGCGTGCAAGAGATCTTTCGTTCGTCTAGCAATATGGGGTGGAGCGCCATCCTGCATAAACATCGTACGTTCCAGCAGGTGTTTATCAGCCAGGATGGGGATGATGCGATTCTGTAACATATCGGCGTACCTCTCGCCGTCACGGTAGCAGTTACAAAACCAGGATCACGCATTTCCTCGAAGAAAAAAGGCCCGATAACGGTAGAGTGGTAAATCCAACCCATAC
Organism: Schistocerca americana; assembly: GCF_021461395.2. NCBI lineage: Eukaryota > Metazoa > Arthropoda > Insecta > Orthoptera > Acrididae > Schistocerca > Schistocerca americana. The sequence continues at coordinate 434,306,685 of NC_060126.1, read as the reverse complement.
CGTGACTTTCTCAATGGAGATTCCACGACAGTTCTAGGATTTTCGGTAGCCCAATTTCTGCAGTTGTGGGCGTTAACAGACCCTCGGTGCGTGAAATGAGCTTCGTCGGTCCACAACACGTTACTCAACCAGTCGTCACCCTCCGTCATCTTATGAAATGCCCACACCGCAAATGCCCTCCGCTTCACTATCTCGCCAGGTAACAGTTCATAATGCCGATGGATTTTGTACGGATAGCATCTGAGGGTACGCCTCAGTGCCAACCAAACAGTAGTGTATGGGATGCCGGTGCGACGTGCGACTGCACGAGCGCTGACTTCCCCGTGCATAGGCGAACCCGCTACAGTCTCCATTTCTTCCTGAACTGTCTCAGCAGCATTACGCCTTGTGCTCGGTCGGCCACTATGGGGTCTATCGACTAAACAACCCGTGGCTTCGAACTTCGAAATCATTCTCGACACAGCTGCATTTGTCAACGGACCTTTACTCGTTCGAATCCCCTTCCTATCGCGATGGGATCGTAACGCTGAACTAGCACATTCCCCATTCTGATAATACAGCTTCACTAAAAGCGCCTTTTCAGGTAACGTCAACATGCTGCGACTGCTGGCCATCTGATTCTCTCTCTCATTATAGCTCCTTTTATACACGAGTGTCATGCGCAGTCACTGACGTTTTGCTGTCCAGCGCCATCTGTCGGACAATTCGTGAACTTTTTTTTTTTTTTTGTTCTAATAAAACCCCATGTCATTCCAAGCACGTGTGTCAATTTTTAACTCTCTATCTACATTATTCCGTGGTTTATTAAGTTTTCAGTTTATACTGACTTTTTGATCACCCGGTACATGAAAGACCTTGATATCCATGGATAGTTATTTTTATTTATGTTACTTTATGCTGGACAGCTGTGCTTAAATGTTGACGTGTAGTAGTTTTGCAATCTTTGTATATGTATTGCCCTACAGTCAACAGATAAATTTTCTTGAGACTGAGGCGAACTCTAATGAACTGTGTGAGCACAAGAGAATTGTTCATAAACTGGAATGAGGTAGAGAATTCGAATGTGTGGTAATAGGTTCCAACCCACTGGCAGAATAACGTGTCACATCTCATGAATGGCATCTAATTGTGGAAAACAGACGTTAGGAAAAGTAAAAAAGAGTCAAAACAGTTAAAAATGACAGCATACAGAAGTTATATTAAGTTCGGCGTAACGTCGATCACTGCTGCTCGTCTGCCGTATCATTTGCCAGTGGAACCGCTGCTTCGATTGATAAGCATGCACTGCACCGAATCGCTGAGTAGCGGATGGCATCTGCTTGGTAGACTTAGGAATGTCGCTTGGACAGTGGCGAACCAGCAATGGAGCTGTCACTTTTCAGAGGGAGCTGCACAGCACTGATCAGTATTTCGCCTCATTTAATGATTACTTCAAAAATTTGAGATTGGCCGGATAGTGCTTCATAGTCACAGGCGGACTGGAAATTTCACTCTACACTACTAGCCATTAAAGTTGCTACACCAAGAAGAAATGCAGATGATAAACGAGTATTCATTGGACAAATATATTATACTAGAAATGACATGTGATTACATTTTCACGCAATTTGGGTGCATAGATCCTGAGAAATGAGTGCCCAGAACAACCACGTCTGGCCGTAGTAACGGCCTTATTACGCCTGGGCATTGAGTCAAACAGAGCTTGGATAGCGTGTACAGGTACAGCTGCCCATGCCGCTTCAACACGATACCACAGTTGATCGAGAGTAGTGACTGGCGTATTGTGACGAGCCAGTAGCTCGGCCACCATTGACCAAACGCTTTCGTTGGTGAGAGATCTGGAGAATGTGCTGGTCAGGGCAGCAGTCGAACATTTTCTGTATCCAGAAAGGCCCGTACAGGACCTGCAACATGTGGTCGTGCATTATCCTGCTGAAATGTAGGGTTTCGCAGGTCTCTGCGGTCTCTCTTTTTACTTGTGTTACTCTGTCTGATTCGTTACGGTTGATTAAGATTAGGTATGTGGCTGGATTAACGAGCCTATGTCGGTGTATGTTCACTTCCAATTACTTTTCATGCATTGACCAGCACTACGAACAGAAAGACAGAGTAGCGATGGGAAGCCCGTTGTCACCTATTGTTTCCAGTTTGTTTATGCAAGACTTGAGGAACGTGCATTAGAGTCGGAGGCTTTGAAAGCTGCGTGTTTTTTCTTTGTATGTAGACGATACTTTTATTGCTGGCCTCATGGCAGGGAGAATGTGATCGACTTTTTAGAACACCTGAATTCAATCCACCCTAGTATTTATTTCACGATGGAGGTGTAAGAGAATGACTGTCATCCTTTCCTTGGTATATTGGACGTGAGGAAGGATGATGAAACTGTGGGAAATGCCTTTTGTCAGCCTACTCACACTGATTTGTATGTGCAGGCCTGATAGTCGTCACCATCTGGCTAGACGTGAAGAGGTAGTTCGTACCTTGGTTCGCAGGGGTCATATTATCACGTAGAAGAAGGTGTAGTTAAATGAATGGCGAACACTAACTTCACTTAACGAACTTTTATTCAGCACTTGCACATACAAGAGCGCGTTGCGAACTGCCTCTAGCCAGAACACATACAGTATATATATATAGCTACAGAACATTCCAGTACGATGATTCTTGACATTTGTGAATACTTCTCGAATGTACTTGAACCGAATATGAAATTAAAATCGTACAGTCCACGTGAGTTTTGAATTCACGACCCTCCAGTCAACGGTTTAGTATCGTAACCACTACACCACAGTACTACCCGACTTCTTCAGCGACAATATCATCTAGGACTCTAAGTACAATACTGGCCATTAAAATTGCTAGACTAAGAAGAAATGCAGATGATAAACGGGTATTTATTGTACAAATGTATTATACTAGAACTGACACGTGATTACATTTCCATGCAGTTTGGGTCCATAGATCCTGAGAAATCAGTACCCAGAACAACCACCTCTGGCCTTAATAACGACCTTGATGCGCCTGGGCATTGAGTCAGAGCTTGGATGGCGTGTACAGGTACAGTTGCCCATGCAGCTACAACACGATACCACAGTTCATCAAGAGTAGTGACTGGCGTATTGTGACGAGCCAGTTGCTCGGCCACCATTGACCAGACGTTTTCAATTGGTGAGAGATCTGGAGAATGTTCTGGCCAGGGCAGCAGTCGAACATTTTCTGTATCCAGAAAGGCCCGTACAGGACCTGCAATATGCGGTCGTGCATTATCCTACTGATATGTAGGGTTTCGTAGGGATCGAATGAAGGGTAGAGCTACGGGTTGTAAAACATCTGAAACGCAACGTCCACTGTTCAATGCGCCGTCAGTGCGAACGAGAGGTGACCGAGACGTGTAACCAATGGCACCCCATACCATCACGCCGGGTAATACGCCAGTATGGCGATGACGAATACACGCTTCCAATGTGCGTTCACGGCGATGTCGCCAAACACGGATGTGACCATCATGATGCTGTAAACAGAATCTGGATTCATCCGAAAAAATGACGTTTTGCCATTCGTGCACCCAGGTTTGTCGTTGAGTACACCATCGCAGGCGCTCCTGTCTTTGATGCAGCGTCAAGGGTAACCGCAGCCATGCTGTCCGAGCTGATAGTCGTTACTGATGCAAACGTCGTCGAACTGTTCGTGCAGATGGTTGTTGCCTTGCAAACATCCCCATCTGTTGACTCAGGGATCGAGACGTGGCTGCACGATCCGTTACAGCCATGCGGATAAGATGCCTGTCATCTCGACTGCTAGTGATACATGGCCGTTGAGATCCAGCACGGCGTTCCGTATTACCCTCCCGAACCCACCGATTCCATATTCTGCTAACAGTCATTGGTCCTCAACCAACGCGAGCAGCAATGTCGCCATATGATACACCGCAATCGCGACAGGCTACAATCCGACATTTATCAAAGTCGGAAACGTGATGGTACGCATTTCTTCTCCTTACACTAGGCGTCACAACTTCGTTTCACCAGGCTACTGCGGTCAACTGCTGTTTATGTATGAGCAATCGGTGGAAACTTTCCTCATGTCGGCACGTCGTAGGTGTCACCACCGGCGCCAACCTTGTGTAAATGCTCTGAAAAGCTTATCATTTGCACATCACAGCATCATATTCCTGTCGGTTAAATTTCGCGTCTGTAGCACTTCATCTTCGTGGTGTAGCAATTTTAATGGCCAGTAGTGTGTCATCTTAGTTAGGCCATCTCGAAGTGACCTTTCGTAAGAATGGTTATAGTGAAATACAGGTCAGACGTGCATTGCACTGCCAACCAACTATTCATCAGGTAAATGATGAAAACACCGACGTGGCACTAAAATCGGCGGTCTTTTTGCCTTACGCAGGGAACATTTCGGACAGGATTTCGGAAATGTGGCGTGAAGTGTGTTTTCCGACGACCATCTAAGACCAGGATCCTTCTGGGTTATGTAAAGGATGATCTTGGTTGGCGTAAGCCAGGTGTCCGCCGTATTCCTTGCAGTTGTGGCATGTCATACATTGGTCAGACTGTGGAGGGCCGGTGTTCTGAGCACAAGCGTCACACACGCTTACAACAGCCGAACAAATCCACCATTGCAAACCATTGTCTCGGCACCGGTCATCCTATGGAATACAAGATCACTGAGATCCTGACATGCACTTCCAGCTATTGGGATAGTGGTATTCAGGAAGCTCTTGAAATTAAATGAGCAGGTAACCTTGTAATTGGAGATGGTGGTTTTTGTTGTAATTCTGCATAGAGTCCTGCTGTCTTGTCACAGTACACAGTGTCATTATTCTGTCTCGCCCAGTGATTTTTAGTTGCCTCTGACGTGGGTCATCTTTGGTCTGTGATGGCATAGTGTCATAGCGTGCGTGTGTGTGTGTGTGTGTGTGTGTGTGTGTGTGTGTGTGTGTTAGGTTTTTGGATTTTCTATGAAAACTGAGTTTTTAAATGCCCTTGGACAGGTTTTACTTGTTGTAGTTATGCCTTGATGATGACAGGGGAATTATCAGCGGATGTCGACGACGTCACCCCGGCTGCGTAAGTTATTTGAACAACATAATAGGTGTCCAGCGTGCTAGATCCCCTCGCTTCTAGACTGATACTGTTATTACTCAGGTTAGCCGCGAGTCCGTAGAGGGTGGTATATGTGACGTACAGTATGACTGGTCACCATTTCCACCCGGAATTTGCGAGTGTAAGTCGGAATTTCCTTGATCCGCCTTGGTGGTTCGTGTCGTCGGATTTCCTCCTACCTGTGCGCGGCGCAGCTCTCGTAAATGGCGTCCCGTGCAGATTCTTCATTGGCGCATTGGATGTCTCTGTCGGTGGAAGCTTATTATCTGAAATTGCTGTCGGTCAACTTAGGGGTATCTATTTACTCGAAATTAACATTCAGAGTGCCGTAATATCACTTTTATTCCTATTAGATCAATAATGAAACTCATGTCACAAAGTACTCGTAACCGACAGCATGGCTACCATCGAACAAGACAGGAAGAGCTCTTAAGACCGACTTTGGTGCGCAGTCCGTATCTCTTACTAGCTTCGTCACAGTTCGTGGATTTCCGATCATTTGTTAATGAACGGGTGTGAATTTTAACAAGGCAAAATTACGATAAATAGCTTTAAACATCCAGAGGCTCCTCCTAGTATTCATGTTGTCATAAATGACTTTAATTATTAAATATAAATAAACAAAATCGGTGACTTTGGAGCCAAGATGGCGGTACTTCCCGTCATGTATATTTCCCAGACTAACGCTTGTTGCTGCGATCCAGCGCCGAACCCCACCCCACTACGGGCGACAAATGGTCGCTTCGACACCTAGCCAGCCAGCGTGGGAAATGCTCTCCGATTCATGGCCGGCTACGGAATACAGCACTTCCTAACTATCATGAATACATCAATAAGAGACAATAATTTATTAAAAGTGGTAAAAATGCCTTCCTCACGTAAGAGGCACCTTACAAGCGTGAGCAGAATAAACCGCTGACAACTCCGCCAGCTTTGAAGCTGTTTGACACATGTTTCGCTTACTCCACAGGGGTCCTTCCCTCATGTAGATAACATTTCTGTAATCAGCAAAAATCAGACCGCCAACATATGGCTTTTTTGATATTTCATCGGTTTAGAAATTTCATGTACTCTGATGTCTAGCTTTCTTTTGCAGGAGAAACGACGCGCCGTTAGAAATACCTGCAGGTGATATAGCGGTTGGTCCTGACCTGACAGGTTGTTCTCGGTCTGGGAGGAGCGGGATGCGGTTAGCAGAGTGGGGGGAGGGAGTAGGGGGTTAGAAGCGCGGGCATCACACGCGCCGCTCCGGGAGGTCGCCGCGCGTGCGCAGTGCATGGAGAGCGGAAGTGGGGGGGGAGGGGGAGGGTGGAGGAGCCGGCGGCATTTTTTGCGTGTTTAGCGAGATAAGTGGAATGCGGCGGCACAGGTGGTCCCGTGCCGGGCGTCGCGCCACGCAGGGCGGCTGCCAGCATCGGCGCGCTCCGTCCACTGCCGGGTCATTAGCGCGCCGGCCCACCGACGAGTAAGACGTCTGCCCGCTTCTTCGCTGAGCACCGGAGGGTTGGTAACTGGACGCTGCGGGCAATTTCCTCATCTTTTTTTACCCATTTAGTTCCACAGGACGAAACTGCAGGGCAAATCTCCATGTTCATGGAAAGAGTCAGTACATCAAATTAACACCATAAAAGTCAATAACGGATGAAATAAATTTCATACGTACCCCATCCGGACCACAAGTCGCTGAGTGTGTGAGAAATGTAATGAGACTGACTTTCTGTCTCCCAAAGTATTCATTTTTCTTTTCAAACAACAATTTTGTCCCCTTCAAAGTACACTACCGACCATTAAAATTGCTACACCACGAATATCACGTGCTATAGACGCGAAATTTAACCGACGGGAAGAAGATGCTGTGATATGCAAATGATTAGCTTTTCAGAACATTCACACAAGGTTGGCGCCCGTGGCAACACCTACAAACTGCTGACATGAGGAAAATTTCCAACCGATTTCTCATACTCAAACAGCAGTTGACCGGCGTTGCCTGGTGAAACATTGTTGTGATGCCTCGTGTAGGGGGGAGAAATGCGTACCATAACGTTTCCGACTTTGATAGAGGTCGGATTGTAGCCTATCGCGATTGCGGTTTCTCGTATCTCGACATTGTTGCTCGCGTTAGTCGAGATACAATGACTGTTAGCAGAATATGGAATCGGTGCGTTCAGGAGGGTAATACGGAACGCCGTGCTGGATCCCAACGGCCACGTATCACTAGCAGTCGAGATGACAGGCATCTTATCCGCATGGCTGTAGGTGTTGGCAGCCTCGATCCCTGAGTCAACAGATGGGGATGTTTGCAAGGCAACAACCATCTGCACGAACAGTTCGACGACGTTTGCATCAGCAACGACTATCAGCTCGGAGACCATGGCTGCGGTTACCCTTGACGCTGCATCACAGACAGGAGCGCCTGCGATGGTGTACTCAACTACGAACCTGGGTGCACGAATGGCAAAACGTCATTTTTTCGGATGTATCCAGGTTCTGTTTACAGCATCATGATCGTCACATCCGTATTTGGCGACATCACGGTGAACGCACATTTGAAGCGTGTATTCATCATCGCCATACTGGCGTATCACCCGGCCTGATGGTATGGGGTGCCATTGGTTACACGTCTCGGTCACCTCTTGTTCGCACTAACAGCGCTTTGAACAGTGGACGTTACGTTTCAGATGTGTTCCGACCCGTGGCTCTACTCTTCATTCGAGACCCTTCATTTCAGCAGAATAATGCACGACTGCATGTTGCAGGTCCTGTACGGGCCTTTCTGGATACAGAAAATATTCGACCGCTGCCCTGGCCAGCACATTCTCCAGATCTCTCACCAATTGAAAACGCCTGGTCAATGGTGGCCGAGCAACTGGCTCGTCACAATACGCCAGTCACTACTCTTGATCAGCTGTGGTATCGTGTTGAAGCTGCATGGGCAGCTGTACCTGTACACGCCATCCAAGCTCTGTTTGACTCAATGCCCAGGCGTATCAAGGCCGTTATTACGGCCAGAGGTGGTTGTTGTGGGTATTGATTTCTCAGGACCTATGCACCCAAATTGAGCGTAAATGTAATCACATGTCAATTCTAGTATAATATATTTGTTATATGAATACCCGTTTATCATCTGCATTTCTTCTTGGTGTAGCAATTTTAATGGCCAGTAGTGTAGTTAGCTTTGGCAGCTATAGATTGGCGGAGTTGTTCTTCCCAGTCGTGGTAGCAGCGCTGAAAGGCTTCGCTGGTAGTGCCTGTTACATGTCCGTCACATTGTTTTGAATGTCCTTCAGAGTCCCAAAATGATGTCCGTTTAAGACTTTTTCAATTTTGGGAAAAGAAAGAAGCCACAAGGACTCGGAGCAGATGGCTGTGGAACAAAAGGAAAGCGTTTAGAATTCTGAAATTCCTTGATGAAAGTGACCATGTGACGTGGAGTGTTGTCATGATGCAGCATCGACGTGTCCGGAATACGCGGTCTCACTCGATTCGCCCTGTTCCTGAGCCTTTCAGGTCATCTTTGTAAAGCACTTGGTTGATGATTTGCCGTGGAGGAAACAAAATCATTATACGCCATAGCCGTATTGTCAAAAAAGCAAATTAGTATTGTTTTGGACTTATATTTGCTGATTTGTACTGTTTTCGATCGAAGAGATGCCTCAGTGTGCCACTCCCCACTTTGACGCTTTGTCTCAGGATCGCTCTCAAAAATCCAGGATGTATCTCTATATCTACATCTGCATGCATACTCCACAAGCCACCTGACGGTGTGTGGCGGAGGGTACTTTGAGTACCTCTATCGGTTCTCCCTTCTATTCCAGTCTCGTCAGGCCTAACGCGTGACGAATTTTTCCTGTGAGGGTACATAAAGGCAGAGTCTTTGTCCCATCTATAGCAGCTACTTTCAAAAGCTGAGAAATCGAATTTTGAAGCTGTCCATTCAATAAACAGTTTCCTGTTGATTCTTGCGTGGAATGAAATGGACTACTTTTTTTTATGTTTCTCGTGAGACTCATGGTGGTCATGTTCAGTATATGATATAGTGCCTCTGTGAACACAAAACCTCGAATCTTCCTCTCTGGAGTGACATGCGCTTAGTCTTTCCATCTATGAAAGTTTGTCTTTAACAAACAACTGAAATCTCTTCTTTCTTAATCACCTCGTATAACACTGGGAACTGCTCAATTCTTTTCGAGGACGCCCCTCTCCATGCTCCACTCCCCTCCCTCCCCCCCCCCCCCCCCCCCCGCCCAACATAACAGAACGAGTGAGCCACGAGGAAATTCTGCTGTTCAGACTTACAAGTGCGTGGTATTATTGCTGATTTTTTTTCTAGTTCTTGTTGTAGGTCAATAAAAAGGGTGCAGCAGAATATTGCACGCCTTTCCGCAAAAGAGTCAAGGAGGTCCACAGCATCAACTCAGTGAAATCTGCTAATTATAGGGAATATGGTTCAAATGGCTCTGAGCACTATGGGACTTAACATCTATGGTCATCAGTCCCCTAGAACTTAGAACTACTTAAACCTAACTAACCGAAGGACATCACACAACACCCAGTCATTACGAGGCAGAGAAAATCCCTGACCCCGCCGGGAATCGAACCCGGGCGCGGAAAGCAAGAACGCTACCGCACGACCACGAGCTGCGGACTATAGGGAATATGCTCATATCGCTAACAACAAGAGAGCAATGTCACAGACCCCTGAACAGGGGTCGACAAAAGATTCACGGACTTACACCACATGTTGTTCGAACTAAAAGTTCCTGAGTGAAAAATACCCTTTGCAAATGGGAAGAATTACCGCTGAATAAAATTCCATATGTCATAAGGTAATGAAAATAAGCACATCAGTTTAATTTTAGTGCTGCATTATCACTTATTGCAGATACTATTCTGATGGTAAACATAGTAGCATTCAGTTTCTGAACAAGATCCTGAGCATAAGCTTTCCATGACAGCTTACCACCCAGCAATTTGGGTAGTCCAGAGTCTCTACTCATATGCCTATTCTGTGTAGGCACAATGGCAGTTTAAGTTGAATTGTCTGTCAGAAACAGTAAAAACTAAGTCTTGTACTTTAGCATCAATTTATTTTCTAGAAGCCATGAACTTATGTCTTGAACTGCACAATTCGATTCATTTTGTATGTTGTAGTGAAAATACTGAACTAGTGTCATAAGCAAACAAAAAAAAGTATTTTAGAATCATCTGTCACATTACAAAGCTGACCCCATGGGCATCCCCCACTTAACTGTGTCCCAATCACACACCTCGTCATAGCCGTTCTCATTATTGAGCAGAATGACCTTTTCGTGTCTGTTCTTAAAGAATGTGAGGAACCAATTACTTACATGGCTGCGTGGTGTTTGTTCTTTCAGACATGTCCGAGATAGTCGACGGAATTGCGATAAGCACGGTGTCCGGATGGCAACTGCCTAGTAAGCGGAAGTTCCCGAGTTCGAATCCCTGTGTGGCGTAAATAGTCACTCGTCGCCGCTGATTTCCCATAAGGACCCGATGCAGCTGACATAAATACACTCCTGGAAATGGAAAAAAGAACACATTGATACCGGTGTGTCAGACCCACCATACTTGCTCCGGACACTGCGAGAGGGCTGTACAAGCAATGATCACACGCACGGCACAGCGGACACACCAGGAACCGCGGTGTTGGCCGTCGAATGGCGCTAGCTGCGCAGCATTTGTGCACCGCCGCCGTCAGTGTCAGCCAGTTTGCCGTGGCATACGGAGCTCCATCGCAGTCTTTAACACTGGTAGCATGCCGCGACAGCGTGGACGTGAACCGTATGTGCAGTTGACGGACTTTGAGCGAGGGCGTATAGTGGGCATGCGGGAGGCCGGGTGGACGTACCGCCGAATTGCTCAACACGTGGGGCGTGAGGTCTCCACAGTACATCGATGTTGTCGCGAGTGGTCGGCGGAAGGTGCACGTGCCTGTCGACCTGGGACCGGACCGCAGCGACGCACGGATGCACGCCAAGACCGTAGGATCCTACGCAGTGCCGTAGGGGACCGCACCGCCACTTCCCAGCAAATTAGGGACACTGTTGCTCCTGGGGTATCGGCGAGGACCATTCGCAACCGTCTCCATGAAGCTGGGCTACGGTCCAGCACACCGTTAGGCCGTCTTCCGCTCACGCCCCAACATCTTGCAGCCCGCCTCCAGTGGTGTCGTGACAGGCGTGAATGGAGGGACGAATGGAGACGTGTCGTCTTCAGCGATGAGAGTCGCTTCTGCCTTGGTGCCAATGATGGTCGTATGAGTGTTTGGCGCCGTGCAGGTGAGCGCCACAATCAGTACTGCATACGACCGAGGCACACAGGGCCAACACCCGGCATCATGGTGTGGGGAGCGATCTCCTACACTGGCCGTACACCACTGGTGATCGTCGAGGGGACACTGAATAGTGCACGGTACATCCAAACCGTCATCGAACCCATCGTTCTACCATTCCTAGACCGGCAAGGGAACTTGCTGTTCCAACACGACAATGCACGTCTGCATGTATCCCGTGCCACCCAACGTGCTCTAGAAGGTGTAATTCAACTACCCTGGCCAGCAAGATCTCCGGATCTGTCCCCCATTGAGCATGTTTGGGACTGGATGAAGCGTCGTCTCACGCGGTCTGCACGTCCAGCACGAACGCTGGTCCAACTGAGGCGCCAGGTGGAAATGGCATGGCAAGCCGTTCCACAGGACTACATCCAGCATCTCTACGATCGTCTCCATGGGAGAATAGCAGCCTGCATTGCTGCGAAAGGTGGATATACACAGTACTAGTGCCGACATTGTGCATGCTCTGTTGCCTGTGTGTATGTGCCTGTGGTTCTGTCAGTGTGATCATGTGATGTATCTGACCCCAGGAATGTGTCAATAAAGTTTCCCCTTCCTGGGACAATGAATTCACGGTGTTCTTATTTCAATTTCCAGGAGTGTAGTTTCTTTTCATGCTTCTCCTTTCTCGATATGTGCCCATGTCGAGGAAGTTATCACTCCTTATCAATGTATATCAACAGATCTCAAAGTCTCGTGATGTAATAGCATACGGTTAAGAAGAACAAGAAACGGATGATTTTTATGTGAGATGGAGCTCGAGGTGGATGGAGTTCGACGCATTTTTACGTAAATCAACCAAGCTATCAATTTTAAAGTATTATTCCATAGTCTAGGATCAGTACCTGGAAGGTATTGGTAAGAGAGAACATAAACACTCGCACTCCTGGGGCTACAACGTTCTGCACTTAAAACAGGCTATAATTTAGATCGTTTGCGTTTCCGACCTATCAGTCGTATGGAATGTAGCGCTGTTAATATTCCAGTTTAAGAAATATATTTTAAGCGCGGGACATAAATCCTTCTCGGTTTCTCTACGATAAACTATGTTACCGAACCGTAAAACGAAAAAACTACTACCTTAAAACATCGGCTCTGCGTGATACGAGGACACTATAGCTTTCCAGAGATGTATACTGTCCACTGTTCACATCCGATCAGGGTTCAGAAATTATACTATGCCTACCCCAGCCCTATATAAAATGATCGTTAGTAACGGGGAATACCTATCAGAAGGGAACAGATAAATGCATAGCAGCAGCGTCCGACATGTGAAAATTAGAAGTCATTCCGCTACTAACTCTGTAAACAGCACATCTGACAGGCAAATGTGTACACGGATGTTGCAGTGCCCCACAACCACCCATCGCTATCTTTCATTATGAAGCTGAAGTCTTGATTTTACACCCAAGATGCGAAAGGGGGATGGAGTACATGGCATAAACCATAATTTGTCTAGAGGAATGTGTCACTTTTCATCACACATGAGACAGAAGTCCTCTAATGAACTATAAGTTTACCATTAACGATCGCGGGTAGATAGTGCTTTAAACCACATACAGAACACGTGGATTAATACGAGTAGAACGCAGGCTATGTCATGCGACTGATGCATCCTGACAGAACAGTGGAAAAACTGACCTGCAGCAACTTCTCCTTCTCTATAGTTCATCATCAGTCCACCATTAAATCATACTTTGTTACAGCTCCATCTCAGTCGATCACCCTGTCCACTCTCTGGTATCCTTTAACGCAGATACATGGAAGTTTAGAGGTGGATGGTTCTCTGTCTTCCTGAAAAGCATCAAATACAGTAGTCAACTCGCGTGTAGCACTGGTACCTCAACAGACATGCAGTATAGTGCTGCCTCGACGCAGAAAAATTGACTGTTTCCCTAATTCCCTTCGCTTCGATGTCGACGTTTCCTCGGATTCCTCTTGCTGCCGCATACTTTCTCCAATGTACAAATTGTTTTGCGCAAACCAGAAGATACGCAAGTACTTCCTCCATTTCCCCGCATTTCGGTGCATATTCGGTCAATTTATACCTATCCTCCCACCATTTTTCGCAATTCTATCGATTTTATGTCAGATCTATCCATGCAATCATGACATAACCTCTCGTTCTGTGTTCTAAAATTTCCTGTAAATGCAGTACAGCTGCCAACACCTAACCCAAATGCGTAGTGTAGCACTGTATTCGATTGTATCCAGTCACAACCACATTTGGAGGGCGTTTGTCCAGTTTTCTGTATGTCTGTGTTGCAAGATGCGTAGGGGCTACTTAAAACCATGTTGGAATTTTACTGTAGCAAATAGGTTCGAGAAAGGTGACTCGTTTCGAGATATGAGAGTGCCAGAAATATGATTCACTAGTGACTGTAATCATTAGAGGATTTCTCCATAGGATCCAACGCAGATATGTGGTTGAATGGAAAGACATGATTACAAGTCATAGACATCATTTATAGCAGATAGTGTAACACTAGAGATCTGAAAAGCTAATGCACATTTCTTACGACCTCAATCAGCACATCATTTACTACTGTTTGTGATCCTTTTCAATCAGTCATCGCTTGTAACTCGCAGAACCTCTGACATGGAACCGAGACATAATACGTTACAAATACTGCAGAAATCTCTTGTGGTGGCGGCGTGAGGGGGTTGCAAATAGCGGTTTCAAAACTGAGCGATTTTATGGCGAGGTTGCATCGTGGGTTACGTGTAACCGTACTGCCGGTCTGATAATATACGCTCGTAGAATCACCGTCTCGGTATTTGTCTGGAAAAACTACGTGATTCGTAGGTAATGTCATAAGTGGATTTATAAAGCCGGTATAGCTTTTAACATGGATACTTGTATGCACATGTAGGACCGAGACCACTTCTGACAGTACCATACAGTAGTTGTTGGGATCGGGTTTTTTAACATCTGGCGGTTTGTAAGACGATTAAACCTCTCTTTCTAAGACACGGTGGTAGCACTCACAAGAAAAAACTTATGAGACATGCCCACCCATCGTTGATTTTCTCTGAGTATTATTTTGTATCGTCTGGAATCATTTATTGATGATGTATTATACTTAGTAGTAGGGGGTGTATGATAGGTTCGCCTTGAGCACCAGGCTTATAAAGTATGTGTTTGTGTTCCGACATGTGCAAAGAAAATGAGTATGTCCATTCGTAAGAATGGTGTGGATTGGACATCGAGTACTGCGATAGCAGAGGGAAGAGTAAGTCAAGTCATAAAAATGGTACTGATATTTCTATTTCCAGAGCCACAGCCATCAACAGGGCGTATTTCCGATACTTCGCTCATTGTCGAACGTCTTTCAACTGAGACCGCGATGGTAACATTTAGTTGTAAGTACAGGGATAAAATATATATATATGTGACCGATTTCTTAGGATGATTCTGTCTATGGATGGTCTGTGGTGGGCCCGATTCACGTTTCCTGTTAATGGCAGGAGCCATCCGAATGCAAAGGTCTGTTGGAATGCAGGAATGTAGCTGAGTTAACTGTGTCGTCCTCTAGACGGCAGAATAGCGAACTAATACTTAGTATGTGCTGTGCAGCTTTCGTGATCACTTGGAAATTTGAGAAGATTGAATAGGGACATGTGTTTGCGCTGGACCGTTATTCCCTCCCATGTAGATTGTTCGGTTGACTGCTTCTGCACATTTCAGGCCTTTATTTAGTTCAGGGTACATGGTTTGTGGTGTGTGCATCTAGCAGGTGAAAGACATGTTTCTCGGTTCTCACGACATGTGAAACACCTTAGTTGACCTTGTAAATTATAGGGATCATTTGGTATCTGTCCCCACCTCCTTCTGTTCCTCCAGCATTTCCAAATCCTTTACATTGTCCGCAGGCTTGATACCTCCCACCCTCTGGTTTCCTCCTTCCTCTCCACCCCCCGCACCTCTATCGCTATGCCGGCCGCGGTGGTCTCCCGGTTCTAGGCGCGCTGTCCGGAACCGTGCGACTGCTACAGTCGCAGGTTCGAATCCTGCCTCGGGCATGGATGTGTGTGATGTCCTTAGGTTAGTTAGGTTTAAGTAGTTCTAAGTTCTAGGGGACGATTAACCACAGCAGTTGAGTCCCATAGTGCTCAGAGCCATTTGAACCATTTCTATCGCTGTATCGCTCCCTCTTTCCACCTCCACACTCTCCATCTCCTTCATCAGGGCTATTTCCATCACCTCCCCCTCCTGGATGATGAACTTCGCCGTGACATCTACCCTTTCTTCCAACTATAGCTTGGCGTTGTTCCCCCCCTCTCCAGGGCCCCCTTTTTCCTCTCCCATCCTTCTCCCAGAGCAGATTATCCTCCTTCCCCCCCCTGAGACCCTGCACCCCATCCTGGCCTCTTTCCTTGCCACATCCCTCCCTAGCTGGCTCTCTTCAGCGCACCCCCCACCCATCTCCCCCCTCTCTGCCCCCTCCCTCCCTCCCTTCTTCCGGTCTCCCTCATCTCCTTGCGCCTGGCAGATCCTCCATTTTGATCATCATCAGTGTGGTGCATCAGTATTGTGTTTAGTGCTGTTTCTCCTGTGCATCAAGAGGCGTGATTTTAATTGTGTGCTGGCTTTGTACTTAATGTCACTGTCAGTGTTTGTTATGTGCTATGCCATCCGTCAATACTTTCATACTCCGGTCATACTGTGCCTTGTGTTCAGTCGCCTCTTTTTTTGTCTATCGCCTTCCATGATGTTCCCCCTTTTTTATATCTATGTTCACCTTGTTTCTTCCTTTGTATATTTTTAAATGTCTTCTATTGTTTGTTCTATGTCTTTCAGCTGAAGTGCAGCACATATGCTGCTGCCAGCCTGCCCCGATGGGGAATTGAAATAATTGAAATACAATAGAGGAAAAAAAATGGTATCTGTTACATCACAGGCATCGGTATTCCTGCATGGAAATATCATTTTCCTCTATTTGTTTCGAGTTCTCACGTAAAGGTCTTTGCAGACAGGACAAGTTTCTAGTTATTCAGTGGTCTAGGGCATGCTCTACCTCGCTAAAGTTTGGGGATTCTAGAGAAATAATTTCCAGTCTATCTCTTAGGAATTATGTTGCGTGAGTGATCAGTAGGATGCTGCTGTGTGCTTGATATCGAGAAGTACGGCGAAAATGGTATAATATTATGACAAACCATGCAAAAGAACATGTGTTCCTGTGATCCCCGACTCTGGAGATGGAAAAGCGAGCAAGCAAGCACATCTGGATCAGGAACAGTAACGCATTTGTGCTCAGGTGAAACAAGCCCAAATTTGTTGAACAGTTCTGCGAGTGACTTCGGTCCGCTGAGGCTGCTCTGGTCACCCGTCAGGGGTGGATGACCGCCGACCTCGCATGGAAATATCCAGTGCTGTGAGGAGTACACATGGTGCTGTCTGCGTGTTATATGTACGAATCAGGTAAAAGGGATGATTTTGTATAGTGCAGGATAGGAAATGTATGTTTACTACAATGACACGGTAAGCGGTGATATATTGCAGTGTTGGAGATCGGTTTCATGCTCTAATTTTCAATCTCCTGTCCTCAATGGGGAAGCAGTGTAATTGAGTAAGAGTCCTTTCATATTTGATGATATATAGGGGCACTTTGCAGGGTTTAATTGTCAATGCAATATGGCCATCTGTGTAAAATAGTTTTTTTGCCACTGAAAGTCTTGTCTGCAGAAAGAAAGAAAAGGCAGACGGTGCTTCCACACCAACTGCATCAGTAATTCAGAGGGTAAATTCGATAAGAGCCAGTTGTAATCCCCCATTCATTCACATGACATCCTTTGTGCTGGGATATAGGAGTCTCTACATAGTGGTGAGAATGTTTGCATATGTTGGAAGCAGGAAGGGTAACACGTGATGGATGGTGTGCCATGTTAGGATCATGGGGAAGAATGTGTTCGAGGTTATTCTGAGATGTTTTTGTAAACATGTTCTGTTAGGACAAGAATTTCCATGCGGACAAGCTAAGACATCATAAAAGCACCTACAAAAGCGACCTTTAACTATTTCTGGGACACTATACAATTTTCGAGAGGTAGACCCGATTCTTATTTTACATAGCCATGTGATGTCAGTATAACATTGAGAACCTTTTAGGGTGTTTCATGGTGAGGCGTCATTCACACTATGATTGGTAAGCTTGGTTGGATGAAGCTTGTATGACCCATTAGGACTGCTAGGGGGAAAGCAGCCTGTGCTGTTCTGGAACAGATTTCGATAGCACAATCTTCGATGTTAGGATACACAGGTATAGCGTCTGTATGGCCTGTTAGGATTGCTAGGGGGAAAGCAGCCTGTGCTATTCCTGAACAGATTTCATTAGCACAGTGTGATGTCAGGATCCACAGGTAGATCGTCAGCAGTGGTAAACACATGTGCTGCCCATAGGAGTTTTGCATATGGGATTGGTATGAAATTGCTTTGGAGTTCTGTGATGAGGTGGACAGGAGTGTGCGCTGTACCTCCCGTGATTGGCGAGGACGTTATGGCGGAGGAGAAGATGCTGCAGAATCGGGCTGCTGCAAGCAGCCTAGTTGCTGCACCCCTACCCTGCTAGCCTGAGGGAGGGCTGCCCATGGATGAAAGAACGATGTTGTGGCAGTCGGGGTGGGGTTGGGGCAGGGGGCTGGGGATGGGGCGGCTATGGCTGTGGGTGTCGAGTGGTGGGATGTGATTTTTACTAGCGATCTTTTGTTTAAACTGTGTTCCATCGATTTCACCGACCAGTAGGATGCTGTGTATTAAAAAAAATCTACCCCATACATGTGAAAAATATGGATTTAATTAATTTGTGTAAATTTTTTATATCAACATGGTGTTAGTGGTATAATAGTTAAGGGGAGGATGTCCGTGAGTGGGTGTCCTGGAAAACCACTAAAAAATAGGTTAAGTGCCAACAAATGGTCAAACATTAGGTTAAGACATCCAGAGTACATGTTTCCACTATGTAATTACTTCTTACAACACCTACATTTCTCCAAACAGCAGAGAATAATGAGCAAGAGAAATTCAACCCCCACAAACTGATATTTTTTATAAACAAAGAATATATCCTTGAATTTCCTGTTATGAGACCCTTCCTCTCCACCACCAGACCGCAATCATGGATTACATCACGGAAGGGATGACAACACCCTTTAGTGGCAGTACTGTGTACTAGACTAGTTGGACTCCAGACCTCGTAGTGAACACATTCTTTCCAGCGATTTTCCCCCTCACCATCTTGTATTACATCACAGAACAGATGGCAGTGCTCTCTGGTGGCAGTACTGTGTACTACGTCAGTTGGGCTCTGAACCTCATGGTTCACACACTGGATTGGGGTACTGCCTCTAATTGTTTAAATAAATAGTGCATGCAAAATAAAGACTTACATCCAGCATTGGTCGAGTCCTCTCCCCACTATTTTCTAGAAACAGGTGGCGCTAGGTGATTTAGGTTAGTGGAGGTAGCCCAAGCGCCCTTTCTTTTCTGCCATTTTCTTAGGTTAGTAGAGATAGCCCAAGCGACCTTTCTTTACTGCCAAAATTCAAACTTCGCACCAGTTCGTAGGAAGAGATGCCAGTTGAATGACTTAGGTTAGTGGAGGTAACCAAAGTTACCTTTCTTTCCCGCCATTTTCTTAGGTTAGTAGAGGTTGGATAGTCCTGATGGAATTTAATTTGTCGCCAGAGGGGGTGTGGCATGGGGGTGTGGTACTTTCCCGCCATCTTGGATAATGGTACTTGTGTCATCAGCTGATGTCACTTCCGCCATCTTGGATGACGTCATCGCCACCATCTTGGATACATCTGGCAAAAATGCAGAGTGTGCCAGAACTCTCATTGCCCAAATACTGTGGGAATGTGAGTCAGTTGGGAGCGTGTGGTTACATAAAGACAGAGTCTTTGTCCCATCTACGGCAGCTTAATTGCCACAAACACTGTGTTCAGATAGCACAGTGGGTAACGCAACTGCCTAGTAAGTGGGAGATTCCGAGTTTGTATTCCAGTCTGACACACATTTTCACTCGTCGCCGCTGATTCTGCATAAAGTCCCAACGCTGCTAAAATCCATTCCTTTCGTTTTTCCCCCATATACCTTCAAATTACACAAAATGAACCAATTATTCTTCCATAATGGTCCAACTTCTGCAGGAAAATTTGTAATCAACACAATCAAAAAAGATAATTAAATCAAGAAAGATGTATACTGCTCACAAATTTTTCTTTGATTTCTCCAGTGCATCACAGAGAATCGTATGCATTCAATAAATGAAACTCCGACAGACATAACGATTTCGAACTACTGCTCTCGTCTTCTGAATCCTGTAGTACAATCGTCACAGGAGACATAAAAGTTTGACGAGATTTGTGCCGTCAGCTCCTGTTACTACACGTGGAGGAAGCAGTCCCACACGCGAAATACGAAATAAGTTCTCCGATATTTCGGCAACGTGCACCAAACGTTTAACTAATAAGAGCCAAGAGAGCTCCCTATGTCACAAGCAGAATTTTGAGACGCTATATCGGATTTTGTCGTTTTCAGCTGAAGCCCATGTTTTCTGGGTTTTATGTTATAACTTACGTCTCGTACAAAAGTTACTCTGGTAAAATTAAGATTTTTCCAAATACGAAAAATTGTTCCAAGGTACAAGACGGCCGCGTATCTAGGACAAATACATTTTTGAAATTTAAAAATGTTGCATTCAAGAAAATACTTTCAGTGCTGTATTTAATGCTACATTTGTTACATTGTTACTCTGTTGTGCACCAATAATCGGTAAGTGAAATCAAATTAAGAAAAAGTGTTATGAAAAATCAGTTTCAACGTAGTTACGATTTGAAATGGGAGATATTGATAACCAACACAGATTTTCATTTTGAAGAAAGGCAATATTGCTAAGACATTAAACATGTTCTACAGCAGATAACCTCCTTCTGTTTCAAGACACATGATGGTGAATGACCGACGATGTATGAGTTAACCATATACATAATACATAACTAGTTTTAAAAATTTCAGAAATTTTACTTCCATAAAATTCCATAACTGAGGGATTAACAATATGCTCCAAATAACTTTAAGACACTACTGGCCATTAAAATTGCTACACCAAGAAGAAATGCAGATGATAACCGGGTATTCATTGGACAAATATGTTATACTAGAACTGACATGTGATGACATTTTCACGCAATTTGGGTGCATAGATCCTGGAAATCACTACCCAGAACAACCACCTCTGGCCGTAATAACGACCTTGATACGCCTGGACATTGAGTCAAACAGAGCTTGGATGGCGTGTACAGGTACAGCTGCCCATGCAGCTTCAACACAATACCACAGTTCATCAACAGTAGTGACTGGCGTATTGTGACGAGCCACTTGCTCGGTCACCACCGACCAGACATTTTCAGTTGGTGAGAGATCTGGAGAATGGTCTGACCAGGGCAGCAGTCGAACATTTTCTGTATCCATAAAGGCCCATACAGGACCTGCAACACGCAGTCGTGCATTATCCTGCTGAAATGTAGGGTTTCGCAGGGATCGAATGAAGGGTAGAGCCAAGCGTCGTAACACATCTGAAATGTAACTCCACTGTTCAAATTGCCGTCAATGCGAACAAGAGGTTACCGAGACGTGTAACCAATGGCACCCCATACCATCATGCCGGGTGATACGCCAGTATGGCGATGACGAATTCACGCTTCCAATGTGCGTTCACCGCGATGTCGCCAAACACGGATGCGACCATCATGATGCTGTAAAAAGAACCTGGATTCATCCGAAAAAATGACGTTTTGCCATTCGTGCACACAGGTTCGTCGTTGAGTACAGCATCGCAAAGGTTCCTGTCTGCGATGCAGCGTCAATGGCAACCGCAGCCATGATCTATGAGCTGATAGTCCATGCTGCTGCAAAAGTAATCGAACTGTTCGAGCAGATGGTTGTTGTCTTGCAAAATTCCCCATCTGTTGACTCAGGGGTCGAGACGTGGCTGCACGATCCGTTACAGCCATGCAGATAAGATGCCTGTCATCTCGACTGCTAGTGATACGAGGCCGTTGGGATCCAGCACGGCGTTCCGTATTACCATTGGATACTGACCAGCGCGAGCAGCAATGTCGCGATACGATAAACCGCAATCGCGATAGGCTACAATCCGACCTTTACAAAAGTCGGAAACGTGATGGTACGCATTTCTCCTCCTTAGACGAGGCATCACAACAAGTTTCACCAGGCAACGCCGGTCATCTGCTGTTTGTGTATGAGAAATCGGTTGGAAACTTTCCTCATGTCATCACGTTGTAGGTGTTGCCACCGGCGCCAGCCTTGTGTGAATGCTCTGAAAAGCTAATCATTTGCATATCACAGCATCTTCTTCCTGTCGGTTAAATTTCACGTCTGTAGCACGTCATCTTCATGGTGTAGCAATTTTAATGGCCAGTAGTGTATATTCACTCGTTTCTCGCCTTCAGCAAGTGAAAAACGAATAACAGAACATTGTTAAACTAGTTTGGACGTTTCAAGCGGACTCGTCACTTCGAAATGTATTTCTTGTGCTTCTAAACAAAACAATGTTGTTACATCAGCTGATCGGGGGTCATACCATTGATGCCAACTTAAAACCCGTAAATACCAAACTTGCACTGTTAGCAGTTTTTTCTAATTATTGAATGACCCTCGTACTAATTATACCACGGTTCCCCGTCTTGTACATCATTGTTTATTAGGCCCTTGAACACACTTGGTTATTATCTTCGCAACTATTCAGTCATTGTACTGCCTTGTTATGGGCGGAAAGGGGGGGGGGGGTGCCGTTCTGATCGTTTCGAACCTGTAGGCTGAAGGTTGAGAGGGTTGGAACTTTCGCAACTTTTCTCTTTAACAAAAAATATTTAACTCCGATTCCCAGAAGGAATACACAAGGGGCTGATGTTGATGAACCAATGACAAGCTGGTCCACTGAGCATTACTCCTTGACCATGCGGAACCTACCTTTGTGTATAATCTAATTTGCCCTGCTAAATTACGTCTGTCGGCGCTGTCGCCGGATATAACCAGCGCTTTCCCACTCGTTCGAAGTATTCCCTTTCCTCTGACAATAAATCTTTGGGGCATACTGCTACCCCCTTTCTCGGATCGAAACTACGCGTACTCGGAAGATTTCGTCAATGCACTAACTTCGTCCCAATGCAACAGCTTAACAACTCTTGTGTAGACATTAACGCATGACTGTTTCTGTCTGGTGCTACTGGTAAGTTCTCCTGCCCCTTTAATCAGGCGTACTTCCGCAAAGACTCCCATGCTTGTGAGTATACGTGTACTGCATAGCACTCCAAATAGCAGTCTCTACAAGTTAGTGGTTTTACGCTAACCTCCAGGTGAATCCCTCGCTGCTGGCTCGTAACGGTAGCCAAGTCCCAGAGGCGCTGGCACAACAGTCTAGATTGGTAGTAGAACTGGTGTAAGATGCCTGTGCGTGGTTTGCAACATTGCTTCCCGCAACTGAGCAGTTTAAATACCAGCATCCGTCTAGCTGCCAGCAAGGCTGCGTAGTAAGCTGACAATCAATAACTATGCATCAATATTGTCCAAGTGATCGCCAATAACATGCAAGTCCTCTCGACTGGTGGTTTTGGCAGACGACCTAATACGCGACTTTAAAGTAGCAGCCAACTCACGAAGCTGCCGGCTGTTGTTCAGTAAACCGCTTTCCAAACTGGCGAGCTGTTTTGCGAGCAAATTCACTGCCTCTTGGTTGCTTTCCGCCTCTTTCCGAACTTTCTGTAATGCCTTATTGACGTTAGCTGTATCATCTGCGTGGGCTTTACCAAACACTGTCTTTAGGATACCACCATCTGCGCCCAGCCATCGTCTTTTCTGTCCAACCCTCGGGATCAACTCTGTAGTCTGTCGCAGTTACACCTGCAGTTTTGCAAACTTCGAGCGTAACAGACGATACTCTTCTTGTGTACCATTACACTCTGGTTAATTACTCATCATGCTGTGCAATTTTTCAAATGTTTCTTCCAATCTCCGAATCTCGTTCCTGAGTGCCCAAATGTGGCAATTTACCCTAAAAGTCTGTTGGTGATCCTATATAATCACGTCCGTCTGGTTGGAACACACTACATCTCCAAATACAGAACGTACTTGAACTGCTTTGGCCACACAGTAGGCCTAATACGCTAAGACTCCGTGCTCCATCTCTCCTCTATGGGCCGAATAGCTCCTGGGTGCTGCTTCACTCTTCTCCCCTCCCAGGTTAGAAACATGCATCCGATGAGTAAAGATATTCCTAATATTTGTCCCGCATCCCTGTTCTAGGCCTTAGCCATATTATCGTGTTTCCTTCGCTTTGCTCCCCCCCCCCCCCCTTTTCTACAGAAACTAGGGTCACACGAGGCAAATTGTCCGTATCCCTTTTAAACGACCGAATTCGGCTTACATGGCCTATCAAAATATAGAAATTAGGTATTGAATAAGTGGTGTTACTGGTAATGAACTCGGCAGATTAAATAATTCCACATACTCAATCAACAGTTTTTCCACTAATGCTCTAGCCTGCGCTTCAAGATGTGCTGCCTTACGCCTTAGCGCTGACCAGTCAATAGACCCTCCGGGCATTGTGTAATTTTCTGTAAAATCACGGTCTAGTTCACCCTTGGCCAACACTTATAATTCGCAACCAGGGTGCCCTGCAACAACTTTACTTCCTCGGGGCCAAAATTAGCAGTACTGATAGGCACTACCCTCGTAGCATCTACTTCCCGACTATGGGACATGCTACGTCATATAAAACAACTTACTACATCTAGCATCTAGTGCTTCGTTATCCGCCAAAGGTTGAATGCTACACAACAAGTTCACTAGATGTCAGTATCAACATCAATCCAGACTACCTTTACTGTACCTTTTGGTTTGCGATCCCGTGAATTGACCGTAAGAGACCTTGTACGCAGTTTAATTGGTTTCCCCTGGCCATGGGGCGGACTTTGCGACAGTGAAAGTTTTCTGGCTGCAGAGCCCAGCTGAATCAAAATTCAAACCAGTTCTTCCGTAAGCCGTTCCAGGTCAATTATGGGCTGATGTGCAATCAGGAAATCGAGTCCGAGAATAACGTAGTTCTGCATCCACTTGAAGATAACCTCCCCCACTCCGAACTTCAACGCCGGCCGGAGTAGCCGAGCGGTTCTAGGCGCTACAATCTTTAACCGCGCAACCGCTACGGTCGCAGGTTCGAATCCTGTCTCGGGCATGGATGTGTGTGATGTCCTTAGGTTAGTTAGGTTTAAGTAGTTCTAGGGGACTGATGTCCTCAGCAGTTAAGACCCATAGTGCTCAGAGCCATTTGAACCATTTCTCGGATCTTCAACACTCCAGCACCGAATGAATTTATACACCCTACACCTACGCCACTTAACGCCCAGCGTGGTGCACTTAACATATTTGCCCCAAATACTCGCTTACTTGCAACCGATAGATGAGAACCGGTGTTCAACAATATTTTACATAATTTGTCCCCCACATAGTTGGTCAGAAAAAATGTCTACCACTGAAATTTCCGTTGGTGCTAATTTCTGTTACGGCATTGCCGATCCGACCGACGAACGTTGCTGTCTGCCATCTCTCTGTACACGACCCTTTCGTCCACACCGAAAACAATTTATGTCCATACTAAACACTGTCCGACATTCAGATGACCTAGCCAACGACTCAAATTTCCTCTAGTGATAATGCCAATACCCATTGCTTCACTCAAATACTTAGGAAATCCCAAAGGAATCTTTCTTGACATTGCCGGTTATAGCACCCTCAAAAATGCGTCAAGATCCCTCTGCTCTGCTTGCCACAGAATTATCGAGTTAACCCCTATCATCATCCATGCGCTCATAGGTGCCTACATTGATTTTACGAATGCAGTCAGCGAATTTTTCTATCGATTCATTCTGCTTACGAAAAACCCTAGCAAGTTGTTCCCAAATATATGTCGTCGTGTTCTTTCTTCGATATCTCTCTATTAATCTTTCCTGAAAATCCTCAGATATTATAGCCTCCCTCAGATTATCGTTACACATGACATGGCCTCTAGCATCTCCCGTTAATTTCTATCTAACAGCCGGCCGGAGTGGCCGAGCGGTTCTAGGCGCTACAGTCTGGAACCGCGCGACCGCTACGGTCGCAGGTTCGAATCCTGCCTCGGGAATGGATGTGTGTGATGTCCTTAGGTTAGTTAGGTTTAAGTAGTTCTAAGTTCTAGGGGACTGATGACCTCAGCAGTTAAGTCCCATAGTGCTCAGAGCCATTTGAACCATTTTTCTATCTAACAACAAGTAATAAATGCTTCTTACTCCATTTTGGTGGCTGTTGCCAAATTGTCAAAAAAGATAAAAATATCTTCCCCCTGTTTCTCTGAAAACAGGGTAACCATTCCCGCAGCAGTGCCGTCGAGGGTGAGTGGTTTACTCAACTCATCGGCTGGAAGTTCCTTCGCCAGGACTACAAATTAATGAAGGGAAAAGTATACCCAAAAAATACAGAAATGACCCAGCCAAAAGACAGGAACATGAACGACTCTACAGGCTAGAAACCAAAATAACTGAAACGGGCACTTACATCCTTTGCTTTGTGGCACTCCGTCGTTGTAGGTGCCCATACTGCCATACTGCTGACTCCTAACGCCACGATACCTCAGCTGTCTTCCTGACACCAGTGTAAACAGGCTCGGGACTCCACTGCACATCACCAGATTCGAACGTGGGTTCTCTGCCGGGAGTGAGGAAGGAGAAGGTGGGAGAGTGCCCACGGATGGCTCCTGATGGCAGAATAACAACGTTTACCGATCAGGATCATTACATTGGTTGTTGGCCTTCTGAGCGAGGTTTGATTCCGCTCGTAATATTCTTGGCAGCGACGAAGTTGGCCGGCGGGCTCTCACATGTGCGCCCGCTGCTGTGACTATAGCTGCGCCGGCGTAACTGGAATCCGCTGCCCCGACAGCCGCGCTTTGACCTCGCTGGCGGCGGAACCACGCGCCGTAGTCCTCGTTTGTGATCGTGGCAGGGGGGGGCGTGGCGGCGGCGGCAGTGGGAAAGGTCAGTGCCCTGTCTCGGCGACCATCCGCGGCGGCAGCTGAGGTCCCCAGCTCCGACCTCGGTCACGGTGTTTGTAGAGGCAGCGTCCCAGGACGATGGCAACTGTGCGTTACCACAAAGCACCTATTACAGGCGACTGCCTGCTGACGGGGTCCGAGGATACTGATGGTGATGACTACAGTGGGGGTGTCCATTTGGCGCCTCCTAGGCGACAACCTACATTACGATGGTGACTGTTACCATGACTTCTCAGAACTGGTGGCGTCACTGAATGACGCAGGCTCTGCATCTCTCCAACACGTCGTGACGGTGGCTACAGACCCCATGACCACCCTCGATGATGACACCCTGGCATGTGGCGAGCTGCTTCTCGTCACGTTCTCCGCAGGCCGGTGACGCCGTGTTCACCTTCGTGTCGCTTAACTAGGTGTTCCACTGGGCACGGGCCCACTTGCGTCACGGTATCATACCAGTAAGCTACGCAACAGAATGCAACACACATACGACTTCTGGCTCTCAATATTCCTTCACATTTTAAGTAACTTCATCACTGTGAGACTCCTACCTTTAAGGGGGCAAACCACATTAGGAGGTGCAAAAAAATTCGACTTTTTTATTGCATAAATCGTTAGCTTAACTATCCAAGAATACGGTGTTAAAATTTCAAAGCGAATTTCGCATTCGTATAGGTTTTATGAGCATAGCAATTATGACGACATGCTATGATATGATTTCCACGGATGAAGATCATCGACAGGATTGTTTCCCAGAGGGAGAAAACAGCTGGTGTGAGTGGCAGAAACGAGCAGCCCTTGGAATGGAACACTAACCGCACCCTACTCCATTGCACCCCGACGTACAGAAGGAAATAAGGAAATTCTTCCAATATATGAAGATTTATCAAGGGATGAATTACTGGAAAGGTGTTTAGGTGGCCACACACAAAATGCGAATGAAAGTTTTAATTCCACTATTTGGCGATTATTCCATAAACACTTGCACTCCGGACTAAAAGTTGTTGAATTGGCACCGTATTTAGCAGCGGGCTTCTTCAGTGAAGGAAATACATCCCTTATGATCGTCATGGACGATGCAGGAACTGTAGTAGGAACGCAAATCTTCAATTATGCCGAACAAATGGATAACCAGCGCGTGACCCGGGAGAATCGACGTAGTTCATTGGAATCGAAGGAAGGTCGGAAAGCACTGCTGCAATCGCAAAACGAAGCCTATGAGGAAGAAGGAGGATACTATATGGTGCTGGAATCGCAGATAAATCAATAAACATTTAACATTATTGTTAACTTCCTTGAATTTCTAGTTTCCGAGAATTTATTTTTCAAACGCGCTTAGCTCGAAATGACTTTTTTCACATCTGCGTGCAGTCTAACTCAAAAAACATAGAACCGATCATTATGAAAATTGAGAGTGTGATTCCTTATAAAATTACGAATTACATGAACCAACTTTGAAGATGATATTATGATTTTTAAGGGTATTTTTCTTTGCATAATTAGAGAAAAAATCGTTAAAATCGAAGTAAATTGTTCCAACGCCTACAAAATTTTTAATTTTCATTATTTTCACCTACGTTGAGGCTCATATTCTTACAAAATAAGTTATTAATTAACAAAATCTTTTTGATTACAGATGAAAATTGGAATGGCTAGACTGCACGCAAGTGGAGAACTATACTCAGAACCTTCAACGGACATCACAGCGTAACATTGTTATTTTCGATTGAAATTATAAAAAAAGCTTTTCGAAATATGAATGAAATGATGTCAAAATTTTATTAAATTCTAATTAATTCTTTCCACCAAAAAAAATCCCAAAAAATCTGTGTCAAACAGACTCCAATGTGGTTTCTCCCCTTAAATAACTTGATCGCTCTAATCATTCGACCCTCTACAGTACACTATTCTCCAGGTACAGTGGATAGAGGCACACGACTTGGTTCGACCCTCGCTGTTTTTAAAAAACTCTTTATTCATCTAGAGTATCAGTATTTTCAAAACTAATTTTACTCACTCTCGTGGATTCTTAAACACTCTGGGAGTGTCTTATTAATTTAATACAATGAGGGGACAGTCGTTGTGGGGTAGCGATATGCAAATGTGCAGATGGCAATGGTATCGCGTACACAAGGTATTAAAGAGCAGTGCATTGGCGGAGCTGTCATTTGTACTCAGGTGATTAATTTGTAAAGGTTTCTTGCGGGATTATGACCGAATGATGGAATTAACCGATTTTGAATGCTGAAGTTGGAGCTAGACGCGTGGGAAATTCCATTTCGAAAATAGTTAGCGAATTCAATATTCCGAGATCCACAGTGTCAAGAGTGTGTCGAGAATGTCAAATTTCAGGCATTATCTGTCGCTACGGACAACGCAGTGGCCGACGGCCTCCACTTAACAACCGAGAGCAGCGGAGTTGAAGTAGAGTTGTCAGTGCTATCAGACAAGCAATACCGCAGAAATCAATGTGGGACGAACGACGAACATACCTGTTAGGACAGTGCGGAAATTTGGTGTTAACGGGATGTGGCAGCAGAGAATCGACGCTTGTGCGTTTGCCAGCAGCACGACATCGCCTGCAGCGCCTCTCCCTGTGCTCGCGTCCATTTCGACTGGACCTGGACGACTGAAAAACTGTGGCCTGGTCAAACGAGTCCCAATTTCAAATAGTAAGAGCTGACGGTAGGGTGGGAGTTCGGCGCAGACCCTACAATGGTATGGACCCTAGTTGTCAACAAGGCATCGTTCAAGCTGCTGGTGGTTCCATAGTGGTGTGGAACTGTGTTTACATGGAATGGACTGGGTTCTTTGGATGTTCGGCTACTTGGAGACCATTTGCAGTCACTCATGGACGTCATGTTTCCGGACAACTATGGAATTTTTATGGGTGAGAATGCGCCATGTCACCGGGACACAATTGTTCACGACTGGTTTGAAGAACGTTCTGGACAAATCGAGCTAATGGTTCTCTCCCCAGGTTGTCTACTTCTACATACATACTCCGCAATCCACTCCCAAACAGAACGAGGGAAAAGTGACTGCCTATATGCCTCTGTACGAGCCCTAATCTCTTCTATCTTATCTTTGTGGTCTTTCCGCGAAATATAAGTTGGCGGCAGTAAAATTGTACTGCAGTCAGCCTCCAATGCTGGTTCTCTACATTTCCTCAGTAGCGATTCACGAAAAGAATGCCTCCTTTCCTCCAGAGACTCCCACCCGAGTTCCTGAAGCA
Organism: Schistocerca americana; assembly: GCF_021461395.2. NCBI lineage: Eukaryota > Metazoa > Arthropoda > Insecta > Orthoptera > Acrididae > Schistocerca > Schistocerca americana. The sequence continues at coordinate 434,276,877 of NC_060126.1, read as the reverse complement.
TTTCCGTAACACTCGCGTGATGATCAAACCTACCAGTAACAAATCTAGCAGCCCGCCTCTGAATTGCTTCTATGTCCTCCCTCAATCCGACCTGATAGGGATCCCAAACGCTCGAGCAGTACTCAAGAGTAGGTCGTATTTGTGTTTTATAAGCGGCCTCCTTTACAGATGAACCACATCTTCCCAAGATTCTTCCAATGAACCGAAGACAACTATCCGCCTTCCCCACAACTGCCATTACACCCTTATCCCACTTCATATCGCTCTGCAATGTTACGCCCAAATATTTAATCGACGTGATTGTGTCAAGTGCTACACTACTAATGGAATATTCAAACACTACGGGATTCTTTTTCCTATTCATCTGCATTAATTTACATTTATCTATATTTAGAGTTAGCTGTCGTTCTTTACACTAATCACAAATCCTGTCCAAGTCATCTTGTATACTCCTCCAGTCATTCAACTCCGATATGAATCCCTTCAATTTATGCGACATAATCGAGAGGTCAGTTTGTGCACAAAATCCTGCATTGGGAAACAGTTTCTCACTTATGTACGGCTACAGAGGAAACATGGCTCAGTATTTCTTGAGGGGATTTCCAATGATTCTTTGAAGCAGTGCCACGTAGAGTTTATGCACTACGCCAGGCAAAAAGGAAGTCCGATACGATGTTAGGAAGCATCCGATGAATTTTGTCGCCTCAAGGTATATCGCTTTTCTGAAATATTCGATGTTATGCAAATACAACTGCATTCCCTGTCAGGAGTGAGTTTGTTCTATTTTCTTATCATGCCAAGGAACGTGGACCAAAGAATTGGTGGATCGCATTCTCCGTCGCTTCTTGATTTGTTCGCATTTGATATTATATTTATTTATTCATTCAACAAATGTTCTAGATTTAGGGGTAAATGTCTTTTATAAATGTTTACCATTATGTGCGCGTGCGCGCGCGCACACACACACACACACACACACACACACACACACACACACTTACTTGAAGTGGAGAAAATGTAACAGTAATATTTCTGTAAATAAATTATTTTCTTTTGATAATGAGATTTCCACTCTGCAGTGGAGTATGCGCTAATATGAAACTTCTTGGGAGACTAAAACTGCGTGCCGCACCGAGACTCGAACTCGGGACCTTTGCCTTTCGTCGGGCAAGTGCTCTACCACTGAGCTAAACAACTCACGGCCCGCCCTCACAGCTTCACTTCTGCCAGTACCTCGTCTCCTACCTTCCAGACCTTACAGAAAGCTCTTCTGCGAAACCTTGCAGAACTAGCACTCCTGAAAGAAAGGATATTGCGGAGACATGGCTTAGCCACAGCCTGGGGATGTTTCCAGAATGAGAATTTCACTCTTTTTTTATTTTCTTTTGGCTTTACCTACATGAGAGCTTACACTACTTCCAGTAGGTATTGTACACTTCCTTGTTTCAAGTCTGCTGTTTCTCATGTTCTAAAAATTCTGTGACTGAGTAGAAATAGCGCTTAAATAAGATTGACTAGAGTTTTACTTAAAAGTAAGAATGATGAAATAATTTCTTTTTTATTTTGAAGACTGTTATAAATTTTTATCACACTAATTGTATTGGAATTTTGTACCTTAATTTCCTTACTGACTGGATATGGAATTTTCTCTGTTGTCTTATACCGTATTCATAAACACAAAGATTTTATTTATGTATCCTACAGATCGGAAAACATAACTAGCGTATGGGCAAAGGTGGAAATGTGCGTTTTAACAACGCTAACGAAGGAATTTTACGCCCACCCATTTTCGTATACAGACTGTGTGCTCTCGAGCCACACAGCTGCTACCGTAGAGCGCTGAAGTCGTGGACCACGGTAACCAGCAAATCTCACGTAACTCGGGCGCTGTGTGCTGTGCGGCTGGTTTTAAGGGGCCAGCACACTTTTGTAACCAACCCCTACCTAACCGGACTGTTAGACTGGGATGTAAATGACAGTGATCGCGTGTGCCTAATGAAATTTTACAATGAGTAAGGCTATCGTTACCGAAAAAAATAATACTGATTAGTAGGCGGAGAGTGTAAAACGGACCGTTCTGAGGGAGGAATCTATTCCAAACCTAATCTAAATACTGATAGTTTTAAAATGGTGGAATATAGTGCAGTTGGCTCACAAGCCACATAGAAGGGAAAGGGTACCGCATAATATTTAGCACACAAATAGTGGTTAGCAAAAGAAAAAGGATAATCAAACGGTCACCAGCCCATTAGGGCAATGAATACAGAGAATCATAAGAAATGTAATGGCAAAGAAAATTAAGCAAATAATTATTGGCGTGGCAACAGAAGTTTGTCACGCTTTTCTGTAGCACAGCAGTTCACGAGAAAATAAATTAATCAGAAAGCACTGAGTCTGCAGTTACTTATTGTGAAATACTAAATTTTGAAAGTAAAGTCAAATGAAGTTGTTGATTAAATAAACAAACTTTTTTATGCAAAAAATGACTTTCAGTAACCTCACCGTAATGTAATGCAAAATTTGGAAAAAGGCAAGCAATTTACTTTTAACTATTCAAAGACTGAAATGAATTTATTTTAAGAGACTGAGCAACTGATCTACTTGCAACATAAGAACAATAAAACATATGGTACCAGAATTTTACGTTACTTTAAATGAGTGAAGTTAATACTCAAAACTGCACATTAGTTTAGCCTCTGTTATGCAATACAAGAGTGAACACTTACAAAGGCAGCAAAATTTAGACTGAAACTGGTCATTAGGAAACAATCAAAACTGGCAGTAAATAGTTAATTTACACTCTGTGACTGCATGGAAAGGAAAGGGACCCTGCTTGGTAATAATCTCTGAGGAGAATGACAACACAAGAGCCCTACAAGTTTTAACTGTTGCAGTTTATTATTCAAGAAACTTAGTAAAGTTTGTGAAAGAAATGCCACTGGATAACGTCTATACAATATTAGTTATGCTTTGTCAGTTAACAGTCCTACGAAGTTGTAGCTGTGCAGACGACGGAGAATGTAGCCGACAACAGTGCTGAGCTGCCATGTTGTTGTTGCTGTTGCTGCTCTATGAGAACCCCGAGTCGTCTCCACAGCCGCGGATAATTGTCGGACGGCAACAGTTAGGACTGCAGCTTCCTCCGTCTGTCCATTCCTACCCTGCTCTCAATACTTGCGGGTTAAGGAATTAGGCGCGCATAAACTGGTGCGAACATAGCTGAACCCCGCTTCTGTGGCAGCGCCGGATAAACACTTCCGCATTCGTTCATGACGGGCTGCTCTGCTTCCTCTCTGCTCTCAGCGCGACAGAGCCTCTCCATACGCAAAGATAAACAACGGCACAGCTACTGCCATTTCGTCGTTGCTATCGATACGTATGAACACAGTCCCTTGTCGATTCTCCAGCAATGTATAATATTTACATATAATTACAATCGAGTATATACATTCACAAAGAAATACACTATGACATCCATTACATATTAAATACAGCGGGTTACAAAAAGGTACGGCCAAACTTTCAGGAAACATTCCTCACACACAAAATGTTATGTGGACATGTGTCCGGAAACGCTTAATTTCCATGTTAGAGCTCATTTTAGTTTCGTCAGTATGTACTGTACTTCCTCGATTCACCGCCAGTTGGTCCAATTGAAGGAAGGTAATGTTGACTTCGGTGCTTGTGTTGACATGCGACTCATTGCTCTACAGTACTAGCATCAAGCAAATCAGTACGTAGCATCAACAGGTTAGTGTTCATCACGAACGTGGTTTTGCAGTCAGTGCAATGTTTACAAATGCCGAGGTGGCAGATGCCCATTTGATGTATGGATTAGCACGGGGTAATAGCCGTGGCGCGGTACCTTTGTATCGAGACAGATTTCCAGAACGAATGTGTCCCGACAGGAAGACGTTCGAAGCAATTGATCGGCGTCTTAGGAGGCACGGAACATTCCAGCCTATGACTCGCAACTGGGGAAGACCTAGAACGACGAGGACACCTGCAATGGACGAGGCAATTCTTCGTGCAGTTGACGATAACCCTAATGTCAGAGAAGTTGCTGCTGTACAAGGTAACGTTGACCAAGTCACTGTATGGAGAGTGCTACGGGAGAACCAGTTGTTTCCGTACCATGTACAGCGTGTGCAGGCACTATCAGCAGCTGATTGGCCTCCACGGGTATACTTCTGCGAGTGGTTCATCCAACAATGCCAATCCTCATTTCAGTGCAAATGTTCTCTTTACGGATGAGGCTTCATTCCAACGTGATCAAATTGTAAGTTTTCACAATCAACATGTGTGGGCTGACGAGAATCCGCACGCAATTGTGCAATCACGTCATCAACACAGATTTTCTGTGAACGTTTGAGCAGGCATTGTTGGTGATGTCTTGATTGGACGCCATGTTCTTCCACCTACGCTCAATGGAGCACGTTATCATGATTTCATACGGGATACTCTACCTGTGCTGCTAGAACATGTGCCTTTACAAGTACGACACAACATGTGGTTCATGCACGATGGAGCTCCTGTACATTTCAGTCGAAGTGTTCGTACGCTTCTCAACAACAGATTCGGTGACCGATGAATTGGTAGAGGCGGACCAATCCCATGGCCTCCACGCTCTCCTGACCTCAACTCTCTTGACTTTCATTTATGGGGGCATTTGAAAGCTCTTGTCTACGCAACCCCGGTACGAAATGTAGAGATTCAAAAAAATGGCTCTGAGCAGTATGGGACTTAACTTCTGAGGTCATCAGTCGCCTAGAACTTAGAAATAATTAAACCTAAATAACGTAAGAACATCACACACATCCATGCCCGAGACAGGATTCGAACCTGCGACCGTAGCGGTCGCTCGGTTCCAGACTGTAGCGCCTAGAACCACACGGCACTCCGGCCGGCGTTACACTTTAGTTATTTATTGACAGTGCTAGTTCGTGAATCCTTCAGTATATCAAAGCGATCTCACACAATCAATAGTATTGCCAATGTTGCTATTTGACAATGCGGTTTTACAAGGTTAAGACGAAGACTAAATACAAAGAGTGTGCTGCCATGAAAGTAGCCAGGAGAGAGTCGCGAGGAATCGTTTGACTTGCAGTATCGCCACTACTGGGATCCACCTTTCCGCCTCAGAGTAGCAGACGTGTACAGTAATCCGAAAAAAGGTTGTGTGTCCATATGCACTGGAGTCGGATGTTTTCTTCCTCTCGTCAGTGTTTTCTCTGCTCTGAGAGCTTGATGGTGACTGCTGTAGATCTTAGTGCACAGAAGACTCAGTGAATGCCATAAGGTGCAAAAAGTAGAAACAACAGGTGTACTCTCTTCTTTATCCTGTCCTTGACGCTCCATCTCAAGAATGTAGTAAATTGTGCACAGTTCCATGCTTAGTAAAAATCTCACTGGATGTACCCAAAAATCTTAAATCCAAGAGTGTAAAACATCATTTTATGTGCACAACACTGTTGGACACTTTTTGCCCAACGATAAAGACAGCACTCAAGCTTTGGAAAAAGAGTGGAATACGTAAAATTACTTGTAATATTGGCAAATTCTATATAGGCCAGCAGTCTGACAGGGCAACATGTACCCGCTTGAAGGAACTCCACAAAAGCTGGAAACTTAGGAAAGGAGGCTCTACTTTTGCAGACCACATGCTCAAAGAAGGCCGTAGTTACAAGGTGAAACATGAAGTATTACGCCACATCTGTAAAGGAAGGAAGACAGGCTATCTTGAAATGATGGAAATTAATAAACACATGTCCATCAACCAATCTTAGTACTGAAAGACCAGGCACAGCTCGCCGACTCGCGACTTCTAACTGCAGACATTACTCGTAATCCCATCCAGGCCAAGTTGTAAATTATCCCTCTGACTCGCATGCCCCATTTCCTTTATTTCAGTTACTGTAATTTCTTTCGCTGTGTTGAAAAGTTTCTTTATTTTGTATAATCACATCTGCCTCAACCACCTGCTCAGTATCACTATTACATCTTATATGTTTGTAATTTGGGACACATTAAAGACAAGTTTTTGTCCAGCCACATCTTTATAATATTAAAGACAAGTTTATTTTGTTCAGCCTCATCTTTTGAATATGTCTTCAGAGTTTACTGTTCAATTATTTTCTTGTATGTATAACTGTTGCAATTTGTCTAATCTTCTTAGTTAAACAATCTTACATCGCATTTAGACTGAAGTAATCCCTCCTATTTTATTCCTAATTCGAACATTAAAATTTTCATCTCTTAGAAGTGGAGATACTCTCTATATGCTTTAGTTTAAGATCTTTGATCCAGAAAAATTGCATTGCACCACATAGTATCGTTGTACCTGATGATAGCGTAAAGGCTGAAAATAGGTTCGTGTAACAAATAATAAACATTGCAGAATATTACACCAGTGTTTTGTGTGTTTCATTCATATTATACACTTTTTGCTCAAACATCAGTGGTTTCGCGTTCGGAAGACCAACGGTTATCGCATTCGGCTCCTCTTGCAGCTTAGAGTCTCGTTACAGTTTTTCTGTTCGTAGCCTTGGATGGAGAAGCGTAATGACGCCAGCGATAAAGCGCCGCCGTTTTAACACGGCGCGAGCAACTTTTTCGGGCAGGAATGTTTTAACAGCCTGTTGGATGCTACAAGCCACCTTCGGCGTCGTCATAGTAGATGCCGTAAGCCACCTTCGATATCTCCATGTAGTAAAAAGGCATCGCAAGCACTGTCCTTTGTCGCTTCGAGCGGTCTCTCACGAGAGCAATGACCTCTCTGGTTTATAGAGAAAACTCCCATCCAATAGTATCTCCAGGGCAGGAGTTAAATTTAACTTACAGAGTAACAGCACCTTGTTCACTACAGTGTAATCACTACTTGTTTAGTAATTTATTAACAATGTCTCATTCGGGAGGACGACAGTTCAAATCCACGTCCGGCCATCCTGATTTAAGAACTCCGCGAGTTCCCTAAATCGCTTCAGGCAGATTATGGTATGGTTCCTTTGGGAAGGCACGACCGACTTCCCGTTCGTTCCATAATATGACATGATCGATGACCTCACTGTTTGGTCCCCTCCCACATATCAACCAACCAACCAAACTGGCCTTACATTTCAGCAAGATAATGCCTGCCTGCCCACGGCGAGTATTCCCACTGCTTGTCGTCGTGTTTTCAATCCCTGCTTTGGCCAGCACGATCGCCGCGTCGCCCACGAATCGAGAACGTGTGGAGCATTGTGGGCAGTGTGCCCTCATCCAGCTCGGGGTTTTATCTAACGCTCCAACTGGACATAATTTGACACGATATCCGTCAGGAGGCCACAAACAACTCTATTAATCAGTTACAAGCTTGCAGAAGGACCAGAGGTGGACCAATGCGTTACAGATCGCTCAATTTGTGAAGCACTTTCTGTTGAATAAATCGTCCAATTTTTCCGAAATTGTTGTCTCTTGTTTGTCTTATGCGTACGTCATATCTACCATTTTCGCCCCATTCCCATGATTCCTTCGTGGTGCGTCGGTTCTTTTTTTTCTGTTAGAATGTATATGTGATGTGAAGTGTCAGTAATGTTACATCATAGATATACAGTGTAGCACTATTTTGGAACAAGCAAACTCTTTTTCCTTTAAAATCGATACTCTCTCTCTCTCTCCCTGTGAACATATTAAAATTTTGGCTCTCGGATACCTCGTCTACGTCATGTACTGCCCCCTTCTGAACGTCGTCACTGTCTAGCCAAATTATATGCAGATCAGCGAATAACATAGTTTTACCCAATTGTGTAGTCCTACACTACAGGTCATTAAAATTGCTACACCAAGAGAAAATGCAGATGATAAACGGGTACTCATTGGACAAATATATTATACTAGAACTGACATGTGATTACGTTTTCACGCAATTTGGGTGTGTAGATCCTGAGACATCAGTACCCAGAACAAACACCTCAGGCCGTAATAACGGCCTTGATACGCCTGGGCAGTGAGTCAAACAGAGCTTGGATGGCGTGTACAGGTACAGCTGACCATGCACCTTCAACACGATACCACAGCTCATCAAGAGTAGTGACTGGCGTATTGTGACGAGCCAGTTGCTCGGACACCACTGACCAGACGATTTCACTTCGTCAGACATCTGGCGAATGTGCTGGCCAGGGCAGCAGTCGAACATATTCTGTATCCAGAAAGGCCCGTACAGGACCTGCAACATGCAGTCGTGCATTATCCTGCTGAAATGTAGGATTTCGCAGGGATATAATGAAGGGTAGAGTCACGGGTCGTAACATATCTGAAATGTAACGTCCACTGTTCAAAGTGCCGTCAGTGCGAACAAGAGGTGACCGAGACGTGTAACAAATGTCACCCCATACTATCACACCGGGTGATACGCCAGTATGGCGATGACGAATACACGCTTCCAATGTGCGTTCACTGCGATGTCGCCAAACACGGATGCGACTATCATGATGCTGTAAACAGAACCTGGATTCATCCGAAAAAATGACGTTTTGCCATTCGTGCACCCAGGTTCGCCGTTGAGTACACCATCGCAGGCGCTCCTGTCTGTGATGCAGCGTCAAGGGTAACCGTAGCCATGGTCTACGAGCTGATAGTCCATGCTGCTGCAAACGTCGTCGAACTGCTCGTGCATATGGTTGTTGTCTTGCATACGTCCCCATCTGTTGACTCAGGGATCGAGACGTAGGTGCACGATCCGTTACAGCCATGCGGATAAGATGCCTGTCATCTCGACTGCTAGTGATACGAGGCCGTTGGGATCCAGCACGGCGTTCCGTATTACCCTCCTGAACCCACCGATTCCATATTCTGCTAACAGTCATTGGATCTCGCCCAACGCGAGCAGCAATGACGCGATACGATAAACCGAAATCGCGATAGGCTACAATCCGACCTTTATCAAAGTGGGAAACGTGATGGTACGCATTTCTCCTCCTTACAAGAGGCATCACAACAACGTTTCACCAGGCAACGCCGGTCAACTGCTGTTTGTGTATGAGAAATCGGTTAGATGGCAAATGGTTCAAATGGCTCTGAGCACTATGGGACTTAACATCTGTGGTCATCAGTCCCCTAGAACTTAGAACTACTTAAACCTAACTAACCTAAGGACATCACACACATCCATGCCCGAGGCAGGATTCGAACCTGCGACCGTAGCAGTCGCGCGGTTCCGGACTGAGCGCCTAGAACCGCTAGACCACCGCGGCCGGCAGAAATCGGTTAGAAACTTTCCTCATGTCAGCACGTTGTAGGTATCGCCACCGGCGCCAACCTTGTGTGAATGCTCTGAAAAGCTAATCATTTGCATATCACAGCATCTTCTTCCTGTCGGTTAAATTTCGCGTCTGTAACACGCCATCTTCGTGGTGTAGCAATTTTAATGGCCAGTAGTGTGTTTTAATTGCTCGGTTGAATTAGTTTTTCAGTTGTGTAACAATGTCGCCAAGAGAGATACTCAAGGATATTATGACTCCAATTTTTTCTCTGACCGAGTTTATTATGACTTTTCCGTAGTACCGGTTTTTAACAAGTTGTATTGAGGGCTTAGAGACGCTTGTCTTTGTAAAATAATCCAAAAGCATGTCGGTTGACACTGTTGAATGGTTTCTTGTGGTCTATAAGGGTAGTATGTATCATCATCTCTATGATTCCTCGTGCAGGTGCAGCTCTACACGATGATATATCCTGTGCAAGTCTCTTCATCTGCGAGTAAGTGCTGTAGTGTACACCCAGTTGAGTTGCTTACTGTTTTCATCCCTTGATTTCCCTCCGCAAGTTCTCCGCTGCACTGTTCCCTCCATAAACAAACTTACGAATTCTGACGTCTCACGATGTGACCTTATAAAGGATCTCTTCTTTTAAACAAATTATACCGCAAATTTCTTTCTTCCCAAATTAGATTCAGTATCTTCTCACTAGTTAATTGATCCACCCATTTGATCTTCAACAGTCTTCCGTAGCACCGCATTCGAAAAGTTTATATTCTCACCTGTCTCTGCAGTTTATTGTCCACGTTTTTACATTGCTCATGCCTATACTCTAGACTAGGCATGGGCAATCTTTCGTGAACTGCGTGCCTGATTTATATGCTTACTTGAGCTCGTGACGCGTCAGCAGCGCTCCTAGGCATTAAATCAAAATTGTAGCGTCCGTGACGTGAATGTTTATCGAATAACGCATCGTTGTGAATGGTACTCCTTTTCTGACATGCCACGTTAGCAAAAAACACGCCATTCTGAGAAAGCATTCATTTTATGATCATCCCATCTTCAGATGTTTACATTTAACCACGCGCTGTAAACATTATTTCTTTACTCACGAGGTTTTATAATAGCTGGTGGCCGAGCGCTTCTAGGCGCTTCAGTCTGGAACCGCGCGACCGCTACGGTCGCAGGTTCGAATCCTGCCTCGGGCATGGATGTGTGTGATGTCCTTAGGTTAGTTAAGTTTAAGTAGTTGTAAGTTCTAGGGGACTGATGACCTGAGATGTTAAGTCCCATAGTGCTCAGAGCCATCTGAACTATTTTTTTTTTTTAATTTCAGCTGCGAAATTCTGCACATCGCTAGTAATGAATAGATATTCAGGACATATCAAAGAGAATATCTGAGGATGGGATGCCAGGGATCTTGAAATGTCATCAAGGAAACACAGATGCCTGTAAAGTCAATCCATTATAAAATGTCTTCCGTTTCAACAGTTACGGCGTTCTAATACGTCGACGATGGTTCAAATGGTTCTAAGCACTATGGGACTTAATTTCTGAGGTCATTAGACTTAGAACTACTTAAACCTAACCAACCTAACAACATCACACACACCCATGCTCGAGGCAGGGTTCGAATCTGCGACCGTAGTAGCCGCGCGGTTCCGGACAGAAGCGCCTAGAACCGCTCGGCCACAGCGGCCGGCCATCTACGATGGATCAGAATTATTTGTTAATGCCTAGTGCGTATTGGTAATATTTAACATATTTTGGGTCGAATCAGTACTATACGTTCATATTTGTAGTGTTGACAATACGACAATACTCGCCCTCAGACGGTTGTTATACTGACGCATTAGCAATAATATTGAACGTGTGAGGGTCCCTTAACTTCTGCTCATCTATGTCATGTTGTTAGCGCTGCATGAAACAGCAAAAGTGCTAAAAAAAACACGACAGCAAAGCTCACTAAAACATTTACAGACTGCTCGCCTAATATGACAGCAGTACTCATGCGAGGTGACAGCAGTCCCTCTAATGCATAAGTTCGAAGGTGTAGCATCCGTGATCTTAATGTTTATGGATAATATGCACTGAAGAGCCAAAGAAATTGGTACACCTGCCTAATATCGTGTAGGGCTCCCTCGAGCACACAGAAGTGCCGCATCTCGACGTGGCGTGGGAAATGTTCAAACGTGTGTTATTTCCGAAGGGACCAAACTGCTACGCTCATCGGTCCCTAGACTTATGCTAAGAACAACAGCCGGCCGCTCGTGGCCGAGCGGTTCTGGCGCTACAGTCTGGAACCGCGCGACCGCTACGGTCGCAGGTTCGAATCCTGCCACGGGCATGGATGTGGGTGTTGTCCTTAGGTTAGTCAGGTTTAAGTAGTTCTAAGTTCTAGGGGACTTATGACCTCAGCAGTTGAGTCCCATAGTGCTCAGAGCCATTTGAACCATTTGAACCATAAGAACAACACACACTCCCATGCCCGAGGGAGGACTCGAACCTCCGGCGGGAGGGGCCGCGCAATCTGTGCATGTCGCATCAAATCACGTCGTCACTTCGCGCGGCGGCATGCACTCGACTAATGTCTGAAGTAGTGCTGGTGGGAATTGACACCAAGAATCTTGGGTGACTGTCAATAAATCCGTAAGAGTGCTAGAGGTGGAGATTTCTTCTGAACAGCAAGCTGCAAGGCCAACCAGATATGGTCAATAATGTTCATGTCTGGGGAGTTTGGTGGCCAGCGGAAGTGTTTAAACTCTGAAGGGTGTTCCTGGAGCCATTCTGTAGCAATTCTGGACTTGTGGGGTGTCGCGTTGTCCTGCTGGAGTTGCCCAAGTCCGTCAGAATGCACAATGGACATAAATGGATGCAAGTGACCTTACAGAGTGCTTACGAACGTGTCACCTATCAGAATCGTATCTAGACGTATCAGGGGTCCATACCACTCCAACTGCAGATGCCCCACACCAATACAGACCCTTCACCATCTTGAAAAGTCCCCTGCTGACATGCATGGTCCATGGATTCATGAGGCTGTTTCCATACCCTTACACGTCCATCCACTCGGTACAGTTCCATGATGTTTCTTTGAATGGTTCGCACGCTGACACTTTTTGATGGCCCAGCATTGAAATCTACAGCAATTTGCGGAAGGGTTGCACTTCTGTCAGCTTGAACGATTCTCTTCAGTCGTCATTGGTCCCGTTCTTGTAGGATCATTTACTGGCCGCAGCGATGTTGGAGATTTGATGTTTTACCAGATTCCTAATGTTCATGGTACACTCGTGAATTGGTCGTACGGGAAAATCCCCACTTCGTCGCTACCTCGGAAATGCTGGGCCCATCACTTGTGCGCCGACTGTAACACAACGTTCAAACTCACTTAAATCTTGATGACCTGTCATTGTAGCAGCAGTAACCTATCCAACTACTGCGCCAGACACTTGTTTATGTAGGCGTTGCCGACCGCAGCGCCATATTCTGCCTGTTTACATATCTCTGTATTTGAATGCGCATGCCTGTACCAGTTTCTTTGGCGCTTCAGTGTATTTTAATTCAGCACGATGCTATCCGACATGCCATCGCAATGAATTACCCTTCAAAATACGTCATTTCAAGAGAACATAAGTCATATACACTCCTGGAAATGGAAAAAAGAACACATTGACACCGGTGTGTCAGACCCACCATACTTGCTCCGGACACTGCGAGAGGGCTGTACAAGCAATGATCACACGCACGGCACAGCGGACACACCAGGAACCGCGGTGTTGGCCGTCGAATGGCGCTAGCTGCGCAGCATTTGTGCACCGCCGCCGTCAGTGTCAGCCAGTTTGCCGTGGCATACGGAGCTCCATCGCAGTCTTTAACACTGGTAGCATGCCGCGACAGCGTGGACGTGAACCGTATGTGCAGTTGACGGACTTTGAGCGAGGGCGTATAGTGGGCATGCGGGAGGCCGGGTGGACGTACCGCCGAATTGCTCAACACGTGGGGCGTGAGGTCTCCACAGTACATCGATGTTGCCGCCTGTGGTCGGCGGAAGGTGCACGTGCCCGACGACCTGGGACCGGACCGCAGCGACGCACGGATGCACGCCAAGACCATAGGATCCTACGCAGTGCCGTAGGGGACCGCACCGCCACTTCCCAGCAAATTAGGGACACTGTTGCTCCTGGGGTATCGGCGAGGACCATTCGCAACCGTCTCCATGAAGCTGGGCTACGGTCCCGCACACCGTTAGGCCGTCTTCCGCTCACTCCCCAACATCGTGCATCCCACCTCCAGTGGTGTCGCGACAGGCGTGAATGGAGGGACGAATGGAGACGTGTCGTCTTCAGCGATGAGAGTCGCTTCTGCCTTGGTGCCAATGATGGTCGTATGCGTGTTTGGCGCCGTGCAGGTGAGCGCCACAATCAGGACTGCATACGACCGAGGCACACAGGGCCAACACCGGGCATCATGGTGTGGGGAGCGATCTCCTACACTGGCCGTACACCACTGGTGATCGTCGAGGGGACACTGAATAGTGCACGGTACATCCAAACCGTCATCGAACCCATCGTTCTACCATTCCTAGACCGGCAAGGGAACTTGCTGTTCCAACAGGACAACGCACGTCCGCATGTATCCCGTGCCACCCAACGTGCTCTAGAAGGTGTAAGTCAACTACCCTGGCCAGCAAGATCTCCGGATCTGTCCCCCATTGAGCATGTTTGGGACTGGATGAAGCGTCGTCTCACGCGGTCTGCACGTCCAGCACGAACGCTGGTCCAACTGAGGCGCCAGGTGAAAATGGCATAGCAAGCCGTTCCACAGGACTACATCCAGCATCTCTACGATCGTCTCCATGGGAGAATAGCAGCCTGCATTGCTGCGAAAGGTGGATATACACTGTACTAGTTCCGACATTGTGCATGCTCTGTTGCCTGTGTCTATGTGCCTGTGGTTCTGTCAGTGTGATCATGTGATGTATCTGACCCCAGGAATGTGTCAATAAAGTTTCCCCTTCCTGGGACAATGAATTCACGGTGTTCTTATTTCAATTTCCAGGAGTGTAATACAAAGTGACTTTCAAAACTAAATAAAAGAATACGAGACGTGAATTACTTTCGCGGGCCAGACTGAAATCAATCGCGGGCCGGATCTGGTGCGTGGGACGACAGTTGCTCGAACGTGCTCTAGACAAATATCTTCAGAAAAAATTTCCAAACACTTACATTCACGTTAATTGTTAATAAATTCTTCTTTTTCACATATGTTTCCCTTGCTATAGACAATGTTCGTTGTATATCTTCCCTACTTCCGACATCATCACTTATTTTGTTGCCGAAATCGCACAACTCATCTACTTCTAGTGTCTCATTTTCTAATCTAATTTCCTCAGCATCGCCTGATTTAGACCGACTACGTTCCATTACCCTTGTTTTACATTTGTTGATGTTCATCGTACGTACAACTTCTTTACGAGATACTATCCATTCCTTTTAACAGCTCTTCCAATTCCTTTTTCTGTCCGACAGAATTGTAATGTCACCAGCAAACTTCTAAGCTTTTATTACTTGTCCCTGGATTTCAGTTCCCTTTAAAATTTATGTTTGTTTTTCTTTTCTACTTGCTCCATGTGCAATCTGAATAACAACGGCATTGGAATACAACCCTGCATCATTGCCTTCTCAGTCACTGGTTTCTTTCTTTGACTCTAACAATTGCTGCCTAGGCTGTGTACAAATAATCTTTCACTTCCTGTTGCTATCAGAATTTCAGAGAGTGTAATCCAGTCAACATTGGCAAAAGCTTTCTTTAAAACTACGAACGCTACAAACGCAGGGTTGCCTTTGCTCAGTCTAGCTTCTAAGGTAAGTCGTAGGGGCAGTATAGCCTCGTGGGTTCCGCACTTCCTCGAAACCCAAACTGATCTTCCCTGAGGTCTGCTTCTACCAGCGATTCCATTCTTCAGTAAATAATTCCTGTCATTATTGTGAAACCACGATTCCTCTTATAACAGTAATGTTGTCGCTCTAATAACTTCTCTTCCTAAATTTGTTCTGCTCTTCTACTAGAAGTGAGTCCACAATGTTACTCTGACAATTGTTAACTATTTGTGCGTTTAGCTTACAACAGTTACTAAGAAAAGTTAATCCACTTTAGTTTTCGGGAGTCTCACGATATCCCTTTATATAAAGCAGTTAAGTCGATGACCGACTTGAATACGCGGCATAAAATTTAATATTCACTGAAGAGCCAAAGAAACTGTTACACCTGCTTAATATCGTGTAGAGCTCCAACGAGCATGCAGAAGTGCCGCAACACGGCTTGGCGTGGACTCGACTAATATCTGAAGTAGTACTGGAGGGAATTGACACCAGAATCCAGCAGGACTGTCCATAAATCCGTAAGAGTACGAAGGGGTTGAGATCTCTTCTGAATAGCACGTTGCAAGGCATCCCATATATGTTCAATATTGTTCATGTCTGGGGAGTTTTATGGCCAGCGGAAGTGTTTAAACTCTGAAGAGTGTTTCTGGAGCCATTCTGTATCAATTCTCGACGTGTAGGGCGTCACATTGTCTTGCTAGAACTGCCGAAGTCCGTTGGAATGCACACTGGACATGAATTGATGCAGGTGATCTGATAGGACGCTTACGTATGTGTCACCTCTCAAGAGTCGTGTCTAGATTATCAGGGGTCCTACATCACTTCAACTGCACACGCGCCACACCATTACAGAGCCTCTACCAGCTTGAACAATCCCCTGCTGACAGTCAGGGTCCATGAATTCATGAGGTTGCCTCCATACCCATACACGATCCATCCGCTAGATACAGACTGAAGCGAGACTCGTCCGACCAGGCAACATGTTTCCAGTCATCAACAGTCCAGTGTTGACGGACCCAGGCGAGGCGTAAAGCTTTGTGTCCTGCAGTCACCAAGGGTAGACGAGTGAGCCTTCGGCTCCGAGAGCCCCTATTGATGATGTTTCGTTTAATGGTTCGCACGCTGACACTTGTTGATGACCCAGTATTGAAATCTGCAGCAATGTTTGGAAGGGTTGCACTCCTGTCACGCTGAAAGATTCTCTTCAGTCGTCATTGGTCCCGTTCTTGCGAGATCTTTTTCCGGCCGCAGCCATGTCGGAGATTTGATGTTTCACCAGATTCCTGATATTCACGGTACATTCGTGAAATGGTCGTACGGGAAAATTCCCACTTCATTGCTACCTAAGAGATGCTGTCTCCCATCGTTCGTGCGCCGACTGTAACACCACGTTAAAAATCACTTAAATCTTGATAACCTGCCATTGTAGCAGCAGTAACGGATCTAACAACAGCATCAGACACTTGTTATATAGGCGTTGCCGATCGCAGCGTCGTATTCTGTCTGTTTACAGATATCTGTGTTTGAGCACGCATGTCTATACCAGTTTCTTTGGCGTTTCAGTATATAAACGCTGTGTTATAGGCTTTAAACTTGAAAATCGCTGTGAAATGGAATTTTTACATGTTGTTGTTGTTGTTGTGTTCAGTCTGAAGAAAATGGTTCTGAGCACTATGGGACTTAACAGCTGTGGTCACCAGTCCCCTAGAACTTAGAACTACTTAAACCTAACTAACCTAAGGACATCACACACATCCATGCCCGAGGTAGGGTTCGAACCTGCGACCGTAGCAGTCGCACGGTTCCGGACTGCGCGCCTAGAACCGCGAGACCACCGCGGCCGGCTCAGTCTGAAGACTACTTTGTTGCAATTCCTCGTGTCAGTCTATCCATGTCCCTTCATCTCACTGTGACTATTCCAGACACCTACATTCATTTGAAGCTGCTCACTATATTCTACCCTTGCTTTTCTTCTAAAAACCCCCTCCTCCCAAGACTATCCTCAGTCAGCACGTTGACGATTCTTTCATGCCTCAGGAAAAGCCTGGTCAGCCAGTCCCTCCTGTTAGTTACACTGTGTAATAAATTGAATTTTCCCTCAGTTCGATTCAGTAACATGTTTCCAGTCATCAACAGTCGGATGTCAGGGTTGACGGACCCACTCGAGGCGTAAAACATTGTGTCCTGCAGTCACCAAGGATAGACGAGTGAGCCTTTGGCTCCGAGAGTCCCTATTGAATGTTTCGTTGAATGGTTCATATGCTGACACTTGATGGCCAGCATTGAAATCTGCAGCAATGTTTTGAAAGGTTGCGCTTGTGTCACGCTGAACGATTCTCTTCAGTCGTCGTTGGTCCCGTTATTTCAGGATCTTTTTCCGGCCACAACGATATCGCAGATTTGAAGTTTTACCTGATTCCTGATATTCACGGTACATTCGTGAAATGGTCATATGGGAAAATCCCCACTTCTTTGCTACCTCGAAGATGCTGTGTCCCGTAGTTCTTGTGCCGACTGTAACATGTGAGGTAACGGGCGAGTTGTGGCGCCCTGAGAATATTCTTAAGTTCGGAGTTGGCTGGGCTGTGCTGGGGGCCCTCGGTGGGCCGGCCGCGGCT
Source organism: Schistocerca americana (assembly GCF_021461395.2). NCBI lineage: Eukaryota > Metazoa > Arthropoda > Insecta > Orthoptera > Acrididae > Schistocerca > Schistocerca americana. The sequence goes on along the minus strand of NC_060126.1, from coordinate 434,259,147 downwards.
TGTCAGTGGCCACGTGGTGTCAAACGTTAGCCTGGGTCCATTGGACGTTTGGCTGGGAATTCCATGGTGACGCTGTGTCGATGAAGGAGACATGCAGGGAGTGCCAGAGATGGCGGACTTTGTGAAACCTTAAGGGCAGACATTTCACAGTTCATATAGAAATTGATACTGGCCAGATTAATCATGATACCTCAAAAAGAAACATGTACATTACCATCATTTACACGACGATTCCGATGCTGTAATCAGATTTTCAATATCTTTATTAGTTTAAAGTTTAGTATCTGATGATAAATTTACTGTGTTTTAGAAAGCACAGAGACATTAGGCGACTGGCCTACTTTTGCTTGCTATTCCTTTGATATATGTTTGTTTAATTTGTTTATGTATTCAATAATGTATGTTAGTGCGTGTTTATAATCCAGCCGTAGGAATATTTATGTAATTTCAAGTTTTTTAAATGGCAATCCAGTATATCGAATGTGTTTCATTATGTTTGTGAATGTACGTTGGCTTGAAGACATGTTGGGAGTGCTCGAGCCAATCACAGCGCTTGTGACTGGAGAGACTGGATGGAAGTGAGAGAAGAGTATGGGAGAGGACATGGGAGAGTATGGCGCGAGTTACGCACAGTTGCAAGAGAAACTTGGAGTGTAGAGCAGTTTGCGCATGGTCATGAGAGATAGAAATACTTTAGAGTGCGGACTTATGAACTTGTCAGATATCCAAGGTTTTTATGGTGAAAACGTGGTAGGAGTTCAGAAGTGAATATCTCACGAGCTATGTTGTTATTCATAACTAACTACGTGCAGTAGGAATCTACTGTTTCTCTGTTATTCAACTTATATTTTATTTAATTGCTGGCCCATCACCACCTATAAATGTTTTGCGGAAATATACCGCATTCTCAAAAGTGCTTCTACTATCATACTCATCATTTAAAGTCGTTAAGATAGTACCGGAAGATTTTATGTATTACAATCCTTTATTTATAAATTTGTACGTTACAATCGCGATTGCCGAGTGATAGGAACTTTCGACCATTCGGTTCATGTGTATATTCATATTGTATATTGTAGACTCAGCAGTATTTGGCTTGTAATGCGGCAACTACGTATCCCAGCCTCTAGCAACGAAGCCAACAAAAACTTTTAATATTTCAACTTTGACTCTGAGGGTACGTAGTTGAGGGCCACCACATCACATCTTTTCATTATTATTTGAAAGGTTGAAAGGCCATAATTGGGGACTCTTCGGGGGGGGGGGGGGGGTTGTTTTGGGAAGGAGACCAGACAGCGAGGTCATCGGTCTCATCGGATTAGGGAAGGATGGGGAAGGAAGTCGGCCGTGCCCTTTCAAAGGAACCATCCCGGCATTTGCCTGGAGTGATTTAGGGAAATCACGGAAAACCTAAATCAGGATGGCCGGACGCGGGATTGAACCGTCGTCCTCCCGAATGCGAGTCCAGTGTGCTAACCGACTCTTCGGGGATTTGTGTCCTGCAGAGTGGTAATTCCTTTGCTCTCTGTTATTCAGCGTACTATACGAAGTGTAAAAACCTTTGCAAAACCAGTAGTGATTTCTGTAGAGTGAACCTCTCACAAAACACAGTGTGAGATCTTTTTTTTTTTTCTGCAAGTAGGTTTCTGGAGGTGGTGAAATTATACAGTAATTTACACCATTAACACATGCTCTCGATAGAGGTTCTAACCTATCATGTTAAAGGCAATTTGCGTGGAGGCTCAGAGTCTCAATAAGTAGAGTGCAGGGAACAGTAGCGGTTAGCGCGCTTAATGGACATCTGTATCGGATACGGTTGGAACATGCGGTAACGGGCAACAGCCACAGTTACGTCAGTCGACTTCTCCAGAGGTGGACATAGCTCAACAGCAGTACCATGGCAGCTTCTTCGAGTACTCCAGGGCAGTCTTCAATGTCGACTTCCACTACAAACGACGGCATCACCATGGCAGAGGGAACCATCTCAGATCAGATAAGTGCCTGCGCATATAGTGAGATAGTGTTTAACTCTGAAGTTCAAGCTCCACTTTTGGATGTCGCGAATATAAAACAGTCATCTAGTATTGGTAATTCTGAAAACGGAAATGAGCCGGTTAGTCCGAAATCAGAGCGCAAAAGTGTAACTAGTAGGAATTCAGGCAAGGGGAATCAGTGTGGGGAAGGTATGATGTCTCAGTTAATGCAAATGATCCAGGGATTGGGAAATAATATGAATACAATGGCAAATAATATCAGTACAATTCGAACAGATATGGGCATGTTGTAAACAGTTACGAGTACAATTCAGTCTAATATGGGTACAATGTGAACTCAGTTAGGTTCCGCTGTGAAAGAGGAATTGAAAAAAATTATGGGTAACCTTGAAAAAGCAATTGGTGATAAATTAAAATGTGTACGAGTGGATATAGGGAAAATTACAGACGAAGTTGTAATAGTAAAATCTAAAATCGAATAAGTGGAAAAAGATCTCGGGGGAAAAATGGATAAGATACAGACAGAACTTGGGGGCAAGGCAAGCGACTGTATAAAAGCACAAGATGTTCATAAAAGTGATATAAATTTAGCAATTAGTGACATTGCCAACCGTTTAGGTGAGGGGGAGAAAGAAGTGGGCAAAATTAAAGATAAAATAGAGTCCAGTATCTCTAGTGAAATTGAATTTAAAAAACAAATGCAACAGATGAAAAGTGATTTAAATTCGTTGGCCTTCCAACAGACCACTGCAGTTATAAATATCCCTTGGGAAAATAGCGGATCTGTGAAATGTTACACAGATGACGGAAGATATCACCCAGTAAATTTCGTGACTGCGTGTAGGGACGCTTTTGTTCACGGCATGTTGGACAAAGAAAAAGTAAAATACAGTAAATGACATTTGGAGGGAAACCCGCAGTCTTGGACAAATGTTAGATGTAGTTCATGCGAATCGTACGAAGAGTTCTAAAAGTGGTTTTTGAATAAATTTTGGAGCGAGGCATAACAGACGCAGATCAAAAATAATTTTTAAATGGACCAAGTTACAGGTACAGTAATGGGACGATGAGAGATTTTTGCAAGCGCGTACTTGGCAAGCTTATGCATGTGAAAAATCCGTTGGGGGTTTTAACGGAAATCACCACGTTAAAAAGACGATTACCCGAAGATTTGCAGTGGGATCTTATCCATAGTCCATGTGCTTCCGTGAACGAATTTCTAGAATTTGTAGAAAAATTAGAGAGGGCTTTGAAGTTCAAATAATAATAATCGTGAGGGAAATCAAAGGAATTCTCAGAGAGATAGCAGCTGGAATGAGCAGAATGGTCGGAGAACGAACAGGAGTGATAACTTCCGTGAACAGGATCCAAGTAAAGAACACAGATTTGATGGGGGTAATTCGCGCGATGTGCAATCACGTAACGACCAGTCGGGAACCTGATGTTTGCCACATCTCAGGTCCAGGGGTGGCGATCTAAACAGACAATGAAAAGGGCTGGAGGTAATGGTAATGGTAGAAATGTTGATAGGTTTGGAGAAAGGCAATCAATATGTAACATGGAGTACTTTTAAAAGGAAGGCTATATAGGTGGCTCTTTCAATAAAAGCAGGCGCGAACTGCGGAAGCATAGATTTGTGGGATATTTAAGAAAAAGTAATGAGAATAAATTTGTGGGAAATGATGTAACTTATGCATGTGTAATGTATGAGTGTGTGAATGGTGATGAATGGGAAGATTCAGTGTTCAAAACGGAGCTAAAGAGGAGATGAATTTTGTGAAAGCAAATTGTGTGGAGAGTTCCGAAGAGGTATTAGCAAATAGTAGCAATTGCAGGAAATAAGGTGATGTAGTAACAAGTCTTTGTGAATTGGCGAAAAGCGTTGATGTTAGTGAAGGCTGCGTAGGTTTGGTCTCGCCAGCTGCAAGTGTGGGTGATTGTGTTTTGGCAGAAAGCATCAATGTTACTAAGGGAGGCTTAGCACTGGTCTCACCAGCAGTTGAAGTTAAAAATGTATGTGTGGAGGTAGATGATTTCTGTTTAAAGGAACAGAGTAATGGTAATTTATGTAATGATGTAAAAGCTATTGGTGTTCATACTTCGGAGTAAGGAATTTACGTGTTTCTAGTCACGAACGAAGGCGAAACGAAACTTATTGATGAATGTGTGAATCTAAAACTTTTGTCAGAGTGTGAAAGTGAGAATGTATGTAAAATAGGATCGGGGATTAAACTGGATGAAAGGTGTGCAGAAATGGCAGTGTGTACTGATTTTTGTCCGATCACAGTGGAATGTAGCAAGTCTGGAAGTCCCAAAATTGTACGACAAGGTAAGAGCAATTTGTGTAATGTAGCGATGAAGGATAAAGTTGTGTATGATTCACGTAAAGTTTATTTGTCGATGGAGGGAAGTAAGGTTTCTGATGTGAAGTTTTGTAGTGATTTAAATGGTGCATAAGCAGCTAATGTTGCTGAGATGCATATTCACGGTGATGTATTATTTCAGGAAGATAAAGTGTTTAACAGTGAATTGATGTGTAATTTTTGTTGAAGCTGCAAGTGTCGATGTTTTGGAGGGGAAAAACAGTAAAGCTGTGCATGCTGTGGGAAGTGAATCGGTGAAATGTGTGGAAGAACTAATAGAAAATTTAGAAAGGGCTGAACTAAATAGTTTGTACAAATTGGTGTATCAAGGAGGAGTGTGATTTTAGTGTGACTGATTGGCGTTGGTACGGTTGAACGTTACGGTCGTTACTACCGCATATGTGGAAACGAGAGATGTTTAAGATTGTTAGAGGTTTAGAAAAGGGAAGGACTGAATTTGGGGCGAAAGAAATATTTAATGAATTATTTTGGGAGGAACCTGCGATTGAGGGATGGATAGAACAGGATGTGTGTACGCTAGATTTGGAAGAGAAGGGATGAGATGTTGTTGTTGTTGTGTTCTTCAGTCCTGAGACTGGTTTGATGCAGCTCTCCATGCGGATGAGATGTAGAAAATGATTTATTAAGGGAGAAATATTTAGAACGAAATGAAATGGTAAACGTACAGCCAGTTATTGAAATTAAGGTTGGCAAAGAAATGGTAGATCAGTTCTAGATTCAGGTAGTAACGTGTCAGCGGTGTCAGAAAGTTTTATGAACATGGTGGTCTAGCGGTTCTGGCGCTGCAGTCCGGAACCGCGGGACTGCTACGGTCACAGGTTCGAATCCTGCCTCGGGCATGGGTGTGTGTGATGTCCTTAGGTTAGTTAGGTTTAAGTAGTTCTAAGTTCTAGGGGACTTATGACCTAAGATGTTGAGTCCCATAGTGCTCAGAGCCATTTTTTTTATGAACATGATTAAAAATAGGAAACTAGTAATCTTCCAAGTCACTGGCATTCAGGTTGAAACGGCAGTTGGTGGTATGAGTAAGCCAATAAGACAACAACTACTTTTAGAATTTCAATGTGGAGAAAATAAATTCGAGATACAATGTTTTGTCGTGAGTGGTCTAGTAAAGGAGGTAATTTTAGGGACTGACTTCCTGTGCAAATACAATACTTCGAAAAATTGTGTAGGGAAATGTCTAGAATTTGATTTTCAGAATGAAAAAAGGCTAGTAAAATTTAAAAGACTTTTAACAGGTGAAAATCAGATTGTTCATATCGTAGTTACTGAGGGTTGGAGTGAGGACGTCGATATGCATAACAGAATTGAGGAAGTGATTGATGCAATCGGGAGTATATAGAGAAAGGGGAGAAATGAAAAGCAGTCCTAATTTGTAATTAGTGATAGGAATTTTGGAGGGCTAATTTAGATGTTATTTGGGAATTCATCAGTAATTTGTTAATTTATTGTGGCTCTGTATGTATGAAAGTGTGGTAAGTTTAGGCAATGAGCATGCGTGGAGGTCAGTGACCTCATGGATTTTAGTAAAATATATACTGATTTACGCCTTGTATAAGAGTGTTGCAAAGAATGTAGAGGTCAATTTGAAGGGTATTAAAATTGTAATTGCATGTGCACGCACTTTATTTATTTATTAATTTTTTTTTTTGGTGTGTGGAGGTAGGAAGGATTGATTAAAGTCAATAAAATAAAACTTGTGGGGATTTGAGCTTACTGTGATTCAATCTGCCTTGTGACTTTGCTCTTAAAGTATCGTTTCCGCTGCAGGGAATCTTTAGCGAGGATCCTGGTTGCGTTCGGGAAATGGTTTGCTGTCAGGTTTCTACTTTTGGTTTTCGTTGTAGAGAGATTTGTCATGATAAATTGTGGAACTCGGAATTCAGAGGCAGACACGATTTCTGCGAGGCACTCGGTTAAAAGACTGATGTGAGTTGATCAATACTTCGTGCGAAAATCCGTGTGAGCGTGTGTAGTGCGATGGAAAAAATCAGTGCAAGAAGGCGCCTTGGCGCTGAGTAAGTGTCACAAGAAGTGCTTACCAAATCGCACATAAGTGCAAGTGCATTTAAAAATTTTATTTCTTGTCCAAAAAATTGTTCATGCATAACTGAAATGCAGGCATTTAATTAGTATGACGTTTCATTGATAATTTGTGTTGGTATAAGTTTATTTCCAAATTCATGGTGTTCCCCAACCACCAAAAAAAATGTAAATACTATTGGCCTGGCATTTTAATCATTAAATTCTGTTCTTTGAAATTTGTTTTATATGTACTTGTTTGAACTGAATGGTGCTACTTCTGAACATTCTGGCAAGCCAGAATGTTAATAAGTGGAGGTGTGTGAGTTAACGGACGAGTTGTGGCGTCCTGAAAATATTTTAAGTTTGAAGGTGGCGTGGCCGCGTTGGGGCCTTTCGGCGGGCTGTGGCTTGTGGGCAGCCACTTGGTGTCGAACGTTAGCTGGGGTCCTTCAGCATCGTGGCTGGGAATTCCATGGTGACGCTGTGTTGATGAAGGAGACATGCAGGGAGTGCCAAAGATGGTGGACTTTGTCAGACCCCAATGCCAGACATTTCACAGTTCATATAGAAATTAATAGTAGCCAGATGAATCATGATACCTCAAAAAGAAACTTCTACATTACCATCATTTGCACGACGATTCTGATGGTGTAGTCAGGTTTTCAATATCTTTATTAGTTTAAAGTTTAGCATCTGATGATTAATTACACATGTAACACCCAGCAACGAATTTCCAAAATCTATACGGTTCATCCGATTTTGTCGATCGACATGTCTTTAGAAAGCTATTAGTGTAAATCTAAATTGGTATAAATTACAGGCATGTAACTTTTAATAGTACATGAATTATTGGAGGTCAAAGTGACCAATTACTATCGATCGCGTCAGGCCATAAGTACTCCACATTTACACGAAAAAACGTTAGCACCATGCTTATTAATATATTTAGTCATCTATGTCTTTGTTTATATCCGATATACACTATTCATGAACAAAATGGTCAATTATTCACTGTGTTCAAACTAACTTAAATGTTGATGAGCTACCATTGTAGCAGCAGTAACCGATCTAACAGTGCCAGACACTTGTTGTCTTATACAGGCTATGTATGTATATCATATGGCGCTCCAGTAGGTATATAAATATGCTCTCATTCGAATGCAGCATTGTGTGAAAATTTCAAAGAAGTCATTGCTGAATTTGTGGAGCATTTAGATTTTGAAAATATAACATGAGATTTTTGCCAACAATGTATCTCCAATATACATTTCATGTGGCACTTCCATTGGTATATAAAAATATGAGCATTGTGTCAATAATTTAAAGCAATCGGTAAAGAACTGTTTGAGATTTATCATTTTGTACAATGTAACATTTACATCTATATAAACAAAAATATAAAGTTTCAGGCATTCAAAATCTTAAATCTCCGAAAGTTCTTCTGTGATTTCGTCGCAATTTCGACACAATGTTGCATTTGAATACAATCATGTATTTATATATAATTTTTAGTAAATGAATAAAATATGATATTTGAAGAGGAAACGTTGTTACCAAATATCTCAAGAAGTACGTGACCAATCTATTTCAAATTTTTAAATGTTTCTGTAATGTTTCGACATAGATATATTAAATAGGAAACGTTATTAGGAACCGTGGAAGTTTTATTTATTACTAATTGGATTATGGTTGGAAGTCTAGTAGAAATTCTAAATTTGCAATAACAATAACCAGGTCTCAATGTCAGAGAGAAGGGGAGCGGAGATGGACAGAAGGGTGGGAGGCAAGAGACACAGAAAACAGAAAGGGGGACATGGGCAGGGAAATGAGGCAGGAGGAGATGGAGAGAGGGGGAAGACAAAATTGATGTAGAAACTGGGTAGAAGGTGGAGGTGATGGATGGAGAGAGGGCAAGAGGGATGGAGCGAGGGGGAGAAAATTGGCGTGCAAAGAGGGGATGAGGTGATGGACAGAGAGAGAGGAGGCAGGAGAGATGAGGAGACAGGGGGGGGGGAGGAGATGGACTGAGGCAGGGGGGGAGAAAGGTATATCCAATTCCCATTCATATTAGAATCGTGTGCTTTCTCTCTTTTTTTCGTTTCCATTTAGCCAGACTGATCCACAAGAAGTGTGACTGGGAACAGCTGGTACAATAATCTGTGCTTCACCACAGAGCAATTTCTAAAAAAGCAGAATTTAGCACGTTCATCGTCTGAAAACCGTTGGTGCGAAAGTATGGAATTACGTGTAGTAAACTGTTTATTATTTCAAAAGTAATCGGCATAATTGTGAATGAATTTATCCCACTGTGAGACAAGACGGTCAGTGTCTCTATGGAAAAATATTTGCGGTTGCCTTTGGAACCGCGATTGTACCCAGGCGTGCACTCTTCGTCCGAAGCAAATCAACAGCCACGAATGGTTTTCTTCAGAGCACCATAATTGTAGAAATCTCATGGAGAGAGATTGGGACTGTATGGAGGAGATATCAGATATTGATATTAGAGAGGGAGTAGGTTCACATTAAATATTTACGTCATTTTAGGCTGTTTAGCTACAGGAGACTGTCTGAAGACTCTGAAATTTTTATTTCATGTATAAAAAGCTGCTCACGACACTGTTTCACCTCTGTATAGTTACAGAAATCACAGGAATAGTAGTTTTATCGCTTCGGAGGCAGACTCACCAGTGAAACAATTTTGATATGGGACATGAGCCTTAAGGCGTGCCTGCACCGTCACAGGACTCCGTGCGATGCTTAGTTCCCTTGGTCGTAGTCGATAGAAACGTGAGAGACACTGTCGTGTCACGCCACGTGGGAACGAACCTTTAGCCTTAAGCTATTTATGGGAACTCACAGAAATCCTAAATGTGGATTTGAACCACCATCCTCCCCGATACGAGTCCAGCGCGTCAACACTGCGCCGCTCGGGCGGCAGCGGGCGGCTCGGCCGTTGTGCAATGTTTCTCTCTCGGCTGCGCAGCATGGCTTTCCCCAGTGACACCGTGGGCCTCGCTCTCTGTCGCACAATAGGTACAGCTTCTCTCTCTGGCGCGACACTGAGAGGGGTGGCGTCGATGTCCGTGAGGTAGCTGAGCAGGAAGAGAGGGCGTGCCCGGCGCTGACCGGCCGATACTGGTGCAGGTACCATTCACATTTTAAATAACTAAATACCTATATGTGACCAATCTCTTGTTTGACAGTGCTGGCCATTAGAAGTGGAATACTGAGCGAATACAGTACATAAGAAGAACTCATGAGTAAATTCGTAGGTGATTTGGGAGGGAAGAGATAGAATATCCAGTAGTAGAAACAGAATTAAAAGACAAATATTGATGGTGTTAGGACAGCAACCAGTCACAAATTTACTTTCAGTTCCTTTATTCAAAAGAAACCGTTACCGGTTTCGAATCGTTGTGATTCATCCTCACAAGGGAACCTCCCCATCGCACCCCCCTCAGATTTAGTTATAAGTAGGCACAGTGGATAGGCCTTGAAAAACTGAACACAGATCAATCGAGAAAACAGGAAGAAGTTGTGTGGAACTATGAAAAAAATTAGTAAAATATACAAACTGAGTAGTCCATGCGCATCATAAGCAACATCAAGGACACTGGCATTCAAGGAGCGCCGTGGTCGCGTGGTTAGCGAGGGTAGCTACGTATTGAGAGGTCCTAGGTTCAAGTCTTCCCTCGAGTGAAAAGTTTAATCTTTTATTTTCAGTTTATGTGACAAACTCTTATGTTTTCATCACTTTTTTGGAAGTGATTATCACATGCACAAGAAAACCTAAATCGGGCAAGGTAGAAGAATCTTTTTACCCATTCGCCAAGTGTACAAGTTAGATGGGTCGACAATATATTCCTGTCATGTGACGCACATGCCGTCACCAGTGTCGTATAGAATATATCATACGTGTTTTCCCGTGGAGGAATCGGTTGACCTATGACCTTGCGATCAAATGTTTTCGGTTCCCATTGGAGAGGCACGTCCTTTCGTCTACTAATCGCACGGTTTTGCGGTGCGGTCGCAAAACACAGACACTAAACTTATTGCACTGAACAGAGACCAGAGACGTCAATGAACGAACGGACAGATCATAACTTTGCGAAAATAAAGACAGTAAAATTTTCAGGTGAGGGAAGACAAGAACCAAGAACCTCTCGGTCATTAGCTACTCACGCTAACCACGGGACCACGGCGCTCCTAAGCGTACATTCTCCTGGATGTTGCCTATCTTGCGCGTGGACTACTCAGTTTGTATATTTTACTAATTTTTTTCACGGTTCCACACAACTTCTTCCTGTTTTCTCGATTGATCTGTGTTCAGTTTTTCAAGCCCTATCTACTGTGCCAACTTATAACTGAATCTGAGGGGGGTGCGATGGGGAGGTTCCCTTGTCAGAAGGTTTACACGCTTTCTTTATGACACTTGGTGTGTTTTTACATATTAATGTAAAAACACACCAAATGTCATAAAGAAAGCGTGTAAACTGTCTGAGGATGAATCACAACGATTCGAAACCGGTGTGTTTTTACATTAATATGTAAAAACACACCAAATGTCATAAAGAAAGCGTGTAAACCGTCTGAGGAGAAATCACAACGATTCGAAACCGGTAACGGTTTCCTTTGAATAAAGGAACTGAAAGTAAATTTGTGGCTAGTTGCTGTCCTCACACCATCAACATTTGTCTTCAAACAACAGCCACCGTGTCCATCATGTCATCATACGACAAAATTGCACAGAATTAAAAGAGCTGTGGAGGACTAAAGATCAAATAAAGCAGAAGGGGCAGATAACATTCTACCGGAATTTCTAAACTCATTGGGGGAAGCGCTAAGAAAAAGACCGTTCACGTTAGAGTGAAGAACGTATGAGACTGGCTCCCGGGTTTGATTCCCGGAGGGGTCAGGGATTTTCTCTGCCTCGTGATGACTGGGTGTTGTGTGATGTCCTTAGGTTAGTTAGGTTTAAGTAGTTCTAAGTTCTAGGGGACTGATGACCATAGATGTCAAGTTTCATAGTGCTCAGAGCCATTTGAACCATTTTTTTATGAGACTGGCGATATTCCATCACACTTTCGGACAAGCATCTTCCACACAGGATCGAAGATTGCAAGGGGCGACAAGTGCGAAAGTTTTCACACACTCAGCTTAACAACTCATACGTCCAAGATTCTGAATACAATAACAGAAGAATGGACAAGAAAATGTGAATCTGCTAGATCACGATTGGTTTGACTTTAGGAAAGGTATCAGAGAGGCAGTTCTGACGTTGCGGTTGATAACATAAGCTTGTGGTTGATAACGGAAGCAAAAGTGAATAAAAGACACAACACGATTTGTCGACGTGGGAAAAGTGTTGGTCACGTAAAACGGTGCAAGATGTTCCGAATTCTGAGGAAAATAGAGAAAAACGGGTAATTTATGCAATATGTACAAGAAACAAGAGGGAGCAATAATAATGGAAGACCATGAACGAAGTGCTCGTATTAAAATCGTGTAAGAAAGGGATGCAGTCTGTCGCACCTACTGTTCGATCTGTACATCGGAAAAGTAAAGTGGAAATAAAAGCAAAGTAAAAGAGTGGGATTAAAATTCAGGGTGAAAGGATATCAATGATAAGATTCCCTGATGACGTCGCTATTCATAGTGAAAGTGAAATGTTCAAATGTGTGTGAAATGTTATGGGACTTAACTGCTAAGGTCATCAGTCCCTAAGCTTACACACTACTTAACCTAAATTATCCTAAGGGCAAACACACACACCCATGTCCGAGGGAGGACTCGAACCTCCACCGGGACCAGCCGAACAGTCCGTGACTGCAGCGCCTGAGACCGTTCGGCTAAGCCCGCGTGGCAGTGAAAGTGAAGATTTGTTGAATAGATTGAACAGTATAATGAGTATACAATACGGAATTATAGTAAACCGAAGAAGGACAACAGCAGTGAGAAGCTTGTGAAATTAGAATGGCGAGGAACTTAGCAGCAGTATTGGTGATCAGGAAGTAGGAAGGAAAATAATCCATGACAGATGGAGCAAAGAGGACATCAAAAGCACACTAGCACTGGCAGAAAGGGCATTCCTCGCCAAGAGAAGTCTACTAGTATCAAACACAGGCCTTATTTTGAGGAAGAAATTTCTGAGAATGTACGTTTGGAGAACAGCTTTGCATGGTGATGAAACAATGACTGTGCAAAAACCGGAGCAGAAGTATGGTTCAAATGGCTCTAAGCACTATGGGACTTAACATCTGAGGTCATCAGTCCCCTAGAAATAGAACTACTTAAACCTAACTAACCAATGGAGATCACACACATCCATGCCCGAGGCAGGATTCGAACCTGCTACTGTAGCAGCAGCGCGGTTCCAGACTGAAGCGCCTAGAACCGCTCGGCCACAACGGCCGGCGGAACAGAAGAGAATCGAAGCGTTTGAGATGTGCTACATTCAGTCCAGTACCGCGCTGCTGCTACAGTCGCAGGTTCGAATCCTGCCTCAGGCATGGATGTGTGTGATGTCCTTAGGTTAGTTAGGTTTAAGTAGTTCTAAGTTATAGGGCACTGATGACCTCAGATGTTAAGTCCCATAGTTCTTAAAGTCATTTGAAACACTTTTTGTGGTGCTACAAACGAATGTTGAAAATTAGGTGTACTGATAAGGTAAGGAATGAGGAGGTCCTGCGCAGAATCCGCGAGGAGAGGAATATGCGAAAAATTGAGAAGCAGAAGGGAAAGGATGACAGTGCAATTGTTAAGATATCACAGAAAAAATTCCATGGTACTAGAGGGAGCTGTAGAAGGTAAAAACTGTAGAGGAAAATAGAGACTGGAATACAACCAGCAAATAATTGAGGACATAGGTTGCAAGTGGTACTCTGAGATGAAAACGGTGTTTCAGGACGGTGATTCGTGCTGGGCTGCATCAGATCGGTCAGAAGACTGATGAGCAAGGAAAAAAAGAGCCACAATCACGATACAGAGCCACCATCGCGGGAAGTAACTACACCGAGCAGAATAATGCAGTGGTTAGCACACTGGACTCGCATTCTGGAGGACGACGGTTCAAAGCCTCGTCCGACCATCGTGATTTAGGTTTTCCACGATTTCCCCAAACCACATAAGACAAATTCCGGGATGGTTCCTTCGAAAGGGCCCAGCACCTTTCCTTCTCCAGCGTGCCCTAATCCAAGCCCGTGCTCCGTTTCTAACGATCCCGTTGTCGATGGGACTTTAAACATTAATCTCCTTCTCCTCTGGAGGCAACAATGGCTCTCAGTGGCCGGCCGCGGTGGTCTAGCGGTTCTAGGCGCGCAGTCCGGAACCGCGGGACTGCTACGGTCGCAGGTTCGAATCCTGCCTCGGGCATGGATGTGTGTGATGTCCTTAGGCTGGTTAGGTTTAATTAGTTCTAAGTTCTAGGGGACTGATGACCACAGATGTTAAGTCCCATAGTGCTCAGAGCCATTTGAACCATTTTTTTTTGTTTTTGGCTCTCAATGGCTCTATATTTGCTGGGCACTGTGTCCAAGCAAACATGGATGACTCATACAGGCACCTTATTACAGGCGGCTTCAACTCTACGCTAGAGGTCGTCGGCCATGGTGACTGGCGGAAGGTTGGTTGCATGCCAGTCGGTCAGCAACCCACGGAGGGAGGTTTCCAGTGGGTCAAAGATCTGTATAATGAGCCGGCCATGACAGCGCTCGAACGCCCTTTGTATTGTAGTAGGACAGCACAGACATCTGAAATGTTGTCTTGTCGAAGAGATACGGAGATAAGACACAGCCACCGGAATTAACACACCAGAAATCTCGTGTCTACTATCAAAATTACTATCTGTCCGAACTATGGATGATCTTATCTCTGTATATAAAAGGCAATGTCCTGACTGACTCATCATCGCCCAGCCCAAACGCTAAGGATAGAAACTTGAGATTTGAAGAAAGTGTGGTTCTTATACTGTAGGCATCATTTAAGAAGGGATTTTTGGAAGTTCCAACCCTAAAGGTGCTAAATAGGGGATGAAGAGTTTTTTGAAAATGTTACTGTTAAGGCAGTTTTGAAGCTAGACCTAAGAAAATTGGTATTTGGTTTCTCTGACAGAAGTAAAGAAATACGTATTCAAGCATTTTTGGAAATTTAACCCTGTGGGAATGAAATAGTGGGTAAAAGCTTTTTTTAAATATATCGTTATTAATGATCCACTAAAGAATTTTTAAAGCTTTATCTATGAACATTAGTATTTGACTTATCAGTCACAAATAAAAAAAATAAGTGTTTCAGTGTTTTTGGAAATTCACCCCCTAAGGGAGTGCAGTAGGAGATGAAAATTTTTAAGAAAATATTTCGTTACATTTAAAAAAATTTAAGGCTAAATTTATGGATATTGTGAGGCGTATCGCCATATACCGATCCAGCTTTGGAGGTGGTTAAGTAGGAGATGTGTCTCAGAGCTGGATAGTGACAGATGGTGGCGCGAGACTGGACGCCCATGTACTCATACTTTATGTATCAGCCGATAGAGGAGAGTGTTGGATAAGGGACTGTGATTTAGATTCGATTGTGCCCATTAGAGTGCACTAAAGTAATAGAATGTTTTTTATAAACTGTCCTAGTATTTTCATAAAGTGTTATTATGTCTTTTTGTGTATGTAAAATGTTATAAATGTGTTTTAGCAGTGTGAATGATGCGTGAGTGTGGTTTAAGGTTAATATGAAGATAACTGTTTAACGAGTTATGTAGTGGGATTTAGTGTGGGAACATTTCGAAGAAGTATGGATGTGGACAAAGGGGATTTTTGTAGAATAGATTTGTGAAGTAAGTTTATGGTAAAGTGAAAGTTAATTCAGGTATAAATAACAATAGTAAATAACTTTATGCATAAACAAAACTTCAGCATATTAGATAATTACGTCGGTAAAAAGTGCAGTTTACTATTTTGTGATTGGTTATTGATGAAAAGCACGGACTGACGCGGGAGAATGTCGCTTTGCTATTGGTTGTTGAGTAAACTGACCAATGGTAAAGCAATATTCTTCGCGCGCCTTTCTCTGCTGGTAGAGAAGACTTAGAGTATTCTAGAGAGAAGTCGGAGCCTAGCCATGAAACAGTTCAGACGTGTGTAGTAGTAGTTCCGATGGAAATGACAAGTTACCAGATCTAGCAATGTTCCATACATCAAAAGTGTTGTAAATTGACGGCATAATTATTCTGATTGGTATGTAGAAATTTCGGAATTATAAGTGAATTTTGTGACGAGAAAAGACATAAATACCGCGTGGCGTATTGAGCAGGTCGGTGGCTAAAAACTGTGACTGCATTAGGTACCGACAGACTTAATATTTGGCGAGCATTCTCAATCATAAACAATCCGTATTTTTGTAGCTATTACGTTTTAGGGAAATGCAACACCATAAATTTACTAACTTGAGTGAAAGGGATTGTGAGTGACTGTGTTAAGGGGCTCCGGAACGCCCTATACTTGCAATGTTAAAATAACGCTTATAAATTACATCTTTCCTCACAAAGTATTTGAGGTAGGAAGTTGAACTCTTTACAGATTATTTATTGGAATATGGGCTACAACTTAACACAGAGATTTTACAAAATTTTAGTTCAGTTATTAAAGATGATTTTTTTTCAATTGTAATGAAAATTCACAACATTTTTTGCAATTTTTTTATTTATATATTCAAAAATATACAGTTTTTTGGAAAAAGGCTGTGTTAAATTATGCAGAAGGTACTGTGTAACATTTACTGAAAGTTTGAAACAAATATGTTTGGAAGATCCTTAGAAAACATGTAATTAGTATGAGAAAATAAAAGTTTTGGGAATCGAGCGACAAAGATTGGATTAACTTTTTAGTGCATTCCAGGTCCATAGGATGGATTATCTTCATCCTCTGCAAACTCCTCCTCCAGCTTCCTCTTGTTCCTCCTCCTGTTTACTCTTGCTTGTATTTCTAGACTCTTTACAGCCCTGTCTGCAGCCCGAAGGCGTTCCTTGTCTAAAGCAAGCATCGCTCGTTGTTGTGTTCGTAGATTTTGCTACCATTTTCTTCAGTAGCAGTTACTGCAACACTGTTCCAAAAGGTGGTCATGTATGAACACTTATCACATTTCAGTTGTATTTCACTAGCAAGTCCTACGTGCTTTATTATGGAGAGTTCCAGACCAACTTCACTACAATGAATACATCTTACACAGTTTGAAAAAAATCCTTTGAGAACCGACATATCAAATATTTCATTCACATCCGATTCGCCCATAAAACATTCATAGTTTTCACTCATTGAACCAAGCTTCTTCTGTGAAGTATTTTCTTTCCCACTTTGACTGCTATGGGCAGGTGTACTTGAGAGGTTAGGTTCACTCACTTGGTTATCGTCTTTATTGTTTACAGTAATAACACATACCTTTGGCTTTCCAACATTTCTCCTTTTCTTAAAAGCCTTCAGAGGATTTCTAATAACTTTAATTTTACTCATTATTATACTTCAACAAAACAGAGACTCAAGAAACAGAATTAATTACGAATATTTTCGAGATAACGACAGAGTAAATAAACATGAAACAATCGACAATCACACCAGCGATATATATTGAACCATCACAGGTTAGCCACAACACATACTTTATCTCACATCACTAAAATGTATCTGAAGAACACGGACGTTAATAATAACTCCATTTGACAGCAGTTTAACAGCGCCACAGTGGGTCACGCCCATGTAGAACACATTTCAAAAAAAATTTAAAAATAGTTGTAGTCTTCGGAATTGAATAAATTATATATCTATTAAAAGGTAATAGTCTGCAGATTCAGAAAACGCAAAAAAGTAAAAATTGAACTGTTCATGATTTTGAGCCTTTCCGGAGCCCCTTAAGACTAGCACGGGCTTGGCAGTGATACTTGTTCACCTAAGTCTCAGAATATATTAATTAAGGACAAAATTTCCAACCTTTCATGTGAAAACTTTCTCCCGAAACGTAGATTAGTGACTTTAATTGCGGCCTGGTTCACGTCGAAGTACAGTAGGTTTCGCTCGGCTTCCCTACTGATGATCTGCTGAGACAATGTTCACAGGTAAGTGCAGGTACGTCGTAAAGGGACGGAAGGAACCGCGCCGCCGCAATTGGATACTGGTATATTTAGATATAAATAAATATTTATCAATAGGATGAAAGTTGCTAAGGAAATATCTCCACAAGAACGCAAAAGTAACAAAAACTGGGGGACACCAACTACCGGAATCGCTTTTTGGTCAAAAGTACATTGGGAAAAGACATACTTATATGGTCTTAATAGCGAGAAAACCTTGGAAGGTGTTGCAGTTTGTGAACAACGAAAACTTCGATTAAACAAAAGAACAAAATATCTGTATACCATGCAGTCTATGCGAGCGGAACAGCGGGCGCTAAGCTAGGTGTACACTAAATGACAGTTTATACCTTCACGCTAAGTGCTGTATCCTGATGGTGATGACGAATGTGACAAAGTATTTCTTCTCGGTGCCTCCACACACGGATTAGTCCGTCTTAAAGCAGTACACAGAATCGAGGCTCGTCTGAAAAGATGATTTGTCCCATTTCTGTGATCAGTGTGGTTGCTGAACACACCAATGTCGGCTAGTTTTGTCTGCAGCTGCGTCAAGGGAAGCCACAATTCACTGTACCAGAGCCAGTAGCGGTCCAGCCGTCTGTCTGTTCTGGATAAATGTCTTGCAGAAAGCAACTTAGCTTCTTGATTCGTTATTCCTATGGCAGTCATGGGACCACGAACAACGCAAGCAAGCATTTCGTGAGGCAATAAACACCAGTTTTCACCCACAACCCAGTCAAATTTTGACATGTGCTTGAATATGTTCCACTTTCATACATGAGGCGTAATTCGATCTTTTCGTAGACAGCCAACAATCAAATGTAACTTCCTGAATAAGAAACCGTACACACAACAGTCACATTAATATGTCCACGCTCAATGTTCGACGTCAACGTGCAGTAACCACTCACACACTGCAGGTGGAAGCACTGGCAGTAGAGCGTATACAAAGCGTACCCAGAGGGCAGTGCACTCGTCGTCTCAATGCAGAAACGGAACGATCAACCTGATGCTCAAAATGGCATCATCATTGGCTTTCGGGCCACGGGTGGAAGTGCTTTCAAAAGGCTAAGTTTGTAAACTGTTCGCATGCTGCCGTGGTTAAAGTATACCGTGCATCAATAAATGGTGCTATCCAAAACCGGCTTCTACACTCATGCTCATAAATTAAGGATAATTGCAGAATGTGGTTAAAAAATGGCTCTGAGCACTATGGGACTCAACATCTGTGGTCATCAGTCCCCTAGAACTTAGAACTACTTAAACCTAACTAACCTAAGGACAGCACACACATCCATGCCCGAGGCAGGATTCGAACCTGCGACCGTAGCAGTCTCGCGGCTCCGGACTGAGCGCCTAGAACCGCTAGACCATCGCGGCCGGCGCAGAATGTGGTGCCACACACCGTGGCACTACACAAAACTGGCTCTAATAGCATAGGCACGTAGGAAACACATACGACACGGATCTGTAAGTCCACGGTATTGGTGATAAGTTGAGAAAACCGTCCCGAAACACATGTGCTACAAAACGGCACTGTTTCCTGCGCATGTGCCCCTACATAAATATGTGATATGATCACCATGCCCGGCCCAAGTGGCCGTGCGGTTCTAGGCGCTGCAGTCTGGAACCGCGAGACCGCTGCGGTCGCAGGTTCGAATCCTGCCTCGGGCATGGATGTGTGTCCTGTCCTTAGGTTCGTTAGGTTTAAGTAGCTCTAAGTTCTAGGGGACTAATGACCTGAGAAGTTGAGTCCCATAGTGCTCAGAGCCATTTGAACCATTTTTGATCACCATGTACTGGTATACATCCCGCACAACGGGTTGGTATACTCAGGATCAGGTGGCCGGCAGCTACTGGGGCATAGCCTCCCATTCTTGCACCAGTGCCTGTCGGAGCTCCTGAAATGTCCAGGGGTTTGAAGACGTGCAGCGATACGTCGACCGAGAGCATCCCAGACGTGCTCGATGGGGTTTAGTTCTGGAGAACAGGCAGGCCACTCAGTTCGCCGGATATCTTCTGTTTCAAGGTACTCCTCCACGATGGCAGCTCGGTGGGGCCGTGCGTTATCATCCATCAGGAGGAAGGTGGGACCCACTGCACCCCTGAAAAGGCCGACGTACTGGTGCAAAATGTCGTCCCGATACACCTGACCTGTTACAGTTCCTCTGTCAAAGACATGCAGGGGTGTACGTGCACCAACCATAATCCCACCCCACACCATCAAACCACGACGTCCATGCAGGTCCCTTTCAAGGACATTAAGGGGTTGGTATCTGGTTCCTGGTTCACGCCAGATGAAAACCGGGCGAGAATCACTGTTCAGACTATACCTGGACTCGTCCGTGAACATAACCTGGGACCACTGTTCCAATGACCATGTACTGTGCTCCTGACACCAGGCTTTACGGGCTCTCCTGTGACCAGGCATCGGTGAAATGCACCCCTTGCAGGCCTCCGGACGAAGAAACCATGTCTGTTCAGTCGTACGTAGGCTGTGTGTCTGGAGACAACTGCTCCAGTGGCTGCGGTAAGGTCCCGAGCAATGCTACCTGCAGTACTCTGTGGCCGTCTGCGGGCGCTGATGGTGAGATATCGGTCTTCTTGTGGTGTTGTACACGGTGGACGTCACGTACTGTAGCGCCTGGACATGTTTCCTGTCTGCCATAATCTTGAGATCACACTTTGTGGCACAGGGAGGGCCCGTGCTACGACCTGTTGTGTTTGAGTAGCCTCCAATCGCCGTAGTATTCTACCCCTCATAACGTCATCAATATGTGTTCTTTCAGCCATTTTCAACACACGGTCACCATTAGCAAGTCTAAAAACGTCTGCACATTTACTCGCTGCACCATGCTCTGACATGCACCAACACACCTCTGCGTATGTGGACTGCTGCCAGCACCACCGTGCGACGACCGCAAGTCAAATGCACCGCATGGACATACTCCGAGGTGATTTAAACCCGCAAACCGCCCACCAGAGCGTTTTTTCACCATTTAACAGCATTACCCTTAATTTATGAGCATGCGTGTAGGTAGCTGTGGTGCACCACAGCCTGTAAATGACACAGGAGAACAACGGCTGCGGAGATGTGTACTGGCGGTTAGAAGCACTACTGTTGAGGAACTGGCTGCCGTGATTAACCGAGGGCTTGTCTTCTCAACGATCGTTCAACGAAAGTTGCTGCGTACAGGACTGTGTAGCAATCACCCGGTTGATGTAGCCTTGCTGTCTGGTGTTCATCGGCGACGAAGGATGGAATTTGCACAGTAATGCCGCAACTGGACGACCACTCAGCGTTGACAGATAGCATTTTCAGATGAATCACGTTTTATGCTCTATAGCATAAACGGTTGTTGACGTGTACAGCGTGAAATGTCTAAAAGTAAACGCCCTGCAACCAGGACGGAGCGTTATAGTCTAGGGAATGTTTTCGTGGCAGTCCCTGGCTGATCTAGTCATTATGGAAGGCTGGCCAGTGTGGCCTAGCGGTTCTAGACACTTCAGTCTGGAACGGTGCGACCGCGACGGTCGCAGGTTCGAGTCCTGCCTCGGGCATGGATGTGTGTGATGTCCTTAGGTTAGTCAGGCTTAAGTAGTTCTAAGTTCTAGGGGACTGATGACCTCAGAAGTTAAGTCCCATAATGCTCACAGCCATTTGAATCATTCTGGAAGGCACAATGGATCAACAGAAGTATCAGCTTGTAATTGGGGACTATGTCTGCCCCTAAATACGTTTCTCCTCGCAGTGCACGCGTGTGTTTCGAAGAGCACCAGGATGAGTTTGCTGTAATCCCGTGGCCACCAGGTTCCCACGATTTAAACCAAATCGAGAAGGTTTCGGACCACTTCGATCGGGCTGTCGGAGCCATGGCTCCTCAACTGAGAAACCTGGAGCAGCTGCCCGCGCCACTGGAGTCGGTGTCGCTGCAAGTCCCTGTCTGTACCTTCCAGAACCTCGCTAACGGTAGTCCTGTGCTTCTCGCACAGGTTCGTGCTGAAAAAAAAGGTGAGCATTCAGGCTTTTGACAGGTGGTCACATTAATGTGACTTTGAAATGGTTCAGATAGCTCTGAGCACTATGGGACTTAACTTCTGAGGTCATCAGTCCCCTAGAACTTAGAACTACTGAAACCTAACTAACCTAAGGACATCACACACATCCATGCCCGAGGCAGGATTGGAACCTGCGACCATAGCGGTCGCCTGGATCCAGACTGTAGCCTCTAGAACCGCTCGGTAATTGTGATTTGATTTCGCGATTCGGTTTCCATGCTCGTGCTTAAGCATAATTTTATCGCCATTGTCGAATGTCTCCCTTTGCGCTAGTTAGAAAAAGGTATGAGTTATTTGGACGAGTGTAAAGGCATAAAATCATTTTTCGTTCATTCACTACACGGCTGGAACACAACAAACAGTCTTTAATACCCTTATGTATACTCTCTGGCACTGTTTCTCCAGTGATCTGCGGAGTACACATGTACGTGCAAAGAGCGCCAACCCGTGCGGTTCTAGGCGCTTCAGTCTGGAACCGCGTGACCGCTACGGTCGCAGGTTCGAATCCTGCCTCGGGCATGGATGTGTGTGATGTCGTTATGTTAGCTAGGTTTAAGTAGTTGTAAGTTCTAGGAGACTGATGACTACAGATGTTAAGTCCCATAGTGCTCAGAGTCATTTGAACCATTTTTGAAAGAGCGCCAACGTGTCACACGAAGCCTGTGCTTATGTCAGAGACATTTTCTGTATCCAGAAAGGCCCGTACAGGACCTGCAACAGGCGGTCGTGCTTTATCCTGCTGAAATGTCAGGTTTCGCAGGGATCGAATGATGGGTAGAGCCACGGGTCGTAACACATCTGAAATGTAACGTCCACTGTTCAGAGTGCCGTCAATGCGAACAAGACGTGACCGAGACATGTAACCAATGGCGTCCCATACCATCACGCCGGGTGATACGCCAGTGTGGCGATGACAAATACACGCTTCCAGTGTGCGTTCACCGCGATGACGCCAGACACGGATGCGACCATCATGATGCTGGAAACAGAACCTGGATTCAACCGAAGAAATGACGTTTTGACATTCGTGCACCCAGGTTCGTCGTTGAGTACACCATCGCAGGCGCTCCTGTCTGTGAACAGCTTCAAGGGTAACCGCAGCCATGGTCTCCGAACTGATAGTCCATGCTACTGCAAACGTTCTCGAACTGTTCGTTCAGATGGTTGTTGTCTTGCAAACGTCCCCGTCTGTTGACTCAGGGATCGAGACGTGGCTGCAAGATCCGTTATAGACATGCCGATAAGATGCCTGTCATCTCGACTGCTAGTGATACGAGGCCGTTGGGATCCAGCACGGCGGTCCGTATTACCCTCCTGAACCCACCGATTCCATATTCTGCTAACTGTAATTGGATCTCGACCAACGCGAGTAGCAATGTCGCGATACGGTAAACCGCAATCGCGATAGGATACAATCCGACCTTTATCATAGTCGGAAACGTGATGGTACGCACTTGTCCTCCTTACACGAGGCATCACAACAACGTTTCACCAGGTTCAAATGGTTCAAATGGCTCTGAGCACTATGGGACTTAACTTCTGAGGTCATCAGTCCCCTAGAACTTAGAACTACTTAAACCTAACTAACCTAAGTACATCGCACACATCCATGCTCGAGGCAGGATTCGAACCTGCGACCGTAGCAGACCTGCGGTTCCGGACTGAAGCACCTAGAACCGCACGGCCAACGAGGGCCGGCGTTTCACCAGGCAACGGCTGTCAACCGCTGTTTGTGTATGAGAAATCGGTTGGAAACTATCCTCATGCCAGCACGTTGTAGGGGTCGCCACCGGCGGCAACCTTGTGTGAATGCTCTGAGAAGCTAATCATATGCTTATCACAGCATCTTCTTCCTGTCGGTTAAATTTAGCGTCTGTAGCGTGTCATCTTCGTGGTGTAGCAATTGTAATGGTCGGTAGTGTATTATAAGTAAAGGCGAGACTCAGGAATTTAAACTGTGTATGATTACTATTGATAAAGTTTATAGAACAGGCATTTGTAACAGACAACAGAATGATCGTATTGGAATCAGCTTACCAACATCTTGCTTTTCTTCCCTCGCTCCATTTGCGAGCGGAACAGGAAAAGGAATCAGTGGCGCCAGTACAAGGTACTTGTCGCCAAGCAGCGTACGATTGATTGCAGAGTGTGTCTGTAGATGAAATGCAGAATGAGGAGAACGATCTGTGACGCAGCATGCTGGCGACCGTGTTTGGAAGGACAGCTTCGGCAATAACAGCAGCAATAACAGGTGACGCCTGGCAGGGCAGCAGCTGTTAATGCCGACTAACGAGTCACTATGCCGTGCCTGCGGTCGGCACGCAGCTTAATAGCGGTGCTGATACGCCGCGGGCAGGCGCGGAACTGGCGAATAACTGCGCCGCCCTCGCGTGGGAATGGCACTGCGGTGCAAGTACGTCGTGACGACAGACGGCAGCCACTCGTCAATGGGACATAAAACACGGCGAGGACGGCACCTGTCCGCCGACTGGCTGCCGAGGAATTCCAGCGCTCCAGAGGCCAGCCGGAGCCTTCCGATCATCCGTGCAGGCTTCTGCGAACGCTCTCGGCGAACAGGGCAGCAGACTGCGAGCTGTGAACGCCGCACCATTCTCACACTCTCTGTATTTGAAGCAAAAAGCTTCGGTAACAACGAGGAGAGAGAATACCAACCGGAAATAAGGAGAGAGAAGTGCGAGGCAAGGCTGTTTTTCGTCACCTGCACTCTTCAACATACACGCTTGTCAGATAAACTGTATTTCCCTGTAACTTACAAAACAAAAAGTGAAAGGAATATTTATTTGGGTAGGTAAATAAATCTCACACTTTCTGCAGAGTTACGAACACAGTTTGTTAACTCATTTTCCAGTGAGTTTGCAGGCAAAATAAATAAAAATGTTTTTCTTTTTACAAAACAATATTCTTCTCTCTTTCCTGCGCAAAAAGACATATAACTTATATTTGTGTGACATTTAGAAGGATTTTATTTTTAATTTTATTATATTACTTGCATATCTCCCAAACTGCCAAATTTCAGATATGCTTCTCTTCATATGAATTTTAATGCCCATAAGGCCGGTATTACACTATCAAATTTCTTTGTCAAAGGTTTGATCAAAGATGCGATCAAATATTCGTCAATTATATTTGACAAAGATCTTTGATGTGGCGCTAAAAAGGGGTATTACACTGTCATCATATTTTTCGTCAAAGTTCAAGATGGCTAACAACAACAACTTGTTATTAACCGCAGCAATTGCATGTACCACAACTGCACTGTGTGCACATGCGGGTTTTAAGACGACACGATAAAAGCATTCAACAAAACTTATTACGTGAGCTTATAGTGGAGGACGTCAAGTCGTACATCAATTACTTAAGAATGGATGAGCATACATTTCTGTATGTGATCAGTGAAGTGTATCCTCATATCACAAAGCACAATATTCACTTAAGAACTGCTACATCTGCATAAGACAGGCTCACTGTAACACTCCCGATTCCTTGCTACAGGAGAGGGTTAGGTTAGGTTAGGTTAGGTTAGGTTAGGTTAGGTTAGGTTAGGTTAGGTCAGGTCCGGTCAGGTATCCATCCTTCGTAATCTATTTTTGTATTCAGAGTGCCTCACGTTGTAAAGCGCCTCATCTATTAATTTTGTAGTTGTCGGCACACACCAATTGTATTTACCTGTAGTGTTTATAAAAACACTACAGACGACAGAATACAGCGATGCTAGCGCTCCATGTGGTAACATGCCACCTTACAGTGAACAGAAGACAAGCGATTTCTTTGATCAAATATACAGCGAGGCCCTACATTTGATCAAATATTGGACGACATTTGACAAAGTTGCTATTACACCATCAAAAATCTTTGACAAAGATATTGGACAAAGATATTTGACAAAGAAATTTGATAGTGTAATACTGGCCTAAGAGTGTAGTTGAATCAAATCCATATTAAAACGCGGAAGTAAAGAAACTGGAATGCAATGGACACATACAAAAGGGAATGGGTACACGCTTCAGAAAACTGAAACAACGTCTTCGCACCATCGTACTGCCATATGCCAAGCCACTTACGGGCGACTGACCGACAAAACAATAGATGAGCTTCAGCGCTATTATGGAACAGCCATCAGGGATAACAGAAATGATTTACAAAGTACGAAGAAAGCAGTCTTGACCTCAAAATTCCACAGACTCTCAGCTGACAGAAAACGAGTACTTTCATTTTGTCCACCTGGACCTGAAAGATGGCGTAAATTCCAGAATGTTGAAGTTTCGGAAGTGTATTTTGAGTACTGGAACTCTATTCCTGAAGATATTGTGGAAGCCATCAAGCGAATTCATAGGAACCTACCTCACCCAGACCTTCTCCAAAAGTGTCTACATGGGCTGTATCAGAATCCCAATGACTTCTTCAATAATATTATCTTAACAAGAGTGCCAAAAAATGTGTTTCTAGATTACATACACTGAAACTGTGAGTTAGTGATGCTATATAAACTTTTAATGATGGAAAAACGGGGAGAATGTGAATTCTAGCTTATGTTAACATCACCCCAAACTGTCATGTAGTAAACAGGTTGAAATTATTAGATAACTCAAGCCGAGACACAATGTGCATCCCATTTCGCCACCGAAGAAGCAAGGTTACCCAGAAGAAATAAGCATTTGGAGAAAGAGTGTGGCAAACAAGATAATACCAACTGTGCTTCTGGGTGCTTTTGAGTTTTAATTTAAAGATCTGAGTTTTATCATTTTAAACTTTAAATGTATTTTCTCAAAATGGCTCTGAGCACTATGGGACTTAACTTCTGAGGTCATCAGTCCCCTAGAACTTAGAACTACTTAAACCTAACTAACCTAAGGACATCACACACGTCCATGCCTGAGGCAGAATTCGAACCTGCGACCGTAGCGATCGCGCGGTTCCAGACTGTAGCGCCTAGAACCGCTCAGCCACCCCGGCCGGCCGATATACAGGGTGAGTCACCTAACGTTACCGCTGGATATATTTCGTAAACCACATCAAATACTGACGAACCGATTCCACAGACCGAACGTGAGGAGAGGGGCTAGTGTAATTGTTTAATACAAACCATACAAAAATGCACGGAAGTATGTTTTTTTAACACAAACCTACGTTTTTTTTAAAAGGAACCACGTTAGTTTTGTTAGCACATCTGAACATATAAACAAATTCGTAATCAGTGCCGTTTGTTGCATTGCAAAATGTTAATTACATCCGGAGACATTGTAACCTAAAGTTGACGCTTGAAACCTCCGACGTTCAGTTGCGTGTAGTAACAAACACGGGCCACGGTCGGCGAGCCATCCTGATCTTACACCTCTGGACTTCTTTCTGTGGGGTACGTTAAAGGAGAATGTGTACCGTGATGTGCCTACAACCCCAGAGGATATGAAACAACATATTGTGGTAGCCTGCGGCGACATTACACCAGATGTACTGCGGCGTGTACGACATTCATTACGCCAGAGATTGCAATTGTGTGCAGCAAATGATGGCCACCACATTGAACATCTGTTGGCCTGACATGTCGGGACACACTCTATTCCACTCCGTAATTGAAAACGGAAATCACGTGTGTACGTGTATCTCACCCCTCATGGTAATGTACATGTACGTCAGTGAAAAAGACCAATAAAAAGGTGTTAGCATGTGGACGTAATGTGCTGTTCCACTCCCTTCTGTACCTAAGGTCCATCACCGCTCCCTTTGGATCCCTATGTAATTCGGTGCTCTCCGATACGCACGATCGAACAGCGGAGGAGTGGTACTCAAGCGTCAACTTTAGGTTACAATATCTCCGGATGTAATTAACATTTTACAATGCAACAAATGGCACTGATTACGTATTTGTTTATAGGTTCAGATGTGGTAACAAAATTAACGGGGTTCCATTTAAAAAAACGTAGGTTTGTGTTAAAAAACATACTTCCGTGCATTTTTTTATAGTTTGTATTAATCAATTACACTAGCCCCTCTCCTCACGTTCGGTATTTGGAATCGATTCGTCAGTATTTGATGTGGTTTACGAAATATATCCAGCGGTAATGTTAGGTGACTCACCATATATATAGGGTGTTACAAAAAGGCACGGCCAAACTTTCAGGAAACATTCCTCATACGCAAATAAAGAAAAGATGTTATGTGGACATGTGTCCGGAAACGCTTAATTTCCATGTTAGAGTTCACTTTAGTTTTGTCAGTATGTACTGTACTTCCTCGATTCACCGCCAGTTGCCCCAATTGAAGGAAGGTAGTGTTGACTTCGGTGCTTGTGTTGACATGCGACTCATTGCTCTACAGTACTAGCATCAAGCACATCAGTCCGTAGCATCAACAGGTTAGTGTTCATTACGAACGTGGTTTTGCAGTTGGTGCAATGTTTACAAATGCGGAGTTGGCAGATGCCCATTTGATGTGTGGATTAGCACTGGGCAATAGCCGTGGCGCGGTACGTTTGTATCGAGACAAGAAGACGTTCGAAGCAATTGATCGGCGTCTTAGGGAGCACGGAACATTTCAGCCTATGACTCGCGACTGGGGAAGACCTGGAACGACGAGGACACCTGCCATGGACGAGGCAATTTTTCGTGCAGTTGACAATAACCCTAATGTCAGAGAAGTTGCTGCTGTACAAGGTAACGTTGACCATGTCACTGTATGGAGAGTGCTACAGGAGAACCAGTGGTTTCCGTACCATGTACAGCGTGTGCAGGCACTATCAGCAGCTCATTGGCCTCCACGGGTACACTTCTGCGAATGGTACATCCTCATTTCAGTGCAAATGTTCTCTTTACGGACGACGCTTCATTCCAACGTGATCAAATTGTAAATTTTCACAATCAACATGTGTGGGCTGACGAGAATCCGCATGCAATTGTGCAATCACGTCATCAACACAGATTTTCTGTGAACGTTTGGGCAGGCATTGTTGGTGTTGTCTCGATTGGGCCCCATGTTCTTCCACCTACGCTCAACGGAGCACGTTATCATCATTTCATACGGCATACTCTACCTGTGCTGCTAGAACATGTACCTTTCCAAGTACGACACAACACGTGGTTCATGCACGACAGAGCTCCTGCACATTTCAGTCGAAGTGTTCGTACGCTTCTCAACAACAGATTCGGTGGCCGATGGATTGGTAGAGGAGGACCAATTCCATGGCCTCCACGCTCTCCTGACCTCAACCCTCTTGACTTTCATTTATGGAGGCATTTGAAAGCTTTTGTCTACGCAACCCCGGTACCAAATGTAGAGACTCTTCGAGCTCGTATTGTGGACGGCTGTGATACAATACGCCATTCTCCAGGGCTGCATCAGCGCATCAGGGATTCCATGCGACGGAGGGTGGATGCATGTATCCTCGCTAACGGAGGACATTTTGAACATCTCCTGTACCAAAGTGTTTGAAGTCACGCTGGTACGTTCTGTTGCTGTGTGTTTCCATTCCATGATTAATGTGATCTGAAGAGAAGTAATAAAATGAGCTCTAACATGGAAAGTAAGCGTTGCTGGACGCGTGTCCACATAACATATTTCCTTTCTTTGTGTGTGAGGAATGTTTACTGAAAGTTTGGCCGTTCCTTTTTGTAACACCCTGTATATATATACAAAAAGGTACGCCCAAACTTTCAGGAAACATTCCTCGCACACAAAGAAAGAAAATATGTTATGTGGACATGTGTCCGGAAACGCTTACTTTCCATGTTAGAGCTCATTTTATTACTTCTAATCAGATCACATTAATCATGGAATGGAAACACACAGCAACAGAACGTACCAGCGTGACTTCAAACACTTTGGTACAGGAGATGTTCAAAATGTCCTCCGTTAGCAAGGATACTTTCATCCACCCTCTGTCGCATGGAATCCCTGATGCGCTGATGCAGCCCTGGAGAATGGCGCATTGTATCACAGCCGTCCACAATACGAGCACGAAGAGTCTCTACATTTGGTACCGGGGTTGCGTAGACAAGAGCTTTCAAATGCCCCCGTAAATGAAAGTCAAGAGGATTGAGGTTAGGAGGGCTGGAGGCCATGGAATTGGTCCGCCTCCACCAATCCATCAGTCACCGAATCTGTTGTTGAGAAGCGTACGAGCACTTCGACTAAAACGTGCAGGAGCTCCAGCGTGCATCAACCACATGTTGTGTAGTACTTGTAAAGGCACATGTTCTAGCAGCACAGGTAGAGTATCCCGTATGAAATCATGATAACGTGCTCCATTGAGCGTATGTGAGGGCCCAATCAAGACATCACCAACAATGCCTGCCCAAACGCTCACAGAAAATATATGTTGATGACGTGATTGCACAATTTCGTGCGGATTTTCGTCAACCCACACATGTTGATTGTGAAAATTTACAATTTGATCCGTAAAGAGAACATTTACACTGAAATGAGGATTGACACATTGTTGGATGAACCATTCACAGAAGTGTACCCATGGAGGCCAATCAGCTGCTGATAGTGCCTGCACATGCTGTACACGGTACGGGAACCATTGGTTCTCCCGTAGCACTCTCCATTCAGTGACGTGGCCAACGTTACCTTGTACAGCAGCAACTTCTCTGTCGCTGACATCCGGGTTATCGTCAACTGCAAGAAGAATTGCCTTGTCTATTGCAGGTGTCCTCGTCGTTCTAGGTCTTCCCCAGTCGCGAGTCATAGGCTGGAATGTTCTGTGCTCCATAAGATGCCGATCAATTGCTTCGAACATCTTCCTGTCGGGACACCTTCGTTCTGGAAATCTGTCTCGATACAAACGTACTGCGCTACGGCTATTGCCCCATGCTAGTCCACGTTCGTGATGAACACTAGCCTGTTGATGCTACGTACTGATGTGCTTGATGCTAGTACTGCAGAGCAATGAGTCGCTTGTCAACACAAGCACCGAAGTGAACATTGCCTTCCTTCAATTGGACCAACTGGCGGTGAATCGAGGAAGTACAGTACATACTAACGAAACTACTTCGGCTCACTACTGCGGGCAGTCGTCTTGGCTCCCAACACACGCTAGAGACTTCTGAGGCAATGACCACAGATTCAGAGGCTGGAACGTGGGCGGTCGTTGCTGCAGCGTTCTCAGCTATACCACTGAGGCAGAATAAAGCACCAGGGCCGGCCTACGGCTCCTGGCGGAGCAGCGCGGAAACAGCAAGGATGGTGGCTGCTGAGTCAGCTGCTGACTCAGCCATCCTGATAACATTGGAACTAAGTGGGCCAGCCAAGGCCGGCACGACACAGCATTGCATTGCACAGGCTGCTGGGGTGCTTTCTCAGCATTGTGGGACCCTGTGATGCAGACTGAGCTGAATGGAGCACTGTAGTGGAAACAAACAAATCATGTGGAAAGTTCTCGCTGTGTTTTAATATGGCACCTCCTGGCCCCATACACAGCAGCTACATCAAAGTTTGTGATCTTCTTTATTATGACATGAAGCATAATCATGAATCTAATTTGAGTAGATATGAATCTAGGGGCTAACATGCGCAAATGTTCGCCATAAAAAATGGAATAATTTTAAAAAAATTATATCTCTCGTTCTTTTGTATCTTATCTCTTAATTCATGCTTCAGTATACACCAATAATGTAGATAAGATAAGCCTAAAAAATTTAGATTGTTATCTGTATTGGTTCCAGGGACAAAAGTACCTAAACGTGGCTTATTTAATATTGACTGCATAGGCCCTGCAAAGTCCCTTAAGTAGAACCAATTTTGTAGCTGATGTCTTTCAGCCAACTGTGTATGAATCAGTTTAAACTGAATTTCTATCGATTTTCGTTTGGGAATTCAATACATTCAAAGTTTTAGGGGTGAATGTAGCATGCTGTACGTAATACGCTGTTTCCAGACGAATATTACTGTGGCGTCACGTTCATTCAAGCTAGATGTTCAATAGAGTGCCCCATTTCCTGAGTGTGCAACTCATTGCCCCTTCTAAAGACCCTGCAAACGAGACATAGAGGTGTCGGTGTCATGGAGAGACAATCTTTCTCGATGCACTGTTCTAAATCATACTCGATTAGATTGGTTAGATAGGGCACTAGTTTGAACACCTCACTTACATGTGCAATCTCCCAGAAGTACATCCATCTGAACACGACAGTTGTATCCAGCGTGGTGCATTCATCCTTAAAACCTTCAACGTTTACAGCTCCATAACTAAAATAGAAGTTTGATTTAAATTGATTTGTACACAGTTTGATTACACAAAACAAAAAATAATGTTATATTTGAATATTTATTGATCTTCGTTGCAACACTTTGGAAAATAACTAAACAGTGTTCGTAAGAGTAAAATTTTGCAGTTTGCCTATCTAAATAAATATCCATTTCACTTATTATTTTGTAACTTCCAGACAGCCACCTTTAAAACACCTTGCATATTTTGAAGATTTGATTGAGCATTCTTTACTGCTGGATTTAGAATAAAACCTGTGGCTGTAAAATTTTGTGTTTGAGATTCGTAGAGGAAATGGTTTTTATAGCACAGTTTGGCACATAGCACCCAGAGATTATAAAATAGATACAGGTTACTGACAAAGGCTATGAAATAAAAACAAACACAAAGAAACGAAAATAATAATGGGAAAAAATGTTGCTGAATAGATATAAATTGGAATGCGTGGAAGAGTGAATGAATTTAAGTAACTATGACTTGGAACAGAATTCAACTGGATGTGTCTCTAGCATTTTATTAAATTTACAGTATCAGTGTAAAAATTACCGTTCTCTAAGAAGAGGAGCATTTTCTGTGGCGCTAGGAAAGTACAATTAAGGAAAAGTTTGATGAAATATTTAGTCTTTAGTGTCCTACTGTTCGGTGACGAAACAACGACAGAGATACAGGAAGACAGTAAAAGTTAGGGGCTTCCGTAAAATCTGACTGCCTAAATCAAAAGTTTCCCTCAACCAGAGCGCTTCACCAAACATATTGGATGTGTGCTGCCTGATAGCTTATTGGCGCGACCTGCATAAACGCACACCAGTGGTCCACTTGAGAAGTGCCACAATAGATAACATTACGTTGGAATTTCTGAAATCATTGGGGGAAATAGCAACATAACGATTATTCAAGTTGGTGTGTAGAATGTATGAACTGGGATATACCATCACATTTTTGGAAAAACAGTATCCACAAAATTTTGATGATAGGGCCGATAAGTGCGAGAAGGATCACACAATCAGCGTAACAGCTCATGCGTCCAAGTTGGTGACAATAGTGATGTACAGAAGACTGGAAAAGAAACTTGAGCTTCAGGAGAACTAAAGGCGCCAGAGAGGCAGTTTTGACGTAGCGGTTGATAATATAAGCAAGACTAAAGAAAAGTTAAAACACGTTCATATGATCTGTAGACCTTTTAAAGCGTTCGATAATGTCAAGTGCTGCCATAGAGCCATAGAGAAAGTTGAGTAATATACAGTCTGTACGAGAACCTAGTGGGCACAAAAGAAGTGGAAGAGCAAGAACAAAGTTCAGGTTGGCAAAGCTTATAGGTGACAGCATAGGTGGGGGTGGTGGGATCACTCATGGGAAAATTCCGGTGTTGAGGTGTAAGAGCTGTACCTTTTTTAGATTGAAGTCAGCTGATAGTTATTCCTGCTTAAGGGAAGTCTCTCTAACAAAGAAACCACTTTCGACAAAGCTTACGTATCCGAGTAATGAGGGAATTAGTATATTTCCTCAAAATATACAAGGTGTTAGAGATAAAGTTAGTGAACTGCTTATAGATGTTGACTCTGAAATTATTGGTATATCTGAACACTTTTTAAATAAGCAGATAATTCAGAGGCTTCTTTTACCAGGGTGCAGGTTGGCTGGCAGCTTTTCTAGGAGCTCTTTGCTGTGTGGGGGAGTAGCCATGTATGTGAAAAACGGTATCCCATTTGAGTCAATTGATGTTTCAAAGTACTGCACTGGAAAGGTGTTTGAATGTTGTGCAGGTGTGGTTAAATTTAGTGGAGCTAAACTTCTTACTGTTGTTATTTATAGATCCCCAGACTCCGATTTCACAACATTTTTGCTAAAGCTAGAGGAGGTTCTTGGTTCACTTTATAGGAAATACAAAAAGTTAGTTATATGTGGTGACTTCAATATTAATTGTATAAGTGACTGTGCAAGGAAAAGGATGCTGGTAGACCTCCTTAATTCATATAATCTTATGCAAACCGTATTCTTTCCAACGAGAGTACAAGGGAACAGCAGAACAACCATAGACAATATTTTTGTTCATTCCTCATTACTAGAAGAGCATTCTGTTAGCAAAAAGGTGAATGGCCTTTCAGATCATGATGCACAAATTTTAACTCTAAAAGATTTTTGTGCTGCAACACATGTTAAATATAGTTATCAACTTTTTAGGAAAGCTGATCCAGTTGCTGTAGAGACCTTTGTAAACCTTATCAAGGAACAAGAGTGGCAAGATGTTTATAGTGCTGATACAGTAGACGATAAATATAATGCTTTCCTCAAGACTTTTCTCGCGCTCTTTGAAAGTTGCTTTCCGTTAGAACGTTCAAAACAGGGTACTAGCACAAACAGGCAGCCTGGGTGGCTGACTAAAGGGATAAGGATATCTTGTAGAACAAAGTGGCAATTATATCAAAACGTTAGAAACAGTCAAAATCTAAATGCAGCAGCCCATTACAAACAGTATTGTAAGGTGATTAAAAAAGTTATTAGGAATGCAAAAAGCATGTGGTATGCAGATAGAATAGCTAAGTCTCAGGATAAAATTAAAACCATATGGTCAGTCGTAAAGGAAGTGGCTGGTCGCAGAGACAGGTCGAGGATATAGAATCAGTGTGTAGTGGGAATGTCCGTGTTACTGATAAGTCGCATATATGTACAGTATTTAATAATCACTTTCTGAATATAGCAGGTGAAGTAAATAGAAACCTAGTCCCAACAGGGAATCACATAGCGCTCGTAGAAAAAAGTGTTCCGAGACTGTTACCTGAAATGCTCCTCCATGATACTGACAAGAGGGAGATTGAGTTAATAATTAAATCACTAAAGACCAAGAACTCTCATGGATATGACGGGGTATCTAGCAGAATACTTAAGTATTGTTCTATGTATGTTAGCCCAGTACTTAGCCATATCTGTAACTTTTCTTTTAGGAGTGGTCAGTTTCCTGACCGATTAAAGTACTCGCTAGTGAAGCCACTTTATAAAAAGGGAGACAGGGATAATGTTGACAATTTTAGACCTATTTCTATGCCATCGGTGTTTGCTAAAGTTATCGAGAGGATTGTATATACAAGGTTACTGGAGCGTTTAAATTCACATAATTTGCTGTCAAATGTACAGTTTGGTTTTAGAAATGGCTTAACAATTGAAAATGCTATATTCTCTTTTCTCTGTGAGGTTTTGGACGGATTAAATAAAAGGTTGCGAACGTTAGGTGTTTTCTTTGATTTAACGAAGGCTTTTGACTGTGTTGACCACAAAATATTACTGCAGAAGTTGGACCATTATGGAGTAAGGGGAGTAGCTTACAATTGGTTCGCCTCTTACTTTAAGAACAGAAAGCAGAAGGTAATTCTCCGCAATATTGAGAGTGGTAGTGATATTCAGTCCCAATGGGGCACTGTTAAGTGGGGCATTCCCCAAGGGTCGGTGCTGGGGCCACTGCTGTTTCTTATTTATATAAATGATATGCCTTCTAATATTACAGGTGATTCAAAAATATTTCTGTTTGCTGATGACACCAGCTTGGTAGTGAAGGATCTTGTGTGTAATATTGAAACAGTATCAAATAATGTAGTTCATGAAATAAGTTCGTGGCTTGTGGAAAATAATTTGATGCTAAATCACAGTAAGACTCAGTTTTTACAGTTTCTAACTCACAGTTCAACAACCGATATTTTGATCAGACAGAATGGGCATATTATAAGCGAGACGGATCAGTTCACGTTCCTAGACGTTCGGATAGATAGTAAGCTGTAGTGGAAAGCCCATGTTCAGGATCTTGTTCAGAAACTAAATGCTGCTTTATTTACCATTAGAACAGTATCTGAAATACGTGACAGTCCAACACGAAAAGTAGTCTACTTCGCATATTTTCATACGCTTATGTCATATGGTATTAATTTTTGGGGTAATTCTTCTGATTCAAAAAGGGTATCTTTGGCTCAAAAACGGGCCGTTCGAGCTATGTATGGTGTAATTTCGAGAACCTCTTGTCGACCCCTATTCAATAGTCTGGGAATTCTGACATTGCCCTCACAGTATGTATTTTCTTTAACGCCGTTTGTTGTTAGCAATATTAGCTTATTCCCAAGAGTTAGCAGCTTTCACTCAGTTAATACTAGGCAGAAATCAAATCTGCATGTGGAATGCGCTTCCTTGACTCTTGTGCAGAAGGGAGTGCAGGACTCTGCTGCATCCATTTTCAATAAGCTGCCACAAGAACTCAAAAATCTTAGCAGTAGCTCAAACTCTTTTAAGTCTATAGTGAAGAGTTTCCTCATGGCTCACTCCTTCTATTCTGTCGAGGAGCTCCTGGAAGACATGAAAAATTAAGCAAATTACAGTGTTACATTGTTGATTTTCTTTATTTAAACTTACGAATTGTCGCCTGAATATGTTTCTTATATTTCATTTTATCTGTTTCCACTATCGTGTTATAATTTCATGTATTGACTCGTTCCATGACCATGGAGACTTCTCCTTAATGTGGTCCCAGGGAACAATAAATAAATAAATAAATAAATAATAAATAAATCCATTGAGATACGCGACTTTGACAAAGAGCAAATTATTATTACGCAAAACCTATGAACGAGTATCTCGAAAACGGTGAAGCTGGTTGAATGTTCACGTGTTACCGTCCCGAGTATCTACGGAAAGAGTTAAACTACCACTACGCTGTGAATGGTTGGACTTCACGACTCTTCTCAGAACGTGGGGTTCAGGGTCTTGCCTGCCCTGTATAGTAGATGATGGTGTGAGGCCTCTCTGCGGAAACAGCACAACGCTGGTGCAGACAGAAGTGATTCGGAGCACACCATGCGTCGTAGTTATTGAACATGGTCCTCTGCTGCACACCAGCGCTACGTTTCCACAAGTTGACCCAACGACATAGTCAGTTAGGATTGCAGTGGGTATGGGACCATCGGGATTCGAACGTCGATCAATAAAAACGTGAAGGCTCTTCATGTGAAGCAAATTTTTGCTGTACTAGGTAGATGGTTAAGTTTTCGCAAAGTGACCCAACGACGTCGTCAGTTAGGATTGCAGTGGCACGGGACCATCGGGATTCGAACGTAGATCAATACAAACTTGCCGGCTCTTCATGTGAATCAGATTTTTTGCTATAATAGGTCGATGGTCATCTCCACAAACGCCGTCACCAAGGTGAACGAAGGCTCGAAACTTGCAGCGTGCCACGGACGCAGGCTGGTGGGTGCAGCATTATGCTATGGGAGACAGTCTCCCGCATTTGTATGGGACCTGTGGTAGCAATAGAAGACCCGCTGACATTTGTGAACCACCTGCATCACTTCATGTTATGTCTTCCAAGACGGCGATATCATCTTTCAGTAGTATAATGGTCTGCGCCTGGGAGCCAGAACCGTGCGACAGTGGTTTGAGGCGCGTTGTAGTCAACTGACGTTGATGTCTCGGCTACCAAATTCGCCTGATGTAAGTCCTATTTAATCGAACTGTGCGTAGACTTCTAATGCCACATATCTCCAAAAACCCACCAACAAACTTTCGATCGCTAATACACAGAATGAGTGATGTATTTCCAACCAAAGACGGAAAAACCAGCTGTTAAGCAGGTGGTCATAATGTTTTGCCTCATCAGTGTCATCCAAGACGTAGGTTGCAAGTACTACTCTGAAATGAAGAGGTTGACACAGGAGACGGATCCGTGGTGCGCCGCATGAAATCAGTCAGAAGACTGATGACTCAAAAATAAATAAATAAAAATTGACACAAACAGAAATCGACATGCAAATGCAAAAGTAGCAATAGCAAACAACACAAATCAATATGCAAAAGGGATTAAAGCCAATGAAAAACCAAAATCTTAATGACTTTTGTTTCACTGTTAATAACAGCAGTTATTGGCAATAATGAGGTCTGTGCCAGGAGTTAACAGGTTTGCAAAATTATAAAGTTCATTGCAAAAAAACGGATTAATGAAATGAACAGCTTTTAGTTACTGTTCTGAGTGTTGCTGAGATTCACAGTTCGGTTTGGTAATTTGCCGTTACGTGAAAGTTAGTGACAATGAGAAACTAATGTACTTTTTACAAAAAATCTTAACAATATTATTTATGAAAATAGTACGCGAAGGTTGAGCGTTTTTGGTAATGAGTTTCAAAGTCGGGCCCCACTTACTTGGTACCGTTTGTGAGTCGACGCTCGTGTCGCCGGTCCATAGACCTGAGCGTGCAGTTTAGTATACTGCAGGCCATTAAAATTGCTACACCACGAAGATGACGTGCTACAGTCGCGAAATTTAACCGACAGGAAGAAGATACTGTGATATGCAAATGATTAGCTTTTCAGAGCATTCACACAAGGTTGGTGCCGGTGGCGACACCTACAACGTGCTCCCATGAGGAAAGTTTCCAACCCATTTCTCATACACAAACAGCAGTTGACCGGCGTTGCCTGGTGAAACGCTGTTGTGATGCCCTGTGTAAGGAGGAGAAATGCGTACCATCACGTTTCCGACTTTAATAAAGGTCGGATTGTAGCCTATCGCGATTGCGGTTTATCGTATAGCGCATTGCTGCTCGCGTTGGTTGATATCCAATGACTGTCAGCAGAATATGGAATCGGTGGGTTCAGGAGGGTAATACGGAACGCCGTGCTGGATCTCAACGGCCTCATATCACTAGCAGTCGAGATGACAGGCATCTTATCCGCATGGCTGTAACGGATCGTGCAGCCACGTCTCCGTCCCTGAGTCAACAATATGGGGGCGTTTGCAAGACAACAACCATCTGCACGGACAGTTCGACGACGTTTGCAGCAGCATGGACTATCAGATCGGAGACCATTGCTGCGGTTACCTCTGATGCTGAATTACAGACAGGAGCGCCTGCGATGGTGTACTCAATGACGAACCTGTGTGCACGAATGGCAACGCCATTTTTTTCGGGTGAATCCAGGTTCTGTTTACAGCATCACGATGGTCGCATCCGTGTCTGGCGACATCGCGGTGAACGCACATTGGAAGCGTGAATTCGTCATCTCCATACTGACGTATTACCCGCCGTGACGGTATGGGGTGCCACTGGTTACACGTCTCGGTCACCTCTTGTTCGCATTGACGGCACTTTGAACAGTGGACGTTACATTTCAGATGTGTTACGACCCGTGGCTCTACCCTCCGTTCAATCCCTGCGAAACCCTACATTTCGGCAGGATAATGCACGACCGCATGTTGCAGGTTCTGTACGGGCCTTTCTCGATACAGAAAATGTTCGACTGCTGCCCTGGACAGCACATTCTCCAGATCTCTCACCAATTGAAAACGTCTGGTCAATGGTGGCCGAGCAACTGGCTCATCACAATACGCCAGTCACTACTCTTGATGAACTGTGGTATTGTGTTGAAGCTGCATGGGCAGATGTACCTGTACACGCCATCCAAGCTCTGTTTGACTTAATGCCCAGGCGTTTCAAGGCCGTTATTTCGGCCAGAGGTGGTTGTTCTGTGTACTGATTTCGCAGGATCTATGGACCCAAAATGCGTGAAAATGTAATCATATGTCAGTTCTAGTATAATATACGTATTTGTCCAATGAATACCCGTTGATCATCTGCATTTCTTCTTGGTGTAGCAATTTTATTGGCCAGTAGTGTATTTAATCATCGTCGCCCTGCAGATCCTCTGGACCGTAGCCGCCCGTTATAGATACAACAGGAACGCGCGATGTTTGTAGAATCCTCTTAATTAGCATAATTACATCTACTAATAGAACTATGACACGCTTCGTTCAATTAACGCGTGACGTATTTCGACGTCATAATGTTCGTTAGCTGTAATAGTTACAGTTCTAAATTTATCGCTTCCCGTTCGATCGCGGTGCGGAACATTTCAATGTGCCACCATCCGCAGTAAGAAATAACATTAATATAATCGTAATTTGAGTTAACAGCCACGGTACGCATCAAAGAAACCGCAGTGTGTACCACAGGTTTACGGCGATCGGGATACGGCACATTCGAGATTACAGTTCTTAATATCAGTTCACGACAAGCAAACGCACGTGTTATCTACAATCATAAACGTACAGTTACAGCATCCACACAGCTTGATGGTCTCCACATCATGGTTTTTTTTAAGATCAATGTGGTGAATAGTTGTCATTTCTAATAAACAACGCCACATATCCCGCAATTTGTTCCCTATACACGGAACATAATAAAACCGCAAAAGCGTACCAGTGATCAGAGTTATTTTACATCTGTCACTGACACAGTACACCAGCATTTACACGCTGTGACACTCACATTTTTGACTCCGCTTCAGACTTTTTGTTGGTGGTCCTTTCTCAACCTATCAATGCGTTCCTACAACTCAAAAAATCTCGCTGAACATTACACTTCCAAAAATTCTGAGTAAATCGATTTACAATTTCACACAACGCCACAGCTTCGCATCATTAGCTTCACTGAAAATGAAGTTAAATACGATGTTAATAACCACCGGTAACACAGCAGCAACAAAAATAAAAGTAACAGTTCCATTAATATTAGTTCCATGACGTAAAGCCACACAAAGAAACAAAGTTTTCAAACTCATTCTATAACAAATCTTCCAGTGTACAATGACTGTAAAGCAGAAGAAAGCTAAGCAAAGCATATTAAAAAGGGGGGAAATCTATATCGTACATTAATGTTATCTTCACGCTTTGTAGGTCATGCTGTGACTTGCCTGCCCTCTGTGATGTGTTTCACATAAACGATATGGCAAGTACTACGAATAGAAACTTCGTGAATCTATCTACTGGCATGTGTCATTTTTGTATATCACGTCGTTGTGCAGTCTTCTACTGAAATCCTAGAGTTTCTTATGAATAATCTCGCAGAAGAACACCGAAAAGGTACGAATAAAGAGTCACGATGAATAGTTAAGGAAATCTTAATCAGATCAAATTTCTTATGGCCTTCTAACGCCAAGAATAAAAACGATAAGCACCTGTTATCAGCCTAAGTGCAGCATCATACGCCCTCAATAAAAAGCATAACCGAATGTTTCGAAAGTTCTGGAAATTGAACAGAAATTAGATACACATATAATATTACGATAGTGTTCACTGTATCAAAGACATTCATATATCACACTAAGCTAACTTTAGACGTAAATTAGTAAACTCAGTCGGCCGCTGTGGCCGAGCGGAGGTAGGCTCTTTAGTCTGGAACCGCCCGAACGCTATGGTCGCAGGTTCGAATCCTTCCTCGGGTATGGATGTGTGTGATGTCCTTAGGTTAGTTGGGTTTAAGTAGTTCTAAGTTCTATAGGACTGATGACCTCAGATGTTAAGTCCCATAGTGCCATTTGAATCATTTGAACCAGTAAACTCAAATACCTGCAGATGAAACGTTTGGTGGTGGTGTGGTCTTCAGTCCAGAGACTGGTTTGGTGCAGCACTCCATGCTACTCTATCCAGCGCAAGGTTCTACATCTCCCAGTACCTACTGCAACCTACATCCTTCTGTATCTGTTTAGTGTATTCATCTCTTGGTCTCCCTCTACGATTTTTATCCTCCACGCTACCCTCCAATACTAAATTGGTGATCCCTTGATGCCTCAGAGTATGCCCTTTCAACCAATCCCTTCTTCTGGTCAAGTTGTGCCACAAATTACTCTTCTCTCCGAGTATATTCAATACCTGCTCATTAGTTATGTGATCTACCCATCTAATCTTCAGCATTCTTTTGTAGCACCACATTTCGAAGCTTCTATTCTCTTCTTGTCCAAACTATTTATCGTCCATGTTTCACTTCCATACGTGGCTACACTTTCAGAAACGACTTCCTGACACTTAAATCTGTCCTCGATGTTAACAAATTTCTCTTCTTCAGAAACGCTTTACTTCCCATTATATCCTCTCTACTTCGACCACCATCAGTTACTTTGCTCCCCAAATAGCAAAACTCATTTACTACTTTAAGCGTCTCATATCCTAATCTAATTCCCGCAGCATCACCCGATTTAATTCGACTACATTCCATCATCCTCGTTTTGCTTTTGTTGATGTCTATTTTATATCTTCCTTTCAAGACACTGTCCATTCCGTTTAGCTGCTCTTCCAGGTCCTTTGCTGTCTCTGACAGAATTACAATGTCATCGGTGAACCTTAAAGTTTTTATTTCTTCTCCATGAATTTTAATACCTACTCCGAATTTTTCTTTTGTTTCCTTTACTTCTTGCTCAATATACAGATTGAATAACGTCGGGGAGAGGCTACAACCCTGTCTCACTCCATTCCCAACCACTGCTTCCCCTTTCATGCCTTTAGACTACTATAACTGCCATCTGCTTTCTGTACAAATTGTAAATAACCATTCGCTCTCTGTAT
This sequence comes from Schistocerca americana, assembly GCF_021461395.2. Classification (NCBI taxonomy): domain Eukaryota; kingdom Metazoa; phylum Arthropoda; class Insecta; order Orthoptera; family Acrididae; genus Schistocerca; species Schistocerca americana. The sequence continues at coordinate 434,216,978 of NC_060126.1, read as the reverse complement.
TTTACTCCTGCCACCTTCAGAATTTGAATGAGAGTATTCCAGTCAACATTGTCAAAAGAAGTCTAGAAATGCTAGAAACGTAGGTTTGCCTTTCCTTAATCTAGCTTCTAAGATAAGTCGTAGGGTCAGTATTGCCTCATTTGTTCCAACATTTCTACGGAATCCAAACTGATCTTCCCCAAGTTTTCTACCAGTTTTTCCATTCGTCTGTAAAGAATTCGTGTTAGTATTTTGCAGCCGTGGCTTTTAAACTGATTGTTCGGTAATTTTCACATCTGTCGATATCTGCTTTCTTTGGGATTGGAAGTATTATATTCTTCTTGATGTCTGAGGGTATTTTCGCCTATGTCATACATCTTGCTCACCAGATGGTAGAGTTTTGTTAGGGCTGGCTCTCCCAAGGTTATCAGTATTTCTAATGGAATGTTGTCTACTCCCGGGGCCTTGTTGCGACTTAGGTCTTTCAGTGCTATGTCAAACTCTTCACGCAGTATCATATCTCATATTTCATCTTCATCTACGTTCTCTTCCATTTCTATAATATTGTCCTCAAGAACATCGCCCTTGTATAGACTCTCTATATACTCCTTCCTCCTTTCTGCTTTCCCTTCTTTGCTTAGAACTGGGTTTCCATCTGAGCTCTTGATACTCATGCAAGTGGTTCTCTTTTCTCCAGAGGTCTCTTTAATTTTCCTGTAGGCAGTATCCACTTACACCTAGTGATATGTGCCTCTACATCCTTACATTTGTCCTCTATCCATCCCTGCTTAGCCATTTTGCACTTCCTGTCGATCTCATTTTTTGCCTGCTTCATTTACTGAATTTTTATATTTTCTCCTTTCATAAATTAAATTCAATATCTCTTCTCTTACCCAAGGATGCCTACTAGCCCTTGTCTTATGAAACGTTTAATGTTATTAATAACAGTGTATTGAGATATAAAAAGTCGAATGTTCCTGAAATCTTTGAGTTCATGACATACAGGCCGGAAATGGGAAAATTCGCTGATGTAAACGAGTCTGTCAAAGAACAGACTCTTATGGCCCGGTGTCTGGGAACTAACACCTCGGGAGCGGGGGAACTGGTCGGCTGTTTGCGTACTACTGTTGAGAGAATCCGTGGAAAACGAACGAACGACGGTGAGACAGTGAGTAGGCAAGTAGTTGTTGGTCATTCACACCTAATAGCAGAACGTGGACGTCTACCTCGCTCTGCACAGCAGGACAAGAGAGGATCTGTGGCGGGTCTGACCGCAAAATACAATGCTGGTGCATGCAAATGTTCAGAGCACAGGCTTCAGGAAACGTTCTTGAACCTGGGGTTCTGGAGCAAACGATCCCTGGGTGTTCCAATGTTGGCCCAACCACATCCTCAATTACAATTTTGGTTGGCAAGGGGTCTTCGCGATTGGTTCACGGATCAGTGGAAATGTGTAGAGTCTCCTAAGACAAATCACGTTTCTCATTGCAACAGATTGCTGGGCACGTGCGCACATGCTGTCACGCACTTCTCGAAACATGCACCGCACCACGTTCACAGGCCGGTAGAGGCAGTATTATGCTACGGGAACCATTGACGGGGTTTCTGTGGAACTTGTGACAGTAATCGAAGGCATTTTGATGTCAGTTACGGCGAACTTGAACTTTTTTGCGGCCTTGCCACAGTGGTAACACCGGTTCCCGTCAGTTCACCGAAGTTAAGCGCTGTCGGCCTGGGCTAGCATGTGCGTGGGCGACCATCCGGTGTGCCGAGCGCTGTTGGCTAGCGGGGTGCACTCAGCCCTTGTGAGGCAAACTGAAGAGCTAATTGATTGAGAAGTAGCGGTTCCGGTCTCGGAAACTGACATACGGCTGGGAGAGCGGTGTGCTGACCACATGCACCTCCATGTCAGCATCCAGTGACGTCTACGTGCTGAGGATGACACGGTAGCCGGTCGGTACCGTTGCGCCTTCATGGCCTATTCGGGAGAAGTTCAGTTTTTAGAACGTCAGAAAAGTTTTTTCTTTTCAAGCTACCTTTTGCAACAAAAAAAACCTCAATTAGTAGAGAAATTATATGTTACAAAAGGTATGTTGATGACTTTATGATTCTCTTTGAGAGTACAGCAATTTAAATCCAATCAATTATAGATCGGTTAAACAAAACACACCGAAGGATAAACTCCGCAAAACACTAAAGTGGAGATAGTATACGTTTTCTTGACCTCGTAAAACTACAGACAAAACCCATCATAAGTCTCAGATCGTCAGGATATCCACCACTGCAGATTTTACTATCCACGAGCCATCACGTTAGTAAAATAGCAGTACTACAAGGCAATGCTTAACACAACAGGTGAAGTGCTACTAGATCAAAATGAATCACAAGATCTATACATAACATAAACTATTGCACAAAATAATGCTTGAAGACCTATGTTAAATGATTACCTCCACAATAACATTAAAATAAAAGCATCTAAAACCAATTATAACTATGCAGCCAATGCCTCTATTCCTCCCCACTAACGAAACGAAGTTAATTTGTAAGCGTTTCTCTGGGACTGCACCATATAAAACTGAAAACTTATTTTGTAATACCAAAGTTAAAATAAATTTCTTCATAAACGTTGTGTGCACGAAGAATACATCGGCCAATAAAATCGTAAGAGCTGTTAAAGGTTAGTATCTTGAATATCCTGTTTTTAAATGAAATGCATAATGTTATGTATATTCCCAAATAACATAAATCTGCAACATTGTTTAAACTACAAACATATTAATGCGAATAAATGAATGAAATGCACCGGTAAAATTTGCTCTAGTCGATAATGTATGACAAAATCGATTGCAATTTGTGCCGTGGTCTAGGGGTAGCGTCTTTGATTCACAATCAAAAACGTCTTCGGTCCTGGGTTCGATCCTCGCCACTGCCTAAATTTTGATAAATAATCAGCATTGGCGGCCGAAGACTTCCGGCATAAGAAGTCAGCCTCATTCTGTCAACGGCCTTGTCAAAGAGGGCGGAGGAGCGGATAGAGGTTCAGGGCACTCTCTTGTCCTAGGGGTGGGAAATTGCCCCTAAAGGCGGAAGAATCAGCAATGATCAACGACATGAGGATGCAGAAGGCAATGGAAACCACTGCATTAAAGACACGTAACGTGTATCCACAGGACATGTGGCCTGTAATTGAAGAGGTGTCATGATGATCTCTCCATTGGCAAAAGATTCTGGAATAGTTCCCCACTCGGATCTACCGGAGGGGACTGCCAAGGGGGAGGTTACCATGAGAAAAAGATTGAATAATCAACGAAAGGATAACGTTCTACGAGTCGGGGCGTGGAATGTCAGAAGCTTGAATGTCGTAGGGAAACAAGAAAATCTGAAAAGGGAAATACAAATGCTCAATCTAGATTAGTAGGGGTCAGTGAAGTGAAGTGGAAGGAAGACAAGGATTTCTGGTCAGATGAGTATCGGGTAATATCAACAGCAGCAGAAAATGGTATAACAGGTGTAGGATTCGTTATGAATAGGAAGGTACGGCAGAGGGTGTGTTACTGTGAACAGCACAGTGATTGGGTTGTTCTAATCAGAATTGACAGCAGACCAACACCGACAACGATAGTTCAGGTATACATGCCGACTTCACAAGCTGAAGATGAACAGATAGAGAAAGTGTATGAGGATATTGAAAGGGTAATGCAGTATGTAAAGGGGGAAGAAAATCTAATAGTCATGGGCGACTGGAATGCAGTTGTAGGGGAAGGAGTAGAAGAAAAGGTTACAGGAGAATATGGGTTTGGGACAAGGAATGAAAGAGGAGAAAGACTAATTGAGTTCTGTAACAAGTTTCAGTTAGTAATAGCGAATACCCTGTTCAAGAATCACAAGAGGAGGAGGTATACTTGGAAAAGGCCGGGAGATACGGGAAGATTTCAATTAGATTACATCATGGTCAGACAGAGATTCCGAAATCAGATACTAGATTGTAAGGCGTACCCAGGAGCAGATATAGACTCAGATCACAATATAGTAGTGATGAAGAGTGGGCTGAAGTTCAAGACATTAGTCAGGAAGAATCAATACGCAAAGAAGTGGGGTACGGAAGTACTAAGGAATGAAGAGATACGTTTGAAGTTCTCTAACGCTATAGATACAGCAATAAGGAATAGCGCAGTAGGCCGTACAGTTGAAGAGGAATGGACATCTCTCAAGAGGGCCATCACAGAAGTTGGGAAGGAAAATATAGGTACAAAGAAGATAGCTGCGAAGAAACCATGGGTAACAGAAGAAATACTTCAGTTGGTTGATGAAAGGAGGAAGTAAAAACATGTTCCGGGAAAATCAGGAATACAGAAATACAAGTCGCTGAGGAATGAAATAAATAGGAAGTGCAGGGAAGCTAAGACGAAATGGCTGCAGGAAAAATGTGAAGACATCGAAAAAGATATGATTGTCGGAAGGACAGACTCAGCATACAGGAAAGTCAAAACTACCTTTGGTGACATTAAAAGCAACGGTGGTAACATTAAGAATGCAACGGGAATTCCACTGTTAAATGCAGAGGAGAGAGCAGATAGGTGGAAACAATACATTGAAAGCCTCTATGAGGGTGAAGATTTGTCTGATGTGATAGAAGAAGAAACAGGAGCCGATGTAGAAGAGATGGGGGACCCGGTATTAGAATCGGAATTTAAAAGACCTTTGGAGGACTTACGATCAAATAAGGCAGAAGGGATAGATAACATTCCATCAGAATTTCTAAAATCATTGGGGCAAGTGGCAACAAAACGACTATTCACGTTGGTGTGTAGAATATATGAGTCTGGCGAGATACCATCTGACTTTCGGAAAAGCATCATCCACACAATTCCGAAGACGGTAAGAGCTGACAAGTGCGAGAATTATCGCACAATCAGCTTAACAGCTCATGCGTCGAAGCTGCTTACAAGAATAATATACATAAGAATGGAAAAGAAAATTGAGAATGCGCTAGGTGACGATCAGTTTGGCTTTAGGAAAAGTAAAGGGACGAGAGAGGCAATTCTGACGTTACGGCTAATAATGGAAGCAAGGCTAAAGAAAAATCAAGACACTTTCATTGGATTTGTCGACCTGGAAAAAGCGTTCGACAATATAAAATGGTGCAAGCTGTTCGAGATTCTGAAAAAAGTAGGTATAAGCTATAGGGAGAGACGGGTCATATACAATATGTACAACAACCAAGAGGGAATAATAAGAGTGGACGATCAAGAACGAAGTGCTCGTATTAAGAAGGGTATAAGACGAGGCTGTAGCCTTTCGCCCCTACTCTTCAATCTGTACATCGAGGAAGCAATGATGGAAATAAAAGAAAGGTTCAGGAGTGGAATTAAAATACAAGGTGAAAGGATATCAATGATGCGATTCGCTGATGACATTGCTATCCTGAGTGAAAGTGAAGAAGAATTAAATGATCTGCTGAACGGAATGAACAGTCTAATGAGTACACAGTATGGTTTGAGAGTAAATCGGAGAAAGACGGAGGTAATGAGAAGTAGTAGAAATGAGAACAACGAGAAACTTAACTTCAGGATTGATGGTCACGAAGTCAATGAAGTTAAGGGATTCTGCTACCTAGGCAGTAAAATAACCAATGACGGACGGAGCAAGGAGGACATCAAAAGCAGACTCGCTATGGCAAAAAAGGCATTTCTGGCCAAGAGAAGTCTACTAATATCAAATACCGGCCTTAATTTGAGGAAGAAGTTTCTGAGGATGTACGTCTGGAATACAGCATTGTATGGTAGTGAAACATGGACTGTGGGAAATCCGGAACAGAAGAGAATCGAAGCATTTGAGATGTGGTGCTATAGACGAATGTTGAAAACTAGGTAGACTGATAAGGTAAGGAATGAGGAGGTTCTACGCAGAATCGGAGAGGAAAGGAATATGTGGAAAACACTGATAAGGAGAAGGGACAGGATGATAGGACATCTGCTAAGACATGAGGGAATGACTTCCATGGTACTAGAGGGAGCTGTAGAGGGCAAAAACTGTAGAGGAAGACAGAGATTGGAATACGTCAAGCAAATAATTGAGGACGTAGGTTGCAAGTGCTACTCTGTGATAGAGGCTAGCACAGGAAAGGAATTCGTGGCGGGCCGCATCAAACCAGTCAGTAGACTGATGACAAAAAAAATTTGTGATTCTTGTCAGATACGAGTCTCTCATTACGTTCACATCGGACTCCCAGCAAAGGATTTTGTAAAGCATTTCCCCATTTCCTCTTCTGTTTGGTCGTGTAAACACTGAAAAATCCCTTATGGAAATTCTTTTCTACCTGCCTGTTTTGCACTTCCACGATCGGTTTTCGCTTCCACGTAAACGCAAAACTGTTTTTGAAACGTGCTTGGGCACGGCCTTCTTCATTTTTGTAGGAGGCACTTACAACGACTCTGTGCATCAGCTACACACGTCATCACTGGAGACGTCGCCGATCTGCAGACGGTCTCTGTACGGCTGACACCGGTTACCATACCACAAAAATAATCACCACTTGCTCTCTGAACTGGTCGTTTTTTATGAGATTACGATGCAAGATCGCTGACGTTCCAGTGATGAGTTCCAAATTTATTCTGCTGCATACCTCGCGGGGCCAACGGCCTTACCGCAGTTGTGACACCGGTCTCTTCAGATCACCGAAGTTAAGCGCTGTCCGGCCTGGCTGGCACTTGGATGGGTGTCTGTCCGGACGTACCGAGCGCTGCTGGTAAACGAGGTGCACTCAGCTCTTGTGAGGTCAACTGAGGGGCTACTTGACTCACAAGTAGCGGCCACGTCTACGAAAACTGACAACGGCCGGGACAGCGGTATGCTGACCATATGCTCCTCCATATCAGCACCCAGTGACGCCTATCAGCTGAGGACGACACGAGGGTCGGTCGGTGCCGTTGCGCATCCCGAACCCTGTTCTGAGGGAGTATACCTTGCGGAATTAGCACTCCTGGAACAAAACATGTTCCTGAGACTTGGCTTAGCCACAGCTGGCAGGTTGTTTCCAGACTGTCCTTTCCTCCATGACCTCTACTCCCGCAAGGTACGCAAGAAAACTTCTGTGAAGTTTGGAAGACAGGAGATGAGGTACTGGCGGAAGTATATCTGCGAGGGCGGGACGAGAGTCGCGCTTGGGTAGCTCAGCTGGCAGAGCAATTGCGTACAAAAGGTGAATGTCCCAGGTTCGAATCCCAGTCGGGCACACGGTTTTAGTCTGCCAGGAACCTTACAACCAACGCGCACTCCGCTGCGAAGCGAAAATTCACTCTGGCACTTTTCTTCTGATTATAATACACTACTGGCCATTAAAATTGCTACACAAAGAAAAAATGCAGATGATCAACGGGTATTCATTGGACAAATATATTATACTAGAACTGACATGTGATTACATTTTCACGCAATTTGGGTGCATAGATCCTGAGAAATCAGGACCCAGAACAACCACCTCTGGCCGTAATAACGGCCTTGATACGCCTGGGCATTGAGTCAAACAGAGCTTGGATGGCGTGTACAGGTACAGCGGCCCATGAAGCTTCAACACGATACCACAGTTCATCAAGAGTAGTGACTGGCGTATTGTGACGAGCCAGTTGCTCGGCCGCCATTGACCAGACGTTTTCAGTTGGTGAGAGATCTGGAGAATGTGCGACCATGGCAGCAAAAAAATGGTTCAAATGGCTCTGAGCACTATGGTACTTAACAGCTGTGGTCATCAGTCCCCTAGAACTTAGAACTACTTAAACCTAACTAACCTAAGGACATCACACACACACCCATGCCCGAGGCAGGATCCGAACCTGCGACTGTAGCAGTCGCGCGGTTCTGGACTGCACGCCTAGGACCATGGCAGCAATCGAACATTTTCTGTATCCAGAAAGGCCCGTACAGGACCTGCAACATGCCGTCGTGCATTATCCTGTTGAAATGTAGGGTTTCGCAGGGATCGAATGAAGGGTAGCACCAAGGGTCGTACGTAACCCATCCGAAATGTAACGTCCATTGTTCAAAGTGCCGTCAATGCGAACAGAAGGTGACAGAGACTTGTAACCAATGGCACCCCATACCATCACGCCGGGTGATACGTCAGTATGGCGATGACGAATACACGCTTCCAATGTGCGTTCACCCCGATGTCGCCAAACACGGATGCGACCATCATGATGCTGTAAACAGAACCTGGATTCATCCGGAAAAACGACGTTTTGCCATTCGTGCACACAGGTTCGTCGTTGAGTACACCATCGCAGGCGCTCCTGTCTGTGATGCAGCGTCAGGGGTAACTGCAGCCATGGTCTCCGAGCTGATAGTCCATGCTGCTGCAAACGTCGTCGAACTGTTCGTGCAGATGGTTGTTGTCTTGCAATCGTTCCCATCTGTTGACTCAGGGATCGAGACTTGGCTGCACGATCCATTACAGCCATGCAAAAAAGATGCCTCTCATCTCGACTGCTAGTGATACGAGGCCGTTGGGATCCAGCACGGTGTTCCGTATTACTGTCCTCAACCCACCGATTGCATATTCTGCTACCAGTCATTGGATCTCGACCAACGCGAGCAGCAATGTCGGTATACGATAAACCTCAATCGCGATATGCTACAATCCGACCTTTATCAAAGTCGGAAACGTGATGGTGCGCATTTCTCCTCCTTTCACGAGGCATCACAATAACGTTTCACCAGGCAACGCCGTTCAAGTGCTGTTTGTGTATGAGAAATCGGTTGGAAACTTTCCTCATGTCAGCACGTTGTAGGCGTCGCCACCGGCACCAATCTTGTGTGAATGCTCTGAAAAGCTAATCATTTGCATATCACAGCATCTTCTTCCTGTTGGTTACATTTCGCGTCTGTAGCACGTCATCTTCTTTATGTAGCAATTTTAAAGGCCACTAGTGTATTATCAACAACTGAGACATCTTGCAGAAGCAGTCTAAGAACAACGACCAAGAAGATTGCGTGAAGTGATGCTATTCCACGATATCTCCCGCCTGCATTCTGCTAGACTGACAACAAAAACTATACAGGAGTTGGATTGGGAAGTCACTACGCAGCCACCGTATTCACCAGATCTTGGTGCTCTAAGATTTTAACCTTTTCCTCTCACTGTCGAACAACCTTCGGGTAACAGCTAGCCCTAGGGTGGCTAGCCCTAAACATGGAAAAATGTTAAGTGTTAATTCGGATGAAAATGGGCTCCGAACATGACGAGAAAATTCCCAACTAGCAATAGGACCGACATTCACAAAAGAAAAATATGTTTTCTTTCATATACATAGTCATTACCATCATCATCATCATCATCATTTAAGACATTATGCCTTTTCTGCGTTCAGTATGGAGCATAGCCCCCTTATAAAATTCCTCCATGATCCCCTATTCAGTGCTAACATTGGTGCCTCTTCTGATATTAAACCTATTACTTCAAAATCATTCTTAACCGAATCCAGGTACCTTCTCCTTGGTCTGCCCCGACTCCCCCTACCCTCTACTGCTGAACCCATGAGTCTCTTGGGTAACCTTGCTTCTCCCATGCGTGTAACATGACCCCACCATCTAAGCCTGTTCGCCCTGACTGCTACATCTATAGAGTTCACTCCCAGTTTTTCTTTGATTTCCTCATTGTGGACACCCTCCTGCCATTGTTCCCATCTACTAGTACCTGCAATCATCCTAGCTACTTTCATATCCGTTACCTCAACCTTGTTGATAAGGTAACCTGAATCCACCCAGCTTTCGCTCCCATACAACAAAGTTGGTCGAAAGATTGAACGGTGCACAGATAACTTAGTCTTGGTACTGACTTCCTTCTTGCAGAAGAAAGTAGATCGTAGCTGAGCGCTCACTGCATTAGCTTTGCTACACTTCGCTTCCAGTTCTTTCACGATGTTGCCATCCTGTGAGAATATGCATCCTAAGTATTTGAAACTGTCCACCTGTTCTAACTTTGTTCCTCCTATTTGGCACTCAATCCGTTTATATCTCTTTCCCACTGACATTACTTTCGTTTTGGAGATGCTAATCTTCATACCATAGTCCTTACTTTTCTGATCTAGCTCTGAAATATTACTTTGCAAACTTTCAATCGAATCTGCCATCACAACTAAGTCATCCGCATATGCAAGACTGCTTATTTTGTGTTCACACATCTTAATCTCACCCAGCCAGTCTATTGTTTTCAACATATGATCCATATATAATATGAACAACAGTGGAGACAGGTTGCAGCCTTGTCTTACCCCTGAAACTACTCTGAACCATGAACTCATTTTACCGTCAACTCTAACTGCTTCCTGACTATCCATGTAAAGACCTTTAATAGCTTGCAAAGGTTTGCCTCCTATTCCATAATCTAGTAGAACAGACAATGACTTCCTCCTAGGAACCCGGTCATATGCCTATTCTAGATCTATAAAGCATAGATACAATTCCCTGTCGCCCGCATCTCGTGGTCGTGCGGTAGCGTTCTCGCTTCCCACGCCCGGGTTCCCGGGTTCGATTCCCGGCGGGGTCAGGGATTTTCTCTGCCTCGTGATGGCTGGGTGTTGTGTGCTGTCCTTAGGTTAGTTAGGTTTAAGTAGTTCTAAGTTCTAGGGGACTGATGACCATAGATGTTAAGTCCCATAGTGCTCAGAGCCATTTGAACCAGTTCCCTGTTCCATTCATAACACTTCTCCATTACTTGCCGTAAGCTAAAGAAAGATCTGGTCCTGACAACCTCTAAGAGGTTTTCATCCAATTGGTCCTCAACTAATAATCGCACTTTCCTTTCAACAATACCTGAGAAGATTTTACCCACAACGCTGATTAAAGAGATACCTCTGTAGTTGTTACAATCTTTTCTGTTTCCATGTTTAAAGATTGGTGTGATTACTGCTTTTGTCCAGTCTGATGGAACCTGTCCCGACTCCCAGGCCATATCAATTATCCTGTGTAGCCATTTAAGACCTGACATTCCACTGTATGAGTTCTGACTTAATTTCATCCACCCCAGCTGCTTTATTGCACTGCAATCTATTGACCATTTTCACCACTTCCTCAAATGTGATCCTATTTCCATCCTCATTCCTATCCCATTGTACATCGAAATCTGAAACATTACTGATCGTATTTTCACCTACATTGAGCAACTCTTCAAAACATTCCCTCCATCTGCTCAAGGAATCCACAGGATTCACAAGCAGTTTTCCTGACCTGTCCAGTATACTTGTCATTTCCTTCTTACCTCCATTTCGAAGACTGCTAATTACACTCCAGAATGGTTTTCCAGCAGCTTGACCAAAAGTCTCCAATCTGTTTCCAAAGTCTTCCCAAGATTTCTTCTTGGATGCTGCAATTATCTGTTTGGTTTGGTTTCTTTCTTTAACATAACTTTCCCTGTCTACCTGAGTTCTAGTATGTAGCCATTTTTGATACGCCTTCTTTTTCCTTTTACAGGCTGCCTTGGCTGTGTCATTCCACCAAGCTGTTTGCTTCATCCTACCTTTACACACTACTGTTCCAAGACATTCTTTAGCCACTTCCAGTACTGTGCCCCTGTACCTTGTCCATTCCTTTTCCAATGACTGTAATTGACTACATTCAACTAACTGGTACCTTTCTGAGATCATTGTTATGTACTTGTGCCTGATTTCCTTATCCTGAAGTTTCTCCACTCTTATCCTCCTACATATCGACCTGACCTCCTGCACTTTCGGCCTCACAATATCAATTTCGCTGCAGATTAAATAATGATCAGTGTCATCAAAGAATCCCCTGAATACACGTGTGTCCCTCACAGCCTTCCTGAATTCCTGATCTGTTATTATATAGTCAATGACAGATCTGGTTCCCCTGCCTTCCCGAGTATACAGGTGACTGTTCTTATGTTTAAAAAAAGAGTTTGTGATTACTAAGCCCATACTGGCACAGAAATCCAAGAGTTGTTTCCCGTTCCTGTTGGCCTCCATATCCTCTCCAAATTTACTCATAACCTTTTCATACCCTTCTGTTCGATTTCCAATCCTGGCATTAAAATCACCCATGAGCAGAATACTGTCCTTGTCCTTTACTCTAACAACTACATCACTGAGTGCATCATAAAAACTATCCATCTTATCTTCATCTGTCCCTTCACAATGCGAATATACTGACACAATCCTAATTCTCTTGCTAGACACTGTCAAATCTATCCACATCAGTCGTTCGTTTACATACCTTATTGCAAACTACGCTGGGTTCCATTTCTTTCCTGATGTAAAGCCCTACACCCCATTGTGCTATTCCTGCTTTGACTCCTCACAGGTAGACCTTGCATTCTCCCACTTCCTCTTGTTTCTCACCCCTTACCCGAATGTCACTTACAGCTAAAACATCCAGCCCCATCTTACTTGCAGCCTCTGCCAGCTCTACCTTCTTCCCTGAGTAGCCCCCATTGATATTAATAGCTCTCCATTTCATTACCATTTGTTTGCCGAGTCGTGTCTTGGGAGTCCCTGGTTTGTCAGTTAGAGGTGGGACTCCGTCACCTGCAAAGGTCCGAGGCATTTTGCTCTGATTGTTGCCAGCATCATATTTAAAGTACCAGGGAAGCAGATTGCTAGCCTTACTTGCCCCGAGTCCCATTGAGTTTTACCCCTCACGGTTGAGGGACTAACCGGTGGATTTGGTAGTCTTCGCCGTATGAGCACAAAGGTGACCACGGCTCAGAATATGTCCGAGGTGCCCAGCCTTATTCCAAAGTAACTGGTATCCCGACTGTCGGGACCACTTACTTGGCCACTCATACGTTGCCCGTGGTTCATGAACTAGGACATGACTACAGGAACCCGCACCATGAACCACAGTCATTACTATTACTATTATTATTATTATTATTATTATTATTGTTATAATTATTTTTTATTGTTTTAATTATCCTTGTATTGCTGTTATAATCTCCATTTTTTCTTTAGCATTAATACTGTATAACGTGGTACGTCGGTAATGTTCTGTGCAAATTGAAATTCGTTCAATCTAAGTATGCCTGGTTAGGTGTAAGAGAGGGCCTGAAGGCCCTAATCTTGTCAGGAAAAATAAATGCATAAATAAATAAATAAATAATTTCGATTTCGACTTTCAGGACTCAACATACTTTAATTTTATCTCTCTGAACATTGAATTATTTCTCGGGGAGCATACCTCACTTTGAGTCCCATAGTGCTCAGAGTCATACCTCACTACTAGTTACATTACTGCAGACAGCGTTTTTCGGAAGATGGAGGTGAGGTCTTGGCAAATGGACTGAAGATTACCCGTAATGGTTTTAAAGTATTTCCAGTTGGCGGCAGGCCGTTATTTTGTGGGTGGAAAACAAATTTGGCAAGTGAAAACATCAAGTGGCTAGGTTCTGCTCTAGTGAACTGTAATTAACTTCCCTTTTAACGAAGTAAAAAATCAGATTGCCGAATAAAACAGCTGCCACACATAACAAGAACACAACGTTCTACACACAGTCATACACCACGCAGTCACACCAAAATCATAAACCTGTAATTCGCTGAGGAACCTGTATCGCTGAACACTGAAAACTTTTTTTATTAGTTGAGTGACTCTACACCACGGCTGCACCAGCCAGCATTACCATGTGACTTTATATTACACAGGGTATTTCAGGAGGAAAGGTGCGTATTTTGAAGAATGATAGTATTGGTGCTCCGAGACACAAAACTTTCAATTAACATACGCACTTTTCATTAACCGTACCCGACATAGAGTTGTTTGAAAAATACGGGCGTCAGTCGCCGTTCTTCTTCCTCAGCACTTGCATGAGAATACAACTTATTCCATTAGATTACTGTTTTTGGAGTTGGCTCAAGAGGGAAGTCTACATGCGCAGAGTGGACGCAAAGGAGAAACTTCCTGCTCGTATTTCACACGCGTGTGCTCAAGTAAAGGACCGTACAAATGAGCTCAGACCAGCATCACAGTAGCTGTTCTACAAGAGCTGCAAAATGCAGTGCAGTTGACGGTCTACCGTTTGAACGACTTTCGAGAGGAAATATACACAATTAAACAAAACAACGTATCACAATGTTTCATTTACGATCACCAGGAATTACCCTGTCTTTTCTTTATTCACATGAAGTGCTAAGTGCTATTGTCAAGGGATTTCAGATCGATTCCCTATTCCTGGATTTCCGGAAGGCTCTTGACACTGTACCACACAAGCGGCTCGTAGTAAAATTGCGTGCTTATGGAATAACGTCTCAGTTATGTGACTGGATTTTCGATTTCCTGTCAGTGAGGTCACAGTTCGTAGTAATTGGTGGAAAGTCATCGAGTAATACAGAAGTGATTTTTGGCGTTCCCCAAGGTAGTGTTATAGTCCCTTTGCTGTTCCTTATCTATATAAACGATTTGGGAGACAATTTGAGCAGCCGTCTTCGGTTGTTTGCAGATGCCGCTGTCGTTTATCGAGTAATAACGTCATCACAAGACCAAAACAAACTGCAAAACGATTTAGAAGAAATATCAGAATGGTGTGAAAAGTGGAAGTTGACCCTAAACAACGAAAAGTGTGAGGTCACCCACATGAGTGCTAAAAGGAACTCGTTAAACTTCGGTTACACGATAAATCAGTCTAATCTAAAAGCCGTAAATTCAACTAAATCCCTGGGTATTACAATTGCGAACAACTTAAATTGGAAGGAACACATAGAAAATGTTGTGGGGAAGGCTAACGAAAGGCTGCGTTTTATTGGCAGGACACTTAGAAAATGTAACAGACCTACTAAGGAGGCTGCCTTCACTACGCTTGTCCGTCCTCTTTTAGAATACTGATACGCGGTGTGGGATCCTTACCAGATAGGACTGACGTAGTACATCGAAAAAGTTCAAAGAAAGGCAGCAAGTTTTGTATTATCGCTAAATATGGGAGAGAGTGTCACATAAATGATACAGGATTTGGGCTGGAAATCGCTAAAAGAAAGGTGTTTTTCGTTGCGACGGAATCTTCTCACGAAATTCCAATCACCAACTTTCTCCTCCGAATGCGAAAATATTTTGTTGACACCGGCCTAAATAGGGCGGAACGATTACCACGATAAAATAAAGGAAATCAGAGCGCTATACGAGATTGGAATAATAGAGAATTGTGAAGGTGGTTCGATGAACCCTTTGCCAGGCACTTAAATGTGATTTGTAGAGCATCCATGTAGATGTAGATGTTTTCATTAGATACTTCGAAAACTGTAAAGAACGGGACATAAGTTCTGGGACATAAGTTCTATGACGTTTTTTAGTTCAGAATCAGTAATGCTACAAACCCCCAAAGCATGTACCTTTCCTCCTGATGCTCCCTGTACAAAAGCACTGTTGCTCGTCAGAGATACAGTTTTTTGCACGGTTATTTTCAGTCTGTCGTCGCACTTGCGGTACCAGTAGTACAGTGCGTGTTGCACAGTCTCTTCCGCTTTTCTTGTGCAAATATTTGTGCAGCGTCGCCGAACAAAGCTGATATCCAGTGTATAAACGTGAGCTCGGTACTTAATTTGCAGTTCGCCGGAGCAATTTGGCGGCAGCGTTTTGAGGCGTCAGTAGCCGGGACATTAACCCAGCTGGTCGCCTGCCAGAAATGTTTTCGCCAACCAGCGACGCAGCTTCCGCGTGCGTTCCATGCGTCGCGCCGTCACAAATCACGCATAATGTAAGCGGACGGCGGCGGCGAGCTGCAGGCGCCACGACCTGGTCGATGGTCGGTGGTCGGTGGTAGCGGCGGGGGACTCTCGAAACTGTACACTCTTCTACCGTAGCTCCACCACTTCTCCGTTTCCATCCTTCCCTAGTAAACGGAGAGTGCGGGGCAGAGTCAGAACAACTCCGCAGACAACATTTCGGAAGTTGTGTACTTAGAGATTCCTACTATTTCGTTCTGAGGGAGCCGTGATCTCAGGTGGCATATTTTTCTTTGCTGGTTGTCCGTCTTCTGACTAGTTTTATTCGACCCATCACGAATTCCTTTCCAGAGGCGATCTGTCCATGTCAGAGCACCACTTGCGTCCAACGTCCTCAGTTATTTGTTTGATGTACAGAGCGGTCATACACTACTGGCCATTAAAATTGCTGCACCAAGAAGTAATGCAGACGATAAACGGGTATTCATTGGACAAATATGTTATACTAGAACTTACATGTGATTACATTTTCACGCAATTTGGGTGCATAGATCCTGAGAAATCAGTACCCAGAACAGCCACCTCTGGCCGTAATAACGGCCTTGATACGCCTGGGCATTGAGTCAAACAGGGCTTGGATGGCGTGTACAGGTACAGCTGCCCATGAAGCTTCAACACGATACCATAGTTCATCAAGAGTAGTGACTAGCGTATTGTGACGAGCCAGTTCTCTACCACCATTGACCAGACATTTTCAGTTGGTGAGAGATCTGGAGAATGTGCTGGCCAGGACAGCAGTCGAACATTTTCTGTATCCAGAAAGGCCCGTACAGGACCTGCAACATGCGGTCGTGCATTATCCTGCTGAAATGTAGGCTTTTGCAGGAATCGAATGAAGGGTAGAGCCACGGGTCGTAATACATCTGAAATGTTACGTCCGCTGTTCAAAGTGCCGTCAATGTGAACAAGAGGTGACCGAGACGTGTAACTAATGGCACCCCATACCATCACGCCGCGTGGTACGCCAGTATGGCGATGACAAATACGCACTTCCTATGTGCGTTCACCCCGATGTCGCCAAACACGGATGCGACCATCATGATGCTGTAAACAGAACCTGGATTCATCCGAAAAAATGACGTTTTGCCATTCGTGCACTCAGGTTCGTCGTTGAGTACACCATCGATGGTGCTCCTGTCTGTGATGCAGTGTCAAGGGTAACCACAGCCATGGTCTCTGAGCTAATAGTCCATGCTGCTGCAAACGTCGTCGAACTGTTAGTACAGATGATTGTTGTCTTGCAAACGGCCCTATCTGTTGACTCAGGGATCGACACGTGACTGCCCGATCCTTTACAGCCATGCTGATAAGATGTATGTCATTTCGACTGCTAGTGACACGAAGCCGTCGGGATCCAACAAGGCGTTCCGTATTATCCTCCTGAACCCACCGATTCCACATTCTGCTAATAGCCATTGGATCTCGACGAACGCGAGCAGCAATGTCGCGATACGATAAACTCCAATCGCGATACCTATATCAACGTCGGAAACGTGATGGTACGCATTTCTCCTCCTTACACGAGGCATCACAACAAAGTTGCACCATACATCGCCGGACAACTGTTGTTTGTGTATGAGAAATCGGTTGGAAACGTTCCTCACGTCAGCACGTTGTAGGTGTCGCCACCGGCGCCAACCTTGTGCGAATGCTCTGAAGAGCTAATCATTTCCATATCCTGTCGGTTTAATTTCGCGTCTGTAACAGATCATCTTCGTGGTGTAGCAATTTTAATGGCCAGTAGTGTATTCCGTCCTGAGGGAGCCGTGGTCTCAGGTTATCAGTCTTCTGACTAGTTTGATTCGACCCATCACGAATTCCTCTCGAGAGCCGATCTGTCCTGTTTGATGTATAGAGGGGTCATAATCAAACTCCCACTACTTTAGAGGGCCCCCATGGAAACGAGTGATCGTAGGGCAATGAAACTTTGTGGAAAGATTTGCCAGGATATTCGGAAGAGAAATAAGGAAAAAAACATTCAAAGAAACAAACTTTAACTTCCTCATCAAAGTGTAACATTTGTTAAATGCATGCCATGCCTACGTTCCAGATCAAAAACGTCGCTCAACGTGACGACCACCTGCACCCACGGCAGCCTGTGATCGCACTGGAGACACCATTTCACAAACGTTCGCAGCACTTTTCGAATGGTGGGCCGTGGGATGTTCAGCTGTTGTGACAAAGCCTCTGGTAGTGTGTAAAGAAACTGGTTCTCTACTTCTGAAAAAAAACCTTTTAAATAATAAAACATGACCTATACAGGGAATCTGACTACCCCTGTTAGTCATGGACGAGAAAAAGAAATTGGCATAGCCCTTGTCAGAACGTGCAGAATCTTATGTGGGCCAATAATACGTCAATTTTAATCTAAATATGGGGTGCCAATGTTTTCGTAACAGTACAATTACTATATAGATGCGATAAATCACTTTAACGAGGGCCAAATGAACAATTAAAGTCAATAAATCTCAGTAAAATAGCAAAAGTAAAAAAAAAATTATTGTAGGGGCCGACATAGACATCGCGCATCTGCTAGATGCCCACGAAATGCGTAATTTTGTTTCGAAGCTGACAGACAATGAGAAAATAGGTGCAAAAATACTTTTGTTCAGTTTTCAAGCAGTAATGGCGGATATCATCAGCTGGCAATATACGTAATTTTATGGTAGCTAATTTTACTGCACAAAAAATAAAATATGTACTCCCTCCAAACGAAGTTACACAAAACATTAAAATAAAATTATGATGAGCAGCAAAATGTCTGAGAAGAATTTTGAAAGAAAGTTATTAATTGAACTTTAATTTGACGGGTTTTCAACACTATCAACAACACGAAATAATGGAAAGAATATTTATTGTAACTAAACAAAATTGAACCTTGACATTGCGCAGTATTTTTAAAATAGATAATTTAACTGCAATTGTCTTTAATTTTGAAATGAGAGAGAGCGTAATAATTTTCTTGTAATGTCTTAACTGTTGCTGCAGGCACTGCGATGTCGTCAGCGGTGGTCCGCGCGGACGATGTGTGAAGTGAATCCTGGTTCGTGGCGTGAAGATAATGATGGAGCCTCCTGTTTCATTAATATTCCAGTTACGGCGGTGGTCCACGCCCCCACTGTAGTCGAATCAGCTGGCAGCACTGGCGCGATAATAATAGTTCCAGTGTGTGCGTTGTCGTTACGCGCGCGACGTTTTATTATTAAAATTTTATTAATCACGCGGTGCGGGTAGATCGGAATTATGCAATGTCTTTATTATTTACAATGTATAGCCGATTAATACCAATACTTCGCACAGCTGTTTCAGCGTGTTGCCATAGGAAAACAGTCACATGTGTTTATCACTATAACAGTCCGTTAAACATCAGTTCAATTTATGTCATCGTCTTTAAGACAGTTTGGATGATATAGTAAACGTTTCTTGATCAAATCACAGCACTGTTCTTTTACTTAACATTTTGGTTTGTTACACTTTCACGTAATTCTAACAGTCAGTGTCTCCACACGACAATGGTGTCTGGTTCACGGCTAATTGTCACAAGTTCACACAGTATGTAAAATCGTCACCACAAACACTCGATATACTTTTCAGGTTTTACTGTTCACTTAGTAATGCACGATCACCTATTAACACAGCGGACGTACGATAATTAATTGTGTAAGATGGCAAGAACTATGCCCCTTACATAAAGTCATTAAAGATCACCTGACTCACACTGAGCAAACAGTAGGGCTGAAAAAAATTACTGACAAGGCACAATGCATCTTGTAGAGGGTATAGTATGGACGTATTGGAATAATTAATGTCAGGTGATGGTTTTAAAGTAATTCACATGACATGAAAACTTTGTGGAGACGAGTCGATTTACTGGACGCTAGTTTACCCCAGGGAAGTATTTAGAGTTGACCGTGGCCGGCTGGGGAACGGCGAATGGAAGCGACAATAGGCAGCTTAGGGCGGTTCAAGCTCTGAGAAAGCGGTAACACAGCGCGGCCTCCAGCCGCCTTAAGATGAGTGGCAGTGAGTGGGTGGTTGACTCCGACTCGAACTGGTGCACCGAGAAATAGACGGAGAATTTTATGCCTGTTGATAAATGTCCACCGTCCCGTTTTCTGTGAAACATGCGAGAAAGCCGCGCAAATCTATGGTGGAGCAGTCTACAGAGGTCAAAATACACATGTTAGTGACTATAGCAACTTCACAGTGAATTCACAGTCCACAGAGTCTGAAGTAAATCAGGTGAAGAGCGACAGCATGAAATATGCTGGCCTCTGATGGGAACGTAGGACCAAGGAATTTGAAGTACTCTCCCGGGAGTCAGAATTCCGGAAAATTGGTGTTTGGACAGACGCTAACCTTGATGGGTGGCCTGGGAGGAGCGAAATAGCAGACGTTGAGAGGAAGGGAAGTTTTGTGGGAATTTGTTCACTTCCCAGAGCAGGCATTGGTCGGCGCTCGGAAGCGACGCATAATTACCGCGACTTGCGCTGCAATTGGCGCAAGTGATTTTGCTGGAGGGGAAACCGAGGCGAAGAGCGGACTGTGAGAAGTTTCCGTAGAGGTCTTCCGTTCCCAGCTTACCTAGAGTGCGGACGTGGCGTTCTTGACTCAGCTTGCCTGAGAAAGAGTGAGCATCTCTGCAGTTTAGGACTTAGCAAAGGGAACGATTGAGCTTAGGAAGTTTTGGTTCAGCTATGCACTGAGCAAGATAGCTAGGAGTGAATAGACGAGTGCAGCCTTGCAGCACCACGAGGTCGGCCGACGTCCACACAACGACTCCGCTCCGCCATGCTGTATTCGGTGATATGGCACCCGCTCCAGCCACTGATTAATTTGTTGGATCACGTCGGCAAAGTTTCCATGAGGGTTTCATGGGCCGTGTATTGTAGAATTATTCTCGCACTTCGCATTACGCCTGGGTCAGTCGATAGGAATTACTTTTGAGTTATCGCGCTTTACTCCACGCAAACGAAATTTATTACCACTGCCTGATAGGAGAGTCTTGTAATGTGATGATTGAAGGTCAGGAGTTAAAATAAATTTGTGCTAATCGACTGCATCTGTTTTCAATCAAGTAGTTGAAATCCCAAGTCACTTTCTTAATTAATATTAGGTTCTTTTGCTCTCTCTGTTGCTCTGTTAGTCAATTAGTTGGGGGTGAACACACGCCAAGACCAGCTAAGTGATGGGTGGGGTGTTACAATTGTTCCTCCGCGTATCACCGTCTTTCACGCCGAACTTGGCAACGTTTCTCCACCTGCGAACCGGCCACGATACCACAACAACTCGCACGCTCTCTATCGATAGTCGTTCGCTCTCTCTCTGACAAAGTACTTCTCCTACCCAAACCAAAGATTTACAAAGCATATAAAACCAGAACATTCATATTCGTACAATATAAAATATAAAACCGTAGCATAATGAATGAAGTAACAATGTGACGTATTAACAAATAAAGAATAGTTGAAATAAATGATACATACTTACTATGACAAGGTAATGCACAAAAAAAAAAGAAATATTATCGACTTTCGGGGAAATCAATGTCTTTACAAGTGCTTGAAGGTAGCACATTGCGTCCAGCATTCTCAGCCATAGTAATGGTAACGTCTTGGACAATTTTTGGCTCATTTTGACGTCGATCTCTCCCAGGAGCAGTTCCGGAATCTCCAATTAATTCGAACTCACTAATAATGTTTTTCCATCCCTGTGTGGGAACAAGGACCTCTCCGAATTCCTATAAGGCATCGATATTCATGAAGTGCAGCATTTTGATGATACAGCTTTTCACGTGAAGCCCCGCCCTCCTCGTCGAGACCCATGTTGGCTGCCTGCAACTGAATGCACACTGACGCTTCTGTTTCCACTCTACGTCACCTAGCAGTACCGGCTCTTAACTGCAAGTCATGACCCTAACACTGCTAACTACGCAAATCCTGCAGCGTACGGTCTCAACAGCATTCCTATAAAGTTAGCTACCCATATGGTAAATAGTTTTCCATCTACACTGCCTTAAGAACCGAAAGATTAATTATAACCAGCCTGTATTCTAATCTCTCTATTCCCCTATAGTTTCTACCCTCTACAGCTCCCTCTGTTTGTCTTCATGTTCTACAGTTTTGACTTGGGCGCGTATGACCCTAATTGTTTTTGCGCCCTAAAACAAAGCAAGTAAAAACAAACAGCTCCCTCTAGTACCATGGAACTTATTCCCTGATGTCATCCTGATCCTCCTTCTTGCCAGTGTTTTCCAAACATTCCTTTCCTCACTGCTTACCTTATCGGTCTACCTAATTATCCTCAGCCGTCTGTAGCCTCACATCTCAAACGCTTCGATTTTACAATGTTCCTGCACCCCACAATGCTGCACTCAAAATACATATATTCTCTGAAATTTCTCCTTCAAATTAATGCCAGTGTTTGATACTAGTAGATTTCTTGTGGTCAGGAATTCCCTATTTGCCTGTGATAGTTGCTATGTGTGCTCATTGCTGCATCCGCCGTGTGTTATTTTGCTTCCAAGTTAGCAGAAGTCCTTCACTTCATTCACTTTGTCGTCCCCAATTTTGGTATTAGTTTTATCACTAATCTCATTCCTTCTACTTTTAATTACTTTCATCCTTCTTTCTGTACTTTCACAAGGGAAACTGCCCAACGCACTCCCCTTAGCTTTAGTGGTAACAGGGCCACTTGACAGTCCATCAAAAAATGAACCCAGATCAAGCACGGAAACAGGAATAAGATGTACTCAAACGTGAAAAAAGCAAAATAGTGAACTGTCCAAGAACTGTAATAAGAAAAACTGAGCGAATGGATCAACGATAAACTTGAACGGGTGTCGATGGACAACCAACCCGAACAAATACATTCAACAATAATGAAGAAAATGAGATCAGTTGAAAACAAAAGTGGTAATACTATTGGATGGTAAAGCGAGCGAGACCTGTTCAAACCTCACTCGTCCCCCCCCCCCCCCCCAAATCTTTTTTTTTTTTTTTTTTTTTTAGACACTTGTGTGACCCTTTGGTTAAATTGTCTGGCTGATGGCAAGTTTGCGAAATACAGAGTTAACATAACATTTAATAACAGTAATACTAATATCAGGAAATAAAGTAACGACCCATAAATGACGTAGCCCACACAGTTGCTATTTAGTTAGAATAATGTTTATTCAGAAAGCAAACTAATAGCGCCGCAGCCGCAGTGGTCCACAACCGCACGACGACTACCGCAGTCCACTTCATCCCTCCGCCGCCCCCCAACGAACCCAGGGTTATTGTGCGGTTCGGCCCCCGGCTGATTCCCCCCCCCCCCCCCCCCCCCCAGGGAACGTCTCACACCAGACAAGTGTAACTCCTATGTTTGTGTGGTAGAGTAATGGTCATGTACGCGTACGTGGAGAACTTGTTTGCGCAGCAATCGCCGACATAGTGTAGCTGAGGCGGAATAAGGGGAACCAGCCCGCATTCGCCGAGGCAGATGGAAAACCGCCTAAAAACCGTCCACAGACTGGCCGGCTCACCGGACCTCGACACAAGTCGGCCGGGCGGATTCGTGCCGGGGACCAGGCGCTCCTTTCCACTCCAGAATGCCAAAAGTCCATTACTCCACCTCTTTAACTAAGCGAAACATTAAGACTTCACACCAGGTGCGCAGATACTTACCGCTCAGGGACTATGTCCCGCGATACCACACAATGCGAAATTTTCTAAGGCGTTTCACTTCCTAGCTGCCTAGAGACCAACAATCCGCTTTCGCGCCTCAATCCGAACTGTACCCTTTGGTGTCTCCAGCCAAACTGTCCCTTTCGCATCTGCACCCGCACTGTTCACTTTGATGTCTCGACCAGAACTGCCCTCTGCCCGTCTCCGACCGCGTTTCCCGCGCGCCGAACATCTTCACTCAACTGACTAGTGCAGTTCCCTTTCCTGAAGCCGTCCATCTGATTGGCTACAGCTTATTCTACATTACTTTACATTTTAACATACTTAAATAACCAAAGCTTGACCAATTTTACGTTCCAAATAAAGTAACAATAATATACATTACATAATAAACGTTAAATTCCTTTACATAAAACCAACACAATTGCCTTCTTAGCTTTGAATGCCACGGCCAGTAGCCTTGCACCTTTCTGATAAATAAATAAGAACAAAAGTGACTATTATGCACTAAACTTTACAACAAAAATTTGTTACCTAATGATTCGATGAGGTGTATGCTGTCATCAATGTGTTCTGCGTAGGGGAAATGATGATCTGATGCTTAACTGAAAATACTGATAATTTAAATTTACGATATCTTTTAAACAAATAAAGTTACAGAGTTGATATTTACAACGTTTGTCATTTTAATGATGCGCTTCTATAAGAAATGCCGATCGTTAAGATCGACCAAAGCGTTCAGAATTTAGCATTCAGTTTGTTACAAAACTTGTCAATTTCACTTTAACAGTAAATCCTAAACTATTATATATATGGTCAATATTCAAGTTTTATTGGGATCACCATGAAATTTTATGGAGGACGGCAGATAAAAATTGCTGTGGCTTCATTCCCTGCACTACTACAGAATTAAATAATTTTCATAAATGTGTCCCTTTATGGTCGATCTTAGGTCCGCCATATTTAACACTGCTACGTCTCCTTGCCCACAAATGCATTCTACTGGGTTTCCCCATAACGCAGGTTCTCGTCTGTCTTATTCGCACACTACAGCTTTTAGGCCTCAATAGGGAATAGACGCCTGTGAATTTCCCCATCTCGTGGTGAATCTGCGCCCTTTGTGGCGCCCGGTCCTGGACGTCAGGGTTTGTTTCACAGTTCCTGTAGGCTGTCTCTTTCGGCCGCATATTTAAATGAGAGCGCAATGCTCGTTAACTCACGCGCGAGGTAACACCCGTTTGCAACAACGAGGTGTCTGGAAGGGATCTACAATGAATGTTGGTTCTGCAGAGCTACCCTTCAAATGGCTCTGAGCACTATGGGACTTAACATCTTAGGTCATCAGTCCCCTAGAACTTAGAACTACTTAAACCTAACTAACCTAAGGACATCACACACATCCATACCCGAGGCAGGATTCGAACCTGCGACCGTAGCGGTCGCGCGACAGCTACCCTGTTAGCAGTCGAAACGAAGTGGTTTTCGAATGGGAACCGCAAACGTTTGGTGATAAGTCAACCGAATCCCCCACCGGAAAACACGTCTGGTATGTCACACACGGCATTATTGACAGTAACTGTGCGTATGATAGGTATCTCTTATCGACGCACCTAACTTGTGCACCTGGTGCGTGAGTGGTAAATGCCTCCTTGTCCGATTCAGGTATTCGTATAAATGCGAATGTGATCACTCCCAAAGAAATGATGAAAGCATAATAGTTTGTCACGTAAGTAGCAACAAGTGAACACAATAGTTTCACAGTCACCCAGTTTTTCCCTTGCTCTGTCAAAACATATGTTCTTAACATTTTTGAAGTTGTGTTCCGTTTTAGAGGTTTTTACTCTTCAATTCCTTTGTCGTAACTTAATTCACGCCCGTTTATTTGTTGTTTTTCATTTCTGTGAGACGTCTGTTCGGTATCTCGGCTGCTTTCACTATTTATCGCATTTATTTGCGACGGTAATAAATTCTTACCACATGACTCCTATTCTGCAACCAGTGTATAAAATGACAACTGCAAAGGCAACAGAAATAAAATAAACATTTCAATGAGCGGACGGACAGTTCATAATTATTTGAAAAAAAATAAAAAATGAATAACACGGACGAGTTTTGAACCCGAGTCGTCCCGGCAGCAGTCGAACACCACATCTCTTTTTTTCTTTTTTCTTTTTTTTCTTTTTATTTTATTTATTTATTTATTTATTTTTAAGGAGGGCGGTGAGGGCAGAGCGATCAGGGATCGTAACCCGAGGCCTGGCTACAGTGTCCCCCTCGCCCGTCAAGGAATCAAGGAATCATGGGCCGTAAGGGGAAATCTTTTGTGGGAATTTTTTTTAATTATTTTTATTTACTGTTTTTAATATATTCTTAATTTAGTTTTACTTTATACCACAACAAAAATAAATGTACCTAGCACCACATCGTGCCCTGAGTAAACAAAACAATATCTCGGCACGTTCCTACACCGAGGTAATATACACTCCTGGAAATTGAAATAAGAACACCGTGAATTCATTGTCCCAGGAAGGGGAAACTTTATTGACACATTCCTGGGGTCAGATACATCACATGATCACACTGACAGAACCACAGGCACATAGACACAGGCAACAGAGCATGCACAATGTCGGCACTAGTACAGTGTATATCCACCTTTCGCAGCAATGCAGGCTGCTATTCTCCCATGGAGACGATCGTAGAGATGCTGGATGTAGTCCTGTGGAACGGCTTGCCATGCCATTTCCACCTGGCGCCTCAGTTGGACCAGCGTTCGTGCTGGACGTGCAGACCGCGTGAGACGACGCTTCATCCAGTCCCAAACATGCTCAATGGGGGACAGATCCGGAGATCTTGTTGGCCAGGGTAGTTGACTTACACCTTCTAGAGCACGTTGGGTGGCACGGGATACATGTGGACGTGCATTGTCCTGTTGGAACAGCAAGTTCCCTTGCCGGTCTAGGAATGGTAGAACGATGGGTTCGACGACGGTTTGGATGTACCGTGCACTATTCAGTGTCCCCTCGACGATCACCAGTGGTGTACGGCCAGTGTAGGAGATCGCTCCCCACACCATGATGCCGGGTGTTGGCCCTGTGTGCCTCGGTCGTATGCAGTCCTGATTGTCGCGCTCACATGCACGGCGCCAAACACGAATACGACCATCATTGGCACCAAGGCAGAAGCGACTCTCATCGCTGAAGACGACACGTCTCCATTCGTCCCTCCATTCACGCCTGTCGCGACATCACTGGAGGCGGGCTGCACGATGTTGGGGCGTGAGCGGAAGACGGCCTAACGGTGCGCGGGACCGTAGCCCAGCTTCATGGAGACGGTTGCGAATGGTCCTCGCCGATACCCCAGGAGCAACAGTGTCCCTAATTTGCTGGGAAGTGGCGGTGCGGTCCCCTACGGCACTGCGTAGGATCCTACGGTCTTGGCGTGCATCCGTGCGTCGCTGCGGTCCGGTCCCAGGTCGACGGGCACGTGCACCTTCCGCCGACCACTGGCGACAACATCGATGTATTGTGGAGACTTCACGCCCCACGTGTTGAGCAATTCGGCGGTACGTCCACCCGGCCTCCCGCATGCCCACTATACGCCCTCGCTCAAAGTCCGTCAACTGCACATACGGTTCACGTCCACGCTGTCGCGGCATGCTACCAGTGTTAAAGACTGCGATGGAGCTCCGTATGCCACGGCAAACTGGCTGACACTGACAGCGGCGGTGCACAAATGCTGCGCAGCTAGCGCCATTCGACGGCCAACACCGCGGTTCCTGGTGTGTCCGCTGTGCCGTGCGTGTGATCATTGCTTGTACAGCCCTCTCGCAGTGTCCGGAGCAAGTATGGTGGGTCTGACACACCGGTGTCAATGTGTTCTTTTTTCCATTTCCAGGAGTGTATATGGGAAAAAAAGGAAAAAGAAAGTGCTGCGTACATGATGCAGAAGGGTGTGTCGCTACTCTCCTTACGCTTCATCATTCAGGTACGTCTTCACTTATGTCACATGTATTCCACCGAGAATCGAACTTAGTCTTGTCAGTTCACTCAATGGGTGTCTTCTCCTACCTGTTGATGACCTAGCTGCGTGAAGGGTCGCGTAGGGCACTTCCTAGGTAATTAGAAAAATACTGTCCGTATTTTGGGTTCCGTACGATCTTGCAATGACGTTCTTGTAGGTAGTTCCAAAAGACGAATACATCTTTAGGTCCATCGTGAAGTAAGTAGTATACCGCATGCGCACGGATCCACGTGACTGCTTTGGTCTTGGTGCGCGGGAAATACTGTTGATCCGGAAACAGTAGAAACCAAGGTGTAATGTGTTCCGGAGTCACTCGTAGAAAATACGACAGAATTTGTCTTACCAGGCGCCATACGTCTTCTGTCGCGCCACATGTGAGACGGTGTTCGTCCGTGTCTGGCATCACGCAGTCTACACAGAGGCGATTCCGGCATGTTTATTCTGTGGAGGCGTGATCAGGTGATCTGTTTACCATTGACTGTGACGTACCATACGGATCGGACGTCTGTGTTCAGTGTAACGGCGTGTATCGTCCGCCACACCACCTTCCAATTAAACTGACGGCTTTGGTCTCCACGATGTTTGTTTATGCTCGATCTATCCACTGGACCATCTTACCACCAGATCTGAGGGGGGTGCAATGGGGAGTTTCCGTTGTCAGTTCATTACTGGAATTCTTCTACACTTCCATTGACGGTAGCAATGTAATCAGCGAATCTTAACGTTGATATGCTTGCACCCTGAATTTTAATCCCACTGTTGACCCTTTCATTTACATCTGCCATTGCTTCTTTGTTATAGAGAGTGAACAGTAGGGACGAATGACTGTTTTTCAGTCTTATACCATTTTAATCTGAGCACCTCATATTTGATTTCCCATCCTAATTGTTGCGTCTTGGTTCTTGAAAAGAGTGCATATTACTCCGTCCTTCCCTACAGCCTTTTCATCATCATCGTGATCTTGAGAGTATTTTACAGCTAGTGCCGCTTCTCGTTTTCTGTTTTGCCCATTTCTCCAATCCTGCCAGTCTCCTTCTTGTAGTCCTTTGGCAGCCATCGCGTCCCGGACCTCTCGACGCCAGCTCCTCCTAGGTCGTTCAGGCTTTCTTCTTTCCTCTGGGGTCCACTACCACACTTACTTTGGCCATCGACAATTCTGATGGCATTTATCTATTCCTTATACCTTACTATATTTGATCCCAAGTCTTCCAAAGCTCTGGTAAACTGTGACGTTAATACACCACTGGCCATTAAAATTCCTACACCACGAAGATGACGTGCTACAAACGCGAAATTTAGCCGACAGGAAGAAGATGCTGTGATATGCAAATGATTAGCTTTTCAGAGCAGTCACTCAAGGTTCGCACCGGTGGCGACACCTACAACGTGCTGACATGACGAAAGTTTCCAACCGATTTCTCATACGCAAACATCAGCTGACCGGCGTTGCCTGGTGAAACGTTGTTGTGATGCCTCGTGTAAGGAGGAGAAATGCGTACCATCACGTTTCCGACTTTGATAAAGGTCGGAGTGTAGCCAATCGCGATTGCAGTTTATCGTATCGCGGCATTGCTGCTCGCTTTGATCTAAATCCAATGACTGTTAGCAGAATATGGAATCGGCAGGTTCAGGAGGGTAATACGGAATGCCGTGCTGGATCCCGACGGCCTCGTATCACTAGCAGTCGAGATGACAGGCATCTTAACCGCATGGCTGTAAAGGATCGTGCAGCCACGTCTCGATCCGTGAGTCAACAGATGGGGACGTTTGCAAGACAACAACCATCTGCACGGACAGTTCGACGACGTTTGCAGCAGCATGGTCTATCAGCTCTGAGACCATGGCTGCGGTTACCCTTGAAGCTGCTTCACAGTCAGGAGCGAATTCGATGGTGTACTGAACGATGAACCTGGGTGCACGAATGGCAAAAGGTCATTTTTTCGGATGAATCCAGGTTCCGTTTACAGCATCATGATGGACTCATCCGTGTTTGGCGACATCGCGGTGAACGCACATTGGAAGCGTGTATTCGTCATCGCCATACTGGCGTATCACCCGGCGTGATGGTATGGGGTGCCAGTGGTTACACGTCTCGGTCACCTCTTGTTCGCATTGACGTCAGTGGACGTTACAATTCAAGTGTATTAGAACCCGTGGTTCTATCCTTCATTCGATCCCTGCGAAACCCTTCATTTCAGCAGGATAATGCACGACCGCATGTTGCAGGTCCTGTACGGGCCTTTCTGGATACAGAAAATGTTCGACTGCTGCACTGGCCAGCACATTCTCCAGTTCTCTCACCAACTGAAAACGTCTGGTCAAAGGTGGCCGAGCAACTGGCTCGTCACAATACGCCAGTCACTACTCTTGATGAACTATAGGATCGTGTTGAAGCTGCATGGGTAGCTGTACCTGTACACGCCATCCAAACTCTGTTTGACTCAATGCCCAGGCGTATCAAGGCCGTTATTACGGCCAGAGGTGGTTGTTCTGGGTACTGATTTCTCAGGATATATGCATCCAAATTGCGTGAAAAAGTAATCACATCTCAGTTCTAGTGTAATATATTTGTCCAATGAATACCCGTTTATCATCTGTATTTTTGGTGTAGCAAATTTAATATCTTCGATATGGTTTCCCATTTCTTCTTCTATGATTTATTTACTCGTTCGGCATATACAGAGACAATCATTCTTACATAAATTACAATATACTTATACAACTATGGTAACAATACTCTTTATCGATGCTCTTATAATACTGTACAACATTACAAATATCCCCAAGTCACTTTAAGGCCGAGTCACAGAGTCTACGTATGTCTTTCAAATCACCGTCATGTCTGTACACTTCACACATGAGTAAACGGTCCATTGTCTGGATTTCACCACACACACATTTCTTTATTAGCTGCTTGCATCTGCCGATACCTGTTCTTAGGCGGCTCAAAGTTGTCCTCAGTTTCCTTGGGAGTTTGAGTCCTTCAATCTTCTCGTTGGGGTCGTCCACCAAACTGCAGTTCTTGTGTGCGCTTGCAGCCCATAGTTCCTTCTTGGCTGTTTTTGAGTTGAAGCCTTGAAGCTCTTCGCTGATTTCCCAGAAGGCTGTCCTGGATTTAGGCTGTTTATAGCTGTTAGATCTTAGTGGGTAGGGAGGTTCTCGTTGCCTAGGATTTTTGGGTATATTCTTAGGGCTAGCTGTGATCGCCTTATTCCAGGGGGCTGGCTAGGACAGGGAACCAGGCACAGGAGGTGGCCCTAAGTATTATCGAGATTGTTCACAATGTCTCCCTCAGCTGGACGTCCACTTCTCATCCAGACTGGTGGGCAGTATTCAGCTACGCCGTAGACTAGAGCTAGTGCTGATATCCTCAGAGTGCTCGCCTCACATCCCCATGTCGTTCCAGCCAGTTTCGAAAGGATAGCATTGCGTAGTGAGATTTTAGTTCCTGTTTTGTATCTCCTAGGTATGCGTTGTATGTTAGAGTACGATCTAGTTTCACACTCAAGTATTTAAGCTTATTCTCGTGTCTGATCTTCTGTCCATTCATAGAAAGCTGTAATTTTTTACGTGCTTCTCTGTTGTTAAGGTGCATTGTTGAGGTGGTTGTTTTGTTGGGGTTTGGGTGTAGGTGCCACTTGGAGTAATATATGTTCAGGACTTCCAGGTCTGCATTCGTTGTTCCGTCGAGGTCGTTGAAATTTTTACTATGATACGCGATGGCCAGGCCGCCAGCGTGTGAAAATTTACGTGATTTGGTTTCTGGCATGTCAGCTGTGTACAGGTTGAAGAGAGCGGGTGCTAGTGCCGAGCCCTGTGGCAGTCCATTATTCAGAACCACGCTGTTGCTGTCTGTGCCATGAAGTTAGACTTAGATTTCATAGCATGTTAACGTGTTCTTG
The DNA here is from genome assembly GCF_021461395.2 of Schistocerca americana. Taxonomy (NCBI): domain Eukaryota; kingdom Metazoa; phylum Arthropoda; class Insecta; order Orthoptera; family Acrididae; genus Schistocerca; species Schistocerca americana. The sequence goes on along the minus strand of NC_060126.1, from coordinate 434,185,682 downwards.
AGTAGTTTGCAGGTCTGTTTGCATTTTATAATTCTAGTTAGCTCGAACAATAGCCGTTCTATCCACACTGTATTGTAAGCTGATGTAGTATGAGAACCAATCCAGTTTCTATCTTGTATTGGAAGCCTTCCTCTATGTAGGTTGTAAGGGACAGTACTTGATCGCAACCATATCTGCTTGCTCGAAAACCGGCTTGGTATGTTGGAAGCTTAGCGTCAATGTACGGAGTTAATCTAGTCAGTAATATTCTCTCGAATAATTTATAGGAGGTACACAGCAGGGATATTGGTCTGTAGTTCTTTGGGTTATCTCCAGTCTTTCCGGGTTTCAGCACAGCGATGACTTCTGCTTCTTTGCAGATCTTGGGGAGAGCACATTCCGTGCAGAGTTTGGCGAGCCACCTTCTTCCTAGAGTTCCCGGTTCCTTCAAGAATTCTGGTGGGATCTCGTCAGGTCCGGATGGTTTCCTTTCTTCATTAGTTTCAGAGCCTGGGTAATCTCTTCTGTCTCCACTTCTTTCACAATGTCCATGGTGGTTGGATTATTGACTTATAAATTATTCAGGTTTCTGGAAACCTCTTTCTTTTCACATGCCTTTGTTGGATTTTGGAGCTGTCTTTCAGGACAGCTGGAATCTCAGAAGCACTTGTGCCAAGAGACGGCCTCTGACGTACTGTAGCACCGCCTAATTTCCCAGTTCTTTCTGCAACAATGGGAGAAATCTAGATTTTACATCGCCTCATTCCATCTGCTCATAAGGTTCTCATTCATAGCGTTTATCAGTTGGGGCGCAGTCTCGGTGGCCCCACTCTTCTCAAATTCCTCCAATTTCGTCCAGAAAGGGGTGTATTCCTTCCTTGACCTTCGTGGAATAGCATTTAAGGTTGCTTTTTGTACCAGGTTTGTGAATCTTTTGTAGTTCTCAGGTGTCGGGGATTGAGAGCTTATTATGGCTGGGATTGATAGTCCGATCTCTACTATAACTGGCTTGAACTGGCTCCGTGGAAAAGCCTCAAGGACCCTCCTCGTTGCTTGCACGGATACGCCTGCTGCTTCACGTGGGGCGAAGGCCAGGTCGGATGTGGATGTTGTACCTCAAACCTTCAGTTTAAAGGTCGCTTTGTCTTTAGGGTCGAACAGGAGGTGTAGGTCCCGGTTGTCTACATCTACATGGATACTCTGCAAATCACATTTAAATGCCTGGCAGAGGGTTCATTGGACCACCTTCACAATTCTCTATTATTCCAATCTCTTATAGCGCGCGGAAAGAATGAACACCTGTATCTTTCCGTACGAGCTCTGATTTCCCTTACTTTATCGTGGTTATCGTTCCTCCCTATGTAGGTCGGTGTCAACAAAATATTTTCGCATTCGGAGGAGAAAGTTGGTGATTGGAATTTTGTGAGAAGATTCCGTCGCAACGAAAAACGCCTTTGTTTTAATGATTTCCAGCCCAAAACCTTTATCATTTCTGTGACACCCTCTGCCATATTCTGCGATAATACAAAACGTGCTGCCTTTCTTTGAACTTTGTCGATGTACTTGATCAGTCCTGTCTGGTAAGGATCCCATACTGCGCAGCAGTATTCTAAAAGAGGACGGACAAGCGTAGTGTAGGCAGCCTCCTTAGTAGGCCTGTTACATTTTCTACGTGTCCTGCCAATAAAACGCAGCCTTTGGTTAGCCTTCCCCACAACTTTTCTATCTGTTCTTTCCAAATAAAGCTGTTCGTAATTGTAATACCTAGGTATTTAGATTAGACTGATATATCTGTCCAGTCTTTAGTTCAATACCATCATCTGTGGATCTCGGGAAGCCCCATCTGGTATGATGGGAGTTGAAATCGCCAGCATAACCGGCTGGGTGATTAGCCTTGGGCAAGATATCCGTTGACTATTTCTGTGGTGGAGGTTTATAGACATTATACAGTGTCAGTTCATGGTTTGGCGTATCGCGTGTTCTACTGGTGCCATTATAGTGTCTACCTTACCATGCTTGTCGTAGCCAATGCAGCTCACATTAGTGAAACCCGGTATTTTGATTCGGCTGATAGTTTCATCTGTGAGGTGGGTCTCTTGTAGAAGTACGACACGTACTCGTTCTCTCGTTAAGATTTTTTCAAGGATTTCTCCCTTCGTCGTTGTGAATCCTCCTATGTTGAAATGACATACATTCAGTCTCTTCATGTCAAAATTCGTTGCATGCTCCATTTGCCTTTGTGTGATCTGGAAGGCATTAGTGCGTCCGGCTGCCGTAGTTGTGTAGGCTGTCCGCCTCTGTCCCATCTTACAGCGTTGCCCGGGGTAAACCATCTAGGCAAGTCCTCCTACTCATAGAGGCCTTGTATATACCCTTCGCACCTACCTGCTCTTTCCTGTACGCTCTTTCCCGCTGTACTCCTAATGTTCACGCCTTTGCATTTAATTTCCCCGTTTCGCCTTGGTTTCCCTGCAGTTCCTGTTCATTTCATTTTTAAGTGACGTATATTGCTATATTCCTGCCTTCCCCCTTAACATTTTTGTACTTCTTTCTTTCGTCAATCAGTTTAACTATTTCATCTGTTACCCAAGATTTTGTCGTAGTTACGTTCCTTGTACATTTACTTGCCTCAACTATAGTGCCGTGTTGGAGATGCCCATTCCTTCTCAACCGAGCTGTCTGGTATGGTATTCATAATCGTAGTAGCTACAGTCTTAGAAACATCATACACATCTTATCGTTCATCAGTTCTTCAGCACGCCACACCTTTCCACGCCGACTCTTCCGGACGATTTTTTTAAACTTCAGTCTAATCTTCATCATTACCATATTGGTGTACGGGAAGGTGTCGTCGTTGAATGGCTGTAGGAGAACAGAAGCCTACTTAGACAAAATTTCTAGTTGCTGTGATGAACGGCAGTTAGCTCTAATTGAGAGAAATGTATGTTAATACGGGTGAGTAGTAGCGCACTAGTAAGCTGCTGCTTAACAAAACATTTAGGGGTAATGTTGCAATACAAAATGAAACTGAATGAACATGTAAGGATTGTAGTGGGGAAGCCGCATGGTCGACTTGGGTTTATTGGGAGAACTTTTTGGAAAGTGTGTTTCATCTGTAAAGGAGACCGCTTATTGGACACTGGTGTGATCCATTTTGAGTAATGTTAGATTGTTTGGGATCACAACCAAGTAGGATTAAAGAAAACATCGAAGCAGTTCAGAGGCGGGCTGTTATATTTGTTACCGTGGGCTCCAACAACACGCATGCACTGCGGAGATACTTTGGGAGCCCAAATGGGAATTACTGGAGCGAAGGCGACGTTCTTTTGGAGGAGCCCTATTGGGAAAATTGAGAGAACCGGCATTTGAGGCTGGCTGCAGAACGATTCTGCTGGCGCCAATGTACATTTGGCGTAAGGTCCTTGAAGGTAAGAGATATTAGGATTCAAAAATGTTCAAATGTGTGTTGATACCTAAGGGAACAACCTGCTGAGGTCATCGGTCCCTAGACTTACACACTACTTTAACTAACTCATGCTAAGAACAACACACGCACACACTCATGCCCGAGGGAGGACTCGAACCTCTGGCAGGAGGGGCCGCGCAATCCGTGACATGGTGGCTCAAAACCGCTCGGCCATTCCGAGCGGCTATTAGGATTCGTACGGGGGTACAGAGACAGTCGTTTTGCCCTCGCTGTATTTGCCAGTGGAACATGAAAGGAAATGCCTAGACGTGGTACAGGGCACCCTCTTCCACGCTCCATACAGCGACTTGCGGAGTACGTATCTAAATGTAGGTGTAGTGTAGATTGTGGTCCGAGTCTAAATCTCCTCCTGGAAACTCCTTTATAGTATGATTTCGGAATCTCTGTCTGACCAATATGTAATACAGCTGTTATCTCTCCATGTCTCGGGGAAGACTGTAACAGGTATTGCGAAATACCCTGTATATAAAACAGCCTTTTGAATGCTTCAAATTTGATGTTTATTTTGCACGTATTTCGAGCAATTCCGAAAGATCGCGAACCGTAATGAACCATCAAAATGGCGCCTACGGAAAATCGTTGCAAGTAACGTGTTGTAATTGAATTCTTGATAGCGGAAAAGAAACCGTGTTTATCGTTCATTTACGTTCGTGTGCAATGTATGCAAATGATGCAATTGATAGGAGTACTGTTGGGCTATGTTTAAAGAGAGTCGAAGCGTCGGGAAGAGCAGAAACTGAGGTGGTTTATCGTCCACATTCGGGACGTTCTGCCACAGCCGCTGTTCCCGACACGGTGAAATGCATAGACGGCATTATCCATGCAGACTAGCGCATCACATCTGGACTATTGCCCCTACATATATCGGTCAGCAAAGGAAGTAGATATACAATGATTAAGACTCTTGAATATTCAAAGATGTGCCCAACATGGGTTCCGGGAATTGTCGTAAGAGGCCACAAGATTCAAAGAAAAGTTATCTCGTCTGAACTGGCGGTGCAGTCTGGGACTAGTGGTGAGCCTTTTCCATCACAGATCGTCACAGGTGATGAAACTTGGATGCGTAACTTTGAGCCGTAAACAAAAAGGCAGTCACTGGTTTGTAACACTCGCAGCCATCAGAAATGAAGCTCCATGTGCTCACAAAGTCATCGTCTTTTGGGACAGTGAAGATATCATTCTCATGGATGTGTTATCAAAGAAGTCAGCCATTAATCTAGAGGTATACGTCAAGACTGTGAACAAACTCAAGTATCATTTCCTACGTGTTCGAGCTAACAAGAATCCAAACGAAGCCTTGCTCCCGTACGACAACGTATGCTCACACGAAAGTTTCAGAACCCGGGAGCATGTAACCAAATTGGGATGAACATATTTTTTTACCCCATCGCCCCTACAGGCCAGACCTGCCGCTCTCAGACATTCATCTGTTTCTCTACATGAGACACATGTTGAGACGGTAGAGAGTAATTCATGCAGTGACAACATGGCACATGCACAGGACAAGAGCTTTTACCAATAGGGAATACATGCTCTTACGTAATGCAGGCGTAAGGACGTAGAACATGATTTAGGCTATGCAGAAAAGTATCACACATAAAAGAAAAGTCGATTCATAATGTCACAAAATTCTAACGGCTAAAAGTAAATACGTTCTGAGAACAAAATGTCGTGCATCATTTACTGAATGACCGTCGTCTTTGTCTTTCTCAGACTTGCTTTTCTTGCTATCGCCATTTTGAATTTTATATCCTCTTTGCTTCTGTCAACTTCACCTTTTTGTTGGACAAATAACAAAATTCGTATATTATTCACAATGCCTCACCTGTTCATCTAATTCCCCCAACACCAGCTGACTTAATTCGACCGGACTATATAATGCGTCCACTACCATTGGGACGTACTTGTCCCGCGATAGGTTATCAGAGGACTAATGGGAGTTTTCTGTATGTTGTTGCTATGTATCAACGTCGCTCTGGGGAAGGGAAGGCTGCTCAAGGTTTGCAGAATCCTTATAATTGCACCTTGCATGTGTAGGTTGCCCTTTAACCCTGCGACCTGCTCCGTATTGCGCATCGATTTAATTTGCGCCTATAGGTAGGCAATGTAATGAACTGATTTGCAAAGCGGGCTACTTGCTACTCTCCAGAAAAATTCGTGTCTGCAATTTTCATTTCGGTTGCATCCTTGGTCTAGGGGTGGTCTTTGGTTAGTAATCAAAACATCCTAGGTCCCAGATTCAAAACCCCCCACGACTTAACACTAGAAGTACCGGACTTCACCCTACCCCTAGTGGTACCATGTGGGTCATTTTTGACCCACAGTAGGAAACCACCGTTTTATTCGTATTTGGGTGGTGTTTTGACTGTCGCCATGTTCACAATACGTTCACGAAGACTGTAAAGTGTAACCAAAGAATGATTTGGTCTCTAAAATGATGAGTACAATGTCGACGATAAATTTTCAGAAATACACTTTTTATATTTTAAATTGTACAGTAGAAATTCCATTGTCTTTCATCAATCATCATTAAAACAAGTAAATAAAACAATGTTAAATGTTTTTCTTTATCCTCCTGAGGTCCACGGTCCAGTATACTGGACTACGCACAAAAGCAATGCTTGAGACCCGAAGTTCAGTATACTGTACCAGCCATTCTGAAAAAAGTAAAATTCAAAAAACAAAATGTCCTGTTTTAATATGTATTTTAGGCATACCTGGCCCCAAAAAGAGAATATTCTAAATGAAATTAAAGAAAAAACCCCTTGGGCCTCAGGAGGTTATAAAAAGGCTGGAACAGAACCAAAACATATTGTTCCTGTGAGTACCAATAGTATTTTTACTTTTACAGACAAATTAAGTACCGAGTATTTGTGAAAGATTCTAAAACGCCGCAGGTGACTAAAATGCGCTTCGTGTTTTCTTGCTTATTGTAATCGAGGAACTACAACATAGGATCAAATAATTTCAGTGTATAATTATATATATTTGGAAATATTTAGGAACGAAGACTTGACAGAATTGCCTAAGCTGGAATGGCAGCTTTTGCACACATACTTGTTGCACTTGAAGCATACATTTCACATTTTACTCCCCTTTGTTGTTTTATTGTTTACATGAAACCTGAATCTGACAACACCTTCTATGCCCATATTGGCCAGTGTCGGTATCGGGCGCCTGCAAGGGGAGATTGGCTCCTCTCTGCAGTTTATAGAAGGCAGCAAGCTCATCTGCTACTCTGAGTATAAAGTCTTAGAGAGAAATCTTAGAGATAAGTAGAACATAAAAATTATGTGAGCGTTGATCATGGAAAGGTCAAGAATACCGTAAAAGGCATGCACAGACCATCGGTGGGTGCCAGCTCGGACAATGTAGTGTCTAGCCATTTGGTCAACTGTATTGACTCCACCCCTAGTTTCATTACAAAACTTCACAGTTTCTGAAAGTTTCTTCTCAGTCTTGTCATTCACCTGACATCCAGCATGCATGTTACTCAGAATAAGAATTTTTTTTTCTTTTTCCCTTGGTTTGCTGTGAGAGGATTGTCGCCTGATTTGTGTGTTGCATACAATGCGTCGTCTCCACTTCACGCCGCAGTAGGGACCTCTTTGAGTGATTCCCAAAGAGTGCCGACTAAGCTTGTTCCTTTTTAGAATGAGATTTTCGCTCTGCAGCGGAGTGTTCACTGATATGAAACTTCCTGGCAGATTAAAACTGTGTGCCGGACCGAGACTCGAACTCGGGACCTTTGCTTTTTTGTTTCTGCTCATCCACCAGTTTCACGGAGGTGAAGAGTTGCCAGTCGTGATGTTCCGTAAGGGCGATGCGCCTGACATCTGCTGTCGTGTAAGAGAACTATAAGCAGTGTCCAGACAGCAGTGTAGGGACAGGGTGTGGTCCTGCTTGCCCACTGTATAATATGTTACTCTGTAGTTTCCTAGTGTCACTCCGTAGGTCTGCATGTAGCCAGTCCATAGAAAACGGAAAGCCGTGCCGGTATAAAGTATCGCCCGACCCCCGAATTCTTTGTATTTCACGTTCTTTTTGGCCCAAAGTGTCGTAATATACTCCAACAGATCATGAATGACGTCGAGGCATGCCCAGAAACTATTTCGTGTCTGAATATCGGTGTTACTGACACAGAATTGCATTAAAACTCGCGTGGGTCACAAATTACCCACATGGTACTTCTAGTGTTAAATTTTGAATAAAAATTGTCAGGAATGTGGCGACCGAAGATGTCCTGCATAAGAAGTCACCCTCTTTCTCTAACGGCTTTCACTGAGGGCGGAGGAGCAGATAGAGGTACAGGTCGCTCTCTTGCCCTTTGGTGGGAGACGGTCCTCAGAAGGCAGAAGAATCAGCAATGGTCAACGGCATGATGATGTAGAAGGCAACCACTACATCAGAGACACATAGTCTGTGTCCAGACAACATGTGGCTTGTATGTGAAAAAGCGTCATTGTCTCTCCAGCGGCAAAAGATTCACCGGAGGGGACAGCTAAGGGGGAGGTGACTGTGAGAGAAAGATTGAATAACCAACGAAATGGTAACGTTTTACAAATCTCGGCGAGGAATGCTAGAAGACTGAAGGTGGTAGGGAAGCTATAAAATCAGAAATTGCAAGTGCTAGCGCTCAATCTAGATGGAGTGGGGGTTAGTAAGGTGAAATGGAAAGAAGACAAAGATTTCTGGTCACGAGTGTAGGGTAGTATCAGCAGCAGAAGGTAATGGTATAACGGGATTAGGATTTGTTATGAATAGGAAGGTAGGGCAGAGAGAGAGAGAGAGAGTTACTATGGACAGTTCAGTGATAGAGTAGTTCTCATCAGAATCGACAGTAAACCAACACCGACAACAGTAGTTGAGGTTTACATGCCAAAGTCGCAAGTATAAGACGAAGACATAGAGAAAGTATATCGGAATACTGAAAGATTAATTCAGTACGAAAAAGGCGATGAAAATTTAGTAGTAATGGGAAATTGGAATTAGATTGCAGGGAAAGGAGTGGAAGAATGGGGTACGGGAAAATATGGGCTTGGTAGTAAAAATGAAAGAGGAGAGAGACTAATTGAGTTCTACAATAAGTTTCAGCTAGTTATAGTGAATACTCTGTTCAAGAAGCACAAGAGGGGGAAGCATAATTGTAAATAGCTGGGAGGTATGGAAGCACTCCAGTTAGATTACCTCATGGTCAGGCAGAGATTTGGATTATAAAAGTCAAATCAGAATTTAGTAATAGTGAAGAGTTAAATGAAGTCAGGAATAATCAATGTGCAATTAAGTGAGGTACGGAAGTACTAAGAAATGAAGAGCTAAGCTTGAAGTTCTCTGAGGCCGAAGATACTATGATAAAGAATGGTTCAGTAGGCACGTGAGTTGAAGAGGAATGGACGTCTCTGATAAGAGCAGTCGCAGAAACCGGGAAGAAAAACATAGGTATATGGAATGCAGCGAAAAAACCATGGGTAACAGAAGAAAAGCTTTAGCTGATCGAGGAAAGAAGGAAATAGAAAAATGGTCAGGAAAATTCACGAGTACAGAAACACAAGTCACTTGCAAATAAAATAAATGGGAAGTGCAGGGAATGTAAGTGAAACTGCTACATGGAAAATGTGAAGAAATCGAAAAAGAAGTGATGGTCTGAAAGACTGACTCAGCCTATAGAAAACTGAAAGCAAAGATAGTAACATTAAGAGTGCAATAGAAATTAACTGTTAAATGCAGGGGAGGGAGCAGATAGGTGGAAATAGTGCGTTGAAGGCCTCTATAATGAGGAGGATTCGTCTGATGACGTGATATAAGAAGAAACAGGAGCCGGCAGGGAAGAAACAGGGCATCACATATTAGAGTCGGAGCTTCGGGCGACTTAAGGTCAAAGAAAACAGAAGCGTTAGAAAACATTTCACAGGAATTTAGAAGATTCTGGGTGAAAGAGTAACAAAACGACCAGTGGTCCTATCGTCAACACAATTCCGAAGACAGCAAGAGCCGACAAGTGCGAGAAGTATCGCATAATCAACTTAACAGCTCATGCATCCAAGTTGCTGAAAAGAACGATTCACAGAAAAGTGGAAATGGAAACCGAAGATCTGTTAGGTAAAAATCACTTTCGCTTTGGGAAAGGTGAAGGCGCCAAAGAGGCATTACTACGTTGCGGTTGATAATAGAAGCAAGACAGAAGATAAATCAAGACACGTTCAGAGGATTTGTCGATCTGGAAAAAGCGTTCGACAATGTAAAATAATACAAGATGTTCGAAATGCTGTGAAAAATAGGGATAAGCTGTAGGGAAAGACTGGTAATAAACAATATGTACAAAAACCGAGAGGGAACAATAAGACTGAAAGACAAGAACGAAGCGCTCGGATTAAAAAGGCTGTAAGACAGGGAGTAGTCTTTCGCTTCTAATGTTCAATCTGTGCATCGAAGAAGCAATGACGGGAATAAAAGGAAGGTTCAAGAATGGGACTAAAATTCAGCACGAAAGGGTGTTGAAGTGTTGGCAGAAGAGCCAATACCGTGTTGCTAGAGGAGGCCGAAATGCACGCTTTTAAGCTCACGCAGGCTGGCGCGAGGTCTGGAACAGTTAAGGGAATTTATACACTCCTGGAAATGGAAAAAAGAACACATTGACACCGCTGTGTCAGACCCACCATACTTGCTCCGGACACTGCGAGAGGGCTGTGCGAGAGGGCTGTACAAACAATGATCACACGCACGGCACAGCGGACACACCAGGAACCGCGGTGTTGGCCGTCGAATGGCGCTAGCTGCGCAGCATTTGTGCACCGCCGCCGTCAGTGTCAGCCAGTTTGCCGTAGCATACGGAGCTCCATCGCAGTCTTTAACACTGGTAGCATGCTGCGACAGTGTGGACGTGAACCGTATGTGCAGTTGACGGACTTTGAGCGAGGGCGTATAGTGGGCATGCGGGAGGCCGGGTGGACGTACCGCCGAATTGCTCAACACGTGGGGCGTGAGGTCTCCACAGTACATCGATGTTGTCGCCAGTGGTCGGCGGAAGGTGCACGTGCCCGTCGACCTGGGACCGGACCGCAGCGACGCACGGATGCACGCCAAGACCGTAGGATCCTACGCAGTGCCGTAGGGGACCGCACCGCCACTTCCCAGCAAATTAGGGACACTGTTGCTCCTGGGGTATCGGCGAGGACCATTCGCAACCGTCTCCATGAACCTGGGCTACGGTCCCGCACACCGTTAGGCCGTCTTCCGCTCACGCCCCAACATCGTGCAGCCCGCCTCCAGTGGTGTCGCGACAGGCGTGAATGGAGGGACGAATGGAGACGTGTCGTCTTCAGCGATGAGAGTCGCTTCTGCCTTGGTGCCAATGATGGTCGTATGCGTGTTTGGCGCCGTGCAGGTGAGCGCCACAATCAGGACTGCATACGACCAAGGCACACAGGGCCAACACCCGGCATCATGGTGTGGGGAGCGATCTCCTACACTGGCCGTACACCACTGGTGATCGTCGAGGGGACACTGAATAGTGCACGGTACATCCAAACCGTCATCGAACCCATCGTTCTACCATTCCTAGACCGGCAAGGGAACTTGCTGTTCCAACAGGACAATGCACGTCCGCATGTATCCCGTGCCACCCAACGTGCTCTAGAAGGTGTAAGTCAACTACCCTGGCCAGCAAGATCTCCGGATCTGTCCCCCATTGAGCATGTTTGGGACTGGATGAAGCGTCGTCTCACGCGGTCTGCACGTCCAGCACGAACGCTGGTCCAACTGAGGCGCCAGGTGGAAATGGCATGGCAAGCCGTTCCACAGGACTACATCCAGCATCTCTACGATCGTCTCCATGGGAGAATAGCAGCCTGCATTGCTGCGAAAGGTGGATATACACTGTACTAGTGCCGACATTGTGCATGCTCTGTTGCCTGTGTCTATGTGCCTGTGGTTCTGTCAGTGTGATCATGTGATGTATCTGACCCCAGGAATGTGCCAATAAAGTTTCCCCTTCCTGGGACAATGAATTCACGGTGTTCTTATTTCAATTTCCAGGAGTGTAGTAGCAAATAAAGTATGTAGTTGATGTAATACTTAACTTTAATCCGTAATTGGTGTACATCGCTCTTGACTGTACATGCTTCACAAGATAAATATCAAATGCTATGGCGCCTTGCTAGGTCGTAGCAAATGACGTAGCTGAAGGCTATGCTAACTATCGTCTCGGCAAATGAGAGCGTAATTTGTCAGTGAACCATTGCTCGCAACGTCGGCTGTACAACTGGGTCGAGTGCTAGGAAGTCTCTCTAGACCTGCCGTGTGGTGGCGCTCGGTCTGCAATCACTGACAGTGGCGACACGCGGGTCCGTCGTATACTACCGGACCGCGGCCGATTTAAAGGCTACCACCTAGCAAGTGTGGTGTCTGGCGGTGACACCACAGGTGTCAATGATAAGATTTGCTGATGAAAATGCTGTCCTCAGTGAAAGTGAAGTCGAATTACAGAATCTATGAATGGAATGAACAGTCTAATGAATAGTGAATTTGGATTGATAATAAATCGAAGAAAGCCGAAGGTAATGAGAAGTAGGAGAAATGAGAACAGGGAGAAACTTCAGAATTAAGGAACACGAAGTAGATCACAGTTAAGGAATTCTGCTACGCAGGCAGCAAAATAATCAATGGTGGGTGGAGCAATAAGGGTATAAAAAACATACTAGCAGTGTCAAAGAGAGAATTCCAGGCCAAGATAAGATTACTTGTATCAGACACAGGCCTTAATTTGATGAAGAAATTTCTGAGAGTTTACGTTTGGAGTACAGCATTGTTTGATAGTGAAACCTGGACCAGAACAGAAGGGAATAGAAGCACTTGGGCTGCATCCAGCAAATAACTGTGGACATAGGTAACAGCTACTCTGAGGTGAAAATACTAGTATAGGAAAGGAAATCGTCGTGGACCGCATCAAACCACTCAGAGGAGTGATGGCTAATAAAAGAATGCACTATCAAATTGAAGTTTGCTGCACCACAAGCTGTGCCCACACTGATCACCCGCAATGTGATTTAATATCTCGTAGACATTCTCTGTCCAATAATGTGTGTCTATTTGCTGTATATCTTGTAGATTTTGTGCAGTCAGTTGCTGGTTCATTGGCTCTGGGCACTATGGGACTTAAAATCGGAGCCCCTAGAACTTAGAACTACTTAAACCTAACTAACCTAGGGGTGTCATACACATCCATGCCCGAGGCAGGATTCGAACCCGCGACCGTAGCGGTCGCGCGGTTCCAAACTGAAGCGTCTAGAACCCCACGGTCACTTCGGCCGGCAGTCAGTTGCTGGAAACCCTGGTGATACTTAGAGATGATAAATATACGTCTCCCCTATTCCCTCGCTGGAAAATGAATATTGTTGCTTGTAACTATGTTATTAATTAAAGTAACCATACTTTATCGTGTTTCATACTGAAAAGTGTGGGTTAAACCAGACTACACAACACAGTTAAACCATCACTATTTTGAAACGACGTACTTCTGCCCCAATGGGGCAGAAGTTTGAAATTTTGCTCAAAGGTGTCTACAACCTTCCTCTGTAAAGACGCAAAAGTGTTGCGCTCTGTGACGTCACCATCTGGCTTGGCGCCACTTCGAACAATAAGGTCACGAGACATGCGAAAAAGAGGCCATAATTCAGAAGTTGGTGCGAGCTGTAAGCTGGGTTAATGATATCACATTGGTGCCAGATCTAAGCACGATTCTGGCCAACGCCACCTCACACGGTAGGAGGGTCGTCACATCCCCACATACTTAGCGCTTGAAAAACATACACTACTGGCCATTAAAATTGCTACACCACGAAGATGACGTGCTACAGACACGAAATATAACCGACAGGAAGAAGATGCTGTGATATGCAAATGATTAGCTTTTCAGAGCATTCACACAAGGTTGGCGCCGGTGGCGACACCTACAACGTGCTGACACGAGAAAAGTTTCCAACCGATTTCTCATACACAAACAGCAGTTAACCGGCGTTGCCTGGTGAAACGTTGTTGTGATGCTTCGTGTAAGGAGGAGAAATGCGTACCATCACGTTTCCCACTTTGATAAAGGTCGGATTGTAGCCTATCGCGATTGCGGTTTATCGTATCGCGACATTACTGCTCGCATTGGTCGAGATCCAATGACTGTTAGCAGAATATTGAATCGGTGGGTTCAGGAGGGTAATACGGAACTCCGTGCTGGATTCCAACGGCCTCGTATCACTAGCAGTCGAGATGACAGGCATCTTAACCGCATGGCTGTAACGGATCGTGCAGCCACGTCTCGATCCCTGAGTCAGCACATGGGGACGTCTGCAAGACAACAACCATCTGCACGGACAGTTCGACGACGTTTGCAGCAGCATGGACTGTCAGCTCGGAGACCATGGCTGCGGTTACCCTTGACACTGCATCACACACAGGAGCGACTGCGATGGTGTACTCAACGACGTACCTGGGTGCACGAATGCAAAACGTCATTTTTTCGGATTAATCCAGATTCTGTTTAGAGCATCATGATGGTCGCATCCGTGTTTGGCGACATCGCGGTGAACGCACATTGGAAGCGTGTATTCGTCATCACCAGACTGGCGTATCACCCGGCATGATGGTATGCGGTGCCACTGGTTACACGTCTCGGTCACCTCTTGTTCGCATTGACGGCACTTTGAACAGTGGACGTTACATTTCAGATGTGTTACGACCCTGGGCTCTACCCTTCATTCGATCCCTGCGAAACCCTACATTTCAGCAGGATAATGCACGACCGCGTGTTGCAGGTCATGAACGGGCCTTTCTGGGTACAGAAAATGTTCGACTGTTGCCCTGGCCAGCACATTCTCCAGTTCTCTCACCAATTGAAAACGTCTGGTCAAAGGTGGTCGAGCAACTGGCTCGTCACAATACGCCAGTGACTACTCTTGATGAACTGTGTTATCGTGTTGTAGCTGCATGGGCAGCTGTACCTGTACACGCAATCCAAGCTCTGTTTGACTCAGTGCCCAGGCGTATCAAGGTCTTTATTACGGCCAGAGGTGGTTGTTGTGGGTACTGATTTCTCAGGATCTATGCACACAAATTGCGTGAAAATGTAATCACATGTCAGTTCTAGTATAATATATTTGTCCAATGAACACCCGTTTATCATCTGCATTGCTTCTTGGTGTAGCAATTTTAATAGCCAGTAGTGTAGTTCACAGTGCGATGTACAACAGCCACTATAGGGAACATGGTAACGGCGACCTGCTGCTACTGCTAGACATTCCCTTTCCACTTCCAGTCCCAAATGAAACGATGGAGAAACAACTCGCTATACGCCTCCGCACGAGCCTCAGTTCCTCTTCTCTTCATGGCCCTGACTCCAAGTGTACTTTGGTTACTCCAGGATCGTTCTGTAGAGTGTTGCAAATATCGGTTCTCTAAACTGTCGCTATAGTGTTTCTCGAAAAGAAAATGGACGTCCCTCGAGGGTTTCCCATTTGCGTTCACGAAGTATCTCAGCAACACTCACGAGCTGACGAGCGTATTAATAACAATTTAGCAGCACTCCTCCCAATTGTTTCGATTCCTTTTTTAATCCAACGTGGACAGAATCCCCAATGCTCGGTCAGTACTCAAAAGTGGGTGGCAAAAGTGTTCAGCGCGTTGCTTCCCTTATGGGTGAACTACAGTTTCTTAGAATTCTCCCAATAAACCGAAGTCTACCATTTGCCTTCCGTACAATTGGCTTTACAGGCTCCATTTCGTGTCGCCTTACACCGTTGCGCCTAGATATTTGATCGACGTGACTCTGTCAAAGAATACGCCACTAATACTGCATTCCAGTATTACATGAGTGCTTTTGCTGCTTTCATTACCATATATTGTTCGAGAATTAGAGTACTGATCAGAATAAGCAGAAATCGTGGACAAGTCATCCTGCATCCTCCCACAGTAGCTAAAAGACTAGTCTGTGCCATGCAGTACATCGTCATCAGAAAATAGTCGAAGACTACTGTTCGCTCTATCCGTCAGGTAGTTTATGTGTGTGGAGACAAGAGCGGCACTATCACACTTTCCCGCGGCACTCCTGATGACGTTTTTATCTTCGATGAACTCTCACCATCCAGCACAACGTACTGGTTCTGCTACTTAATTAGTCATCGAACCACTCACGCGTCGGAGTATTTATTCCTTATGCTCGGACCTTTCTTAACAGTCTCTAATGTTGCACTGTTTCAGACGTTTTTTCGAAATCTAATGACATGGAATCTGCCTGTTGCACATCATCCATGATTCGGAGAATATAGTAAGAGAAACGGGCGACTGTGAGCGATGCCTTCTAAATCCGTGTCGATATGTGGACAGACGTTTTTCTCTCTCAATAGAATCTGTTACACCCAAATTCAGAATAGGCTCAACACTGCGCCGTAAACCGACGTTAAGGACATTGGTATGAACCTTTGCTAGTCATTTTTACACGCTTCTCATATAGGGAAAATAGGAGAATAACCTATGCTTTTTTTCCAGTTGCTTAATGCTTTCTGATAGACGAGATATTCAATAAACGCGAGCTAAGTAAGAGACCAATGCCGAAGAGGTGTTTTTGTTACTGTCTGCACCACTTCATCACTATCAAACTGAAGTCCTCCTAGGTCTTCTTTAAGTTTTGCAAACACTTGAAAATCGGATGGAGCCAAGTCGGGACTTCGTGAAGGATGCGCCATGATAGTGAAACAAAGGCGTGGAACTGCTGCAAGTGCCGCAGCGGTCCTGTGTTTTACGACGTTTTCAGGCTGAAGGAGTGGGTGCTCCAAGTGTGAGTGAAGCCTTCGAATACGAAACTCGATTACATAACGCTCCGATATACTGAAGTTACACACAACCATGTTACGGGCTACAATTCAGAACTCTCAAGTACCAGAGGTCTGCAAATATGTAGACATTGAGAATAAAGATGTAGAATGTCAACAATGTTTGTTTGTTGCATTTTCAAATTCTCGCGGCGTAATGAATAGTCCATTAAATTCCGGGCATGCAGCCGCGCAAATAAAATTTCCTCCACTGATATTTCGGCCGCATATCGTCTGGCCATCTTCAGAGTGAGTCACAAGACAAGATGCCAAGCGCAGCCTTATAGGCTTCACCGCTGCGGTAGTGCGCATGCGGGTCACAGATGCTGGTCAGCGGCAAAGAAATAATCTTACACATGCGCCGCCTGTGGCGAAGGCGTACAGACATTCGATTCGCTTATCGATGTATGATCCGCGGCGGTGACACCATAACGACTTCTCTGCAGTTTAATTACACCAAGAGTCGGATCCCATGCTTTGTCCAAATTAAAACCATTATCTCTGTTTATTAAATTATTAGCTAATCTAATCTCTATAGCTTCCTTGAAGACAGATTCCCAAAAAGAAGAGGGGGATGTTAAAATCTTCACATAACTGTAATTCATGGAATGCCCTGTATCAATACAATGTTCGGACACAGCTGACTTGTCTGGCTATAATAAGCGTGTGTATCTTCGATGTTCCACACACCTCTCGTGAACGGTGCGTGTTGATTGACCTATGTACGACTTCTCACAATTTCCGCAAGGAATCTGATACACACCCGCTTTACGAAGCTGTAAGTCATCCTTCACAGAGTCGAGTAAAGTTGCAATCTTCGTGGGGAGCCAGAAGATCACCTTGGCACAGTGTTTCTCAAGAATACGGCCTATCTTCGAGGAAAGAGCACCCACATATGGCAAAAACGCACTAGATCTGAAGGAATTACTGTCTTCTTCCCAATCACATACCTGCATTTTAGGTTTTGCATCGAATGCTCTACGAATTTGTTGCGGAGAAAATCCATTCGATTTAAAAATGCTCTTAAGGTATGTGAGCTCTTCTTGCAAATTGTCTTTATCGGATATACAGTGCGCCCGATGCACTAAGGTCTTAAGGACACCTATGGTCTGTGAAAGGTGATGGCAGCTACTGGCATTAAGATATAGATTTGTGTGTGTTTTATTTCCGATATACGGCATGTCCTGATGTGCCATCACCTTTACCGTGAACAACAACATCCAAAAAGGGGAGGCAGCCGTCCTTTTCTATTTCCATAGTAAATTTAATGCTAGCGTGGGTGGAATTCAAATGCTCAAGAAATCGATGTAATTCACCCATCCTATGGAGCCTTACCACGAATGTGTCGTCCACGTACCTCCAGAAGACCGTTGGTATAAAACTTGCTGAGTCCAGTGCCTTGTTCTCCAAGTCTTCCATGAATAAATTAGTTACCGGAGGGGAGAGGGGGCTTCCAATGACAGCTCCATCAATTTGCTCATAAAAATCACCATTAAACTGAAAATAAGATGATAAAAGCACATGTCCAAATGAGTCCGTAATGTTCTTATCAAAATGTTGGCCGATAAGAGATAAAGAGTCCTTTAAAGGTATCTTGGTGTATAATAATACCCCGTCAAAACTAACAAGCACATCCGTACTATTTGACCTGACATTGCTAAGTCTCTGAATAAAATCCATAGAATAACGAAAAAACATTTATTTGCGCTGCTGCATGCTCGAAATTTAATGAACTAATATTTGTTTTATTTTTAAAAAGTTGAGAGTTCAAAAATGGTTCAAATGGCTCTGAGCACTATGGGACTTAACGTCTGAGGTCATCAGTCCCCTAGAACTTAGAACTACTTAAACGTAACTAACCTAAGGACATCACACACATCCTTGCCCGAGGCAGGATTCGAACCTGCGACCGTGGCGGTCGCGCAGTTCCAGACTGTAGCGCCTAGAACCGCTCGGCCACCCAGGGCGGCTAAAGCGGGTTAAAAGCTGTGAGCTATCTGGGGAAGTTAACCTTGTATTACTGAGCAACTGTTTCACCAGGTATCCAGTCTAGCTTACCAAATTCCCAACCAGACTAACATTAATTATAATCTTTTAGTAGTCATCCCACGATGACCGGTGACATGTATAAAAAGAATATTTAAATAAAAAGAAATAAATCTGTTTATATTTGGACATTTATTTTAACATTGATCATTCTTCCTTTAAAATTTCAGCATATTAAACTTGATTCATAACTAAACTGGTGCCTTATTTAGGATTGTGAAAATGTGAGTTTGTAATCTTACGGAAAACATCGAATATGGAGCCAAGATTGGGAGACTGTATACAATACTGCATTCATAAAATAACACACGAAGAACGTTGAAACAAATGCAAGAGGAAATTAACCACAACCAGCCGATTCAATTTTCACCCAAAGTAGTTACGTTCGTAGCGCAATCCTGTCCGTTATCAAATTGCCACACACTCGTATACTAAATTCACACTGACTCTCTGTGAAATCTCCCCCAAAAGAATAGCTGAGGGCTACTTTGATGATTACACTACATGCTTCACGTGGTCAATTTGGTTTACACAAAGAGTGTAACTCTACAATAATTTTGATAGTTAAAATAAATTAAATCGAAACACAAATTACAAAAGTCCCATAGTGCTCAGAGCCATTTTTTTAACCCGCTTTTGTTGTGTTGAATATCAGCACCGCTTTCAGAACAAATTAATGCATCAGCATTACAACCTTTCTGTTTGATGAGTCGCAGAGTCCAAGGGTGACGTTCTGGGGCGCCATGCTTTCGCACCATTACAGAGGAAGGCTGTAGGAAATTTTGAGCCAAATTTCAAACTTCTGGTTTGCAGTGGGAGACAGTTGCCGGGTTCCGAAAAAGTGATCCCTTAATTCTGGGGCGCATTGTAGTTGGGACTCTATCTGGACCTGGCGGCTTACTTGTTCTCGAGTTCTCAGTTGCTTTTCAACGCAGTATAACCTTGCAGACACTGTGCAAGCATGACAAAGTACGTGCGGTCTGCGGTAGGCGCCGCAAGACCGCCTGTGTGTAGAACCAGTGTGTACGGTTTATTGCTAGCTACATCCTCGGCCAGCGCGCACCTGCCCGCCGCCGCTGCCGGAAGCCCCTCCCGCCGTGATAAGGCACTGTGTGCCGCGCTGTGGCTGCGGCGTCCCGGCTTCCTCTGCGGAAGTGCAATAGGTCCGGCAGCGAAGCACAGCACCCCGGGGCGCGAGGGCCAGCGCCGGAACTCGGCAGCCGATGGCCGCCCTACGTCTACTCGTCCGCCAATGTCGAGCCTCTCAATGCGTCATCTGAGGTGTGGCACTCTCCAAAGGTTTGCATGTTATCGTGGTGTTTATTATTATAATTTATCCAACTAACACTCCTCCCCCATCCGAAAGACCTGCACATAGATATCCGTCAACAGGAGCTACACTAATGGCCATTAAAATTGCTACACGAAAAAGAAATGCAGATGATAAACGGGTATTCATTGGACAAATATGTTATACTACAACTGGCATGTAATTATATTTTCACGCAATTTGGGTGCATAGATCCTGAGAAATCAGTACCCAGAACAACCACCTCCGCCCGTAATAACGGCCAGGGCATTGAGTCAAACAGAGCTTGGATGATGTGTACAGGCACTGCTGCCCATGCAGCTTCAACACGATACCACAGTGTCTGGAGTATTCTGACGAACGAGTTGCTCGGCCACCATTGACCAGACGTGTTCAGTTGGTGACAGATCTGGAGAATGTGCTGGCCAGGGCAGCAATCGACCATTTTCTGTATCCATAAAGGCCCGTACAGGACCTGCAACATGCGGTCGTGCATTATTCTGCTGAACTGCAGGGTTTCGCAGGGATCGAATCAAGGGTAGAGCCACGGGTCGTAACACATCTGAAATGTAACGTCCACTGTTCAAAGTACCGTCAGTGCGAACTAGAGCTGACCGAGACGTGTAACCAATGGCACCCCATTCCATCACGCCGGGTGATACGCCAGTATGGCGACGACGCATACACGCTTCCAGTGGGCGTTCACCAAACACGGATGCGACCATCATGATGATGTAAACAGAAAATGTATTCATCCGAAAACATGAGGTTTTGCCATGCGTACACCCAGGTTCGTCGTTGAGTACACCATCGCAGGCGCTCCTGTCTGTGATGCAGCGTCAAGGGCAACCGCAGCCATTGTCTCCGAGCTGATAGTCCATGCTGCTGCAAACGTCGTCGAACTGTTCGTGAAGATGGTTGTTGACTTGCAAACGCCCACATCTGTTGACTCACGGATCGAGACTTGGCTGCACGATCCGTTACAGCCATGCGGATAACATGTCTGTCATCTGACTGCTAGTGATACGAGGCCGTTGGGATCCAGCACGGAGTTCCGTATTACCCTCCTGAACCCACAAATTCCATATACTGCTAAAATCGTATCTCGACCAACGCGAGCAGCAATGTCGCGATACGATAAACCGCAATGACGATAGGCTACAATCCGACCTTTATCAAAGTCAGATACGTCATGGTACTCAGTTCTCCTCCTTACACGAGGTATCGAATCAACGTTTCACCAGGTATCGCCGGTCAACTGCTGCTTGTGTATAAGAAATCGGTTGGAAGTTTTCCTCACGTCAGCACGTTTTACGTGTCGCCACCGACGCCAACCTTGTGTGAATGCTCTGAAAAGCTAATCATTTGCATATCAGAGCTTCTTCTTCCTGTCGGTTAAATTTCGCGTCTGTAGCACGTCATCTTCGTGGTGTAGCAATTTTAATGGCCAGTAGAGTAATTAAACTATAGCTGTGAGGAACCAGTTTCCGTAAAATTACAGACTCCGAAAAATGGTGTAGACAGCACCTAACACATCGAAAAAACAAGCTTGAAAATCGAAATCATCTCTCGAAACGTATCATGCAGGTGATTTATTATTCAGACACTCAGAGCTCGATAGTGTAAGCCACACTCTGAGCAGTATTGAGATTTTTACGCTTTTCGTATCCGGTACACGATGTCAAAGCCAATGGTGGAGTAATATTTGAAGAAACCAAGAGATAACAGCACACACTCCGATGTTATATATTGCACCAAAACACAGCACGTCATTTTTGTGCTTCATTACGGTAAGCGGCACAAAGATGTCTTGCAGAGGAACCAGCCTGAGTTGTTCTGATGAAAAAATGCATTTTGGATCCGCTAAGGTAATCGATGGTTTTCAGGGTGAATCCTCGTATTATGATAGTATTGTGGATGTGAGAATACATGCGATATTACATACTCGCCAGAGGCAAATATCAACAAAATCTAACTATATGGAATGTGACTGTGTGGCTTATCATGACAGTGTGGTACATGTATTACCGTGAACTCTGGCACAATTTCTTAGATATTTATCTGAAATCCTACCTTCAGCTCTTACCAACTGAAATCAGAACTCATCTGACGAGGCCACGGTTTTCCAGTCGTCTAGGGTCCAACCGATATCGTCACGAGGTGCGGCAGGCGATGTCGTGCTGTTAGCAATGGTACTCGGGTAGGTCGTCTGCTGCCATAGCCCATTAACATCAAATTTCGTTGCACTGTCCTAAGGCTTGCGTTCGTCGTACGTCCCACGTTGATATCTGCGGTCATTTAACGCAGTGTTGCCTGTCTGTTAGCACTGAAAAATCTACCCAAATGCCGTTACTTAAGTGAAGACCATCGGCCAGCGTAGTCCGTGGTGAGAGATAATGCATGAAATGTGATACTCTCTGCAGGGGCTGTTGACACTGTGGGTCTCGGAATATTGAATTCTGTAACGATTTCCGAAACTGAGTGTTACGTCGCTCTAACTCCAACTACCTTTCCGCGTCCAAAATCTGTCGCTTCCCGTCGTGCGGCCGTAGTAATGTCGGAAACGTTTTCACATGAGTCAGCTCCGCAAATACACTGTCCTTTTATACCTTGTGTATGCAGTACTACGGCCAACTGTACATGTGCATATCGCTATCCCATGATTTTTGTCAGTTCAGGGTATGGTCGCAATGCATGATAGATATTTTATCCCTGACCCAGCATGGAGCCACAGAGCGGGTTGATGACTCTGAATTACCTGTTGGCTACATCTTAGACTGTGCTAAGATCATCTTCAATAGTGATCAGTGGAGCCAAATGTCGGCACTGAAACTTGGGTGATATACAAAAAAATGGCTCTGAGCACTATGGGACTCAACTGCTGAGGTCATTAGTCCCCTAGAACTTAGAACTAGTTAAACCTAACTAACCTAAGGACATCACAAACATCCATGCCCGAGGCAGGATTCGAACCTGCGACCGTAGCGGTCTTGCGGTTCCAGACTGCAGCGCCTTTAACCACACGGCCACTTCGGCCGGCGGGTGATATACAATGGCAAGCCAAAAAATTATATTTGTTGCTCGAAATTAATATTGTTTATCACTACGTGCATTAGTTAGAAACGTTCTGTTTCATGTGTGAAGAATATCTTAATGTATCTAGTATCTCATAATATAATAAACGTTCCTCTTATGTCCACCACATGCTTTACATCATTTTATGAACCTTCATAATACGTCTCTGCTGTAAAATCTACTTAATGTGGTTTTCGATTACATAGCCCCAAGCGCCTCAATTCCAGTTTAGGTATTTTACGGCTGTTGCCGTTTCCAGCGACTTGTTATTAATCGTGTAATGCAACACCTGCCTCCCACCCACATAGGAATCTCCAGCCGGTGGGTGGCAAAAGACGTCCAGAATGTAACGACCGAATGGTAACTCAGTAATATCACAAACTGAGTCCGCTTTGATGCAAAACACCTTGTTATTCGTTTATTTCTTTATTGTCTCAAACTAGTTTCGGCGACAAATATCACCATCATCAGTGGGGTTTTTTAATATAAAACGTGCAGAAAATGGTATGGTTGTACAAACACAGTAAAACATTATTACATTTTTACAAATCGTCTTTTGAAATATAGTTTTCTATTGATACTTCCATACTACCTTATTTATTGTATGCTACAGCATGTTTTAAGCAATTATTGGCGCTATTTGTGACATATTTTTGTGCTCTTTTTTCTGTTGCCGTCTTTATACTTAGCGAACATCATGTCATCTGCAACCATATGAGCGGCTGTTAGTAAACAAATACTCAAAGGTGAACTTCGCATGTCAGCAGTATATACTTGAGGTTGTGAAGTGTTGTAGAAACTAGTTATGACATGATGTTCGCTAAGTATAAAGACGGCAACAGAAAGAAGAGCACAGAAAAAATGTCACAAACAGCGCCAGTAAACATGCTGTAGCATACAATAAAACATTCTCTAGCATACAATAAAAAGGTAATGTGGAAGTATCAATATAAAACTATATTTCAAAAGACGATTTGTAAAAATGTAATAATGTTTTACTGTGTTTGTACAACCATACCATTTTCTGCACGTTTTAGATTAAAAAACCCCACTTGTTATGATGATATTTGTCGCCGAAACTAGTTTGGGACAATAAAGAAATTAACGAATGACAAGGTGTTTTGCATCAAGGCGGACTCAGTTTGTGATATTACTGTTTTTCTATGCAAACGCGGACCAAATGGAAGAGTCCCAAGATAATATTACTGAATGGTAACTCCTTGAATTATTCTGCGGTCCGGGCAAATCTCATTTCATGGCTGTGTGGGGCGACTCCCTTGGAGGAAGTGCTATCGCGATCTACCTTAGTAGCTGGCTGGAGCCACAACGCCCATTCTGAAGCACTCCGCCACGTCCAACCTACCCACGAGAATGCCCGGTATCAACAGGAAATATCCAGAACAGAGGAAACTCGCTCTGTGACAGTTAAAACGAATAATAGTCGGGGAACACCAGGAATGCCCACGTGTTGGGAGCACCTGTGATCTCGTATCGGAAGCTAACCCCCGGAAGCTGAGGCTTGATAGGACACACGTCGCCACCAATCAAAGTATCGAATGACAAAGTAGAACACAAGTTGTGTTAACCCCTCTGATTTTTTAAAATTACCTGTAGCTCTTTTTTGTGAGGATATTTTCCAGAACTGTAGTGTTATTAGCATTGCACAATGAATATGTAACTGCTACCCAACAGTGAATTTAATGTAATAACATATTCTGAGAAAACAGTGAAAAACCCTAATGCACACGTATCTTTGTAGCTAGCGTTTGGCTTGCAACACCAACTGCGTGGATAATTCAACAGTCATTTTTGAGTGCAGGTACTTTCTCATAAGCTACTGTATATTTTCTGTAACACACCAAAAAACGCATTTGAAGATGTGTCATGCATGCGATAAACAATTCGAGTTGTTAGACTGGTCCAAATGGATAAACTCAGGTGTTTATGTTTACTATGGCTTACTACAATAGCACAACACAGTGGGGCTGCAACACAGGCAGGCATCTTGTAATGATGAGTGAACTGTTTTGATACGTATCAATACTCGTATTTACATTCCTCGTGCTCTCGCTAAGTGACAAAGAATCGTTAGGTTTAAAGTGCTCCACATCAAGATTTACCTCGAATCTTCCTGTTCTGTTACCAATGTGTGGATTTCTGTCGTTAGGGTAATAACCACTCCGACACACAAGTGAAAATGACTTCAAGAACATCCCACGTCTATTAATCCAACCTGATAGGGATCTTAGGTTGACGAGCAGATACTGTAACCTGACGTATTTTTGAGTAGCACACCACTCGAAAATTCGAATCATTTCCCAAAACGTGTTACGCAAGTTGTAAATAATTACAGATTATATGAGTCATGGTAATCGTAGGTATTTCTGCGACTGCACATTGACAGCGAAACATGGTGGAACTGTAACACATTTCGACATATACTGTCGTCTGCAGCGGCAGTGGAAAATGACTGGAGCACACGCAGGTAACATCACGAACCAGTCAATCACACAAAGTGATTTTATTAGAAGTGTCAAGAGGCATTCTAATTTTATGAGTCATAACCGGAAGAGATATCATGGTCAGGAGGCTATGTTATATATCCTTATTACACCCCAGTTAAACAGTTTCTGGAATGCATTATACAACAACAAATACACTCCTGCTTGCTTTTTCTCCATCCTGTCCTTAATCTTCTTGAACATTGCCCTTCGTATGGATTTTGAGGCTATACAATGAAAATCACGAAATATTTCACACCCCTTTTTGAGAATATTTACATTTTTGTTGGTACGTAGTTATATATAGCACATTCTTGACTTTGTCATGTTTATTTTCTTCTATGCTATGGATCGGAAGGTGCTGGTTTTCAGTCCCATGTCAATCAGTCTCAATATTTGTATTTTCCACTTCTCTCAACCCTGCTATTTTCTGTGTGTGTGTGTGTGTGTGTGTGTGTGTGTGTGTGTGTAGGGTCAAATATTGTACATATAAATCGAAACTTAATACTACCTTCCCTTCACCATTCATAATCTCATGCTTGGAGTGCCTCTAGCATAGCATTGTGATTAGAAGGCCTATTAGAAGGCCTACCACCAGCAAAAGCTTTCTTCTTGATGACAATTGCCCGTACCCGTAATCAAAAACCAATGGGAAGGCGTAGCTTTTGTCTGCCAAATTTGCAAATTCATAACCACAAATAAACATGTTCCTCAGTATTATCATCTTACCCAGTCTCGACTCTGTCGGCAACAAAGCTAGTATTGACTTCAGTAAGTTGTTTGAAGTATCTATTTCCACATGTTTTACCACTCTACCAAAACAAATGCACATCAAATATATTTATTCCACAGGTTTTAAGAAAATATCAGTAACAAATCTAAAGACTTATTGTCAGTAAACCTACACATTATCTCTAATTTCCAGACGATTTGCTTCTGTCTCTATTTGGGCCGTCTAGCATAATTACATTAGCAACTAACAAACCGTTATTTCATAAGCACCAAAATTATCCACCTTATCTGGAACCACTCACTCCACATCTATATATAAAATTTCGTGTTACACACTTATCTGGCAGTGGTTCCCCTTTATAATGTCAGTCGGGCTTTAGTAACTTTGCTTGCAGTTTAACTTGATAGTCCTCCATGACGAATGAATCTTGGATATCCAAGGTGAATCATCTAAAACTTGCACCGCAAATACTGCGGAAATGGAAAGTGCTGTTGATGTGGGGTTCTGTAGTCAGGGGCTCGTATTGTTAACCAATGAACAGACTGTATCATACTTAGAAATAATACTTTTTGTGCAAATATACACTTTTCAAAATGAAACAGTATCTGTTGACACAAACATACTTAAAGTATGTTAAATCAGAATGTCAGTGGTGGGGTTCCAGGATTCTAATGTGAGCCGTGGTAAAAATTGCTGTTTTGAAGAGCGCGCCGCAGCGTGTAGTGTGAAGCAGTCGCCCTCCGTTTCTGGCGGTGGCGCCGCTGTGACAATCGCAGTTTTGGTGACTCCCTCTGGTGGGAAAGGTTGCCTGTTCACGTGCATTTAAGGGGCGCTATGAGCTCGCCAGTCGATCAGTCTCGGTCAGTCTCTCGTCCCCAGCTTGCTAGTCTGTCTCTCGTCCGCATTTGTTAGGCAGTTAGTGTCTGTCTGTCGTTCGGAGAGCTAGTTTGACTGTCGTTTGGACAACTTTTCAAGCCGTCAAAATGAGAGTCTTTCCACTCCGCCAGGAAGAGAACTCAGCGAGTAGTCGCCCGGTCGGTTCTTACTTCCTGCATCTGAGTCTGCGCGTTAGGCCGCCAGTCTGCTCGAGTTTGCTCAGGCAATGGTCATTGGCGGTTGGATCGATGGGTTGGTTGGTCGCGCACTGAGACACAAGATGACTTGTCCGTCTTGAGCGTCGGCGCATGTGAGGTCGCCACGTGAGTCCAGTGGGCCGCGGCGTGTATTGAGGGGTAGTGACTTCGCGGTCGACACTAAAGGAACAGGAGTCAACCCACGACATCAGTCTGGCCGGTGCGAGCTGAGACGCCGTAAGACAGGAGATCAGCGCGCATTCCTGCGTCCGTTGAAGCGGCTGGCAGCGGACGGTTCGGGGAGCGATTTGGAGGTGCTGCAGTTTATTAGAAGCGATTGGTGATATCTTGTTTGATTTACTCTTGTTAAATTCTACTTCTTTCTTGGTGAGGTCACCAGCCGTTATGCTGTGGGGTCGTCCCACCATTCTTCTCCGTTTACCCACCCGCGGGAAGGTGGTTGTTTATAAGCTGGGTGGTCCGTTTTTCCCTTGTGGAGTAGGGACGGGTTAGAGCAACCTGCGGTTTGGGTTGTTCGGTAATCTCCCTATCAATCTACCGTACGTTAGTAGCTGTCTCTGTCATGTTTGTCGGATTTGGTGTGTTAACGAATTTATTGCTTTGAGTGTAACGGCCTAATACCTGAAATATGTTTTGGTCTTAGGAAACTATTATTGCCTATGATCTTGAGAGGCGGTATCTGTGTACTGTAGAGCATTTTAACTATTGTTTGGCCAACCTTGTAGAATTTTATATAAGATTGCATTTCATGGGCTTTTATTTAAATGATCATTTTAGTATATAAAGTTGCCACCATTTCACCGTAAGACTTTTCGTAGAAGTTAAAATCAAGTTGCACCTTCGGTGGCAAGTTTAATATCCGTGTCAAAAGGGAGCGGCAAGGTTCTCTGCCCGAAAACTCATACAGTCAAAACTTGTTTCTTTTTGCCTCTGAATAAATTGTAACTTTGATATTTAGAGGGTGCTTTATGATTATAATTTTAAATCTGTTTCTTTTAAAAAATGCTTTTAGGCACTATTAAAGTGAATAAAATTCCCATTTGTTAAAAGGAATTTGGTTATGGTTTCATCAGTTGCTCCCTGGCAACTACTTCCATGCTTACACAGTGTGATTAAATGTGTTCATGTTCTTGATGAATCGCTAGTAAATAAAATAAATTCTTAAGAATATTCTTCGAAAATAAATCAGGGTTCATAGTGCAAGCCGTTTACGAGACATCGTATTCTGAAAAGTTTCCACAGCGAAACTTGTACAACGCGTGTGATAGAACACACTACAGAACAACACAAGTGCATACACTAATTATATGGGTTCTGACCATTGACGAGACAATTGACAGTCACAGGTTGCGTTCAAAATGACCACCGGTAGCAGCAAAACTTGCTTCCAGTCTGGCGTGGGACGACTGCCAGCACTTCAGTGGAGATGTCTGGGCAGGCTGCAGTAGTACGTCGTTGCATATCATTGGGTGTAGCTGGTATGTCCTTATAGACAGCGTCTTTCAAGTGATCACACAGAAAACGATCTGCGGGGGTAAAATCCAGGGAACAGGCCAGACAAGGTATAGGTCCTCTGCATCTAATCCAACGATTTGGAAACAATTTTTGAAGACATGCTGTAGTACTTCGTGCACCACAGGTTTCTCCTAGACTGCAGAGGAACATCTTCTAGCATTCGTATAAGATGGTCTGTTAGGAGGCTGCGATACCTGTACAGGTTCAGTGTCCCATCTGCGAGAAAGGGGCCTATGTGCTGATAGTGCACTATCCCACACGACATGTTTACAAACGATGGACACCGACATTCAGCCTGATAAAGGCAATGGGCATTGTCAACAGACCAGTTGTGCGTGTTTCAGGGGCTTACATGGCCATGATTGGTAAATGTGGCTTCATCACCACATGATTCTCATAATCGAGTTCATGCAGCTCTTGCTCGAGAGAGATGTGATAGGCATAGAACCTGTATCGATGGAGAATGAGCAGGACACTTACCTGAGCCATGTCACTTCCTCGTGCGATTGCGCGGGAACTCGTTTCCTTCTGTTTCGCTGTCTACGCGTTACACTGCCACTTTCACGTAATTGGTTGAAGATGAAAAAATAATTGCCCAGACGGTTGACGTCATTTAGGATATCTTCCCGCATACATCGTACAAGAACGAACTGCATTCTCCCAACATTCTCCATGCACTATGAGTATCTTGGTCTTTCCTGCTTTGGTAAATACCCTCCTCCGCTCTCGACCTGCTGCCTGGACTGTCACAGGCTCATGGACTAACAAATCAGAATGCTCTCATGCAACACGCGAGCAAACGGTAAGCAAACACAACAACATCGTACCTAGCAACTACGCAGGCTGAAGAGCAGAAACAAGTGTCGTTGCGGAAACTTTTCAAAATACGATATCTCGTAAATGACTCTGACATTCTAATTTACCCTACTTTTAGTTTGTTAATGTCAATAGTTACTGTTCTGGTTGAAATAGCCACATTTGCTCAAAAAAATACACTTTCTAAGTATTATTACGATCTGTTAATTGACTAACAATGTTTTAAAACATGTGAGGCAATAATGACCCTAGAACCCATCTTAGAAAATAGATTAAGGAAAGGAAAACCTACGTTGCTAACAGTTTTAGACTTAGAGAAAGGTCTTGACAATGTTGACTGGAAAAATCTTTTTCAAATTCTGAGTCGGGTGACGGTGAGGGAATTAGATTAGGAAATGAGACACTTAAAGTAGTAAAGGAGTTTTGCTATTTGGGGAGCAAAATAACTGATGATGGTCGAAGTAGAAAGGATATAAAATGTAGACTGGCAAAGGCAAGGAAAGCGTTTCTGAAGAAGAGAAATTTGCTAACATCGAGTATAGATTTAAGTGTCAGGAAGTCGTTTCTGAAAGTATTTGTATGGAGTGTAGCCATGTGTGGAAGTGAAACGTGGACGATAAATAGTTTAGACAAGAAGAGAATAGAAGCTTTCGAAATGTGGTGCTACGGAAGAATGCTGAAGATTAGATGGGTAGATCACATAACTAATGAGGAGGTGTTGAACAGAATTGTGGAGAACAGGAGTTTGTGGCACAACTTGACTAGAAGAAGGGATCGGTTGGTAGGACATGTTCTGAGGCATCAACGGATCACCGATTTAGTATTGGAGGGCAGCGTGGAGGGTAAAATTCGTAGAGGGAGACCAAGAGATGAATACACTAAGCAGATTCAGAAGGATGTAGGTTGCAGTAGGTACTGGGAGATGAAGAAGCTTGCAAAGGCTAGAGTAGCATGGAGGGAAACTGGGAGATGAAGAAACTTGCACAGGGTAGAGTAGCATGGAGAGCTGCATCAAACCAGTCTCAGGACAGAAGACCACAACAACAACAGCAACACGAGCCCCTGCCTACTATCCGTTCTGTGAAAACCGCACTTCAATAGCACTTTCCGTTTCCGCAATATTCTGGGAGGTACTATACAGTACGACTGCCGGCCGGAGTGGCCGTGCGGCTCTAGGCGCTACAGTCTGGAACCGTGAGACCGCTACGGTCGGGAATGGCTGTGTGTGATGTCCTTAGGTTAGTTAGGTTTAAGTAGTTCTAAGTTCTAGGGAACTGATGACCTATGAAGTTGAGTCCCATGGTACCCAGAGCCATTTGAACCATTTTTGAACAATACGACTGTCAGTACCGCTGTTTTGGTACTGCCTCTTGCCATTACCAAACGTCCCGTTACAAGCTACAGTCATCTATCATATACATGTACGTATGTATATACCTCTTGATTGTGAAGTGCAATTTCCTTAAGAAAATAGTCAGTACTCCGGCTGAGTGATGTAAATGGATACATAACACGAATTATGGCAAAGCCTGCAACCAGATTTTTTTGACGGTATTGATTCAGGCAGCCAGTCCATTTTTTGCCGCGCAGGATTAGCCGAGCGGTCTAAGGCGCTGCAGTCATGGACTGTGCGGCTGGTCCCGCCGGAGGTTCAAGTCCTCCCTCGGGCATGTGTGTGTGTGTTTGTCCTTAGGATAATTTAGGTTCAGTAGTGTGTAAGTTTAGGGACTGATGACCTTAGCAGTTAAATCCCATTGGAACATTGGAGTCCATTTTTTAACGTCAACCATTTCCGATTTACAGCAATAATTTATTTACTATGTTTGAAAAATGCATTTGTGTAACATCGTTAAACCATAAGGTGGCGATTGACACCCACAAATTGATAGATATAGGGCTCTGTCGATTCAGCGGTGGCAGGCTTAACCTTCTGCACATCGATATTGTGATACGGTAAGTATTCTTTGGCCGGCTCACCAACATGCAGTCACCATCCTCTGAAATCAGACAACTTATATCGAGGTCAGGCAGCTCAGTATGCATCGAAAGCACTATGCTTCTCACCTCTGATAGCGCCACAGAGAACAAACAAAAATTTTTTAAATTGTGATAAATGGCTTAATATTAGGCAAACTCTGAGCAGTAGTATTAGTTGCTAATTTAAATCATGCAGACGAAATGCGTGCTTTCCGTATTGTGCACAAAACACTTTCCCCCTCTATCAGTGAACTACTCATGACTTTGTCGGTAGTAATGTCAATATATGAGCTACTTGTATTGCTTTCGGGTTGATGCAGTCATTCCAGTTTAGATTTCGTCCAAATATTTTACAATTCAAACTCATATGTTTTACAGCTCGCGTGTATTGGGAGCGAACGCCACAACATTCGGAATCCTTGCGATTCACACTCCTCTTATCTAACATAAGTAATGAAACGACTCGAGATAAAAAGACTTCACGCATGTCAGCAACTGTTTCCTCCCTTTATGCTTATGTATAGAAGTATCAGTTTAGTAAACGAATTGATGCCTACCAGTTTACGTCACAATAGAATCTTATAGCATTCTCTGAAAATTATTTCGAGCAGTTAGTTCATGAGCCCACGCGAATACTAAACGGTTGTGAAAACGCACTTGACCTCTTAGCAACAAATAATTCTGAGTAAATAACTAGCATCAAAACCGATATAGGGATTAGTGAACACAGAGTTGACGTAGCGAGATTGAATACTGTAATCCCCAAATCCTCGAAAAATAAGAGAAAAGTATACCTATTCAAAAAAAGCAGATAAAAATTCACTTGACGCCTTCTTGAGAGACAATCTCCACTCATTCCAAATTAATAACATAAGTGTAGACCAGATGTGGCTTAAATTCAAAGAAATAGTATCGGCAGCAGTCGAGAGATTTATACCAAATTAATTAACAAACGACGGAGCTGATCCTCCTTGGTACACAAAACGGGTTACAACACCGATGCAGAAACAATGAAACAAACATACCAAATTTAAACAGACGGAAAATCCCCAAGGTTGGTGATCCTTTACAGAAGCTCGAAATTTAGAGCGGAGTTCGATGCGAGATGATTATAACAGTTTCCGCAACGAAATTTTGTCTCGAAACCTGGCAGAAAATCCAAAGACATTCTGGTCGTATGTGAAGTATGTTAGCGGCAAGAAACAGTCAATGCCTTCTCTACGCGATAACAATGGAGATACTATCGAACACAGTGCTGCCAAAGCGGAGTTACCGAACACAGTCTTCCGAAATGCCTTCACAAAAGAAGCCGAAGTAAATATACCAGAATTCGAATCGAGAACAGCTGCCGACATGAGTAACGTAGAAGTAAATATCCTCGGAGTAGTGAAACAACTCAAATCACTTAATAAAAGCAAGTCTTCTGGTCCAGATTGTATACCAATTAGTTTCCTTTCCGTGTATGCTGACTCATTAGCTCCATACTTAACAATCATATACAACCGTTCGCTCGACGAAATATCCGTACCCAAAGACTGGAAAGTTGCACAGGTCACACCAATATTCAAGAAAGGTAGTAAGAGTAATCCACTAAATTACAGGCCCATATCGTTAACGTCGATATGCAGCAGGATTTTAGAACGTATATTGTGTTCTAACATTATGAATTACCTCGAAGGAACGGTCTATTGACACACAGTCAACATGGGTTTAGAAAACATCGTTCCTGCTAAACACGACTAGCTCTTTATTCACATGAAGTGCTGAGTGCTTTTGACAAGGCACTTCAGATCGATTCCGTATTCCTGGATTTCCGGAAGGCTTTTAACACTGTACCACACAAGCGGCTTGTAGTGAAATTGGGTGCTTATGGAATATCGTCTCAGTTATGTGACTGGATCTGTGATTTCCTGTCAGAGAGGTCACGGTTCGCAGTAATTGACGGGAAGTCATCGAGTAAAACAGAAGTTATTTCAGGCGTTCCCCAAGGTAGTGTTATAGGCCCTTTGCTGTTCCTTATCTATACAGGGTGTTACAAAAAGGTACGGCCAAACTTTCAGGAAACATTCCTCACACACAAAGAAAGAAAATATGTTATGTGGACATGTGTCCGGAAACGCTTACTTTCCATGTTAGAGCTCATTTTATTACTTCTCTTCAAATCACATTAATCATGGAATGGAAACACACAGCAACAGAACGTACCAACGTGACTTCAATCACTTTGTTACAGGAAATGTTCAAAATGTCCTCCGTTAGCGAGGATACATGCATCCTCCCTCCGTCGCATGGAATCCCTGATGCGCTGATGCAACCCTGGAGAATGGCGTATTGTATCACAGCCGTCCACAATACGAGCTCGAAGAGTCTCTACGTTTGGTACTGGGGTTACGTAGACAAGAGCTTTCAAATGCCCCCATAAATGAAAGTCAAGAGGGTTGAGGTCAGGAGAGCATGGAGTTCATGGAATTGGTCCGCCTCTACCAATCCATCGGTCACCGAATCTGTTGTTGAGAAACGTACGAACACTTCGACTTAAATGTGCAGGAGCTCCATCGTGCATGAACCACATGTTGTGTCGTACTTGTAAAGGCACATGTTCTAGCAGCACAGGTAGAGTATCCCGTATGAAATCATGATAAAGTGCTCTATTGAGCGTAGGTGGAAGAACATGGGACCCAATCAAGACGTCACCAACAATGCCTGCCCAAACGTTCACAAAAAATCTGTGTTGATGACGTGATTGCACAATTGCGTGCGGATTCTCGTCAGCCCGCACACATTGATCGTGAAAATTTACAATTTGATCACGTTGGAATGAAGCCTCATCCGTAAAGAGAGCATTTGCATTGAAATGAGGATTGACACATTGTTGGATGAACCATTCGCAGAAGTGTACTCGTGGAGGCCAATCAGCTGCTGATAGTCCCTGCACACGCTGTACATGGTACGGAAACAACTGGTTCTCCCATAGCACTCTCCATACAGCGACGTGATCAACGTTACCTTGTACAGCAGCAACTTCACGGACGCTGACATTAGGGTTATCGTCAACTGCACGAAGAATTGCCTCGTCTATTGCAGGTGTCCTCGTCTTTCTAAGTCTTCCCCAGTCGCGAGTAATAGGCTGGAATGTTCTGTGCTCCCTAAGACGCCTATCAATTGCTTCGAATGTCTTCCTGTCGGGACACCTTCGCTCTGGAAATCTGTCTCGATACAAACGTACCGCGCCACGGCTATTGCCCCGTGCTAATCCATACATGAAATGGGCATCTGCCAACTCCGCATTTGCAAACATTGCACTGACTGCAAAACCACGTTCGTGATGAACACTAACCTGTTGATGCTACGTACTGATGTGCTTGATGCTAGTACTGTAGAGCAATGAGTCGCATGTCAACACAAGCACCGAAGTCAGCATTACCTTCCTTCAATTGGGCCATCTGTCGGTGAATCGAGGAAGTACAGTACATACTGACGAAACTAAAATGAGCTCTAACATGGAAATTCAGCGTTTCCGGACACATGTCCACATAACATCTTTTCTTTATTTGTGTGTGAGGAATGTTTCCTTAAACTTTGGCCGTATCTTTTTGTAACACTCTGTATATACGATTTTGGAGACAATCTAAGCAGCCGTCTTCGGTTGTTTGCAGATGACGCTGTCGTTTATCGACTAATAGATTCATCAGTAGATCAAAACAAACTGCAAAACGATTTAGGAAAATATATCTGAATGGTGCGAAAAGTGTCAGTTGACCCTAAACAACGAAAAGTGTGAGGTCATCTACATGAGTGCTAAAACGAATTCCTTAAAATTCGGTTACACAATAAACCAGTCTAATCTGAAAAGCCGTAAATTCAACTAAATACCTTGGTATTACAATTGCGAACAATTTAAATTGGAAAGAACACATAGAAAATGTTGTGCGGAAGGCTAACCAAAGGCTGCGTTTTATTGGCAGGACACTTAGAAAATGTAACAGACCTACGAAGGAGACTGCCTAAACTACGCTTGTCCGTCCTCTTTTAGAATACTGCTGCGTGGTTTGCGATCCTTACCAGATAGGGCAGGGAGTATATCGAAAAAGTTCGAAGAAAGGCAGCACGTTTTGCATTATAGCGAAATATGGGAGAGAGTGTCACAGAAATGATACAGGATTTGGGCTGGCGTTTTTCGTTGCGACGGAATCTTCTCACGAAATTCCAATCACCAACTTTCTCCTCCGAATGCGAAAATATTTTGTTGACACTGACCTACATAGGGAGAAACGATCATCACGATAAAATAAGAGAAATCAGAGCTCGTACGGAAAGATATAGGTGTTCATTCTTTCCGCGCGCTATACGAGATTGGAGTAATAGGGAACTGTGAAGTTGGTTCGATGAACCCTCTGCCAGGCACTTAAATGTAATTTGCAGAGTATCCATGTAGATGTAGATGTAGATGTATACCGAATAAGTCCGGTAAATTTGAAAAAAAGTACATAGCACTGCTTATGAATAATGTGATGGTACAATAGCTTCACCACGCACGCGGCAAGTGGAAACTGCCGCTGTTGCTCGCTGCGTCTGAATAGCACGTCACTGTAACTGAGTCCAGGGCAGCCGTAACTGGTGATGGCACTGAGGCGTGACCAGGAGCAGCGTCAGTTGGAGCGGCCTTCTCGGTGTGTCGCCAGTGACTTGTGAACGTCGCTGCGGAGACGGAAGTTGGGCAGAGAGAGAGCATAGCGGAGCAGCAAAGATGTGCGTGTCATGTCATCGGCTGTTCTGGGGACCGCCTCAGTGTGTCTTTTGGGTCAGTACCGTTTTAAGAAGAGGCATTAAGATTGCTTCTGAGATCGACGTGACTAGCTAATGAAGACTTCTCAACTGCGGGGAGACAAGCAACGACTGCAACTGATGTGAGCAAGTGCACCAGTGTGAGCTGCAAGTAGACTACTGGTCATTAAAATTACTACACCAAGAAGAAATGCAGATGATAAATGGGTATTCATTGGACAAATATATTATACTAGAACTGACATGTGATTACATTTTCACGCAATTTGGGTGCGTAGATCCTGAGAAATCAGTACCCAGAACAACCACCTCTGGGCGTAATAACGACCTTGATACGCCTGGGCACTGAGTCAAACAGAGTTTGGATGGCGTGTACAGGTACAGCTGCCCATACAGCTTCAACACGATACCACAGTTCATCAAGAGTAGTGTCTGGAGTATTGTGACGAGCCAGTTATTCGGCCACCATTGACCAGACGTTTTCAATTGGTGAGAGAATATGCTAGCCAGGGCAGCAGTCGAACATTTTCTGTATCCAGAAAGGCCCGTACAGGACCTGCAACATGCGGCCGTGCATTATCCTGCTGAAATCTAGGGTTCGCAGGGATCGAATGAAGGGTACAGCCACGGGTCGTAACACATCTGAAATGTAACGTCCACTAAGTGCCGTCGATGCGAACAAGGGGTGACCGAGACGTATAACCAATTGCACCCCATACCATTATGCCGGGTGATACGCCAATATGGCGATGACGAATACACGCTTCCAATGTGCGTTCACCGCGATGTCGCCAAACACGGATGCGACCATCATGATGCTGTAAACAGAACCTGGATTCATCCGAAAAAATGAGGTTTTGCCATTCGTGCAACCAGGTTCGTCGTTGAGTACACCATCGCAGGCGCTCCTGTCTGTGATGCAGCGTCAAGGGTAACCGCAGCCATGGTCTCCGAACTGATAGTCCATGCTGCTGCAAACGTCGTCGAACTGTTCGTGCAGTTGGTTGTTCTCTTGCAAACGTCCCCCATCTGTTGTCTCAGGGATCGAGACGTGGCTGCACGATCCGTTACAGCCATGCGGATAAGATGCCTGTCATCTCGACTACTAGTGGTACGAGGCCGTTGGGATCCAACACGGCGTCTCGTATTATCCTCCTGAACCCACCGATATTCTGCTAACAGTCATTGGATCTCGACCAACGCGAGCAGCAATGTCGCGATACGATTAACCGCAATCGCGATAGGCTATAGTCCTGCCTTTATCAAAGCCGACTACTTGATGGTAGGTATTTCTCCTCCTTACACGAGGAATCACAACAGCATTTCACCAGGCAACGCCGGTCAACTGGTGTTTGTGTATGAGAAATCGGTTGGAAACTTTCCTCATGTCAGCACGTTGTAGGTGTCGCCACCGGCGCCAACCTTGCGTGAATGCTCTGAAAAGGTAATCATTTGCATATCACAGCATCTTCTTCCTGTCGGTTAAATTTCGCGTCTGTAGCACGTTCTCTTCTTGGTGTAGCCAGTAGTGTAGTATGTCAAGATGTGTATATCTTGTTTATGTTGGCAGCCGTTGGCCCAACCTCGTTCCTCGGTAGTAACTGCATATGAACCCAGAACAGTGGTTGCATTGGCATTAAACATTTACGCTGGTTATAGGAACT
Source organism: Schistocerca americana (assembly GCF_021461395.2). Classification (NCBI taxonomy): domain Eukaryota; kingdom Metazoa; phylum Arthropoda; class Insecta; order Orthoptera; family Acrididae; genus Schistocerca; species Schistocerca americana. The sequence continues at coordinate 434,147,847 of NC_060126.1, read as the reverse complement.
GAAGTTACGCTACCGATACTGGTACGCACCTTGTACCTTGAATGACCTGGTATTGATTGCAGATGGAGTTCGACCAGGGGTTGTGTTTCGAAAAACTGGTACTTGCCTTGTTAGGCGAATTTTTACGTCAACAATTTTGAGTAGACCACCTTCAGTGCCGATTTGAGGTTAATTGAAGCTGGGGGTTGACCAGCATAGTGTTTTGAATTAAATCTGCTGAAGTTCTTGTTTTTAATAATCAAAAATTCACATAGAATTTTGGGTGGGCATCTTCAGTGCAAGTTTGATGTTAGTTGAAGTTGCATCTTGACCAGATTTATGCTTTGAATTATGTCCGTTGATCTTCTTCTTTTTAAACGATTTTGCTTAAGAATTTTGGGTGAGCTCTTTCAGTACTAGTTTATGTTAACTGAAGCTGGAGGTTGGCAAGCGGTTGTTTTGGAATGACCTGTACGTGTGCCTTGAAATTTTCTTATTAATAGTGTTGCTACTGTTTGAACAAAAGGATTGAATCCTATAGCATAGCTTTTCCTCAACAGTAGTTGTCGATACCAGTATTATTTTTCAAATTTTATATAGGTCAGTATTATCTCAGCTGCTTTTGAAAACTTTCATATAATTTTTACATACTGTGTTATATTTCAAGATAAAATTTATGAAAAGGATTTACTTCATAAAATTCCTTGTCTCGATGCTATGATACTAGTTCTCACTGTACAGTTAAAACTATTTGTTTTAGAAACATCTGAAATTACGAATTATTGGCAGACTTAAAATTTCTATCATTAATTACGAGATCCTGTACTGTTTATTACATTTTTGGATTGATTTATCAAATAATAATGGAAATTAATAACGTAACAGAAACTAGAAAAAATTCATTTGTTAAGAAAAATTGTAAACCCTCTGGAATATCGTTATTTCCATAGAGTGTAAGAGTCGTAAGCATGCCTCTGATGTGATCGGATGAATTTTTGTATTTTTGTGCGGATATTATTATTTCGGCTATGTCAACGAGAAAAATTAAAAGACTGTATCAGATACACTAAAATGTGGGAAATTTTTTTTATTTAAAAACAAAAATTCCGCAACAACAATCTTCAAATTTATTTAGTTCAATGCAGCCGTGGGGATCCAAAATGTGAAACTTTCAGCTTCAAGTATCGGACCCTTAGACAAAAAGAACTGGAGCCAACTCAACATGATAAGCTAACTAGAAAGTTTATTGTAATCTTCGCTCCTCTCAAATCTTCATAAAAGACTTTGCTTAATGTGGACAATAGATGGATTTAGGAAGGAGGGGGTAGATTACGGGGTGGATATAATGGGTATATTTTTGAGTGGGACTGTGCCACGGCGTCTGGAAGTGATCTCCTTTTTCTTTCGATGGCCTCTTGGAAAAGAAAGATGTTTTTTAAAATGTGTGCAAATCTCTCAACTCAGCGCCAGCTCTCCCCAAAGACCAGTTCCAGTACATATAACGCTTTTAATGCTCGTGTTGACAATCTCATACTGTTCCATAGGTTTAGTATGGATTGTGAATAACATCACAGCTTCCCTGGTAATCTTCTTCATGCACACAGAAGTTATGGTTTGATGATGAGTAGTCACGCAGCTCCATCTTGTTAAAAAGCCCCAATGAAATAACATATACACGAAATTGACGCAATACTCAATGCATTTGGTTCATTAGAAGATGTATTTTAACGTTGGCCTAAGTCGTAGCCATGGGTGCTTTTATATATTTCCTTGAAATGGATTCCAGCGCTTCCCTCTAAAGTTTTTCCGATATGCCTATTGTTGCATGGGTAGCGAAATGTTGCAGTTTCGACACCCTGTCTCTAGAACGTCCCATGTTTCCGCTATTAAAATAAATATAATTGGTGTCATCCCCCCCCCCTTTCCCCTATACTTACCATTTGGTTACATTAAAAGTTCTAATTACTCCCTCTGTATAATGTTTTTTTTTTCTAAATTTTATGTGGTGTCATTCATCTCTTAATATCCAGTGCTTATGCCACAAATTTCGATAAATTCCTCTCTATAAATACACACTATACTGTATTCCTAGTTCGCATACATATTTTTTCTGTTTTCCCGTATTTTCCCACATATTTCTTATTTTTCCATGTTTTCCTATATTTACCAATTTTTAGCCATAATCTGTGTGCAGTCTACAAAAACAATTAAGCTCTTACTGCATAGTCTACCACGTTTCTTTACAATTCAACAATCATTTGAATCATTTCACCACACAAGAGACACAATCTACAAACTGTGTGCAAGATCATTTGTTTCTCTTCTTCCTCCGAACGACATCCCAGAAAGAAAAACTACATCACTGCACGATGTTAACTGCCAAAGCCAACCCCTACGTTCACTAACACACACACACACACACACACACACACACACACTCACACACACACACATGCAAACACCCACAAGGACTGCTGACTTCAGATAGTTTAAACAGAGCCTCATGCCTACTGATTCTTACGAAACAAATATCACTCCATGACTAGCTAACAATGATGAGATACATTTGTACTTTCTCATATGTTAATAACGCAGAATACAATTCAGCTGATCTTTATATATACAAGGTGAACATAAATAAAACCGAAAAACTGCAGAGACAGATTCCTGACTGGAAATGGAGGAAAGAAGGTCATATAAACATACGTCCAGGAACGCACTGTTGCTACAGTATCTGACTTCATCCTACTGTAAATGGATATGGCCTAACTGCACCGATTTGTTTGTGTATGCGCATGAGTCAGTTTCTCACAGGAACCCCTCAGTCCCTAGCGCTACCCCCCCCCCCCCCTCCCAGACCAGCTGATGGTGGATCCATTTCCAGAGCTACCCCTAGACGTAATGCTGGTGGATCCACTTCTGGACATTACCCAAGACCCAACACTAGTGGATCCACCTTCAGACGCTAACCTACATGTAATGCAGATGGATCCATCTCCAGCTGCTACCCCAGACTTAATGTTGGTGGATCCGTCCCAAAATATATTCCAGACATAACGCAGGTGGAAACATCCTGAAAAATATCCCAGACCTGATGCATATGGGCCGACATCTGAGCGCTTCCCTGGACTTCAAACAGGTGGATACAGTTCTGAACCCTGTCCCAACTCTAACGCCTGTGCATCCAGAACGATTTTTATTACAGTTGACAAAAATAAAAAAATTGTTACTCTACAGGATAACTTTATTCGTATGTATGACATGAATAATACATTTCAGGAAACTTTCTCAGGGATTGGAGATGTGCAATAGAAGTTATTTAGATTACTGAATACAAACTGTTCTAGGGAGCAGCTGTTTATTGAACTTGGGGCCATATTCTCCAGGGGGAGTTTGGCTCATGATTGACCCGGATCTGCTGGCTACTTCATGCTACCCATTATCTACCATATGTGGGCAACTTCTTGATGATTGGCGCCTAGTGCAAGAGAGCTATTCCCCTTCTCACATGCTCTCTATCCACTGTGCACCTGGGATCTTTTCGATGGTAGCTGGGACCGAAGCGTGTAATGCCCTGAAGATCACAGACACCAGTGGTGCATCAGTAATTCCTTGGCTTGCAGCTGAAGAGTAGGCAGGAGTCATGTGGCGCCTCCTGTCCCTAAAAGTAGTTGGTAATGAGCAGCCTTCCTGGAGAGCTGTGTGGAGACAACACTACGCACAGGTCTCCACATCGCAATGTTTTTAGTTTGTGTTAAATAACGTTTATTTGTCTATGCATTCCTGCTCAAAAAGCTTTTGTGGGGAAGTTGTTACAGCATTAATTTATTGTTGTGTAGAAACACTCCTTCTCAGATTATTCCATTGTTATTTACAAGTATGCCATATTCCTTTATTGTATGAAACCCCAAAGACATCCTAGCACTGACGTTATCGCCAGTTTTAACAAACTATGATGTCAGTTTTATGCCTGTAGTGAGGATAATTGTTTTTACAGTGGCATTTTAGCAATTTTGTTTAGGTATGCGTGGATTTTTTCGTTATTAATTATATGTCTACTATGGACAGCCTTGCAGTCATGTCACCCATTAATAATACAAGAACATGTTACTCAAAACATTAGCTTGCTTGTTGCATTGTGTTAAATGCTCAGTCTTGTACTTAAAGTGGATATCTGTGAAAAATCAGCTAAAATTATGGCAATTACGATAGGAGGTCGCGTGCTTACAGAATATGCCCAATAATTTGATGCTAATTGTGTTAATTAAGGTAAGAAACATGAAGGCATCGTATTGGATCAGTAATTATGGTAATATTGGCTACGACTTTATAAGTAGGGTAACACCCTGTCACATGCAATTCGCCTAAAGGAGTGGAGAGATCAACCATTCCTCGCCATTTTGAAGAATATACCACGCTATCATAAACTTCTTGTAATTATGCCATACACTGTAATTTCATAGTATTTTAAATCATAAATTACATTAGTATTAACGGCCATTTTGCAGAATATGCCACTGTAATTTCAGTGTCTTAACCTGTATATTATAGTAATATTTGTCATTAAGTTTTAAGTAGTACAACTCCACTGATGCTGATGGGCCTCTCATTACAGTGTACAGACCTTCCATTGTGAAACTCACACAACTGGAATAATAATAAAATTATCTTATTGCCATTATTTCTAGCAAATACCTACCTCTTGTTCGCAAACAATCCTGATCCTCTCAGTACAGTGCACAGACCTCAAATGTTGAAATTCGTATAATTATATTGATAATAAAATTATTGTATTAGTTATAACAAATACCTACATCCCGAACCAAAACACACCTGATGCTCTCACTATAGTTTCTCTACTGCTAAAAGTGAGCCAATGAGAAACAGGGGAGGCGAGGTTGGGTGACCTTGATGTTCCACATACAAGTAGGTGTGCAGAATGGGGATCTCCAGAGGGAGAATGTTGAGGGACTACGTCGAAGATATCTTGCATTATTCCCTCAGGTGCAGCACAATATCTCAGAAGTCTTATCAGTGACCTTCACATAAGAATGACATCATAACCATTGTGGCACTCATGCCTTCCCTGCCCTACTACTTTCGTAGTCATCATTTTCCGCAGATTCACTTCCACCCCCATTATGGTAGGACCTCCTCACTTTTTATCAATCCAGTTAATTTTCAGGATATTTCTGCAACACCACATATCAAATAGCGCTGTTGACCATTTTTCTCATAGTTCGAGTTTGATACTAGCAGATATCTTTTAGCGATGAATGCCGTCTTTGTTGGTGACAGTCTGCTTCTCACATTATTGTTTCGACTACCACGCATGGACTATGGTGAAACTGACCCAATACTGACGGTGAAACCTTCTTCCTGCACCAAGATTCAAGCAGGCTTCCTTCCAGTCTGTGGTCACTGCACTTCATAGGTGTATGCTAGCGACCTCGGCTATGAGCACGGGATTATTTGCTAAATGTTTCAGCATTTCCCCATAGGTCGAAGTAATTCTACTTTTGGAATTAATTTGTATCTTTTTTCGTAGTGAATTGTTCATAATTTCGATTCGGGAATTCTGTCGCAATTTAGACAGAAAGAACACTCTCGAAATAATATTGTTTGTAACAATAGCTGTATGCCACTTTATTCAAACAACCGATTTCTGTGAAACAACATATCATCCTAAGGTACAAACTAACTCTGTTAAGTTACAGCACATATGTCCAGTGATGTTCATTTCCATTTGTTTGTACATGATGCCACCTTATTGTTTGACTGATACTGGTAGTGGCATACAGCTGTTGTGCGAAACCATGAGGTCACAAAAATATCCGAAAGCTATATTCAGGTGGCCCAGCTGATAGTACAACGTAACGGACCCTTAGCAGATGTAATGACAAACCGAATGTTAATTTTCTTTTCTGGCACCTGTACCGAATGAATGAGAACAGGCTAATGGAACAAATATTTCAGTATTTCTGGCAAAAGAGATCAACAATGACATTGATTACATATACAAGAAAGTAACGCGAAAAATAACATCGAAGACACGGAAATAATAGAAATAAACTTTTGTAATGGTAAAATAGGAAAATAAGATTTTCAAGGCAGAATAAATAAGATATCAAGATGTAACATGTCGATAAGAAAGAAGAAGACAACATGGGAAGGAGATCAAGTAGTATTGGGAAAATTGGAAAATACGAAAAAAGAATAGGAATCGAAGTCGTTACATGATCCTGTCAGAAACAGGAAGATAAAAAATAATGATAAAATTTTGTGTGAATGTTGATATGATCACCTTGAAGACTGCAGCGATCCAATGTTTTAAGAGTCCTTCGCAAATAAATCTTTGATCGAAAATTTCTTTATTTAATTCGGTTTAATTACTTAATATACTTTAATAACAGTTGTATGAATTAAATAACGAAATTTTTGATCGAAGGCTGTTGTAGTTTCCGTGAATGCTAAAATTTTGAAACTGTAAACAATAATTCCTTAAGGTAATTTTTATTTTTTATTTTTTGTATTTTGTTTGCTACCATTTACAACTGACATGTCACCCGGTTACTATGTGCATAGTATGAAGCTTATTTGATTTCTTTGTGTTTTAAGAAAGTTTTACAGTATTGCAGCATTAAATACTTGTGAACTTAAAACTAATTAGGAAACGGAGATGGTTAAACTTAAGAATATACAGGGTGTTTCAAAAATGACCGGTATATTTGAAACGGCAATACAAACTAAACGGGCAGCATTAGAAATACACCGTTTGTTGCAATATGCTTGGGACAACAGTACATTTTCAAGCAGACAAACTTTCGAAATTACAGTAGTTACAATTGTCAACAACAGATAGCGCTGCGGTCTGGGAAAGTCTATAGTACGATATTTTCCACATATCCACCATGCGTAGCAATAATATGGCGTAGTCTCTGAATGAAATTACCCGAAACCTTTGACAACGTGTCTGGCGGAATGGCTTCACATGCAGATGAGATGTACTGCTTCAGCTGTTCAATTGTTTCTGGATTCTGGCGGTACACCTGGTCTTTCAAGTGTCCCCACAGAAAGAAGTCACAGGGGTTCATGTCTGGCGAATAGGGAGGCCAATCCACGCCGCCTCCTGTATGTTTCGGATAGCCCAAAGCAATCACACGATCATCGAAATATTCATTCAGGAAATTAAAGACGTCGGCCGTGCGATGTGGCCGGGCACCATCTTGCATAAACCACGAGGTGTTCGCAGTGTCGTCTAAGGCAGTTTGTACCGCCACCAATTCACGAAGAATGTCCAGATAGCGAGATGCAGTAATCGTTTCGAATCTGAAAAATGGGCCAATGATTCCTTTGGAAGAAATGGCGCCCCAGACCAGTACTTTTTGAGGATGCAGGGACGATGGGACTGCAACATGGGGCTTTTCGGTTCCCCATATGCGCCAATTCTGTTTATTGACAAAGCCGTCCAGGTAAAAATAAGCTTCGTCAGTAAACCAAATGCTGCCCACATGCATATCGCCGTCATCAATCCTGTGCACTATATCGTTAGCGAATGTCTCTCGTGCAGCAATGGTAGCGGCACTGAGGGGTTGCCGCGTTTGAATTTTGTATGGATAGAGGTGTAAACTCTGGCGCATGAGACGATACGTGGACGTTGGCGTCATTTGGACCGCAGCTGCAACACGGCGAACGGAAACCCGAGGCCGCTGTCGGATCACCTGCTGCACTAGCTGCGCGTTGCCCTCTGTGGTTGTCGTACCCGGTCGCCCTACCTTTCCAGCACGTTCATCCGTCACGTTCCCAGTCCGTTGAAATTTTTCAAACAGATCCTTTATTGTGTCGCTTTTCGGTCCTTTGGTTACATTAAACCTCCGTTGAAAACTTCGTCTTGTTGCAACAACACTGTGTTCTAGGCGGTGGAATTCCAACACGTTGTCCACAGCACACTTGCACGTTGTGAACAGCACACGCATACAGCAGAAAGACGACGTACAGAATGGCGCACCCACAGACTGCGTTGTCTTCTAGATCTTTCACATCACTTGCAGCGCCATCTGTTGTTGAAAATTGTAACTACTGTAATTTCGAAAGTTTGTCCGCCTGAAAATGTACTGTTGTCCTAAGCATATTGCAACAAACGGTGTATTACTATCGCTGCTCGTTTAGTTTTTATTGCCGTTTCATATATACTGGTCATTTTTGAAACACCCTGTATGTATTAAGAAGATAGGCACACAGGACGACAAAAAGGAAAGTAGATTTATGGAGTGCCATTACAGATGCAGTCCAGGAGGAAGTGTCTCCGGGGGCGAGGACCTCACCAGCACTTTCAACCTGTCACCCTCAGATGGCGTAATTCTGCACGTAGATAAGGTTACTGCACACGGCAGCGTGCGCTGTCCATTGTTTCTACATTTCTCTTCCAATCCAACGTTAATGAACACTTGTTTTAGTGACACTTGAGTGACTACGCTTGTATTATGTCTGTATGTCTTGGCGTGTGCCGCTGCCATCTGATCTGCTAGCGCCAGTGCTGCCGCCTGTGTCGCTGGTACTGTCAGCGGAGTCGTTTGCCGTCCGCGCTCGTTGCTGCCTGTAGTCGCATAGCAGAAAGTACTCTTTGGGCAGCGCTTTAGTCTTTCTGTGTGCACTGTTGTTGGGATCGGTTCAAAATGTCCGGTCTCTAAGCTATGACGTTATATCGCCGTGTGAGTGTGTTCGCCGTCTTTTGCGACGAGTGGTCACAGTATATAGGGTGCTTCCGTAAAAGCGTGCAAAAATTTAACAAAATAGGCTATTTAGGTTTGTATGTTGGTAACGCCACGCAGTGCTCTGTATGAATATCGCCGACTGCACTGTGGGTAGTCTGTGGCTCGTTGGATTCATTGTTGGAATATTCGCTTGTGTAGTGTTGGGCAGTTGGATGTGAACGACGCGTAGCGTTGTGCAGTTGGAGGTGAGCCGCCAGCAGTGGTGGATGTGGAGAGAGAGATGCCAGTTTTGAGCTGACGATCTGGACGTGTGTCCGTCAGAAAAAGGAAATTTGTTTAAATGGATGTCACAAAATTATGAATTCTGAAAGCTATTGAGGTAAATACATTGTTTGTTCTCTATCAAAATCTTTCATTTGCTAACTATGCCTATCAGTAGTTAGTGCCTTCTGTAGTTTGAATCTTTTACTTACCTGGCAGTAGTGGCGCTCGCTGTATTGCAGTAGTTCGAGTAACGAAGATTTTTGTGAGGTAAGTGATACATGGAAGGTATAGGTTATTGTTAGTCAGGTCCATTCTTTTGTAGGGATTATTGAAAGTCAGATTGCGTTGCGCTAAAAAATATTGTGTGTCAGTTTGGTGAGGATCAGAAAAAGTAAAGAGAGAAATGTCTGAGTACGTTCAGTTTTACTCAGCTGCTTGAAAAACAAATAACATAAGAGGTTTACCAGTACAGTAATACCTAATTATCCAAGGGGAACGTTTCACATGACACAAAGGATGCTCAGCTGAACAATTTGAGGTAGGGAACCTGGGGACGGAGAAGCCAGTTTAAGTAGATAACACGGATAAAATCTCATTACTGTACACTTTTTTAATTAGTTAACTGCAAATACCATCACTGACACAATGAACGAACCATTAGTACGGTATCTTACAAAATGTGCTGAAACTGACGGCCATCAATGTCAGTGCGAGCATGATATCGGCGAACAAGTTTCTTGCGCACCCTGACAAATGTCACTGGTGTCTTTCGAAGCACATCATAAGGAGCTATGAATCCGGCAACTAATTCCATCTCCGTATCCACTGGGATATCATACACAATTGACTTTGGATCCCCCAATAGGAAATAATCAAGGAGATTCAGGTCAGGTGACCTCGCAAGCCATGGAATAGAAACGCCCCTTCCAACCCAGCGTGTTTCCTTTCTGTACTATTGTAACAGCTTGATTAGTCGCGTCATCTATCGATTTCCGGGATGTAAATCCGATCTCATGTGTCATAAGTCTCCTTAAAGTGAGATTTTGAACATCGTTCCGGCCGGCAGGCTGTGGCCGAGTGGTTCTAGGTGCTTCAGTCCGGAACTGCGCTGCTGCTACTGTCGCAGGTTCGAATCCTGCCTCGGGCATGGATGTGTGTGATGTCCCTAGGTTAGTTAGGTTTAAGTAGTTCTAAGTCTAGGGGACGGGTCGTGCGGTAGCGTTCTCGCTTCCCACGCCCGGGTTCCCGAGTTCGATTCCCGGCGGGGTCAGGGATTTTCTCTGCCTCGTGATGGCTGGGAGTTGTGTGCTGTCCTTAGGTTAGTTAGGTTTAATTAGTTCTAAGTTCTAGGGGACTGATGACCATAGATGTTAAGTCCCATAGTGCTCAGAGGCATTTGAACCATCTAGGGGACGGATGAAAGCAGATGTTAAGTCCCATAGTGCTTAGAGCCATTTGAACAATTTTGAACATCGCTGCGGTTCAACAAATGTGCTTGCAAGAGCCTCAATGGACTGGAAATAAGAGTCAGTTAGTTGCAAAATACAGGTTTATTAAATCTCGACCATGTTTTCGACAGTTTTAAAGCTGTCTTCTTAAGAAGATACTGTACGTACACTACTAGCCATTAAAATTGCTACACCAAGAATATATGCGGATAATAAACGGATATTCATTGGACAAATATATTATACTAGAACTGACATGTGATTACATTTTAACGCAATTCGGTATTGTGACGAGCCAGTTGCTCGCCACCATTGACCAGACGTTTTCAATTCGTGAGAGATCTGGAGAATGTGCTGGCCAGGGCAGCAGTCGAACATTTTCTGTATCCACAGAGGCCCGTACAGGACCTACAACATGCCGTCGTGCATTATCCTGCTGAAATGTAGGGTTTCGCAGGGATCGAATGAAGGGTAGAGCCACGGGTCGTACCACATCTGAAATGTAACGTCCACTGTTCAAAGTGCCGTCAATGAGAACAAGAGGTGACCGAGACGTGTAACCATTGGCACCCCATACCATCACACCGGGTGATACGCCAGTATGGCGATGACGAATACACGCTTCCAATGTGCGTTCACCGCGATGTCGCCAAACACGGATGCGACCATCATGATGCCGTAAACAGAACCTGGATTAATCCGAAAAAATGACGTTTTGCATTCGTGCACCCATGTTCGTCGTTGAGTACACCATCGCAGGCGCTCCTGTCTGTGATGCAGCGTCAAGGGTAACCGCAGCCATGGTCTCCGAGCTGATAGTCCATGCTGCTGCAAACGTCGTCGAACTGTCCGTGCAGATTGTTATTGTCTTGCAAACGTCCCCATATGTTGACTCAGGGATCGAGACGTGGCTGCACGATCCGTTACAGCCATGCGGATAAGATGCCTGTCATCTCGACTGCTAGTGATACGAGGCCGTTGGGATCCAGCACGGCGTTCCGTATTACCCTCCTGAACGCACCAAATCAATATTCTGCTAAACAGTCATTGGATCTCGACCAATCCGAGCAGCAGTGTTGAGATACGATAAACCGCAATCGCGATAGGCTACAATCCGACCTTTATCAAAGTCGGAAACGTGATGGTACGCATTTCTCCTCCTTACACGAAGCATCACAACAACGTTTCACCAGGCAACGCCAGTCAACTGCTGCTTGTGTATGAGAAATCGGTTGGAAACTTTTCTCGTGTCAGCACGTTGTAGGTGTCGCCACCGGCGCCAACCTTGTGTGAATGCTCTGAAAAGCTAATGATATGCATATCACAGCATCTTCTTGCTGTCGGTTAGATTTCGCGTCTGTAGCACATCTTCTTCAAAAATGGTTCAAATGGCTCTGAGCACTATGGGACTTAACTGCTGTGGTCATCAGTCCCCTAGAACTTAGAACTACTTAAACCTAACTAACCTAAGGACATCACACACATCTAAGCCCGAGGCGCACATGATCTTCGTGGTGTAACACTTTTAATGGCCAGTAGTGTATAATATTATCTACCTACGTTGTGGCAGTCGTTGACTCTGTGTAGTACGTGTACGTGTCACCCAAGTAATCATCATAAAAATCATGTATTAATGGTGATTACGTGGATGACATGTAAATGAACTAGAAAGAGTCAACGACTCCCACGTCGTATATTCTTCTTCCGAAGAAGACAGGTTTAAATCTGTCTGGTCAAAGTTTAATAGACCTGTATTTTGCAACTGGTTGGCTCTTGTTTCCAATGCAGTGACGAACAGCTGTAAGTAAAGTAAAAAGATACCGGCCGGTGGATTGGTACTAGTGTTTGAAATTACCACTGGCTGAGAAAGCAGTTAGTAGTGGGTGCGGCCTTGGCGCGGCTGGATTTGCCGACTGCGGCCACAGTGGTGCTGAACGGCTGCCGGTAGCGCTCTACGGCCACCGCTGCTGCTGCTGCTGCTGCTGCCGCCGCCGCCGCCGCCGCCGCCGCTGCCCCGGTATGGCGACGGGCGGCCACACGGCGCGGCCTCGCCTTTTACAGACGGACAAACGGCCCGCAAAAACGCGGCGCAGTACAATGCGGCCAGCGGCCGGCCGGCGGAGGCCGTATCGGGCCCAACTCGCAGCCGGCCGCGCCTGCCCCGTCTCTCCGGCTGCGTCTGCGGCGGCCATCCGCGCCCATCTGGGCCGGTGAGCCGAGCTGACCGACCAGCAGCCGCACCCCGCTGCCCCGTCGCACCAGCGCTGGCATCACGGTCGGCAGCGTCGACGATCAGCTGGAACTGCCGCGGGGCGCTCTTCAGAAACACTGTGCCTGACGAAAAATGTGAAGCACCCATAAAGCGCGGTCGGATGTCAACATAACTTCATACACGTACAAACCATCGGCATGTATGAACAAACGATTAGAGTTGCAACTCTCTCTGACAGCGAGAACTGAAACCAGAATGCATAAGCACTGTAAGTGTTTAGTGTTTGATACCAACACTGCTAGGGCCTACAGTATGAGGTGACAAAAATCGTGAGGCACCTCTAAACACAGTGTCGGATCTCCTTTTGCCCGACGTAGTGCAGCAACTCGGCAGGGCGTGGACTCAACAAGTATTTGGAAGTTCTAACAACCCTACCACAACAAAGGTCAAAATTTTAATAACGATTGTGGTGTTGCTCACGCTTCTAAATACTGCATTATCGGGCAACAACAGTCATATTATGTGGCAGGTGTCATTAGAGCACACTTGATAGTCATTTCATGTAATAATAAAAATACTAGGCACTCATCTTTTTGTGTTTCCCACGCTGGTCTCGCAGTAAAATCATGGCTCAATCGTTGAAAATCTAGGTGGTTATGATTCCAAGCTCGGGTGCAAAGAGGCCTAGGTTTTATCCTGCTATATTCAAAAGTTTTGTAGATGCGCTTCACAAACCATCCTTGAAGATTACACTTTTGCTGAACAATGGTGATGTAAAAAAAATTCAGCACTCCGAAATTAAGTTACACTTCCTTTTAATTGCTTTTATTGCAATATCACGTAAACACAAAACATCACTTCACAATACTTGAAAACATGTCTCTCACAGTCACTGTTAAAGTTCACATTTTATAAGCGGACTACGTTATGCGTTTTTCCGACATGACGTCCAAGAGTTGACTTTCTCAAGGGCCGACACTCTAACAACTCAACAACTAACTAATAATCGCTTACGCGCCCAAAAATCAGAGTTACAAGTACGTCAAAGATCATAGTGACAAAAGAAAGAATACACATAAGAATAATATCATTGCAATATAAACATATCGATTTATCACAAATGAAATCAAATCTGAATGTTGTCTCAGAAATTACTGGTATCGAGAGGTTCAGATGAGGTACCGTAATGGTTGCGTAATTCAAGTACCATTACAAAGTCCCCTGCGAAAAATCGAGTCACGCTCTAACCTCCCAACAGAAAAGTTCCGATACCTCCCAGTAATATAATGTGACTAACCTCCCAATAAAAAATTTGATTCACTTATGACCTTTCAATAATTAACTGACTGTGAATCTAAACTGGTGAATTTGGACGTCAACAGTCCTGCGTCATGGCCCTGAAAGATCATACTGAACAAATTGAAAAATCTTACCTCAATAAGGTCGCCGGATGACGCATATACATCTGCTCCTATAAGAAAATTTCCTGCCACAGCCCAGTGCAATGCTGGCCGCTAGATTTGTCACGTATAAAAAGAAACAACTGATTTTTCTTTGCAATAATAAGGATGACCATGGATTGCAGAAATTAGTAAAATCTTTAAATTGTGTTGAATGATTGTCAAAAGTTAATTTTTATAAGATTATTATTAAGAGATTTCTTTTTAAAAGCATTTACATGGGACTTGATATAACAATACTACATATGCGCGAGGCTGCTTTTACCTTATACTACAACGCTCAGGCTCCGCCATCGCTCCACATGACCGACCCAGCCAGCTTCATACACACGACTGCCAGCAACTACTTACTCCCACTGCTACATAGTTCCTACTGCTGACAACACTGCTCTCTGGTCTAACATTCTCTTGTAGCTTACATATCGCAGGCAGCGCGTGAGTAATCCATCGAAATTACATCTGCTCGAGTGCGCTAGCAACAAATTCGTTAATCATGAACCTATTACATAACCCTCCACTGGGGGTCAAAAATTTGGCAGCGATGGTGAGTCAATTGGACTTGCAATGAGCAAAAAATTTTTCTATAACCTATTTAGTTAACTAAGTCTACAGTCACAGATTATATACATTATTGATAAGTGCAGAACATATTAAGACATGAAATACAGTGCACACGCACTGAGTTCAGAACATATTAATAAATGACATAAAGTGCACATGCACTGTACAAGTCTTTAGCATTTTTACATGAACTGATCACATTAACAAATGAAATGATGTGCACACACACTGTATAAGTCTTTAGCATTTTTTTACAAAAAACTGAATGCATTAAGAAATGAAATAAAGTACACACACACTGTATAAGTCATTACCATTTTACAAGAATTTAAACATATTGAGAAATGAAATAAAGTGCACACGCACTGTGTAAGTCTTTAGCATTTTTTACACGAATTAAACACATCAAGGAGTGAAATAAAGTGCACTCACACTGTAAAAGTCTTTAGCATTTTACAAGAACTAGGAAAGGGATGGAAGCATAGCATCAGTGTTGTAGCACAGTGGGTTGAACGTAGCTGCACTGAAAGTGCATATCTTTCTACAGAAGCACAACACCAAGTGAGACAATCTGAAGTTCTTTTCCCTGAAGTATTTATCAGTGTAACCAAGACACTGAAATGTTGTATTAATATTGTATGTCATCATTTTGGTAGTACATTAGGTACACCAATCAGTAGGACCATAATAACATCTCCTTCGGACAAGGTGGTGGACAGCTTGATATGTCAACACCACACTCTTCTAGAATTCATACTCTTACATCAATGTAGAATTAGTGCAAAAACCAAATATAGTGCTCCATGATCATGAGGATGAAAAGGACATACGGATATCACAATAATTGGTGGTAATTAGGTCAGAAGGTGAAGGATATATTAAGTCTTATGCTAGTCATCATTCAGAATTACACTAGTGTATCAACCAATTTGAATAATTATTGGCACTCATTGGCTAGTTATTAAACATTTCTATGTATGTGTGGAGTAATACAGAACATTATTCATAAGTCATCTTATTACAGTAATTATTGGCATAGTATTTATGCATAAGTCATCTCATTACAGTGATCAGTGGCGTTCATTTATGCATAAGTCATCTGATTACAGTAATCAGTGGCATTCATTGGCCAGTTACTAAACATGTAGCAAGTATTGAGTATTACAAAACACTATTCATAACTCATCTCATTGCAGTAATTATTGGCATTCATTTATAGAGTATAACAAAATATTATTAAGAACTCATGTCACTGCAGTAATTACTGGCACTCGTTGGCCAGTTACAAAGTATTCATATAATTATACAAAACATTATTCAGTATTATTCACAAGTCATCATTCAAAACAGGAGTTATTGAGTGTAGCATCAAGCTACTGGTTTTTATATATGATATCATGTGAGTGACATCAGACATATTTAAAATGTAAGACATTGGAACCAGTATTCAAGGTGTTTAGTCCAATAATACATAGAAATAATGCCATCAATACATCAGAGAAATTTGCATTACCTTTAGGACTAGAAATATATCTTAAACTGGTAGCATATTTAGTTGTATACCGGTAATAGTTGGGACTGGTAATAATTTTTTTGTGCTAGCAATGCATTGCATTAGAATCGATAATTAATTGCTGGGGCATGAAAATATTTGCTTTTGACTTATTGCTGGAAATAAGGATTAACAACGTCATTTGTCATCAATCAGCTGTAGCAAGGTTATGAAACAAGTAGAGTATATGTGATCACATTCATAAATGATAGACAGAACTGGGTAAAAAAATGGAAGTACTAGAACAGATTTAATAACTAACTCCTTATAGCATATTAATATTATGGAAAGCTTCTCCTGGAAAAAATAGAAAATGGATTATTGACCTGAAGGAAAAAATGTATATTATGCTGAAAAGTAGTAAACTTTGAATTAACAGGTAATGAAACGTGTACTTAATATGTATGTACTCTAGCTGTCTTTTCCAAAACATTCAGTCACTATACTATACGACATAAGACCTACTGTCAAAAGGAACTGCAACAAATACTTAAATAACTGCATAGCACTTCTCAACTAACAGAAAATATATAAACTTCATCCTTATCATCACCTGTAAAGAAAAACTTCATTATTCGTATTACCATGTATTTCATATAACTATTCATCATCATTTATTATCATCTGCAAAAAATAGACAGTTCATTATTCATATTCATATTACCATTTACTTCATACAACTATTCATTATCATTCATTATTTCATATAGTATAGAGTTTCTTACTTCTAGCATATTTCATCACAACAGTTAACATGTATAGTTCTGCCTGACAGCCTGCATCAATCGCCTCGTATTCTGAAAGAAAAATAATTAGTTAAGACTGCTATTATACAGTGTGTATAGTATATTCTTGTTAATGCTTGTTAATTCTGATCCAGTTACTCTTCATGGCAAGGTATTGCATTTTCTTTCTTTCATTCCGAAGGTGAAATTTCCATTTCATAGTAAACCACTGTGGTTTGTTTAATTTATTTCTTTTACACGTTATTGCTTTCTCAAAATGATGAATATGGATTAATATCTTGCATTTAAATCATGTACCCATTAAATGAAAACTTGTTTCTAGTGATACGACTAAGCATACAACATAGCACGACAGAAAACGTATTAGGTCAAAATCATAGACAGTTTCAAGTGCGAAAATGTACACACAGTATCATAATGTAGTAGCAAAAAAATGTAGAATAGTCAAGATATTGAAATATCATAAGAAAAAATGTCACAGTCAACTAGTGTTTGTTATATCTTAAGGATTTCATAGTGCATACAGAGAAAAATTCTAGTTTCGATAGGAAAACAATCATACATACAAAAAATGGAAACTGTGCACGGTCTGAAGTATTAACGACGAGAAAAGCGACCTGCTAACCTTACCTTGCCGGGCACTTCCCAAGTAAAAATATAATCATCATCAGTAAGTGGTCATATAAATATCTGGAAATGGCATTACAGTGTGATAAATCATGAAGTATGTTCATTCAATAAAGGGTTTAATATTGGAAATATGGTGATTGCCCTTGCTTTTTCTGGTTCTCAAAGTTTCGACATGTACTACATTGGGGTGAGGAATGCTGCGAATTCTGTATGGACCTGCGTATAGAAGCTCAAATTTACTGCATCTACTTTTTCCTCTGTTCGATAAATAATGGGTGCGTACTAATACCTTCTGTCCTACGGAAAGTCACGGCGTGTACAAACCTGTTTTTGCTGTCTTCTCCGGCGATCTGCTTTACGTTTGATGTTGTTGAGTGCAATGTCAATTATTTCACGGTGGCGTAGTCGACGAGATGTAGGAAAAGATACCAATTCTTTAATTTTGTTAGGTGGTTCAACATTTTTCAATATAACAGTCGGAGATAGCATAGTAGATTCATTTGGTATGGAGTTAATTACATCCTGGAATGAGAGTATGTGTGTATCCCAATCAATTTTTTTTATGGCGGTATGTTCTACATAGTTAACCAATTACTTTCATCAGTCGTTCAGAAGGGTTCGAAGAAGCGTGATACCTGGATATATAGATCGGAGAAATGTTTCTAGCTCGTAACATACGTGTCCATATTGCAGATCGAAATTGTGGTCCATTGTCGGAAATTACTTTCGATACACGCCCTAGATGGAATAAAAAATGTTTTACAAATGCATTCGAAATAGACTTAGCAGTAGCTTTGCGTAACGGAGTGAAGGTAACAACACGTGTGTTACGAGCTAGAAACATTTCTCCGATCTATATATCCAGGTATCACGCTTCTCCGAACCCTTCTGAACGACTGATGAAAGAAATTGGTAAACTATGTAGAACATACCGCCATAAAAAACATATTGATTGGGATATACACATACTCTCATTCCAGGATGTAATTAACTCCATACCAAATGAATCTACTATGCTATCTCCGACTGTTATATTCAAAAATGTTGAGCCACCTAACAAAATTAAAGAATTGGTATCTTTTCCTACAAAGATGTAACAAAAACCTCTATTAGATCTGAGAATCGGACCAAAAATGTCTACACCGCCTATGTGTCTCAATTTAACGGGTACAATGGGATGTAACGGAGGAATATGTGAAGTCGTGTCTGATTTACCTTTCTAGTAGATTTAACATGACGCTAAAACTCGTCGAGTACGTTTATCCATGTTGGTAAAATAACAGTTCTCTCTCAGTATAAGAAAACATTTTCTGGCTCCATAATGTGCGTAACTTAAATGCGTGTACATAATTAATTTGTTAACATGCTCATCAGGAATACATAATAACCAGTTGTTGCTGTGAGGTTGAGAGCGGCGAAACAGATTGTTTTTGCGCGCAGTACAATGGTTTCTAATGGTAACGTCATTCCTATCTTGCCAAAGATGTTTAATTTCTTTCCATACGTTGTCTTTGCTCTGCTCTTGTGCCATGTCTCGTAATGCCGATGAGATAAAATTTTAAAATGCAACTTATTGAATATACATGACGCTGAAATTTGCTTGGAAGAAGTTGGTTGCGATGACTTGCTGATTGTTGTTGAGAGAACGGGATAGTGCGTCTGCTACAATAGTTTGTGTAACGGGAATGTGAACAACTGTAAAATTAAATTCCTGTAAATAAAGCTTCCATCTGCTTAACCTGTCATGTGTAATTTTAGTGGAAAGTATGATCTGTGTAAACGGTAGTATGTCTTCCACAAAGAAAATGCGTAAATCTGGTAAATGCCCATATAACACATAATGTTTCAAGTTCTGTAACAGAATAATTGCGTTCAGCAGGTGACAGAAATTGACTTGTAAATACGATGTTTTTAACTACTGTAGTACCGTCTTCTTCAATTTCCTGAAAAATGTGTACGCCTAAAGCTGTGTTAGAACTGTCGGTGGCAATGGAAAAATTTCTAGTAGGATCTGGGTGTGGTAAAAGTGGTGCGTTCAACAAGGCATGTTTCAGATTAACAAATTCAGACTGTGCTTGGCTATGTCAGGACTTAATAGTGTTTTTACCCGTCAACTGGCACAATTCAGGGGTGTCTAAAGCAGCGTAATGAATTAATTTACGGAAAAAGTTAATTAATCCCAGAAAGCTGCATAGTTGTTTCTTTGTCGTTGGAACAGTAATGTCACGTAAAGCTTGAAGTTTTTCCGGATCAGGCGCAATGCTTCCTGCTGAAATTACATGTCCAAGAAATTTTATGGAAGTTTTGCCAAAGTGTGATTTGCTAAGATTAACTGTGAGTCCTTGTGCACGAAAAGTTCGTAACAGTTGTTCAAGAATCAGATTGCGTTCAGACCTGTTATCTTCTGCAGTAAGAATGTCGCCTACTTACGTTTTGATTCTGTCTTTTAGTTCTGTCGGAACTATAGTGTTCAAACCGCGAATAAACGCTGCTGAAGAAATTGTTAAACCGAACGGTAATTTGCAAAATTGATCACAATCACCAAAACAGAGAAATGCTGTGTATACCTGCAGTGCGGATGGAGCTGAATTTGCCAAAATCCCGATTTTAAATCTAATGTGGAATAAATAGCAGTACCATGAAATGCTCGAGTGCGCTAGCAACAAATTCCTTAATCATGGACCTCTTACAACGCTGCCTCTATGGCGCCCATAACTCCGAAACTGTTGACGGTGCTGCATTTTGTGCTCGAATTGGCCTCTCGATTATGTCCCATAAACGTTCGCAGGGATTCATGTCGGGCGATCTGTGTGGCCCAATCATTCGCTCGAATTGTCGAGAACGTGTTCAAATAACTTACGGGTTTGCTGCCGGGTGACGTCGTCGAGCACCGCCGATATTTCGACAGGAGCACACCCTGCCATTCTCAAGGCACAACTGCAAGGAGGAAGCATTGTGCAAGGGAATTTAATACCTCGGTTCACAGAGGAGAAACAAGGAAGATACCACACACAGTACAAGCAACCGCAGAGTCAGCACACAACCAAAGATAACCAACATCAGAAATATCGATACTGACTATTAATCAACAGGTGAGGTAGCACTTATTCTGTCCCTCTGTTTTTTGACGAGAGACAGAGCCGGATTCCAAGCAGCATTTAAGCAAAATCCACCATCTCTGTTTATAAGGTTGCTTGATAGTTTGATTTCAACAGCTTCCTTAATAACACTATCCCAGTAGCTGGACGTGCAAGCCAGAATCTCCGTGTTGTTGTATTCCATAAGATGACCGGTGTCAAGGCAATCTTCTGCAATACCGGATTTGCTGGGCCGTTGTAAGCGTGTGTGACACTTATGTTCAATACACCGGTCTTCCACAGTCCTGACTGTCTGACCAATATATGACACGCCACAACTGCAAGGAATACGATAGACACCAGCCTTATACAAACCAAGATTATCTTTTACGGACGCCAACAGGGCGAAAACACATTTCACGTCATATTTCCGCAAAATACGGTCAAACCTGTTGGAAATGCTTCCTGCGTAAGGCATAAAGGCCGTAGACTTAGGTGCCACTTCGTTGCTATCGTCACTCACCCGTTGCACAGAAGGCTGATAGCGCAACACACGTTTGATCTGCCTCTCACAATAACCATTCTGACGAAAGGTGACTTCGAGATGTGATAGCTCAGCTGCCAGACTTTCAGGGTCTGAGGTAACGTGGGCCCTGTGAACCAAGGTACGAAGTACTCCTTCACGCCGGCCGGAGTGGCCGTGCGGTTCTAGGCGCTACAGTCTGGAACCGAGCGACCGCTACGGTCGCAGGTTCCAATCCTGCCTTGGGCATGGATGTGTGTGATGTCCTTAGGTTAGTTAGGTTTAATTAGTTCTAAGTTCTAGGCGACTGATGACCTCAGAAGTTAAGTCGCATAGTGCTCAGAGACATATAAACCATTTTTTTACTCCTTCACGCTGAGGTGGATGGTGACAACTATCAGCTCGCAGATACAAGTCAGTGAGAGTAGGCTTCCTATAAACAGAATGTCCCAACGTACCATCAGTCTTCCTTCTGACCAACACATCAAGGAAGGGAAGGCATTTATTCTTTTCCACTTCCATAGTGAAGTGAATATTCGGGTGGATTGAATTCAGGTGTTCCAAAAACCAGTTTAAATTCTCACTACCATGAGGCCAAACAACAAAAGTATCGTCTACATATCTGAAAAAAAAACGCAGGTTTCGAGGTCGCTGACTCCAGTGCACGTTCCTCAAAGTCCTCCATACACAAATTGGCGACAATAGGTGATAACGGGCTTCCCATTGCAACTCCATCAGTCTGTTCGTAGTACTGACCATTGAATAAAAAGTAAGTGGAAATCAGCACATGTCGAAACAAATTTGTTAACTCGACACCAAGCTTAACCTCAGTTAGCTGCAACAAATCAGAGAGAGGAACGCGAGTGAAAAGAGAAAGGGCTCTGTCTTTCATCAAAAAACAGAGGGACAGAATTAGTGCTATCTCACCTGTTGATTAACAGTCACGATCGATATTTCTGATGCTGATTAGCTTTGGTTGTGTGTTGACTCTGCGGTTACTTGTACTGTGTGTGGTATCTTCCTTGTTTCTCCTCTGTGAGCCGAGGTATTAAATTCCCTTGCACATTGCTTCCTCCTTGCAGTTGTGCCTGGAGAATGGCAGGGTGTGCTCCTGTCGAAATATCGGCGATGGTCGACGACGTCACCCGGCAGCAAACCCGTAAATTATCTGAACGTTCAATCCGCGGGGAAAAGTTAAGGTCTCACACTGTCGACAATGTTCTTAAAACTTATCGTGAACGCCACTGCCCCGATGACACGACATCGTTTTTTTTGGGAACACGAAGTCCTTGAATGGCTGCAAACGGTCTGCAAGTAGCCGAACGTAACCACTTCCACTCAATGATCGGTTCAGTTAGACCAGAGGTATGGGTTCATGGCTTCGTGGGGACTGCGACACACTCGAACCCCACCATCAGCTCTTACCAAATGAAATCTGGACACATCTGACCAGACCACGGTTTTCCAGTTGTCTAGTGTCCAACCGATACGGCCACGAGCCAAGGAGCAGCTCTGCAGGCGATGTCGTGCTATTTGCAAACGCGCTCTCTTCGGGCTCTGCTGCTAGCCCATTAACGACACATTCCGCAGCAGTGTCCTAACGGCTACGATCGTCGTGCGTTCCACACTGATTTCTGCGATTATTTCAGGCCGGCCGCGGTGGTCTCGCGGTTCTAGGCGCTCAGTCCGGAACCGTGTGACTGCTACGGTCGCAGGTTCCAATCCTGCATCGGGCATGGATGTGTGTGATGTCCTTAGGTTAGTTAGGTTTAAGTAGTTCTAAGTTCTAGGGGACTGATGACCACAGCTGTTAAGTCCCATAGTGCTCAGAACCATTTTTTTTTGCGATTATTTCATACAGTGCTGCTTGTCTGTTAGCACCGACAACGCTACGCAAACTCCGCTGTTCTCGCTCGTTAACTGAATGTCGTCGCCCACTGCGTTGTCCTTTGTGAGAGGTACTGCCTGAAATTTGGTATTCTCGGCACAAAAAATGGTTCAAATGGCTCTGAGCACTATGGGACTTAACATCTCAGGTCATCAGTCCCCTAGAACTTAGAACTACTTAAACCTAACTAACCTAAGGACATCACACACATCCATGTCCGAGGCAGGATTCGAACCTGCGACCGTAGCAGTCCTGCGGTTCCGGACTGCAGTGCCTAGAACCGCACGACCACCGCGGCCGGCATTCTCGGCACACTCATGACACTGTGGCCCTCCAGAATAATCAATGCCCTAACGGTGTCAGAAACGGAATGTCCTATACGTCTAGCTCCTACTACCATTCCACGTTCAAAGTCTGTTAGTGCTCACTGTGCGGCCATAATGGCGTCGCAAACATTTCCGCATGAATCACCGGAGTTCAAATGACAGCTCCACCAATGCACTGCCATTTTGCACCTCGTGGACGCGATACTGGTGCCATCAGCATATGTGCATATCGCTGCCCGATTACGTTTGTCACTTCAGTGGATAAGGGACCTGAACAGCGAGTTAATGTTGACCGATCACCGTGTAGGACACAGAGGCAACGCGTAGTCGTGTGGGAAACGCGGGTTCCTCTCGCCGGAGGTTCCAGTCCTCTCTCGGGCATGGGTGTGTGTGTTGTTTTTAGCATAAGTTAGTTTAAGATTGTTCAAGAAGGGACCGATGACGTCAGCAGTTTGGTCCCTTAGGAATTCACACACATTTGAACATTTTGAGAAAGGCGGTATCAGCACCTGTAAGATTTTGAAAAGGGCTCCAATACAGGTCTCCACTTGCCCGACTAGTCGAACTATTTGACAGTTTTCTGGTAATTATCGTAAATGCTTAATTATATCATTTTATGCTCATGACAGCTTTTTATGCCCCATGAATTTCAGTATCTTAAAAAAAATTAAATTGAAGCAATCTGAAATCCCGCTAAAACGCTCAGTTTGAGTCCTGTCACGTCACTGGATAGCTTTTGTTCCGACTGACGTGAAGCTCATTCGTTTTGAATTTACGTTTCTGAAAATGGGTTATAAATGGCGTTCAACACCATACAGTAAAATATATCTACAAAAACTCCTGAAAAATTGTTTTAAAAAAAATGGTTGAAGTGGCTCTGAGCACTATGGGACTTAACAGCTGTGGTCATCAGTCCCCTAGAATTTAGAACTACTTAAACCTAACTAACCTAAAGAAGACATCACACACATCCATGCCCGAGGCAGGATTCGAACCTGCGACCGTAGCGGTCGCGCGGTTCCAGACTGAAGCGCCTAGAACTGCTCGGCCGCTCCGGCTGGCAAAAATTGTTTTAGATTATTCCAAAGAATGAAAAGATTTCTAAAATGTGCTTGCAACTCATTCGTAGAGATCCAAACGAGGTAGTGGTCACTACGTGTGTTTCCAGTTAGGATAATTTTAGCGTAAGTAAACACTTCTTTCCACGGCGTTGTCGCTTGTAGAGTAATACGTAGCACTCTGGACTTTTAATGCAGTGTGGGCAACATCGATACGCGTGGGAACAAGATGCTCCTTTCTTCCTGTTCGTTTGATATTACTGTCATCTAGTTTCCTTTATTTGTGATATAGTTATGTAACAGCTTTAAATTCTACATAATATTACATTTTAATATCTATTTTAGTTTATTAAGTTCTTTTTACACCTGGTCAATTTTAGATAAATCACAAGGATCCTGTAAAGAAACCGTATTTCATGCCTAATGTAGCTCTTATTCTGAAGAATATAAGAAACTATTTAATAATGTCCAATCAAATTATTCTTCCAAAAAAAAAATCGTAGAAAACAGTAATTTTCCACGTTCAACTGTCTTCACTAAACCTGTTGTAAAAATGTATGATTTTGACAAAGAGAAAAATTGAACATTGCTTGGAACCAACGAGGAAATGTAGTAAGACCTGGACATTACGATAAACCGATAGTTGTCAAGCTTTTGTGCTTTTAAATCACAGTGTTTCAGTAGTAGTTAAGCATGCAGCAGAGCAAGAGACACTTTAACGTTCTGCTGCCCCAGCTGCATGTTTTATAAACATAATCTTCCTCTGGTTTAAGTTAATGACTTGGAGGAACAGAAAAACTGCAGAGTGCAAAGCTGTTGAAGGCAAACACAGTGATGGTCTGTAGTTCAAAATGGTTCAAATGGCTCTGAGCACTATGGGACTTAACTGCTGAGGTCATCAGTCCCCTAGAACTTAGAACTACTTAAACCGAACTAACCTAAGGACATCACACACATCCATACCCGAGGCAGGATTCGAACCTACGACCGTAGCGGTCGCGCGGTTCCGGACTGAAGCGTCTAGAACCGATCGGCCACTCCGGCCGGCCGTCTGTAGTTCCCTAAGAGTCTTACTACGCTGTCTGAAATCGTGAAAATTGAGGAAAGAGCTGCCTGGAAAACAGTAGTAGTTCTGGTAACAACCACAACAATTAACATCCAGAATTATATCCAAAAGAAAAGGTTTCCACTTTGTTTCACTGTGCGGCCTCCGACGAGTCGCCCTGGACCATGGTACCAGCTCCAGATTCCCTCAGAAATGGTTCAAATAGTTCCACCATGGGACTTAACATCTGAGGTTATCAGTCCCCTAGAACAGGGGTCTCCAAGCTACGGCCCGCGGGCCGAAACCGGCCTGCGAGGGCCGGCAAACAGGCCAGCGTTATCTGGCCGGACATCCCCGGTACCCGGCCCGCCAGATATTTGAAGTGGTACCTATATTGCCAACAATTGAGTTTCGAGGCCTATCGCGACCAATACACCGCGACAGAACTATCAAATATATGCTCTGGCTCTGCTACTCGCTACAAGACTACATAACTAAATTTATTGTTGCGCCGCTTGAAATAACAATGCGTTGACATTCTCTACCTCTACGTCTTGCAGTAATAGTGTTTCTAACAATGATTTTGAGATTTCGTTAACTACGCTTTCGTGAAGAATGTGCAGTGACATACTTTTTTGTCGGTGAAATTCGCCACAATAAAATACGCCAGAATTTCGGTCAGGTACGTCCACCAATCAAAATTATGTAATTAAATAAAAATCGTAGTTCGTTTCGGTGTTAGCTATTCCCACAACCTTAGATTTTTGCGATTTCATGTTTCCTTTAGCCTTACATTACGGTGATCATGGAGTGCTA
Organism: Schistocerca americana; assembly: GCF_021461395.2. Lineage (NCBI taxonomy): Eukaryota > Metazoa > Arthropoda > Insecta > Orthoptera > Acrididae > Schistocerca > Schistocerca americana. The sequence continues at coordinate 434,121,548 of NC_060126.1, read as the reverse complement.
GGGTGCTTTAATCCCACTAGGTAGATCTTGGCCCTTCGTTGAGTGTCAATGTGGCCCGTGGACTAAAAAGTTTGGAGACCCCTGCCCTAGAACTTTAAAATTGCTTAAACTTAACTAACCTAAGGACATCACACATATCGATGCCCGAGGCAGCATCCGAACCTGCGACCGTAGCGGTCGCACTGTTCCAGACTGAAGCGCCTAGAACTGATCGGCCACACCGGCCGGCCGATTCCCTCAGTCTTAAGATATTTCTGCGATTTATTGCTGTCTCACAGTACTTCCGTTACATTAGCCATGCAATGAAGCTTTCACGTTTCTTGTTTCCGGAAAATCTGGGTTGTTTTCGAAGAACGAAGAGAACAAAAACACATCAGCTTTCGGAAGGTTTCCACTAGCTGCCTTCACAGAATTCCTTTCCATTGTTACTTATAAGCTGTAAACGAGTTTTCCATCTCTAAATAATTAACAGCCTCTTCTTAATAAAGTCAAGGTAGCGGATGTAGCTCAAGTGTCGTCACGTTATACGAGTACATTGCGCCCATCTTCTGGGTTTGAATCCCAGATAGTTCAGTTTCCATCAATTTACAATATTTTCAGTTGATTTTTTTTCCTTTAACAAGATGATGGGGAGATTAGTCAAAGTGTCCTCGCACAAGATTACAGGCTCTGAGTTCGAAGCCACGAGAGGGTAACTTTTAATTTTCCTGCGTCCCCAAAAAACACAAACCTACGTTTTGTGTGTGTGTGTGTGTGTGTGTGTGTGTGTTTACTGATGGTTAATGACACTAACATAACATCCGCTCAGTCCGTGAGCAATAATTTACACTTTTTACTTCCAATCAATTAGTAAGTATAAAAAGGAGATGGAAGACAGGATGACAGCAAAGGTTTTCTCTCCTCTAAATAAGAAACCATTTTACTATGTAAATCAACATGTCCTTCAATTTCCATATATGTACAATCTATGTAAATACACTACTGGCCATTAAAATTGCTACACCAAGAAGAAATGCAGATGATAAACAGGTATTCATTGGACAAATATATTATACTAGAACTGACATGTGATTAAATTTTCACGCAGTTTGGGTGCATACATCCTGAGAAATCAGTAACTAGAACAACCACCTCTGGCCGTAATAACGGCCTTGATACGCCTTGGCATTGAGTCACACAGAGCTTGGATGGCGTGTACAGGTACAGCTGCCCATGCAGCTTCAACACGATACCACAGGTAATCAACAGTAGTCACTGGCAGTATTGTGACGAGCCAGTTGCTCGGCCACCATTGATCAGACGTTTTCAGTTGGTGACAGATCTGGAGAATGTGCTGGCCAGGGCAGCAGTCGAACATTTTCACATCCAGAAAGGCCCGTACAGGACCTGTAACTTGCGATCGTGCATTATCCTGCTGAAATGTAGGGTTTCACAGGGATCGAATGAAGGGTAGAGCAACGGGTCGTAACACATCCACTGTTCAAAGTGCCACCAATGGGAACAAGAGGTGACCGAGACGTGTAACCAATGGCACCCCATACCATCACGCCGGGTGATACGCCACTGTGGCGATGACGAATACACGCTTCCAATGTGCGTTCACCGTGATGTCGCCAAACACGGATGCGACCATCGTGATGCTGTAAACTGAACCTGGATTCATCCGAAAAAATGCCATTCGTGCACCCAGGTTCGTCGTTGAGTACACCATCACAGTCCGAAGCTCGTTGTCGTGCGGTAGCGTTCTCGCTTCCCGCGCCCGGGTTTCCGGGTTCGATTCCCGGTGGGGTCAGGGATTTTCTCTGCCTCGTGATGACCGGGTGTTGTGTGATGTCCTTAGGTTAGTTAGGTTTAAGTAGTTCTAAGTTCTAGGGGACAGATGACCATAGATGTTAAGTCCCATAGTGCTCAGAGCCATTTGAACCCTTTTACACCATCACACGCGCTCCTGTCTGTGATGCAGCGTCAAGGGTAACCGCAGCCATGGCCTCCGAGCTTGTAGTCCATGCTGCTGCAGACGTCGTCGAACTGTTCGTGCAGATGGTTGTTGTCTTCCAAACGTCCCCATCCGCTGATTCAGGGATCGAGACGTGGCTGCACGATCCGTTACAGCCATGCGGATAAGATGCCTGTCATCTCGACTGCTAGTGATACGAGGCCGTTGGGATCCAGCACAGCGTTCCGTATTACCCTCCTGAAGCCACCGATTCCATATTGTGCTAACAGTCATTGGATCTCGACCAACGCGGGCAGTAATGTCACGATACCATAAACCGCAATCGCGATAGGATACAATCTGACCTTTATGAAAGTCGGAAACGTGATGGTACTCATTTCTCCTCCTTAGACGAGACATCACAACAAGTTTCACCAGGCAACGCCGGTCAACTGCTGTTTGTGAATGAGAAATCGGTTGGAAACTTTCCTCATGTCAGCACGTTGTAGGTGTCACCACCGGCGCCAACCACGTGTGAATGCTCTGAAAAGCTAATCATTTGCATATCATAGCATCTTCTTCCTCTCGGTTAAGTTTCGCGTCTGTAGCACATCATCTTCATGGTGGAACAATTTTAATGGCCAATAGGTTTTTCTATGCACGAAAAACATTATTTTTTATAACTACTTTTTTTGTTCAACATGCCCAGAAAATATGAGAGGGCTGGTGGAGTGGGTCATAACAAGCATATTCCACATAGCAACCAATGTCCGCATCCCTTAGCGCATGGCGCTAGGCGTCCATGAACAGCGTCGCGCGTCGCCAAGAGGGTAGGCACACTACATACCGTCAGAGTCGTCATGGTAGTAGGTCTGCAGGGCGGCGATTTAAATGTGTTTGTGGCATCAAGGCAAAAGAGGCGTCGGGTTGAAATTTTATGACCTTTATTTGCAAACGATGTAGGCGGGACAACGCTATGGGTATTCCTCCTCTCACTGGGACTTGAATGTGTTGCTTTCGGCTGCGCAAATGCCTGTTTGACGGGTGTTGCATAGAGGGAGGCATCTGTGCACACTGCAGAGGCTGGTTCGCCCTGCGTCAGTCTGCCATCAAACGAGGGCACTGTTGTGTTTGTTACTGCATGGAGCGGATAGGAAATGGAGCGCTGTTCCTGTGGGGAACGGACAGACATACACTGTCCTTACTGGGCGGCGGATGGAAATGCTCACGCTGTCCAACGTTTGTACATTCGGCGGTTTTCGAATCGTCGAGTTTCAGATCTACCAGCATTTACTGTCATCCATAGGCCTCTACGAGAGACAGGTTCACTTGAGGCACGTTTTCCATTGGCACGTTCTCGCAATGGCACATGTGTATTTAAGCCCTGATTCGAAACCTGGAGTATTCATTTTGTGTTGCAGGTGCGAAGGCCTGTCGGGCGCGGTCGTCATAGCACGTACACCAGGGATTGAAGAGGGAACGTTAGCACTGCTGGAAAATACACCCTCAACAACTCCGTAAGGTGAATGACTGAACAGTTTCAAGTAAGGCTTGGTTGTACACTACTGGCCATTAAAATTACTACACCACGAAGATAGCGTGCTACAGACGCGAGATTTAACCTACAGGAAGAAGATGATGCATTATGCAAATGATTAGCTTTTCAGAGCATTCACACAAGGTTGGCGCTGGTGGCGACAGCTACAACGTGCTGACATGAGGAAAGTTTCCAACCGATTTCTCATACACAAACACCAGTTGACCGGCGTTGCCTGGTGAAACTTGTTGTGATGCCTCGTCTAAGGAGGAGAAATTGAGTACCATCGCGTTTCCGACTTTGATAAAGGTCGGATTGTAGCGTATCGCGATTGCGCCTTGTCGTATCGCGACATTGCTGCTCGCGTTGGTCGAGGTCCAATGACTGTTAGCAGAATATCGGTGGGTTCAGGAGGATAATACGGGACGCCGTGTTGGATCCCAACGGCCTCGTATCACTAGTAGTCGAGATGAAAGGCATCTCATCCGCATGGCTGTAACGGATCGTGCAGCCACGTCTCGATCCCTGAGACAACAGTTGGGGACGTTTTCAAGACAACAACCATCTGCACGAACAGTTCGACGACGTTTGCAGCAGCATGGACTATCAGCTCGGAGACCATGGCTGCGGTTACCTTGACGCTGCATCATAGACAGGAGCCCCTGCGACAGGAGCCTCAACGACCAACCTGGGTGCACGAATGGCAAAACCTCATTTTTTCAGATGAATCCAGGTTCTGTTTACAGCATCACGATGGTCGCATCCGTGTTTGGCGACATCGCGGTGAACGCACATTGGAAGCGTGTATTCGTCATCGCCATATTGGCGTACCACCCGGCGTGATGGATGGGGTGCCATTGGTTACACGTCTCGGTCACATCTTGTTCGCATTGACGGCACTTTGAACATTGGACGTTAGATTTCAGATGTGTTACGACCCGTGGCTCTACCCTTCATTCGATCCCTGCGAAACCCTACATTTCAGCAGGATAATGCACGTCCGCATGTTGCAGGTCCTGTATGGGCCTTTCTGGACACAGAAAATGTTCCCTGGCCAGCACATTCTCCAGATCTCTCACCAATTGAAAACATCTGGTCAATGGTGGCCGAGCAACTGGCTCGTCACAATACGCCAGTCACTACTCTTGATGAATTGTGGTATCTTGTTGAAGCTGCATGGGCAACTGTACCTGTACACGCCTTGCTAGCTCTGTTTGACTCAACGCCCAGACGTATCAAGGCCGTTATTACGGCCAGAGGTGGTTGTATCTGGGTACTGATTTCTCAGGATCTATGCACCCAAATTGCGTGAAAATGTAATCACATGTCAGTTCTGGTATAATATATTTGTCCAATGAATACCCGTTTATCATCTGCATTTCTTCTTGGAGTAGTAATTTTATTGCCCAGTAACGTACATTGGGATCTACACTGGCTTGCCCACCGAGGTTGTCTACTGAACACAGCACAGCGCAGCTGTCACGAGGGCTGTCACTATTTAGCAATACGGGCAGTTCACAAATAAGTCACCCATCAGGTTCCTTGTAATGCGATTCATCTTCCTCCGGCGTGGATAAATGGTGGGATCAAACATCACATCAACCTCCTCTGTAACCGCTTGAAGCTCAGAATGCAACCATTTTGTGGTTTCTTTTCCCATCATATGTTTTAAAACAATAGCGACTCGTATCGTGTTCATACAATACCTGGTGTGTTACGGCAAATTGTACGTGTCGTTGTGTGAGCGTTGCGTGCGAGATTGTCGAATTGCTGTCACAGTCCTTAAAACGAACAAGGAGGCAGTCAAACTTTGCATAGATAACGAACGGTACACGCTCCTTGCATGCAAAATTCTTAAAGTTTAAGAAAGTGCCCCTTTCAACAGGCATATCGACACGCACCGGATACTCAGATTCATAATTGATCTGGTACGTGATTGGCAGATCGATTCGACTGAAAATATTCAGACAGCGTGCACAAATATGTAGTGCTGCAGCCGGCCGCTGTGGCCGAGCGTATCTAGACGTTTCAGTCCGGAATCGCGCTGCTGCTACGGTCGCAGGTTCGAATCCTGCCTCGGGTATGGATGTGTGTGATGTCCTTAGGTTAGTTAGGTTTAAGTAGTTCTAAGTTCTAGGGGACTGATGACCTCAGATGTCAAGTCCCATAGTGTTCAGAGCCATTTGAACCATTTGAAGTGCTGCCTGATGTGCGGGCACTTGAGGGAACAAACTACATAGCATGGTTTTGATGCAGCGGTAATGTCGCTTGGAATCATTCAGAAACTAGTAATAGACCAGAGTGAACAGCTTTTTTTCTGCAGAAATATTAAATGTAGTGGACCTTAAGCTGTGTGTCTTGCTTAACCCTGTGATCTACATTTCCCTGGGTCACACACGTGCTAAGAAGCCGTGCGGCAGTTTGTCAGCCAATACTTCACACACCGTAAGACTCCGTCAGCGACGTGCTTTCGCACATATGACGGTTGAGTGAGGACAAAGCCATAACACAAAGTTGTGTTCCCCTTTATGGCATCGTGACGCAGTACCGCGACAGAGGTTAGCAATTGCCCGTTCTCAAACGCACACGCACCCAAGGAACGGTACAGTATCCTTACGCCCAATCGAATTTTCCATGTTGGTGTGTGAGGTTTAACATCTCAACGCACCTCAGACGACTGAGGATGATAGTTGTTCGACATACGGAGAGCAGTAGGATCGCTCCTGTCCGGTCGAGGTACGTTAATTTTAGCCTCCACTTCTTCCTCCATACTGCTGCTGCTGCTCGGGTTTTTGGTGTTCTATATAGGCTGTCTCTCCTAAGAGCCGTCAGGCCCCGTTTTTCTGGTATTTCGCCAGATATCTGCTATTTAGTTTTTTCGATACGTAGCTGGAGTCATCGCAAACAAATACTACTCTTCAGGTCTCCCAGGCGACTCCCAGTGTAGATGGAAATCGTACATTTTTCACAGGTACAAATAAAATGATCTTTAATATAGCATTTCTCGTTCCCATTCGATAGAGTGGTTCCAGATTTGTTTCTTCCGATATATCTTTTATCTATATGTATTAACAAGAACAGTGAGAAAGGAAGAATTACCAGTAGTCCAGTGCTGCTGCTCCATGGGGTAGCAGTCAGCGCAAGCGGGGTCGTGTTGTCGCTGCTGGGATACTGGTTATTCTTGGTCTACATCATTACTCTGCAGTTCACAATTAAGTGCCTGGCAGAGAGATCATCGAACCAACTTCAGGCTTTTTTTCTGACGTTCCACTCTCGAAAGGAGCGCGAGGAAAACGAACACTTATAACTATCTTTGCGAGCCCTTATTTTATCGTGATGATCATTTCTTTCTATGTAGGTGGGTGCCAACAGAATACTTTCGCAATCGGAGGAGAAACTTAGTGATCGAAATTTCTCAAGACGACATCGCCACAACGAAAAGCGCGTTTGTTTTAGTGATTGGCACTCCAGTTCACGTATCATGTACGTTCCACTCTCTTCCCTATTTCGCGATAGTGCAAAACGAGCTGCCCTTCTCTGAATTTTTTCGATGTTTTCCGTCGGTCCCTTCTGATGCGAATCCCACAACGCACAACAATCCTCCAGAAGAAGGCGAAAAGCGTGGTGGAAGCATCTCTTTAGTAGGCCTGTTGCACTTTCTAAGTGTTCTGCCAGAAAATCGGAGCCCTTGGTTTGCTTTACCCACAACGTTACCTATGTGACCGTTCCAATTTATTTCTAATTGTAATCCCTAGGGAGGACAATATTATGGAAATGGAAGAGGATGTAGATGAAGATGAAATGGGAGATATGATACTGCGTGAAGAGTTTGACAGAGCACTGAAAGACGTGAGTCGAGACAAGGCCCCGGGAGTGGACAACATTCCATTAGAACTACTTGCAGCCTTGGGAGAGCCAGTCCTGACAAAACTCTACCATCTGGTGAGCAAGATGTATGAGACAGGCGAAATTTCCTCAGATTTCAAGAAGAATATAATAATTCCAATCCCAAAGAAAGCAGGTGTTGACAGATGTGAAAATTACCGAACTATCAGTCTAATAAGTCACAGCTGCAAAATACTAATGCGAATTCTTTACAGAAGAATGGAAAAACTGGTAGAAGCCGACCTCGGGGAGGATCAGTTTGGATCTCGTAGAAATGTTGCAACACGTGAGGCAATACTGACCCTACGACTTATCTTAGAAGAAAGATTAAGGAAAGGCAAACCTACGTTTCTAGCATTTGTAGACTTAGAGAAAGCTTTTGACAATGTTGACTGGAATACTCTCTTTCAAATTCTGAAGGTGGCAGGGGTAAAATACAGGGAGAGAAAGGCTATTTACAATTTGTACTGAAATCAGATGGTAGTTATAAGAGTCAAGGAACTTGAAAGGGAAGCAGTGGTTGGGAAGGGAGTGAGACAGGGTTGTAGCCTCTCCCCGATGCTATTCAATCTGCATATTGAGAAGGCAGTAAAGGAAACGATAGAAAATTTCGGAGTAGGTATTAAAATCCATGAAGAAGAAATGAAAACTTTGAGGTTCGCCCGCCGATGACATTGTGATTCTGTCAGAGACAGCAAAGGACTTGAAAGAGCAGTTGAACGGAATGGACAGTTTCCTGAAAGGAGGGTATAAGATGAACATCAACAAAAGCAAAACGAGGATAATGGAGTGTAGTCAAATTAAATCGGGTGATGGTGAGGGAATTAGATTAGGAAATGAGACACGTAAAGTAGTAAAGGAGTTTTGCTATTTGGGGAGCAAAATAACTGATGGTGGTCGAAGTAGAGAGGATATAAAATGTAGACTGGCAATGGCAAGGAAAGCGTTTCTGAAGAAGAGAAATTTGTTAACATCGAGTATAGATTTTAGTGTCAGGAAGTCATTTCTGAAAGTATTTGTATGGAGTGTAGCCATGTATGGATGTCAAACGTGGACGATAAATAGTTTAGACAAGAAGAGAATAGAAGCTTTCGAAATGTGGTGCTACACAAGAATGCTGAAGATTAGATGGGTAGCTCACATAACTAATGAGGAGGTATTGAATAGAATTGGGGAGAAGAGAAGTTTGTGGCACAACTTGACCAGAAGAAGGCATCGGTTGGTAGGACATGTTCTCAGGCATCAAGGGATCACCAATTTAGTACTGGAGGGCAGCGTGGAGGGTAAAAATCGTAGAGGGAGACCAAGAGATGAATACACTAAGCAGATTCAGAAGGATGTAGGCTGCAGTAGGTACTGGGAGATGAAGAAACTCGCACAGGATAGAGTAACATGGAGAGCTGCATCAATCCAGTCTCAGGACTGAAGACCACAACAGCAACAATCCCTAGGTAGGTATTTAGCTGAATTTACAGACTTGCGATTTCCTATTAATACATGTCCACCGCTCTGTCGAGTGGGCATGTAAAATTACCCTTTACAAATAGTTCTGATTTGTAATGGAAATAACCCGACGATTTCCGATGACACTGGGAGTCGCGTGGGAGACGCGATGAACATTATTTGTTTGTGATGACTCCAGCTACACATAAACAAATTGAAATTCCAAATATCTTTCGAAACACCAGAGAAAAGGTGCTTGACGACTCTCAGGACACACACACACACACACACACATACACACACACACACACACACACACACAGAGACAGACACACACACACACACACGCACACACAGACACACACACACACACACACACACACACACACACACACACACATACACACGAGTTAAATAAAAAATTTTAATCGCAAAAACACGGGAAAACGTCAAGACGATCTTCCTAACTGAGCAAGATACAGCGCTTGTCGCGTACAGGTATCCGTGCTCCACATTTTAACAGACCGTCTTGTACACCAAGCCATGAGGGTTGCAGGCACCTTAACAGTTAACATGCCGTCCATTTTAGGAGACGGTCAAATCAGTATAATATCTGGCCTCATCAATGGTATCTTAGAAGATTTTAAAGTGTTTCCAGGATGGTTGCTTCATCTTTTATTTTCCAGTTCCTCAACAGCGCACCGTTCCCTGTTACACCATTTTAGGTGTTGTGTAGTTATAGTCTGTATATTTTAATCTCAAACTGCCTTGACGCACACCTTGAGGTAACAAAAATAGAGGGATACCTCCTAACATCGCGTCGGGCCTCCTTTTTCCCGGTGTAGTGCAGAAGGTAGACATGGAATGGACTCAACAAGCCGTTGGGTGTACCCTGCAGAAATATTATGCTATGATCCCACTATAACCGTCCATATCTGGGAAAGTGTTGCCGGTGCAGGATTTTGTACACGAAAATGTCCAATAAATGGTCGATGGATGGCCAGACCATTCCGTCGAGTTGTCCAGCATTTTCTTCAAACGATACTTGTGACCCGGCGACATAGCCCGTTGTCAACCATAAAAATTCCTCTTTCTTTGGGAACATGCCGTCCAAAAATGGCTGCAAATGGTCTACAAGGAGCCGTACATCCAGAGGAGCCAGTCCATTCCATGTAAACACAGCCCACACCATTTATGGATCCACCATCAGCTTGCATAGTGCCTTGTTGACGACGTGGGTGCATGGCTTCGTGGGGTTTGCGCCATACTCAACCCCTACCATCACCTCTTACCAACAGAAATCGGGACTCGTCTGACCAGGCCACGATTTTTCAGTCCATCCGATACTGTTACGGAAGAGGCGCTGCAGGCGAAATCGTGCTGATAGCAAGGGCACTCGAGTAGATCTCTGCTGCCACAGCCCATTAACTCCACATTTCGCTGTACTGTCGTAACGGACACGTTCGTCGTACGTCCCTCATTGATTTCAGCAGTTATTTCACGCAGTGTTGCTTTTATGTTAGCACTGACTACTCTACCTCTAGGTCAGTAAGTGAAGGCTGTACGCCGGTTCGTTGTCCGTGGTAAGAGATAATGCTTGAAATGTGGTATCCTCGGCACATTCTTGACAATGTAGATGGCGGAACTCGAATTGCCTAAAGATTTTCGAAGCGGAATGTTCCATCGTCTAGCTGCAACTACCACTCCACGTTTAAAGTTTGTTTTTTCCCGTCGTGCTGCCATAATCACTGTGGAAACCTTTTTACATTAATCACTTGAGTAGGATTTACAGCCAACGCACTGTCCTTTTATACCTCGTGTATGCGGTACTAGCACCACTGTATATATGCGTATCGCTATCGCATAACTTCTGTCACCTCAGTGTGCATCTTTTGGTGTTCTTTGTGAAAGTGTGAGTGAAAAAGAGAGGGTGTGTTCCAAGGTGACTGTGAATTACTCTTATACACTGAAGCACTTAGCAGCCGGCCGGTGTGGCCGTGCGGTTCTAAGCGCTTCAGTTTGGAACCGCGTGACCGCTGCGGTCGCAGGTTCGAATCCTGCCTCGGGCATGGATGTGTGTGATGTCCTTAGGTTAGTTAGGTTTAAGTAGTTCTAAGTTCTAGGGGACTGATGACCTCAGAAGTTAAGTCCCATAGTGCTCAGAACCATTTGAACCATTTGAAGCACTTAGCACTCCGTCTGCAGGCCACTAGTGGCCTACCGGGACCACCCGACCGCCGTGTCATCCTCGGTGGACGATGCGGATAGGAGGGGCGTTGGGTCAGCACACCGCTCTCCCGGTCGTAAGATGGTGTTCGTGACCGAAGCCGCTACTATTCGGTCGAGTAGCTCCGCAATTGGCATCACGAGGCTGAGTGCATCCCGAAAACTGGCAACAGCGCATGGTGGCCTGGATGGTCACCCATCCAAGTACCGACCACGCCCGACAGCGCTTATCTTCGGTTATCTCACGGGAACCGGTTCATACACTGAAGAGCCAAAGAAACTGGTACACCTGCCTAATACCGTGCAGGGCCCCCGCGAACACGCAGAAGTGCCGCAACAAGAGGTGGCATGGACTCGACTAATGTTTCTAGTAGTGCTGGAGGGAATTGACACCATGTATCCTGCCTATACCAGTTTCTTTTCCGCTTCGGTGTATTTTGTCACCTGTTGCATATTTTTCACGCAAAACCGCATTCGTCTCTCACCAGTTGAGCACGGACGCTGGTAACCTCGCTGTTCAGCTCTGCATACCGCAGCCGCCACGATCACCATATTGTCCTTTCAGGTGATTACTTTTGCGTACAGCATTACAATGGACGAATCCGTACGTGGATTCTACAAGATGGACCAACGTTGACTGAACGCACTTCGAATAGCTATTAATTTGGACAGTAGGCGCTATATTTCTGACGTGTTAATGGCGGTACCCTTACCTTCTGGCTCTCCGTGACGTCATCTTTCAACGTGATAACGCAATACCGCGTGTTGCCCATGCTGGCCTGACCAGCATCGATGCAGATAATGTTCGACTGTTGCTCTGGTCATCATGTTTTGCAGGCCGCTCACCCACTGAAAAACGTCTGGTTATGGATTTCTGGGAATCTTGCACACCACCACTGACGAGTGAGTACCATTGACGGGACAGAGATAAAGATACAGGAAATGACGTACCCAGATCTGTGAGAAAGCAATTCGACTCAGTGCCCAGTCGGGTATCAGCCACTGCAGCTGAAAGATATGGTAGCCCTATGTGCTAAGCTAAAACCCTCAAATCTGCCGTAAACGAAAAATAAGTGAAATTTCGTTATTTCCTATTATTTCTTGTTTTACAATTTTAATGACTACCAGTGTAATTAGTCTAATACCTACGCAACCACTTACAACGGTAGCCACAGTTTATTGTGGTCCGTGGGCGACGGCGCAACCTGTGGCGTCTCTTGGTACCGTAAAAGTTCAGGCACATCAAAGGCTTCTCAGATGTGCGAACAGTTCTAATGTTCATTAGCTACGTTGCCATCTAGGGGATGATAACACTTCACCCAATTCTACTTACTTTTTAATAAATTACAGTAATTAGATTGTGGGCACTAGCGAAAATTAATAATTTTCTTACCACTCTACATCTACATCTACATACATACTCCGCAATCCACCATACGGTGCGTGGCGGAGGGTACCTCGTACCACAACTAGCATCTTTTCTCCCTGTTCCACTCCCAAACAGAACGAGGGAAAAATGACTGCCTATATGCCTCTGTACGAGCCCTAATCTCTCTTATCATATCTTTGTGGTCTTTCCGCGACATGTAAGTTGGTGGCAGTAAAATTGTACTGCAGTCAGCCTCAAATGCGGGTTCTCTAAATTTCCTCAGTAGCGATTCACGAAAAGAACGCCTCCTTTCCTCTAGAGACCCCTACCCGAGTTCCTGAAGCATTTACGTAACACTCGCGTGATGATCAAACCTACCAGGGACAAATCTAGCAGTCCGCCTCTGAATTGCTTCTATGTCCTCCCTCAATCCGACCTGATAGGGAACCCTAACGCTCGAGCAGTACTCAACAATAGGTCGTATTAGTGTTTTATAAGCGATCTCCTTTACAGATGAACCACATCTTCCCAAGATTCTACCAATGAACCGAAGACGACTACCCGCCTTCTCCACAACTGCCATTACATGCTTGTCCCACTTCATATCGCTCTGCAACGTTACGCCCAAATATTTAATCGACGTGACTGTGTCAAGAGCTACACTACTAATGGAGTATTCAAACATTACGGGATTCTTTTTCCTATTCATCTGCATTAATTTACATTTATCTATATTTAGAGTTAGCTGCCATTCTTTACACCAGTCACAAATCCTGTCCAAGTCATCTTGTATCCTCATACAGTCACTCAACGACAACACCTTCCCGTACACCACAGCATCATCAGCAAACAGCCGCACATTGCTATCCACCCCATCCAAAAGATCATTTATGTAGAAAGAAAACAACAGCGGACCTACCACACTGCCCTGGGGCACTCCAGATGATACCCTCACCTCCGATGAACACTCACCATCGAGGCCAACGTACTGGGTTCTATTACTTAAGATGTCTTCGAGTCACTCACATACTTGGGAACCAATCCCATATGCTCGTACCTTAGTTAGGAGTCTGCAGTGTGGCACCGAATGAAACGCTTTCCGGAAGTCTAGGAATATGGCATCCATCTGATACCCTTCACCCATGGTTCGCAAGATATCATGTGAAAAAAGGGCGAGTTGCGTTTCGCAGGAGCGATGCTTTCTAAAACCGTGCCGATGCATGGACATCAACTTCTCTGTTGTTAAGGATATTGGTCTGCAATTTTGAGGATCCGTCCTTCCACCCTTCTTATATACAGGCGTCTCCTGCGCTTTTTTCCAGTCGCTTGGGACTTTACGTTGGGCAAGAGATTCGCGATAAGTGCAAGCTAAGTAAGGAGTCAATGCAGTAGAGTACTCTCTGTAAAACCGAATTGGAATCCCATCAGGACCTGGCGATTTATTTATTTTCAACCCATTCAGCTGCTTCACAACCCCAGGGATGTCTATCACTATGTCCTCCATACGGGAATCTGTACGAGACTCGAACGGCGGTATGTTTGTACGATCCTCCTGCGTGAAGGGTTTCTCAAATGCTAAATTTAAAATTTCAGCTTTCGTTTTGCTGTCTTCTGTTGCTAGGCCAGACTGATCAGTGAGTGACCCGCTTGCCGATTTTACGTAAGACCAGAATTTCCTCGGGTTTTCAACAAAATCTCTTGTTAAGGTATGACGGTGGTAGTGGTTGTATGCTTCGCGCATCGCTCTTTTTGCAGCAGCACGAATCTCTACCAACTTTTGCCTGTCCTCATTCTCCCGATCTCTCTTGTACCGCGAGTGCAACTGTCTTTGCTTCCTGAGCATTCTCCGAATTGCGCTGTTAAACCACGGTGGGCTTTTTCCGTCCGTAACCCACTTTTTCGGCACATACTTGTCCAATGCGTGATTTAGAATGTGTTTGAAAATTGCCCATAATTCTTCCACGTCCATCGTACCGGAAGTAAATGAAGTCGATTCATTTACTAAATGGGATGTTAACAACTGCTTATCTGCTCTTTCTAGTAAGAATACTCTCCTAGCCTTCTTGACCGACTTTTTAACTTTAGCTGGTTTGCATTTAAATAAAAAGAAAGTGTAGTGAATTGTTACGTTCATTATGCAGTAAAATTGCTCCGTACGACAAAATCGTTAAGTTCTGCTCACCACGTGACTGTTGAATACTAAGTACTTGTAACCAACTCTCGAAACTATTAAAAGTCTAGCACTTGCGCTCAAAAGTGCAAGTCCAAAACTGACTGCTAACACTTTTATAAATAACACGAAACGTTACTGCTCCAAGGAGATGTTGTCCGAAAGTTTCTAAATTCTCAAAGCCGGAACGCGAAAATTCCATAAATACTCGACTCTGAACATATCTGTCACTTAAAAGTTGCGACCAACTGACCGCCCCTGGAAGCACATGTACTTTCTCTTTCAAGTCTGAGCGCAAGCTGTCCTGAGACAGGGTGAAAATTCTCATACATACATTTCTCGTAATTCTAACGTACATCAGACATACCAGCACAGCACAGAATTTCACCATTTATCCAGTTGTGTCTTTAGATTTTTGCTGGGTTTCTTAATTTTAGAGATATTTACCATTTCATCAGTGGGATAGTTTATGTATGCTAATTTGCTGTTAATTATTCTTAAACATGATAAAAATTGCACAATTATAGATAACTACCGTAATCTACTTTCTCATACTGAAACTAGTTCTACCATTTTACCGGCTGGATTGTGTGAAATTACGTTTTCTGATCCAGGAAGGAACGTTCCGGCTTATAATTTAAAATATATTATACGGAAAAAAGTGTGAAACTACATCGCGATATCGTTCTTCAAGATCTGTCTGTTGGTTTGTCATAACCGCTTAAGACGCGTAGAAGGTATTAATTTTCTAAATTCATAGGTATATACAAATCTTGTGTATTGAATTACTGATGTTTTATAGGGCAAACCGAGAAGATATTCAGACGCGCATTCTCGTCACAGTTTTCTCTTTAATTTAGTGTAACCGCCTACTTTTTAGCTATTTGGCTTGGGTTTGGCTTTAATGTACTTTTCGTTCGTAAAAAAATTTTCAGTTGCTGGGATGCCGCCATGTGCGTACCTCACCCTGTCAGGGTCCCCATCTGTCGCGGGGCTGTGTCTTTCCCAGCGGCAGTAACTCGGGCCAGTATTACTCGACACTACCGGCTCTTTTCTGCCGGCCGTGTTACTGTGTGTTCCGCCAGCCGTGTTGCTGCGTGGACTCTGTTCCGCAAGTAGCAGAGTGTGGAATGGTCATCTGCTGTGATCAGCAGCCGACGCCGAGTTGTCACCTCCTGGCAAGCGATGCGCGCCTCTGGCAGACCGTCGCATTGCTGTCATAACAGACTGAGAACCCAGTCGGCCTGCCTTTAAAGCCTCGTAAGTAACGTACCAAACCTATTTTTGCATACAAAACTCATTTCCGAAGGCGAGAGAAGAGATATACAGGTAACTGATAAGCCAAAACATTATTATCAACGCCCACCGCGACGCTGAATACCGCCTACTGGCGTTGAGGCACGTGACGATGTAACAACAGCATGCACGCGGGCAGACATGGATGGGAAATCACCCCAGTGAAGATATGGGAGCAAATCGGAAAAATCCATTGAGATGCGTGACTTTGACAAAGGGCAGGTTGTTATTACACTACTGGCCATTAAAATTGCTACACCACGAAGATGACGTGCTACAGAGGCGAAATTTTACCGACAGGAAGAACATGCTGTGATATGCAAGTGATTAGCTTTTCAGAGCAACCACACAAGGTTGGTGCCGGTGGCGACACCTACAACGTGCTGACATGATGAAAGTTTCCAACCGATTTCTCATACACAAAAAGGCAGTTTGTAATGTTGATGCATTAAGTTGTTCTTAAAGCGGTGCTGATATTTAAGACAATAAAAGCGGGTTAAAAGCTGTGAGCTATCTGGGGAAGTTAAGCTTGCATTACTGAGCAACTGTTTCACAAGGTATCCAGACTAGCTTACCAAATTCCCAAACAGACTAACATTAATTATAATCTTTTAATAGTCATATTACGACAACCGCATATATATATATATATATATATATATATATATATATATATATAAATAAATAAATAAATAAATAAATAAATAAATAAATTCTCTGTATATATATATATATATATATATATATACAGAGAATTTAAATGAAAATATATAAATCAGTTATATTTGAACATTTATTTTAACATTGATCATTGTTCCGTTAACATTTCAGCATGTTTAACTTGATTCATAACTAAACTGGTGCCTTATTTAGGATTGTGAAAATGTGAGTTTGTAGTCTTACGGAACACATCAAATATGCAGCCAAGATTGGGAGACTGCATACAACACTGCATTCATAAAATAACACACGAAGAACGTTGAAACATATGCAAGAGGAAATTAGCCAGAACCAACTGATTCAATTTTCACCCAAAGAAGTTACGTTCGTAGCGCAATACTGTCCGTCATCAAATTACCACACACTCTTATACTAAATTCACACTAACTGTGAAATCTTCCCGAAAAGAATAGCTGAGGGCTACTTTGATGATTACACTACATACTTCACGTGGTCAACTTGGTTTACAGAAAGAGTGTAACTCCACAATAATTTTGATAATTAAAATAAATTACACCGAAACACAATTTACGAAAGAAAACCTCGAACTGGTTACTATCGTCTTACTATTAACCTGATGGGTCAAACAATTGTATAAGCATGTGGTACTGGTCTCACAAAGTACACCCCAGGTGGGTTAAACATAAAGAAAAGTTGCTGTATTGAAAAATATTGTCAAGACGAGATGTTATAATCTCACACACATTCGCCTTTAAGATTAATGTTATTAGTTAGAGTTACGTATCATCAACACGGGTTTATACTTTACTCACAAAGTAGCGACACATCAACTAGTGGAAGATATTCTGAACTTCACACTCGAATTACACTGCGTTGCAATTTAAGATAACATTAAATATTTTAGATCTAAACCTGAAATAAAGGTGATTAAATTTTCAGTTAAACTGAACTTAAGAAATCCATTGTCCTACGGACTTAGCCGAGACGCGCTTAGCCGGAGATCTTACCACTTCAGACGCTCGCCGCAGACAGACTACTGTGGGTCCCTACTGAGGGTGCTTCACAGATACAAACGGAAGTGACCAGATAGGCAGCTTCCTATACCAACATGACAAGGGACAGACAGGACCATACTAAGAATAGAAACCTCTTTGCTTTTAGAAAGCGTAGCTACCTGTTCTGATGTTGGTCCTACTGTTCTCTAGCAGACAGGCTTTTCTGCTACCATCAAGCATGCAACTAGAAATACATTTGTTCACTCATCCTTTCGCACAGAAGAGAAGGGGGATGACAGTATCTTATCATATACACTATATAAAAGAAAGCGCATGTAGGTTCCATATGAGACTGTGTGACATGAATTACATATAAACTATGTTTTAAAGTGTAGTAGTGTGACAGATCGTTCTTGTTTATGTGTAAAAGTAACACGTTCCACTGCTCAGTCTCCTCCCAGAGTTCTCCTATCTTAAAATATTTATACAGCACGCATACTATAGTAAGAGATCCTCATTTATACTGACAGATATAGAATAGTAATAGATAGATAGTAGCAGAAAATCGGAAACAAGGCTACTAACAGCTGGGGACCTGGTTTTGCTAGACCCATAATACCCACAGATCGGATATTCCCCTGAGTTTTGCATTAATTCAACACAGATCTTGCTTCTCTCAGGAGCGACTCTTTTCAAATTACACAAAAAAACCATAAACAGCATTTCACTCGTTCACAAAGAAACCTTTTATCTTCACATTTGAGTCAACTTAAATCCTAATTGCACAAGGAAAGAAAAAAAAAAAACACAAACATCACTTCAATAAATCATATAGAAACATCTTTATCATTACTTTTACCAACATATTATTCAAAATGCTGTGTTCGCGACTGTTACCCCAGTTTCTATACGGCCGATCCCGATTATTGTTCCGTTCGCGTCGCGACGACCAGTCATGCCGTTGATTAGTACTACGGCCACGACTGCGGTCGCGCTGCTGTGCCCCGTAATAACTTTGTGCCTGATTAGGCGGGCATTCTCCTGCATTATATTCCAACTCTTGGAGAAGTGTGTTAATCATTTCCACGTCCTCTTTGCATCGTCCCGCAAGAATGACGTGGCGCAAGTGCATCGGCAATTTGGTGATTTATATCCTAATTAGTTCCGCAGGCCCGTATGGTTCGTATAGAAATTGATTCGCCTGCGGCATGTGGTCGAATAGGCGTGCTGGGCTGCCGAAACCAGACTGGTTCAAATTTGGCAGCATAATTATGCCATGCTTGACCCTATGCTGTGCCGCTTCCGACCAATAGGCGGACAGAAAGGCTTGTCGAAACTCCGGAGTGGACTTGCAGTATCGCGCTGCCGACCTCATGCGAATCACCGGTTCGCCTTCCAAATAGCCACACATATATTCTATCTTATGTGAACTTGCCCAGTCGGGGGGAAGACAGAATTCAAATTGCTCAAGCCATGCTCGTGGATGTATTCCTTTTTGCGAATTTCGAAATATCTCAAACTTTCTCACCGTAAGGAAATGTTTGAAATCAAATCCCCGCATTTCCTCCCAGCGAGGCCCTTGAATGTTTCTATTTTTCTCATGTCTGCCCCTCAAAATACATTCTTCCCTGTCCTCAAAATCTCCCTCGTGGCCAGAGTCCCTCTCTGCACTGTTTGTATCGCTATTTTTAGTGTTATTGGCAAGTTCGGAATCAAACCCCTTGCGGCTTTCCAGATGCGCCACGCGTTCTTGTAATTCGCCTGTTACAGCTTTGTACCGCCTGTTCACTTCGAACTGTCCCTTCTGAAATCTAAGAAGCGAACGCACTTCTTCGGTCTCTGCGACTGCTACCGGTGTAGTATTTTTATCGCTCTCCATCATCTTCATTGTGCCTACAATGTCCGCTAATGTCGCAGTCTAATCATGTATTTGTTTGTTGTCCTCCGCCCCAGTCTGCTTCAATTGTTCTACTTGCTGTTTGAGTGCGTGAATCGCTTGACTGTTGTCCGCTACTGTGTTGCTGACAGACGCCGGACAATACGTTTCCACCTTCTGGACCCTGGAGAGTACCTGCTGGTGTTCCCTTTGGCATTCTTCTCTCAGCACTTGGAAATTCCTAAGTAGCGGTTCCTCGCTCTCTTTCGATTCCACATCGCGACTCCGCTTGCCCTGTTCTAAGGCTGGCAGACGATCATCGATTTGTTCAAATGTACGGCCTAATTCTTTCATAATATCACTTTTTATTTCACTTGCCAGATTGTTTATTCTTTGTGAGATATCATCGGACACTCTCTGCATCGACTTGTCGACTTTATTTGTCTGCTGGATTAGATTTTCGTCTATTTGTTCGCCTAGCTCATGGATCGATTTTTCAGATTTCTGCGTCATTTGTTCGCCTGGCTCTCGGATCGATTTTTCAGATTTTTCGTCATTTGATCGCCTAGCTCTCCGATCGATTTTTCAGACTTCTCTGCGTTTTCTTTATTTTGTTGCAATAAGGCTTTCATGAGTTCTGCCAAATCAATTTGGTTTGTGGAAGGCAAATTAATTTCTGGCTCTGATGTGAGCCCGTTTGTCCTGTTTTGCATTTCCTCTGAAGTATTCCTCATTGCATTTTCGGAACCGTCTGATGCGTTAATATTCGAAATCAAATTATCCCCTTTGTCCATGTTGCTTAAGTTGTTAGACAGCCTACCTTTAGCTTGGTTACGTGTCTGCATTAGTTTAATTTACATCCGGTACGCAACACACTAATCACAATAAATGTATCCCCCAAAAATTACGACAGTTACACGAAAGGTACCCAACCTAATACGCACTTTTTCACACTCAAAACAAATTTTTGTCTTTGATCGAAGTCAGTGCAATTTACAAGCGAGAAAAAACACACACACACATATAAACTACACAAATATAGAAATCAAAACAACAAGAGAAACAACACAACGCCGCTCAACACGCTGTGAATCTTTTGAAAGTCTGCTCAGAAACAATGCACAAGTTGCTTGAGCGCTGCAGGGAAAAAAATTAAGATTATACAATGCTCGCAATCAAACGTTTCAGAGATTCCAGAGTCTAGTGGAATCGCAGAACTGGGTCGCCATGTGTAATGTTGATGCAATAATTTGTTCTGAAAGCGGTGCTGATATTCGAGACAAAGCGGGTTAAAAGCTGTGAGCTGTTAAGATAACATTAGATATTTTAGATCTTAACATGAAATAAAGGTGATTAAATTTTCAGTTAGGCTGGACTTAAGAAATCCATTGTCCTACGGACATAGCAGAGAGGCACTTAGCCGGAGATCTTATCACTTCAGACGCTCGCCGCGGGCAGACTGCTGTGGGCCCCTACCGAGGGTGCTACACAGATACAAACGGAAGTGACCAGAGAGGCAGCCTCCTATACCAAAATGACAAGGGCTGGACAGGACCATACTAAGAATAGAAACCTCTTTGCTTCTAGAAAGCGTAGCTACCTGTTCCGACGTTGGTCCTACTGTTCTCTAGCAGACAGGCTTTTCTGCTACCATCAAGCATGCAACTAGAAATACATTTGCTCATTCATCCTTTCACACAGAAGGGAAGGAGGATGACAGTATCTTATCATATATACTATATAAAAGAAAGGGCATGTAGGTTCAATATGAGAGTGTGTGACATGAATTACATGTAAACTGTGTTTTAAAGTGTAGTAGTGTGACAGATCGTTCTTGTTTATGTGTAAAAGTAACACGTTCCACTGCTCAGTTTCCTCCCAGATAGAGTCAGAAACACCACAGTAAATTTAGAAGTGGAATTTTGTTGTTGTGGTCTTCAGTCCTGAGACTGGTTTGATGCAGCTCTCCATGCTACTCTATCCTGTGCAAGCTTCTTCATCTCCCAGTACCTATTACAACCTACATCCTTCTGAATCTGCTTGGTGTATTCATCTCTTGGTCTCCCTCTACGATTTTTACCCTCCACGCTGCCCTCCAATACTAAATTGGTGATCCCTTGATGCCTCAGAACATGTCCTACCAACCGATCCCTTCTTCTGGCCAAGTTGTGCCACAAACTTCTCTTCTCCCCAATCCTATTCAATACTTCCTCATTAGTTATGTGATCTACCCATCTAATCTTCACCATTCTTCTGTAGCACCACATTTCCAAAGCTTCTCTTCTCTTCTTGTCTACACTATTTATCGTCCATGTTTCACTTCCATACATGGCTACACTCCATAGAAATACTTTCAGAAATGACTTCCTGACACTTAAATCTATACTCGATATTAACAAATTTCTCTTCTTCAGAAACGCTTTCCTTGCCATTGCCAGTCTACATTTTATATCCTCTCGACTTCGACCATCATCAGTTATTTTGCTCCCCAAATAGCAAAACTCCTTTACTACTTTAAGTGCCTCATTTCCTAATCTAATTCCCTCAGCGTCACCCGACTTAGTTCGACTACATTCCATTATCCTCGTTTTGCTTTTGTTGATGTTCATCTTATATCGTCCTTTCCATTCCATTCAACTGTTCTTCCAAGTCCTTTGCAGAATTACAATGTCATCGGCGAACCTCAAAGTTTTTATTTCTTCCCCTTGGATTTTAATACCTACTCCGAATTCTTCTTTTGTTTCCTTTACTGCCTGCTCAATATACAGATTGAATAACATCGGGGAAAGGCTACAACCCTGTCTTACTCCCTTCCCAACCACTGCTTCCCTTTCACGCCCTTCGACTCTTATAACTGCATCTGGTTTCTGTACAAATTGTAAATAGCCTTTCGCTCCCTGTATTTTACCCCTGCCACCTTTAGAATTTGAAAGAGAGTATTCCAGTCAACATTGTCAAAAGCTTTCTCTAAGTCTACAAATGCTAGAAACGTAGGTTTGCCTTTCCTTAATCTTTTTTCTAAGATAAGTCATAAGGTCAGTATTGCCTCACGTGTTCCAGTATTTCTACGGAATCCAAACTGATCTTCCTCGAGGTCAGCTTTTACAAGTTTTTCCATTCGTCTGTAAAGAATTCGTGTTAGTATTTTGCAGCTGTGGCTTATTAAACTTATTGTTCGGTAATTTTCACATCTGTCAACACCTGCCTTCTTGGGGATTGGAATTATTAAATTCTTCTTGAAGTCTGAGGGTAATCCGCCTGTTTCATACATCTTGCTTACCAGATGGTAGAGTTTTGTCAGGACTGGCTCTCCCAAGGCCGTCAGTAGTTCCAATGGAATGTTGTCTACTCCGGGGGCCTTGTTTCGACTCAGGTCTTTCAGTGCTCTGTCACACTCATCACGCAGTATCGTATCTCCCACTTCATCTTCATCTACATCCTCTTCCATTTCCATAATATTGTCCTCAAGTACATCGCCCTTGTATAGACCCTCTATATACTCCTTCCACCTTTCTCCTTTCCGTTCTTTGCTTAGAACTGGGTTTCCATCTGAGCTCTTGATGTTCATACAAGTCGTTCTCTTATCTCCAAAGGTCTCTTTAATTTTCCTGTAGGCAATATCTATCTTACCCCTAGTGAGATAAGCCTCTACATCCTTACATTTGTCCTCTAGCCATCCCTGCTTAGCCATTTTGCACTTGCTGTCGATCTCATTTTTGAGACGTTTGTGTTTCTTTTTGCCTGCTTCATTTACTGCATGTTTATATTTTCTCCTTTCATCAATTAAATTCAATATTTCTTCTGTTACCCAAGGATTTCTACTAGCCCTCGTCTTTTTACCTACTTGATCCTCTGCTGCCTTCACTACTTCATCCCTCAAAGCTACCCATTCTTCTTCCACTCTATTTCTTCCCCCCATTCCTGTCAATTGTTCCGTTATGCTCTCCCTGGAACTATGTACAACCTCTGGTTCTTTCAGTTTATCCAGGTTCCATCTCCTTAAAGTCTCACCTTTTTGCAGTTTCTTCAGTTTTAATCTACAGGTCATAACCGATAGATTGTGGTCAGAGTCCACATCTGCACCTGGAAATGTGTTACAATTTAAAACCTGGTTCCTAAGTCTCTGTCTTACCATTATATAATCTATCTGATACCTTTTAGTATCTCCAGGGTTCTTCCATTTATACAACCTTATTTCATGATTCTTGAACCAAGTGTTAGCTATGATTAATTTATGCTCTGTGCAAAATTCTACCAGGCGCCTTCCTCTTTCATTTCTTACCCCCAATCCATATTCACCTACTACGTTTCCTTCTCTCCCTTTTCCTACACTCGAATTCCAGTCACCCATGACTATTAAATTTTCGTCTCCCTTCACTATCTTAATAGTTTCTTTTATTTCATCATACATTTCTTCAATTTCTTCGTCATCTGCAGATCTAGTTGGCATATAAACTTGTACTACTGTAGTAGGTGTGGGCTTTGTATCTATCTTGGCCACAATAATGCGTTCACTATGCTGTTTGTAGTAGCTTACCCGCATTCCTATTTTCCTATTCATTATTAAACCTACTCCTGCATTACCCCTATTTGATTTTGTGTTTATAGGCCGGTAGTCACCTGACCAGAAGTCTTGTTCCTCCTGCCACCGAACTTCACTAATTCCCACTATATCTAACTTTAACCTATCCATTTCCCTTTTCAAATTTTCTAACCTACCTGCCCGATTAAGGGATCTGACATTCCACGCTCCGATCCGTAGAACGCCAGTTTTCTTTCTCCTGATAACTACATCCTCTTGAGTAGTCCCCGCCCGGAGATCCGAATGGGGGACTGTTTTTCCTCCAGAATATTTTACCCAAGAGGACGCCATCATCATTTAATCATACAGTAAAGCTGCATGCCCTCGGGAAAAATTACGGCCATAGTTTCCCCTTGCTTTCAGCCGTTCGCAGTACCAGCACAGCAATAGCGTTTTGGTTATTGTTACAAGGCCAGATCAGTCAAGCATCCAGACTGTTGCCCTTGCAACTATTGAAAAGGCTGCTGCCCCTATTCAGGAACCACACGTTTGTCTGGCCTCTCAACAGATACCCCTCCGTTGTGGTTGTACATACGGTACGGCTATCTGTATCGCTGAGGCACGCAAGCCTCCCCAACAACGGCAAGATACATGGTTCATGGGGGGGAGGTACAAGTGGAAGGTATGCTGTAAATGATAACAGATTTAAGAAATTGACATGAAAGGAATCCAACAGAAACCTTTGAAGTTGACCTGCGTTACCAGGTGAAACGTTGTTGTGATGCCTGGTGTAAGGAGGAGAAATGCGTACCATGACGTTTCCGACTTTGATAAAGGTCGGATTATAGCCTATCGCGATTGCGGATTGCCCTTGACGCTGCATCACAGACAGGAGCGCCTGCGATGGTGTACTCAACGACGAACCTGGGTGCACGAATGGCAAAACGTCATTTTTTCGGATGAATCCACGTTCTGTTTACAGCGTGATGATGGTCGCATCCGTGTTTGGCGACATCGCGGTGAACGCACATTGGAAGTGTGTATTCGTCATCGCCATACTGGCGTATCACCCGGCGTCATGGTATGGGATGCCATTGGTTACACGTCTCGGTCACCTCTTGTTCGCACTGACGGCACTTTGATCAGTGGACGTTACATTTCAGATGTGTTACGACCCGTGGCTCTACCCTTCATTCGATCCCTGCGAAACCCTACATTTCAGCAGGATAATGCACGACCGCACGTTGCAGGTCCTGTACGGGCCTTCCTGGATACAGAAAATATTCGACTGCTGCCCTGGCCAGCTCATTCTCCAGATCTCTCACCAAATGAAAACGTCTGGTCAATGGCGGCCGAGCAACTGGCTCGTCACAATACGCCAGTCACTACTCTTGATGAACTGTGGTATCGTGTTGAAGCTGCATGGGCAGCTGTACCTGTACACGCCCACCATCCAAGCTCTGTTTGACTCAATGCCCAGGCGTATCTAGGCCGTTATTACGGCGAGAGGTGATTGTTCTGGGTACTGATTTGTCAGGATCTATGCACCCAAATCGCGTGAAAATGTAATCACATGTCAGTTCTAGTATAATATATTTGTCCAATGAATAGCCGTTTATCGTCTGCATTTCTTCTTGGTACATCAATTTTCATGGCCAGTAGTGTACGTAGAGCGCGTGAACGAATATCTCTAAAACGACGAATCTGGTCGAATGTTCACATGCTGCTGTCGTGAACGTTTACGGAAAGAGGTGGAAGGATAATGTAACTACCACTAGGCGCTAAGCGGTTGCACCTCCACGTCTCTTCACAGAACTTGGGCTTCAAAGGCTTGTCTGCTCTGTAAAGTCGGATAGATGGTGATCTCTGGCATCTCAGGCGAAAGAGTACAATGTTGACTCACGCACGACTGTTTCGGAGCACACCATTCATCGTACATTGTTTATCATCGAGCCCCGCATCATACCACCCCTACGTGTTTACATGTTGAGTCGTCGATATCGTCAATTATGACTGCAGTGGGCACGGGACCATCGGGATTCGACCATCGATCAATGAAAACGCGTCGGCTTTTGGGGCGAATCACATTTTTACTACACTATGTCGCTTGACGTCTCCACAGTCGCCGTCATCGAGTTGAACGGTTATTGTAAACGTGCAGCGCGCCAAGGACGCAGGCTGTTGGGAGCACTATTATGCTACGGGAGACATTCTCCTGCCCTCGCATGAGACCTGTGGTGGTAATCGAAGACACGCTAACAGCTGGAAACCACCTGCATCCATTCATGCTACATGTCCTCCCCGACGGCGATGTCGTCTTTCAGCTGTACAGTTGTCCGTGTCTCGAAGCGAGATCCGTGCCACAGTGGTTCGAGGAATATTATAATGAACTCACGTCGGCGACCAAATTCACCTGATGTAAATCCTAAGGAACCCATCTGGGTCGCCATGGGGCGCCATCACCTCGTGCGCAAATCATCCGCCCGTTAATTAAGTTGATTTCATGACCTGTGCGCGGACATCTAATGCTACATATGTCCAAAAACCTACCACAAACATTTCGATCTCTGATATGCAGAATCAGTTATGTATTTCGTTCCAAAAACGGACAAACAGTTTATTAGGCCGGTCGTCGTAATGTTTTGCCTCATCAGTGTGTAATAGATATCATATCATACTGAAGCCCGGATCACTGGATATGTAGTACGACACATGTCTTTGTTGTTTTCAGTAGATATTATTTGTTTTCCTGTCGTTTTATGTCTTCCACCACAAAGGATTAAGCTGACCACCTACGAGTTGAGCACCAGCCTACAAAAGTGTGTTAGCAGCTACGATTAACAAAGTTCAAAGAAGAGGTGGTAGGCCATTATCACCGTCCAACCTTGGAATTGGCTTTTCCAGCCAGTTACAAGAGTATTTGTGGCCTAACGTGATCTCTGAAAGAAACGGTAGGCGATGTACTAAAATCTTAGGACATACTTCTGGAGTCGCAACCCGATGGTCATCCACGCAGCCACCGAGTCAAACGAAACACTTCGCAATTGCCACGGATGGAAATGGAGGGGGGGGGGGGGGGGGGGAGGTTGTCAAGTGGACATGATCCACTTCCCCGGAAGAAATTTTTCTATAAGCGTTTGTCAAGAAAGACAAACAGTTCTAGAATATTACAAGCTATGTTTAACAAACACAGAGCAAATTGAGATAAGACAATGTGGAATGACAGAAAAATTACCGAACGTAGGTAGAAACGAAACGACTGGGAGAAACAGCGCTAGTCTCAGTGAGAGGCCCGAGTACACAACCGTACTGCTACATTAAACACCAATGGAAAAAATGTTCCTGTCAGAGCACAAAAAGGACCAATATGTTTGTCTTTAAAGTACTCCACAGAATTGACGAACATGACTTTGAGTTGAATATGGTTTGGTTTAGCGACGAAGCCCACTTTCATATTGTGGATGGGTTCCTCAACAAGCAAAACTGGCGCATTTGGGGGCTGAGAATCCGCATTTCGCGATCGAGAAGTGCCTTCACGTTCAACGGGTGACAGTGCGCTGTGCAATGGCCATTCACGGAATAATGGGTGCGATAATCCTTGACAGCACAGAGACTACCGAACAGTACATGAAGATATTCTAAGACGATTTCATCCCCATTATCGAAAGTGACCCTGATATCGAAAGGATGCGGTTCGGGCACGACGGAGCTCGACCCTATAGACGCAGGAGAGTGTTTTATGTCCTGGAGGAGCACCTTGGAGACCGCATTCTGGCACCGGAGTACCCACAGGCCACTGGCATGGACCTCGACTGACCGCCATATTCTCTGGATCTGAACACATGCGACTTCCTATTGTGAAGCTGTCTTACGTATTCAGAAATAAACCCAAAACCATCGCTTAGCTCAAAACAACCATTCAGGAGGTCATCGACAGCATCGATCACTTCAGCGGATCACGCAGAATTTCGCTATTCGTCGCATCATCGCCAAGGATGGCAGGTATATCGATCATGTCATGACCTAAATCCGAATATCTGTAGTGACGTATCTTGTGTGTGCACGCCGTAGTTTGCAACTAATTTACGTTTCTTTTTTTTTCATATAGTTCGAGAATTGTCATCCTCTATGTACACATTGTATAAAGTTAACACGAAAGCGTTTGCTTTACATTTGTTGTTGATACTTAGCTCATTGATCATTCTCAATGGAGAGAAGTCTTCCGAAGTAAGAATGATTTCAGGTGTGCCGCAGGGGAGTGTCGTAGGACCGTTGCTATTCACAATATATATAAATGACCTTGTGGAAACATTGGAAGTTCACTGAGGCTTTTTGCGGATGATGCTGTAGTATATCGAGAGGTTGTAACAATGGAAAATTGTACTGAAATGCAGGAGGATCTGCAACGAATTGACGCATGGTGCAGGGAATGGCAATTGAATGTCAATGTAGACAAGTGTAATGTGCTGCGAATACACAGATAGAAAGATCCTTTATCATTTAGCTACAATATAGCAGGTCAGCAACTGGAAGCAGTTAATTCCATAAATTATCGGGGAGTAGGCATTAGGAGTAATTTAAAATGGAATGATCATATAAAATTAATCATCGGTAAAGCTGATGCCAGACTGAGATTCATTAGAAGAATCCTAAGGAACCGAAAACAAAGGAAGTAGGTTACAGTAAATTTGTTCGCCCACTGCTTGAATTCTGCTCACCGGTGTGGGATCCGTACCAGATAGGGTTGATAGAAGAGATAGAGAGGATCCAACGGAGAGCAGCGCGCTTCGTTACATCATCATTTAGTAATCGCAAAAGCGTAACGGAGATGATAGATAAACTCCAGTGGAAGACTCTGCAGGGGAGACGCTCAGTAGCTCGGTATGGGCATTTGTTAAAGTTTCGAGAACATACCTTCACCGAAGAGTCAAGCAGTATATTGCTCCCTCCTACGTATATCTCCCGAAGAGACCATGAGGATAAAATCAAAGAGGTTAGAGCCCACACAGAGGCATACCGACAATCTTTCTTTCCATGAACAATACGAGACTGGAATAGAAGGGAGAACCGATAGAGGTACTCAAGGTACCCCAAGCCACACACCGTCACGTGGCTTGAGGAGTACGGATGTAGATGTAGATCGCAGATCGCAATTCATCGCAAACGCCCGGTATATGATCTATATCTTTCAATAATGACTATGCTATTAGAAATATATTACTGACTTTGCACTCCTTCCAGTGTTACGTAAATTTTTGTTACTCATTTAGGTTACTTTCAGGCATGTTAAGACCCATTTTATCCATTTTTTGTCACTCCAGTACCACATTCGTATAGGCGTGAGGCGTCCATTGTACAGATTTCTTTTGGTGAAAAAATACTGACTAAAACCATAGCTTGGTGACCTCATAACCTTATGATGACACTGGAACCCTTGTCATGTGTTCACTACGTCCGTTAAAACAATATTTTGGCCTCAGACCGGATATTACGTTTATAAGTATAGTAAATTTGGACCTCAGGATCCCGGTAAGGGTTAATGATATTGAAAAAAAGTGTCGAATTTCCCCGAGAACATCACCTTGAAAATGTGTAACAATGAAACGTCCCCTTTGAACAATTTCTACACGACTGTCCTTAAACTGACACACAATATTTTTAGCGCAACGCAATCTGACTTTCAAAAATCCCTACAAAGGAATGGCCCTGACTAACATTAACCTATACGTTTCACAAATCACTTACCTCACAAAAATCTTCGTTACTCGAACTACTGCAGTACAGCGAGCGCCACTACTGCCAGCTAAATAAAAGATTCAAACTATGGAAGGCACTAACTACTGATAGTGATAGTTAGCAAATGAAAGATATTAATAGAGAACAAACAATGTATTTACCTTGATATCATCATATATAAATATAGCAGTTCATGACAAATTTCAAAACTCCGCCATTTCTCTCCCCACATCCACCACTGCTGGCGGCTCACCTCCAACTGCGCAACGCTACGCGCTGTTCACATCCAGCTGCCGCTGCCCAACACTACAATGGCGAGAATTACAACAATGCAAAGCAGCCACAGACTGCACACAGCACAGCCAGTGATTTTCATACAGAGGTGGCGTTACCAATAAAAAAACCTAAACAGTCTACTTACAACAACAACGACGTTGTACTATTGTACATATAAATAATTTTTTTTCCATCTGATTTTTCGTTAAACTTGAGTAATTGATGTTCTTATTTCATTTCTTTTTAGTTTCATGTCATTGTGTTAAGAAAACTGTAAACAAGTTTCAATGTGAATATTAATGTTTATGTGAAATGTCAAGCAATATTGTAATAGAATAGAAATGTAACTAATTTTGGCACCGTTGTAAGATGTTTAAAATTGTAACTGTGTGTCTGGTCCATGCGTAGGCAATGTGTTAGGATATGTAGAATGCAAAACCTCGAGTGAATACCCTGTCTGTAAGGCAGCGGTAAAAGGTGGATGGCAGGCGAGCGCGGGAAAATGCGCACGGGCACTGCACGGCACAACGGGCTCGGCAGTAGTAGTTGGAGTTTGGCATTGGTCTAAGCAACACCTTCAGAAGCGAGGAGGCTCTCCTGGAGGACGTAGTTTCACTGAGCCTTGGGTATGCTGTTCCAACGCCCACACAGCAAGGCAAAATTCCATAGGCACTAAATGGAAAAGTATTGCGACGCTAAGAAGAATTAAAGTGCCGATACGTCAAGAGCCATAGTTGTGGTTGTATGTGTGCTCCGTGCCTCGCCATCTCGGCGCTCGCCAACCGCCGCATCGATACAAGCAGGTTGAAATTTCTAGTACTGTATTCGTATGGACCATAGAGTGAACTGTTCAATAATAACGTAAATTTTACCAGACCTTTCCCCTCATTTAATTATCCTCACAACTAACCTAGACAGGGTCCTTTCCAAATGTTGTGCAATCCGAGTGTCCCGAAATGAAAAATTAAATTTTATGTTAATAATAATTACTTGCAGACCTAGTTATGTTAGAATGGTGTTTAAAGAACTGTTTTGTTAATGAACCAGTAAATGAATAACGAAGGTCTAATGGAGTTGAAAGATAACTTTAATATTGATATAGTAATGAAGTTTAATTATTTCGAGACAGATATAAAGGTATTTAAATGAGAAGTAAATAAGATGAAAAGAGTAGTAACGCATATACTTGATATCTTGAACGCATG
Source organism: Schistocerca americana (assembly GCF_021461395.2). NCBI lineage: Eukaryota > Metazoa > Arthropoda > Insecta > Orthoptera > Acrididae > Schistocerca > Schistocerca americana. The sequence continues at coordinate 434,090,395 of NC_060126.1, read as the reverse complement.
ATAATTTCAGTAATCAATTTTTTTTAATATAGTGACAATAACAGTTTCAGGGTCCCCCCCCCCCTTTTATTCATTTGAATTCTGAAGTGTTTCACATTGGTTTGACAAGCGAAAGTTAAAGTCAATATATAAGTCAAAATTTATCAGTGTTTTACCTTTAACAAAATTGACATTTTGTGTGTGTCACGAAAGTGCTATTGATAGGGTAACCTATGCCCGATTTTAATCAGATTAATAGACAGTACGAAGTTTGGTAGTATACATTATAGTGTAATGTTATGTATTCACGGTTTTTCCATATCAGTACAGAACGTGAGACTATCAGTTCAATAGATTTTCTGGTTCTAAAATTTTACTATATTATGCAGTGTTACTACGTGTTGTTTTGCATGAATATACACCAACTTGTACAGGGAAGAAACGCAGTTAATGCCTAATTAGGCTGGCGACCGTATTATTATCAAATTGGTAGCATCTTCAGTGTTACTTTTGGTCCATCTTGACGTGTAATTGCATTTTGAACTTACTTGACGGATCATTGTTGTCTGATTTGCCACCATTTAGGTACACGCGGTCGATATCTATATGAAAATCCTGTCTCGTAAGGTAAACCCCACTCACTTACCATAGTACAGGTTTTAATGAGTATTGTGTGACCCACGCGCACGTTACAAATGTATGGTAAAAATTTCGACAATCTGTCACCAATCGAAATTGCATAAACGGCCATTCTTCCAAAAATCACAGTTTTCCGGGGTTTTCTCAGGAACCACCCTTGAACAAATGGCGCTTTTATATGCCGCCTAAGGTCGACTTCTTTCTTTTGGAGTCATCATCTTCTCACGGTTTGAAACGGCTCGCCACGAATGCCTCTTCTGTGCCAACCTTTGCATCTCAGGGTAGCACTTGCCATCTACGTCCTCAATTATCTTCTGTATGTATTCCAATCTCTCTGGCAACGGCCTTGCCGCAGTGGTTATACCGGTTTCCGTGAGATCACCGAAGTAAAGCGCTGTCGGGTGTGGTCGGCACTTGGATGGGTGACCATCCAGGTCGACATGTGCTGTAGCCATTTTCAGGGTGCACTCTGCCTCGTGATGCCAATTGAGGAGCTACTCGACCGAATAGTAGCGGCTTCTGTCAAGAATACCATCATAACGACCGGGAGAGCGATGTGCTGACCCCACGCTCCTCCTATCCGCATCCTCCACGAAAGGTGACACGGCGGTCAGATGTCCCGGTAGGCCACTCGTGGCCCGAGGTCGGAGTGCTTATGTTTTCCAACCTCTGTCTTCCTCTGCAGTTTTTGCCCTTTACAGCTCCCTCTGGTAACATGGAAGTCATTCCTGATGTTTTAACAGAAGTCCTATTATCCTGTCCCTTCTCCTTATCAGTGTTTTCAATATATTTCTTCCCTTTCCGATTCTGCGCATGACCTCCTCACTCCCTATCTTATCAGTCCACCTAATTTTCAACATTCGCCTGTAGCACCACATCTCCAGTTCTTCGATTCTCTTCTGTTCCAGTTTTTCCAAAGTCCATGGTTCACTACCATACAATGCTGTGCTCTGAAGGTACTTTCTCATAAATGTCTTCCATTAATTAAGACCTATCTTCGATACCAGTAGACTTCTCTCTGCCAGGAATGCCGTTTTCGCGAATGCTAGTCTGCTTTTGATGTCCTCCTTGCTCCGTCAGTCATTGGTTGTTTTGCTGCCTAGGTAGCAGAATTCCTTAACTTCATCAGTGCAGATGTTAAGTTTCTCGCTGTTCTCATTTGCGGTACTTCTCATTACTTTGATCTTTCTTCGACTCTCAGTTCATATTCTGTACTCATTAGGAGGTTCATTTCATTCAGCAGATCATATTATTCTTGAAACTTCCTGGCAGATTAAAACTGTGTGCCGGACCGAGACTCGAACTCGGCCCCAGGCTGTGGCTAAGCCGTGTCTCCGCAATATCCTTTCTTCCAGGAGTGCTAGTTCTGCAAGGTTCGCAGGAGAGCTTCTGTGAAGTTTGGAAGGTAGGAGACGAGGTACTGGCGGAATTAAAGCTGTGAGGACTGGGCGTGAGTCGTGCTTGGGTGGCTCAGTCGGTAGAGCACTTGCCCGCGAAAGGCAAAGGTCCCGAGTTCGAGTCTCGGTCCCGCACACAGTTTTAATCTGCCAGGAAGTTTCATATCAGCGCACACTCCGCTGTAGAGTGGAAATTTCATTACATATAATTCTCCTTCACTTTCACTCAGGATAGCAATGTCATCAGCGAATCGTATCATTTATATCCTTTCAAGGTCCACACTATACCACACTAAACGCAAAATAATTAACCGATTTGCCCAAAATTCGCCTCGGCTACAGGAAGTATGTGATGTTTAAATTTTGACACTGTGCCTTAGGATAGCTACACTATGCCAGTTCTTCGTCCTGTGATCAACAGAGCTCGACATATGACCCCCTGGAAAATCGCATCTTCGCGCGCTGCTTTTTGGAACATTTTGGTAGCATGCACGGACAAATGAGTGATTACTTCGATTTTATATGGCATAAATTATGACGTCACAATTGTTCCACGTTGTGAAAATTGGACGCGCATATCCTTCATTTGAAAAGTTGGCTACCGATTCTTCTGTTGCGTGCATACACAAACTCTGAGTATGGGATTTTATTCTCGCGAGTGGTAGCGAGTGAACAGTTGTTGAGAGTTGTCGGACGCCACCTGGTCTGGAGAGAAGTCGCGATTCAGGAGAGGTGGCAGCCTGCCCTGACCGTGCTAGCGGTGACGGAGATTTTGGTACTAATCGTGGATTTTTGGTAATTTGCCTTTTTTGCTGCACATATTTGTTGCTTGCTTGCTCACTGTAGCGATTTTGTCAGATCTGTATACGCGTATAATGAAAGTAATTTTCATATCTGTGTTGCGACCAAATACCTGATTATTGACTATGCACATTGTGGATTAATTAAAGCTTTTGCTAATAAAACTGTCCCAGGAAAAGAAAGGTCTGACTAAAGTTGTAAATGTATGAATCTTCGATTTTCAGAATATGGTAAATAACAAGTTATTCATACGTACCCCATGCGGACGACGAGTCACTGAGTGTGTGAGAAATGTAATGACACTGACTTTCTGTCTCCCAAAGTTTTCATTTTTCTTTTCAAACAACAATGTTGTCCCCTTCAAAGTACACTACTGGCCATTAAAATTGCTACACCACGAAGATGACGTGCTACAGACGCGAAATTTAACCGACAGGAAGAAGATGCTGTGGTACGCAAATGATTAGCTTTTCAGAGCATTCACACAAGTTTCCGACTTTAATAAAGGTCGGAGTGTAGCCTATCGCGATTGCGGTTTATCGTATCGTGACATTGCTGCTCGCGTTGGTCGAGATCCAATGACTGTTAGCAGAATATGTAATTGGTGGGTTCAGGATGATAATACGGAACGCCGTGCTGGATCCTAACGGCCTCGTATCACTAGCAGTCGAGATGACAGACATCTTATCCGCAAGGCTGTAACGGTTCATGCAGCCACGTCTCGATCCCTGAGTCAACAGATGGGGACGTTTGCAAGACAACAACCATCTACACGAACAGTTCGAAGACGTTTGCATCAGCATGGACTATCAGCTCGGAGACCATGGCTGCTGTTACCCTTGACGCTGCATCACAGGCAGGAGCGCCTGCAATGGTGTACTCGACGTCGAACCTGGGTGCACGAATGCCAAACCTTTTTTTTTTTTTTCGGATGAATCCAGGTTCTGTTTACAGCATCAGGATGTCGCATCCGTGTTTGGCGACATCGCGGTGAACGCACGTTGGAAGCGTGTATTCGTCATCGCCATACTGGCGTATCACCCGGCGTCATTGGTTACACGTCTCGGTCACCTCTGGTTCGCATTGACGGCACTTTGAACAGTGGACGTTACATTTCAGATGTGTTACGACCCGTGTCTCTACCCTTCATTCGATCCCTGCGAAACCCTACATTTCAGCAGGATAATGCATGACCGCATGTTGCAGGTCCTATACGGGCCTTTCTGGATACAGAAAATGTTCGATTGCTGCCATGGTCAGCACATTCTCCAGATCTCTCACCAACTGAAAACGTCTGGTCAATGGTGGCCGAGCTACTGGCTCGTCACAATACGCCAGTCACTGCTCGTGATGAACTGTGGTATCGTGTTGAAGCTGCATGGGCAGCTGTACCTGTACACACCATCCAAGCTCTGTTTGACTCAATTCCCAGGCGTATCAAGGCCGTTATTACGGCCAGAGGTGGTTGTTCTGGGTACTAATTCCTCAGGATCTATGCAGCCAAACTGCGTGAAAATGTAATCACATGTCAGTTCTAGTACAATATATTTGTCCAATGAATACCCGTTCATCATCCTCATTTCTTCTTTTTGTAGCATTTTAATGGCCAGTAGTGTAAAACAAAGGAATGGTTGTATCAGTGGTTGTGTTCATGCATTGCACTCTGCATGGGTCGCAGTATTTCCTTTGAATTATTTTAGCACGTTGCTGAGTATATTTATGCAGTTACAGTGGCACGACGAGGTAAGTTGTCTGTTGTGTGCGGGAGCATTGCAGTCCGATTGTCTGGAGACGTTAGAGAATATTTTTTTAAAATTGCAGTCAGATACTTGAGAACTGATTTTTCATGATTTATGGGAAGAGTAATTAATTTCTGTTTTTGGTCTGTATCAGAATGCTGACATGTCCTATAGAAGGAGGTTCCAGAAAATGTTTGAATACTGACATGTCGGAATAAGGCTCTTCATAATACAAGATGTACGGCCACATGTCATATTTTATGATAACGATAATAAAGTTTCACTAGACCGTTCTGCAATTTTAAAGAAAAAGAATAGGTAACACTAATATTGTCAGAGATAGAGCTTTGCACATTTCCGTACGCCCTTCACTAGGCTAATAATAGCAATTACAACAACTGATAGTTAAGATTTTTAACTTTCAATTGTTGCTATTATAGCTGTTAAATAACGTTCGTGACAAAGGCACTTTTAAATGTTCGGAACAGTGCTTTTCTAATGAGTATTTCTCTGAAACGCAGTTTCTTAGAAATTATGCTAAAGCTACGTACTAAGCACTAACGTAAACACGCCTGCGACATTGCCTGTAAGGCTGTAAGCAAAATTGTGAAATCGCTCGACGCAGCGTGGTCACGCATTGTTGGATATTCGTATCATTACAGGAGTTGAGACCGTGTACTACCAAATCGGTCTGAAGACGAAGCGACATTTAATGGTAAGGTGTTAATCACCTTCCCCGATTCTCAAAATAAGTCGGGCAACAAAATTCAAGATTAAGATGACGTTGATCGTCTCTTTCGATACCAAAGGCATATCAGTTGTGAATTTTTACAGGTGGAGAAGACGAAAAACATCAGGACAGCGACTGTCGCTTGCTGTCGGGATCGTGCCGGTAGCACCAGATCTCACATCGTGTACGGATTTCGATGTTCAGCAACGCGTGACTACTACAGGGGGCCGAGCGGATTACTTCAAAATCTGGAGACTGCAACCCAGTGTGAGTAAAACAGAAGTGTGTTGCTTCCATTTAAATAATCGGTTGGCGAACGTAAAACTGGAAGTAAGCTTCAGAGGCAGAATACTTCTTCATAATTGGAACCCAAAATATCTTAGTGTCATCCTGGACCGTACCCTATGCTTCAAACAACACCTTCTTAACTTAGCTCAAAAGTTGAGGACTTTCCATAAGTTATGCGGAACTACCTGGGGATCTTCAGCAACCACCCTGCAATCTTCAGCTCTGGGCTTAGTATACTCAAGTGCTGAGTATTGTGCACATGTTTTGATGAACAGTCATCATACAAGGTTTGTTGATACTCAGCTGAATACGACAATGCCCATAATATCTGACGCAATCAGATCTACTCCAATTTATTGGCTTCCACTGTTAACCGGTATAATGCCTCTGTTCTACGCAGATGTACTGCCCTTATGAGAAAATTCCTCAAGATCTCCAGGAATTCCAACCTACCCGTGCATAGCGACCTGCCACTTTTAAATCGTAAGAGACTGAAATCAAGCCATCCAACTCTGTGCGATGCTCCTGACATGGTTGCTAAGGATTTAAAACCTCTTGGAGAAGGGAAAGGTCGGTGGGAAGCAGTGACAGATGGGCACCTGCGTAACATCTTCTTAGGTGCTAAACTTCCAAGTGGATTCGACTTACCACGCAAGACCTGGACTACTCTCAACAGAATCCATACCGGCCATGGCCTACGCAGGGATGCTCTCTTTAAGTGGAAGAAGCTGCCTAATCCAGCCTGTGACGGCGGGGTTCCATACCAGACTGTTCACCACATTGTCAGTGGATGCAGGATTCGAGCCTACCACGGTGCTGAAGAGGACTTCCTGCTAGCAACTCCAGATGCAGTGCGCTGGATTGAAGGACTGGATATTTAATTGTAAAGAAAAAGTTTATTGTGTGTCAATATGTACATATGTATACGTAATTTAATTTTATGATATGTCTGCATTAGCCATACGCTAAATAAATAATAAAGTTGTTAGAGTTATTAGTACATCCTAGAGAAGATGTCAGTGACCCTGGCCGTTACGCAGCACGAAGTGATCTCGTGCTGGATGCTGGAATGTACTCGGTCCCACTCTGAATACTATGGTGACCCTTATTGACCCGTCCTGTTGTCGGTAGTTGTGTGGTCGGGTGATCTACTCCCTACCTCCTGGTAGGTTTCAGCACCCGAAGGAGCCTGAGTGTTGGCCAGGAATGTGGATCTCAACAGGCCCTGTTGCTGGCTCCCGCGTTGAAGTACGGTATTGGCAACACTCTGCGATGCTGTGTTGTCGGAAGACAGTGAGTTTCTCCGTCAGTAGATGGTAGGCGGCGAGCAGCATGAAGTTCATTAGATGAAGGCCATCATCTTAAGTACATATTCGCCTGTATGAAACTTTCCTGGCAGATTAAAACTGTGTGCTGGGCCGAGACTCGAACTCGGTACCTTTGCCTTTCGCGGGCAAGTGCTCTAGCTGGTAGAACACTTCCCCGTGAAAGGCAAAGGTTCCGAGTTCGAGTCTCGGTCCAGCACACAGTTTTAATCTGCCAGGGAAGCTTCATATCAGCGCACACTCCGCTGCCGAGTGAAAATCTCATTCGGGAAACATCTTCGCCTAGTTCATAACCTCTGGTGGAGCGTCTAGGACATACATTCACTGCAGTACCGTAATCACGGAATCGAGTGCTGTTAATGTGAATGCCACCGATCCCAATGATCAACTCGTGATGAGAGCAGGAGCATTTAAAGGGAGCTAGCGCGAGACTATGACGCAAGGCACAATTCGTAATGACCGGATGTGTTCCCCCCTACTCCACTATACTAAGGCTATGTCGGTCCCTTGCTGTGTGCTCATACAGTGTTTTGCAGCATGTTTTACGAGCTAACGACCACCCTCATCTCGCTTCCCTTACTTTCCTGTCGCAGTCTCCTCCCAGCTGAGTGCGTATCCTTACCCGCCAGGCAGTGTCGTCAACCTGACCCATTTGTAGCGTACTGGCTTGCTTCCTGCTTCCACACCTGTCTGTGGCGTGACTTGATTTTGCTTGTGGCAGTGTGAGTGAGTTTTAATACTATTCTGTGCCCTAACACTACGATGCCTCAAGCGATTCTACAACAAGTGTTTTCTGACAATGACAATTTCCAACCGCCTTACAACTGATGTCAGACGTGTGTTCTAGGTAATAGTGATTACTTTGAAGGCCAGTAAAGGTATTTTGTTTGCAACTCTCGTTTCCTTCGTTTTCTGACACCATTCACCAAACTTTTCAAGCGCACTTTATATTTTACTATTATTAATATCCTGGGTATCCGTACACTTTAAAACTGGGGGCTATAAACGGTGCGGCACTTAAATCCGGACAAATTTCAATTTGAATTTCCCGCCATATCGTAGTTCCGCTGGAGGTCGCAATTGGCTCTCTTGAAAGCCATAGTCATCTACACTCAAGCTCATAAATTAAGGATAATTGCAGAATGTGGTGCCACACAACGTGGCACTACACAAAACTGGCGCTAACAGCATAGGCACCTAGGGAACACACGCGACACAGATCTGTAAGTCCAAGGTATTGGTGATAAGTTGAGAAAGCCATCCCGAAATACGCTACAAAACACCACTGTTTCCTGCGCATGTACCCCGACATTAATATGGGATATGATCACCATACACACGTACACAGGCCCCACAACGGCTAGGCATATTCTGAATCAGGTGGTGGAGCAGCTGCTGGGGCATAGCCTCTCATTCTTGCACCAGTGCCTGCCGGAGCTCCTGAAGTGTCCTGGGGGTTTGAAGACATGCAGCGATACGTCGACCGAGAGCATCCCAGACGTGCCCGATGGGGTTTGATCAGGAGAACAGGCAGGCCACTCCATTCGCCTGATATCTTTTGCTTCAAGGTACTCCTCCACGATGGCAGCTCGGTGGGGTCGTGTGTTATCATCCATCAGGAGGAAGGTGGGACCCACTGCATCCCTGAAAAGGCGGACATACTGGTGCAAAATGATGTCCAAATACACGTGACCTGTTACAGTTCCTCTGCCAAAGACATGCAGGTGTGTACGTGCACCAGTCATAATCCCACCCCATATCATCAAACCACGACCTCCATACAGGTCCCTTTGAAGGGCATTAAGGGGTTGGTATCTGCTTCCTGGTGTAAGTAGGCTGTTTATGTTTTCTTATTGGCAACGTTACGTAGCGCTCTGTATGAAAATCACTGGCTGTGCTGTGTGCAGTCTGTGGCAAGTTTGCATTGTTGTCTGCCATTGTAGTGTTGGGCAGCTGGATGTGAACAGCGCGTAGCGTTGCGCAGTTGGAGGTGAGCCGCCAGCAGTGGTGGATGTGGGGAGAGAAATGGCGGAGTTTTGAAATTTGTAAGACTGGATGTCATGAACTGGTATATTATGACTTTTGATGACTATTAAGGTAAATACATTGTTTGTTCTCTACTAAAATCTTTCATTATCTAACTATGCCTGTCAGTAGTTAGTGCCTTCCGTAGTTTGAATCTTTTATTTAGCTGGCAGTAGTGGCGCTAGCTGTATTGCAGTAGTTCGAGTAACCAAGATTTTTGTGAGGTAAGTGATTTGTGAAACGTATAGGTTAATGTTAGTCAGGGCCATTCTTTTGTAGGGATTTTTGAAAGTCAGATTGCGTTGCGCTAAAAATATTGTGTGTCAGTTTAAACACAGTCATGTATAATTTTTCTAAGGGGACGTTTCATACGTCGACCCTTAGCGGAGGATACCTCACTGGAATCTTCTGATTTTGTTCTTGTAGTTTGTGTAATTAGCGTAGCTATTGTTTATTGCTAGCGCGTAATCATAGAGAGAATTTCCTTTGTAGTTGTAGTTTTCATTCTTGTACAGTAAAACAGTTGTGGCACGCATGTAGATTTGCACCAAGTATTTCGCATCTGCGCTTGCAATTAACATATTATTTTCAGTGCTATGTTAATGTGTTCTCTTATTTTTGCTCTTGAAATTGTGTTTTTCTGTGTTGTTGCGTGAAATATTGTGACAATAATGGCGTGTGAAAAACGTAATACTAGGCTCGAAAGTAAACTGAGAAGTGATAGTGAAGACGAAAGTAGTGTGTTAGCGCCACCATGTAATGAATTAACTAATGTTCAAAGTAGTAATTTGGTAATTGTGCATAGGGAAATGGAGCGGGCTGCAAATAATGGTGTAGGCAGTGAAACAATTACTGAACAGGGAAGCATTATCTATCGACCGATCGGCAACAGCTCGCCTCAGGATTCCGAAATGACAGGACACAATCTTGCAAATACTGTAGATTCAGGATTTGCGTCCTCGCCGTTTTCTCAAATAAATCACGACACATTTTCTGCTTTTCAAAATGCGAATATTGCCAGTTCAAATGCACTGCCGAATAGCACTGAGGAACATGTTTCAGACACCAGTGCACTGTTATTACAGTTAATGCAACAAATTGGACAAAGGCTACAAAAGTTAGACACAACGCTCGAACAAAATCAGAAACAAATGGGACAAAATCTTCAAAAGTTAGACACAATGGAACAAAATCTTCAAAAGTTAGGCACAATGGAACAAAATCTTCAAAAGTTAGACACAATGGAACAACACCAGAGACAAACACAGCAACAGTTAGACACAATGGAACAAAATCAGAGACAAACACAGCAAAAGCTTCACACCACACTTGAACAAACACATGAAGATTTAACTACTGAGTTACATAACATTGACTCGAAATGCCAAAAAGTCTGTAATGACGTAAGAACACAAATTTGTGAGCATTTCCAACCTATTTTTTCGGGTCATGAAAATGCATTACAGAATCACGAAGCAGCCATAAAAGAACAGCAAACTATTGTTCATGAAAATCATGAGACCTTGCAAGCTAAAACTGACTCAGTTGCATCTACCGATTCGGTTACGCTACTTGCAAAAACTCAGGAAAACTAAAAGAACACAGTAGATACGATTTCAACACAAATGGACACTCTGAAACTTGGTTCAGATAAGCACACAGAGGAAATAATTTCACTATCGGATAAAGTAGCCGAACTTTCAGATCAGTTCACTAACTTATCTACAAAGGTAGATGATGATCTGAATGACACAAGACCTGTAGCCTTCATTGACACTGAAGAATATGAACAAATTAGAAAATTCAAACAAAAACAAAATCAAATCAATATAGTGTACAAAAGAGAAATCCGGGAGGTACAAGATCAGTTGGCACAAGTAATACGAGAATTACATATTTCAGAGGACACTCGCTCTCCATTACGGGCAGAGGGACATAGGAATACTGAACAACCACAAAATAATAACACAGGACACTTCGGAAATTAGGAAAGAAATTGGCAAGGCCGAAATGACGTAACAATGAGCGATCTGCTACTCGCCGACACGATGATTTTGACTATAAGCTGTTCATTACTACACGTAAATTCAAAACATTTAAGAATTCTAGCAACGACATTCATGCACAAGCGTGGCTCCATCAATTCTCTCACTGTTTTCCTCCCAACTTGTCATTAGAGCACAGATTAGAATTTATGTGTGGCTACTTAGAGAATGAACCAGCTGAAAGAATGCAATCGGTCATTCACGATTGTCACAGTGAAGGAGAATTTTATCATGCCTTCCTCTCAGCATATTGGTCTCAAGCTACACAAGACCGAGTAAAACATAGCATCATAATGATGAAACATTTCGAACAATCTGAATTTTCCAGTCTTGTGAAATATTTTGAAGACATGTTGCACAAGAATCAGTACCTGTCAAACCCATATAGCCCCTCAGAACTCATCCGCATTTGCTTAATCAAATTGCCTGAACATTTACGACATATTATTTTGGCAGGACGTTGCAAAGACGACATTGAAGCTTTTCAGGGACTCTTACAAGAATTAGAAATTGACACTGACAATCGCGGAACGCGAAAACAGGAACACAACAATTACAGGTCACATCCATCGCAATTCCGCGATGAAAGAAATAATAACTGGACACGACAAGGCTATTCTCACAACGCAAATCGTGACCAAAACAGACACCACCCGTATGCCAATCCTTGGCAGAATAGTAGTTACAGAGAAAGATCACATTTCCATAGTAACGAATATGACAGAGATAAACATAGAAACAGACAATATGGGAACCAAAACAATTATTATCAAGGGAGACAGAATAACTTTAAATGCAACGGTCCAGCGCGCAGTTACGATTCAGGGAGAAATTCTTCACCACGTGACTGACAAGAAAGAAACTATGGAATCCACCGACAAGACGACAGACGATATGATCGTAACGACAGACCTGAATTGCATCAGAACTGGCGAGATTCAAACAGAGCAGGGCACTCTCGACAAGGTGAATTTGTAGAAGTTAGGTCTCCTAATCCCAATAACGACGCGCGCCAAGAAAGGAACAGACAATGACTCGCACCGCAGGCAGCCGCGTGCGCCGGCTGGCTCAGAGAAAAATAACATCGACGCTAACCTTGAGAAAAATTTTAGCATTCCTCACCGACGTATACCGCATGATAATTCCATTCAAGTTGAACCTCTGCGTACTAGGAAGAGTAAAGGTTTACACCACATTTCACATGTAAAACCGTTTATTGAGAGGTAATCTGCTTTATAACTTAGTCTTTGACATAAAACTTTTCACTTCACGTTACTAGTATGCTTTGTCAGACTTAGAATCTGTTAACATGCAACAATGTTTGAAGTTAAATATCCAGTCAAGAATTAAGAGAACTTATTTAAACAGAAATTACGAATGCATTGTTATTGTGAACAGATGACACAGTGTTATTGTGTGTGTACATTCTTGCGTGTTAGTTTGCTTTAAGGATCACATACTTAGAACATTTACCTGTACTGCTAATGAGATTTTAATGCAACATTTTGGTTTACTTGAAAATACATTCTGGATTTAAAGTACTTTCTGTGAGATACCAGATGACACAGTGGTTAGTTTATATGACAGCTACACGATTATATCACAACGCTACTAATGAGTGACACAATTTATATTATTGCTTTTGCGCTGTATCTGTTTTATATCTGCACAGTTTTTCTGAATTATTCTGGAAAGCAAAACATGGTTTAGTAGTAACTTTTGTGGTATAGCTACAATGAGACAGCCTTTTCCGTACCACAACAATACGTTACAGCACAGTACTTTCTTCATCACGGCAATAAGCGTAATAACTAAGATATCTATACGCAAAGCATTTCACTTTTGTTTATCATGAGATAAGTACATTGACTTCTGCAGAACTTAGCTTTCGGAGGACAATAACTACGACACTTCCACAAAGATTATCTTACAACAAGATGCACAGTTTAGCGCTACAGTACACGTATTTGTTTGATTAATTTTGTACTTATAACATTTATTTTTAAAGATATTTGAAGTACGATGGTACAAAGGTTTTACGTGATACATTTTATTCCATTGCTGTAATCTGTAACACCTCAGGGTATAGTTACATTTATCCTCAGGGGGGTACACGCTTACTTTGTATACCATGTGTTTGGCAAGCACAAGGAGCCCTAGCTAATGTGGTATTTGCTTATACAACTTTACACATCGGTACCATATTTCTCTAACACATAAATTACACAGCTATCTGATCATTTAACTGAGAGGGACAAACTTTTGTTTTTACTATATCAGGGACATGTTTACGCAATTACACAGTTGGATAACTTCACACTTATGAAACTGTATTTTGTCTGTATTTCGTGAACTCTTCATTTTTTTTCAGAACCATTGTGATACTATGAGGGCTTTGAATGATGTAATTGGTATGAGATCATGATTTTTAAAGTACATTCGAGGTAGATGACACTATTGAAATGAGCAGAGAATATTTTTTTATGGTTTGAAATTATTGCAGAAAGCTACGACGATTTTAACATTTGACTGAGTTTTTATGATGTTATTATTACGAAGAAAATGTGTATTATGCTGTTGAGGTATGTTTATTATCAGTAAGCTGATGCTATATGAGGAATGTGATTACGTGTTTATATGTATACGAATAATGAACAGTAGTTAGTGACTTTGGTTTGTGAAAAAGGATGTTGGAAACCAAGAATCGTATTTTAAGAGTTATGAAATGTGTGTAAATGCGCGAATGTATCACAATGCTGACGAAAACTTTTTGAACACTGTTATATTCATAGGATTTTGTTTCTACACATTTGCAACGCAAATCCTCGACCTGTGAAATATTTTATATGAGACTGTCACTGTACCACAAACTGCTGTCGTAAATATTTCGGTAGGAGAGTGAAGTGACCTTCACGTAATGTGTGGTGGGCACCCAGCTGCACGATAGTCGCCTGGGAAAAAGCCATTAGTGTGTGCCTTTCAGGGGCACAGGTGGAGGAAAAAAAAGGGGCCATTATCCTCGCTATTGACATTCCTTTGTAGAAAGCATCGCAAATACGACACGCTCAAACTTGAAAATATATGATTACCCTGTGAAGCACTTAATTTATGATATTTACTAAAATGCCTAATGAAACGATGAGAAACATTATACATCTACTGTCTTTCTAGCTGAAAGAATTTTTTTGCCTTTGGAGACGCCATTTGCCTAGTGAATGACGTTTCATATGTTGCTTTATATACATATTTGTTCATTTTCTTTAATATCTAGTTTCTAACTGCACTGCAGCATTGGTTATTATAAAATTTAATAGATGTACTAATATCACTATTTTCTGTTTACAGACCCAGTAAAGAATACGTTTATGATATACTTTCTTAGAAAAGAGAGCACAAATAGACATTTCCCCTTACAGGAACTGCATAAATATTTTTTTTACGATTTGGTAACTTGTCTGCTAGAGTAAGTTCTCATGATGCATCACTCTAGTGTTAAGATGTGACATAGGTATTAAACATGGCCATTTTTACCGTAATATTTTTTCTGCTTGAGCTTTGTCATATTCAGGTATAAGTTATTGCATTTGCTGCTGCTGTTTGCCAGGCATAGTGCTACTGGATTTCACTTTGTATTACTCTGTTAAGCCAGTTTTACTACTGATTTATTTTTCTTGTTTGCTGCACATTGCCTTATATTAGTTGTAATATTGCAATTGCTTTGCTAATTTCTATAATGCTGCTTGCTTTGCAAATCTGCATTTTTTGTCATCGCTGTTTGTGTTAATTGTTTTGTGCTGCTGCATTGCCTCATCCCTTAGTTTTGCATCTGAGCTCAGTAGATTTAAGTTAGCTTAAGAGGGGGTAGATTATATAAGAAACCAACTATGATGGATTGGAAGAAATGCATTGAGAAGCTATAAGAAAATGGTTTGGCCAAAAAAGTAGTGTAGAGTGGAGAAAAACTATTTTTGAAAGAGGATGTGAACAGTATACAGAAAGCATGCTCGGATAGGATTTTTTTTTGGCTGGAGCAAATGTCGAAATAAGAGGGACGATCTATGGAATGAAGTTTTGGGTTGGACTGCAGTACCAAATGTTACACTGAAAACAAACCCTGTCCTGTATTTTTGTGTTATTACACTATGTGAATTTGTGTTTTTCCTGTCTGTATATGTTTAGCTAATAAGATTTATGTTGTAGAATTTTTCTGATAATATGTTATTTACCTTGTAAAGATGCTTAGACATTATTTATTCTATTTTGTTTTAATGCTCATGTGTAAATTTGATGTTTCAAAAGTTATTCTGATCTTTTATGTATTTACTTATGTCATAATTCCTATAACACTGATGTATATGTTAGTTCGATTCTTTTGTAAAGCCCATATTACTACAAATGTTATCTGTATTGATATGTTCTTTAATGATATATTTTGTACCTTTGTCCTTGTATTATCATGTTATAAAATTGTAATTGACACCAGTTCAGCAAATTAAGTAACTTGTAAGCATTCATTTCACTGCACACATTTCTGTTATACATAGTATATGGACAATATGTGAGAAGTAGGGACTGATAGTGTTTGCATGTATGTTGATAATTCAGCAAGGGACTGGTTAACAGCATTGCTGGTTCTAAGAACAATTCCAAAAACATTGTGAATGCACAAGTGATGGTTATGGACTTGCTATATTATCCGCAAGACTCTTCAATGGTGATTGTGCACCTGCACAGCCACAACAGATGGCTTCTGGCCATCTCTACAAGGACTACAGTGGGTTTGCATCTTTGATGACCCACCAATACCATTATCTCTACAAGGACTACAGTGGGTCTGCATCTTTGATGATGCACCAATATCATTATTTCTACAAGGACTGCAGTGGGTCTGCACCGTTGATGATCCATCAATACCATTATTTCTACAAGGACTGCAGTGGGTCTCCACCTCTGGTGGCCCACCAATACCGTAATCTCTACCAGGACTACAGTGGGTCTGCTCTGTGATGACCTACCTACCAATATTCTTCAAAACGTCGAATGACTCTGCTGTGGGTTTGCTCTGTTGTGGCCCATTACCTGTCAGCATGTCAAGAGTCAGCACCGTCTTTCCGTTGGAAGGACAACAATACTTCTTCAAGACTGCATGGAAATCCACTACTTCCGTGTGCATTGTCTTTTACTGCTCAGACTTTGAGAAAAGAAACGGCAGTTTTACTGTGATGAATGATCAGGACTGTCTTTATGGACTGTGAGAAAATTTTAGCTTTTGACCAACATTGTATCAATAAGTGTGTGCATTTGACATCTTTGTTATTGTAATTACGAAAAATTTTATCAAATCATTATTAGCCACTGCCCAAAACAATTTGTAAAATTTTTTGTGGGGAGAATGGGGGCTATGTAAGTAGGCTGTTCATGTTTTCTTATTGGCAACGTTACGTAGCGCTCTGTATGAAAATCACTGGCTGTGCTGTGTGCAGTCTGTGGCAAGTTTGCATTGTTGTCTGCCATTGTAGTGTTGGGCAGCTTGATGTGAACAGCGCATAGCGTTGCGCAGTTGGAGGTGAGCTGCCAGCAGTGGTGAATGTGGGGAGAGAAATGGCGGAGTTCTGAAATTTGTAAGACTGGATGTCATGAACTGATATATATATATATATATATATATATATATATATATATATATATATATATTATGACTTTTGATGACTATTAAGGTAAATACGTTGTTTGTTCTCTATTAAAATCTTTCATTTGCTAACTATGCCTATCAGTAGTTAGTGCCTTCCGTAGTTTGAATATTTTACTTAGCTCGCAGTAGTGGCGCTCGCTGTATTGCAGTAGTTCGAGTAACCAAGATTTTTGTGAGGTAAGTGATTTGTGAAACGTATGGGTTAATGTTAGTCAGGGCCATTCTTTTGTAGGGATTTTTGAAAGTCAGATTGCGTTGCGCTACAAGTATTGTGTGTCAGTTTAAGCACAGTCATGTACAATTTTTCTAAGGGGACATTTCACTGGTTCATAACAGATAAAAACCCAGCGAGAATCACTGTTCAGACTATACCTGGACTCGTCCGTGAACATAACCTGGGACCACCGTTCCAATGACCATGTACTGTATTCTTGACACCAGGCTTTACGGGCTCCAATGTGACCAGGGGTCAGTGGAATGCACCTTGCAGGATTCCGGGCGAATAAACCGTGTCTGTTTAGTCGTCTCTAGACTGTGTGTCTGGAAACAACTCTTCCAGTGGCTGCGGTAAGGTCCCGAGCAATGCTACCTGCAGTACTCTGTGGCCGTCTGAGGGCACTGATGGTGAGATATCGGTCTTCTTGTGGTGTTGTACACGGTGGACGTCCCGTACTGTAGCGCCTGGACATGTTCCTGTCTGCTGGAATCGTTGCCATAATCTTGAGATCACACTTTGTGGGACACGGAGGGCCCGTGCTACGACCTGCTGTGTTTGACCAGCCTCCAGTCGCCCTAGTATTCTACCCCTCATAACGTCATCAATATGTGTTCTTTCAGCCATTTTCAACACATAGTCTCCGTTAGCACGTCTGAAAGCGTCTGCACACTTACTCGCTGCACCGTACTCTGACATGCACCAACACACCTCTGCGTATGTGGACTGCTGCCAGCGCCACTGTGTGACGACCGCAGGTCAAATGCACCGCATGGTCATACCCCGAGGTGATGTAAACCCGCAAACCGCCCACCAGAGCGTTGTTTCACCATGTATCAGTATTATCCTTAATGTATGAGCATGAGTGTAGTAAACGGTCAGAACCTCAAAATGATCCAGATTTTATGGACAAGTGCGGGGTACAAGAGAAGAGCCACGATTATCGAAAGTGTTCGCGCTCGGCGTTTGCCCATTGAAATAGTTCGAGTCTTCGGGTACCCGTGACAACTCTTTACGATATTGTGGCAAAGTATAATGCTTCGGAGAAGTCTGGGGAAGGTTCCGCTAAACCTAGAAAACGCGTGTCACGAACTGCGCCAGTCATCGAAAAAGCTCAGTGTTGAATGTCAGCGAGCGAACTGTTCTCGCGTAACTACAAGCGCCGGAACGAAGATGACGAACGCAAGAGAAGAGAAGGCGATGAGACGACGTCGGCTAATGGTGCGCCGATTACGACCGCGCCACGACAGAAGAGCCCTCTAGCCAAGGAGAATATAGGCGCCGCCTACGCCAGCCTCGGCTGGACAGTATTTGCACAGTTGTAGACTGGCAATCACAGAACAGTTCTTAGTGATCCCTATCCATTGCTTGTTTGGACGTTGTTTATAACGAAGAACACTAGCTTTTGCATGACACCCTTCGCTTGTGACACATGTTGTGAGTTCAGAATTAAATAATGTCAATCTTCTTATTTGTAATAAAAACTATTAATGTGATTTGCTTGAACTGTTGTATAGCATTCCGAGAATGCAGCATCCTTTAGGCACCCTTTACGAGACGAGTGGGCAGGGACCCACATGAACGATGCATCGGATGGCAGAGGAGGACCTCATACCAGCCATTTAGTCCAGAACTGGCTCTCGGATAACATTGAGATGTTCTGGTTGAAACGCCCTGCTAAGCCCGCAGGACAGGACAGGTAGTTGGCATTGTGGAAAGGGGCCAAAATGAGCAGCTGTCAGCTATATTCGAACACACATAACTTTATTTATTTGACCAAACATTACAGTACAAATTCTTGAACTTTGTTCTCGGATGAATACGCCACATTATCTTATGCCTTAAGGGCACAACCACTTTAATTTTTTTTAAATGGCTAAAAGCCATTAACTCAAAATTCAGACGCCAAACAGAATATTTAGAAGGCAGAAGGCCTTACGTTAAGTAAGTTCTATAATTTGGCTGGAGGCCCAAAAATCTAACACGTGAAAAGCAACTACCTTAATTTAAAGACGGCTGAAGGCCCATGATTTAAGACTCAAGGTAAAATTAAATAAAAAAACACAAGGCAGAAGGCCTTATCTTCAATTAGGCTGAAGACCCCAAACAGTCTGATGCTCGAAAGACAAAGATCCGTAACTTAAAAATTGCTGTAGGCCCCCATGACTTAAAACTCAAGGTAAAATAAATTTAAACAACGGAGCCTTATCATAAATTAGGATGAAGACCCCAAACAATCTAACACTTGACAAGCACGGAACTTTAATTTTAAAACGGCTGAAGGCCCATGATTTAAGACACAACTGAAATAATTTTTAGTAGGCAGAAGGCCCAAGGCTTTATCTTTAAACAATATATTAATCAGGCTGAAGGCCCGAACAGTCTAATACTTGACAAGCATGGAATTTTAATTTTAAAGCGGCTGAAGGCCCATGACTTAAAACACCACTAAAAACAATTCAACTTTAATTCAAAACCATCGGCTTTGAGCCATACAAATACACACAACAGAAAATAAGAAAAGGCAGTGCAGCTAACTGGGCTCAGAAGTTTAGGATGTCGGCCAGCACTTGAAATACTAACGATCACTTAGGTGAGACAAGTAGTCGGCCCAACCATTCTCGATCCGACGGCAACCCAACCAACAGACAGTCAACGGACCCACCGACATAGTAACTTGCGCTCCACTCGACCAGCACACGACCGGGAGTTCAATGCAAAACGTAAAAAGGCATGGACTTCCACAACCAAGCATACATTAAGCTGTCAAACTCCACACACATGCTGGACAGTGACAACACGGTGAGAAAAGGACACTGCCTGAATTTACGTCAACGGCCAGGGCAGGTAACCGGAACGTTAACGGCCACAAGGCAGACAATTCCGCTGGTGCACTTCAATTACAAATAACGAAATACAGTTAGACTCCACCGGACGGTGACTAAACCTTCGCCAACTCGAACA
Organism: Schistocerca americana; assembly: GCF_021461395.2. Classification (NCBI taxonomy): domain Eukaryota; kingdom Metazoa; phylum Arthropoda; class Insecta; order Orthoptera; family Acrididae; genus Schistocerca; species Schistocerca americana. The sequence goes on along the minus strand of NC_060126.1, from coordinate 434,070,557 downwards.
CACACCTTTTTGCTCGCGGGAATGTCCCAACAGCCAACAACGAGAACCAAACGGCACAATGTGATCAGTCTTGACTTGCTGGTAAACTAAATCCAAACTCAACTTTCGTGTCCAGGGTCGGTTAAGCACGGACCTCGTAGCAATAGGAACAGCCCCACACACTCCGACACTGCGTAGAGACCGCCAGCGGTCACGGCCAAACCACGCCCCGCGGAGATTTCCTCGCTGCTCCACGCCAACCGACTGACTCCCCGCACACAGCACAGCCTGAAACTATAAGCACCAGACCAAAGACAGTACAAGGTGCGAATATCGATAGACACCGCTGCTGCCTCTCACAGAGAGAGCGAACAACAGCATAATCGCAACCACTGCGGGAAACCAAACACAGAACAGGAACCAAGGTTTAAACCAACACATAACATGTGCCCAACACGGCTCACTGGTCATAAGAGTTGTGGCCCCCGAATGGCCAGGATTTGAATTCCCTCGACTACTATGTTTGGAGTGTAGTCGAAGGGTTACCAATAATACGAGACACCCTGATTTCGCATCTCTAGGCACCGTTATCGAAGCAGAATTCGTGAATATGTACAGCGCTGTTATAATGAGCGCGAGCGATCGCTTTTGTACAAGATTGGAGGCGGTCATTGCGGTTGAAGGGGGTTAAAAAATGGCTCTGAGCACTATGGGACTTAACTTGTGAGGTCATCAGTTCCCTATAACTAAGAACTAATTACACCTAACTAACCAAGGACATCACACACATCCATGCCCGAGGTAGGATTTTAATCCGCGACTGTAGCGCCTAGAACCGCTCGACCACTCCGGCCGGCGGGGGTTACATCGAGTAATGTTACTCTTGAAAGATACCGCTACTTATATGTAAAAGGATTTTCATTTTGATTTGTATTTTGTTTTAATAAATTTGCTTAGAAAAAGCGTATCATTTGTCCGGAATTAAGCGCCGCACCCTTTAGTCCGCCGGACGTAGGAACAGGTGAGCGGGGAGAGGAGGACAGAGGCGAGGGGGACCGCATCCAGAACCGAAACCTGACCTGCGCCTGATGACGTCCATATTTCGTCTAAAAACAGCGCCGACAGAGGCTGAGTCCTTCCGCGCGCTGAGGGATGTGAAGCCGCTACGCGCTGGCGAGCTCGCTCCGCGCGGACGCGTTTCGGAATACGCACCCACCTTGCGACACACCTTACTCCGTCGCATCCCGGCTGGCACTCTGCCGGTGGCTGTGCTGTCTGCCCTTCCTCTTTGGCGCAATCCCCCGCACGTGGTTGCGTGCAGAGCCTCCTGTTGCACTTGTGTTGACTAAACAGGACCCTCCGACAACGCACTTTATTTTCTTTCGATCCTTTATAGCGCAGTTTGGGTCAGTGGGAATCCCGGAGATTTCAAAACTGACCGGTAGGGATATTCCGTGAGCAACCTCCCCCGCAAATAATTCAAAATTTTCCACCGCCTTTCCGGCGCAGTTTTTTTTTCTGCCTACTGTTTTGTTCGACTTGATTTATGTTGGTGGTACAAGCTGTAATACTGATGCACCTTCGCAACTGTAAATCATCGCTGTTAGCGGGCTGGTGTGCCCGATCGGTTCTAGGCGCTTCAGTCTAGGACTGGTGACCTCAGATCCAGAAAATGATTGTATGATTGTATGATTATATGATATCGGAACAAACACTGGTAGCAGTTACTTCTGTAAAATATCTGGGAGTATGTGTGCGGAACGATTTGAAGTGGAATGATCATATAAAATCAATTGTTGGTAAGGCGGGTACCAGGTTGAGATTCATTGGGAGAGTCCTTAGAAAATGTAGTCCATCAACAAAGGAGGTAGCTTACAAAACACTCGTTCGACATATACTTGAGTATTGCTCATCAGTGTGGGATCCGTACCAGATCGGGTTGACGGTGGAGATAGAGAAGATCCAAAGAAGAGCGGCGCGTTTCGTCACAGGGTTATTTGGTAACCGTGATAGCGTTACGAAGATTTTTAACAGACTCAAGTGGCAGACTCTGCAAGAGAGGCGCTCTGCATCGCGGTGTAGCTTGCTCGCCAGGTTTCGAGTGGGTGCGTTTCTGGATGAGGTATCGAATATATTGCTTCCCCCTACTTATACCTCCCGAGGAGATCACGAATGTAAAATTAGAGAGATTAGAGCGCGCACGGAGGCTTTCAGACAGTCGTTCTTCCCGTGAACCATACGCGACTGGAACAGGAAAGGGAGGTAATGAAAGTGGCACGTAAAGTGCCCTCCGCCACACACCGTTGGGTGGCTTGCGGAGTATAAATGTAGATGTAGATGTAGATGCCGTGTTTCTTGACTTCCGCAAGGCGTTCGATACAGTTCCCCACAGTCGTTTAATGAACGAAGTAAGAGCATATGGACTATCAGACCAATTGTGTGATTGGATTGAAGAGTTCCTAAATAACAGAACGCAGCATGTCATTCTCAATGGAGAGAAGTCTTCCGAAGTAAGAATGATTTCAGGTGTGCCGCAGGGGAGTGTCGTAGGACCGTAACTATTGACAATACACATAAATGACCTTGTGGATGACATCGGAAGTTCACTGAGGCTTTTTGCGGATGATGCTGTAGTATGTCGAGAGGTTGTAACAATGGAAAATTGTACTGAAATGCAGGAGGATCTGCAGCGAATTGACACATGGTGCAGGGAATGGAAACTGAATCTCAATGTAGACAAGTGTAATGTGCTGCGAATACATAGAAAGAAAGATCCCTTATCATTTAGCTACAATATAGCAGGTCAGTAACTGGAAGCAGTTAATTCCATAAATTATCTGGGAGTAGGCATTAGGAATGATTTAAAATGGAATGATCATATAATGTTGATCGTCGGTAAAGCAGATGCCAGACTGAGATTCATTGGAAGAATCCTAAGGAAATGCAATCCGAAAAGAAAGGAAGTAGGTTACAGTACGCTTGTTCGCCCACTGCTTGAATACTGCTCAGCGGTGTGGGATCCGTACCAGATAGGGTTGATAGAAGAGATAGAGAAGATCCAACGGAGAGCAGCGCGCATCGTTACAGGATCATTTAGTAATCGCGAAAGCGTTACGGAGACGATAGATAAACTCCAGTGGAAGACTCTGCAGGAGAGACGCTCAGTAGCCCGGTACGGGCTTTTGTTGAAGTTTCGAGAACATATCTTCACCGAAGAGTCAAGCAGTATATTGCTCCTTCCTTCGTATATCTCGTGAAGAGACCATGAGGATAAAATCAGAGAGATTAGAGCCCACACAGAAGCATACCGACAATCCTTCTTTCCACGAACAATACGAGACTGGAATAGAAGGGAGAACCGATAGAGGTACTCAAGGTACCCTCCGCCACACACCGTCAGGTGGCTTGTGGAGTATGGATGTAATAGATGTAGATGTAGAAAATGTTCGACTGCTGCCCTGGCCAGCACATTCTCCAGATCTCTCACCAACTGAGAACGTCTGGTCAATGGTGATCGAGCTACTGGCGCGCCACAATACGCCAGTCACTACTCTTGATGAACTGTGGTATCGTGTTGAAGCTGCATGGGCAGCTGTACCTGTACACGCCATCCAAGCTCTGTTTGACTCAATGCCCAGGCGTATCGAGGCCGTTATTACGGCCGGAGGTGGTTTTTCTGGGTACTGATTTCTCAGGATTTATGCACCCAAATTGCGTGAAAATGTAATCACATGTCCGTTCTAGTAGAATATAGTTGTCCAATGAATACCGTTTATCATCTGCATTTCTTCTTGTTGTAGCAATTTTAATGGCCAGTAGTGAAATTAACCTCTACCCCCACCCCTCACCCCAACTGTTTGATGTTTCAGGGTATGCCTTGTATCGTCTTTTAAGTCAAGTGGCGCCTTAGAACTACTTTGTCCCCAGTGTGATGCAATAACTCTTCATTAGATATTCGAATTACAAATTTAAACTTCAGCACTCTTGTGTAGCATCTCAGTTCAAAATCTTCCATTCTATTCCTTTTTGTATTGTTTAACGACCACGTTTCCCTTCTGTAAGAGGCTACACTCCAAACAAAGAGTTTAAGAGAAGAGATCGCGCACTTGGTGTTGACAATCACTGCTTTATATTCTATTTACTTTCCTCCCCGTCGGTTATTTTCTTGCTCAAATAACAAATCTAGAGTAATGCTTCTTACATTTCCTAATCTACTTCCCTTAGCATTCTCTGACTCAATCCACTAACTCCGTTAGCCTTGTTTTACTTTCATGATTGTTCAGTTTATAATCTACTAGCTGAGGACCTGGCGTTGCCCAGGTATATATTTATTCTCATCTTGTACGTTTCAGTCAGATCTCATCCGTGTCCCTCTCCCTGTCCATCTTCTCTTCCCCAGTCAATCGCCACCTCCCACGTCTCTCTATCCATTTCAGACTTCCTCTCCCAGTCTGTCTCCTCCAATTTCTCTCTCTGTATGTCTCCCCCAGCTTCTCTCTCTGTCAATATCCTTGTCCCTCCTCTGTCCATATCCTCATCTTCCCTTTCTCTGATCATCTCCTCCTTCCCCTACCTCTCTCCATCTCCCCTTCCTGCTCTCTCTCTCTCTCTCTCTCTCTCTCTCTCTCTCTCTCACACACACACACACACACACACTGTCCATCTGCTCCTTTTTCCATCTCCTCCTCGCGCCCTTAATTCCATCTCTTCCTCCCCACTGTTTCTGTCTACCTGCCCCTTCCTGCTCATCCTATCCGTCTCCTGCCTCCCTCTTGCTGGTTGTTTCCTCCTCCCACTCTTTCTATCTCCTCCCCTTTCATTTCTCTGTTCATCTCCTTCTCCCCTTGCTCTGTACTTTTCTCTCTCCTCCTTCCTCTGTCCATTCTCTCCTCGAGCCCCATCTGTGTTCATCTCCTTCCCCATTGCAATCTATCCATCTCATTCTCCCTCTTCTTTCTCCACATTATTACCCACACCGCAAAATGGTTAGAGGCTGTTACCCTCACAGCTTTTTTTCCTGATCAGAGCTGTGTCTACTAAATTTGACTGAAATCGTTCCAGGTGTTTAGGATGAGCCTTTTACCCGTGCATTTACTTGCATACGCACATATCACATATAATTATGTCGGACGTCTTTTGCTGGGCGTAATATAGCAGCTCGACGTGGCGAGGACTCGACAAGCCGCTGGGAGTCCCCTGCAGAAATTCTGAGCCATGCTGCCTCTACAGCCGTCTACAATTGCGAAAGTCTTGCAGATACAGGATTTTGTGCACGATCTGACCTCTCGATTATATCCCATAAATGTTTGATGGGATTCATGTCGGGTGGTCTGGGTGGCCAAATTATTCGCTCGAACTGTCCAAAATGTTGTTCAAACAAGATGCGAACACCTGTCGACTGGCGACATGACATTGTTGTTTGGTAACATGAAGGGCATGAAGGGGCCGTAAGTAGCTGAACATAACGATTTTCAGTCAGTGGTCGCTTCAGCTGGACCAGAGGCCCAGTCCAATCTACGTAAAGACGGTCAACACCATTATGGAGCCACCCCAAGCTTGCAGAGTGCGTTGTTGGCAACCTGTGTCCACGGCTTTTTGGGGTCTGAGCCACACTCGAACCCTACCATCAGCTCTAACTCACTAATATCGGAACTCACCTGACCAGGCCACCGTTCTTGAGTCGTCTAGGATCCAACCGACATGGTCACGAGCCCAGGAGAGGCGATGCGGACGATGTCGTGCTGTTAGGTTGAGACACTCGCGTCGGTCGTCTGCTGCCATAGCCCTTTAACGCCACATTTCGCCGCACTGCCCTAACGGATACGTTCGTCGCACGCCCCACACTGATTGTTGCGGTTATTTCACGCAGTGGTGTTTGTTTGTTAGCACTGACAGCTCTCCGCAAACGACGTTACTGTAGGTCAGTAAGTGAAGGCCGTCAGCCAATGCGCTGTCCGTGGTGAGATGTAATGCTTGAAATTTTATATTCTCTTCACACTCTTGACATTGTGGATCTCGATTTTCGAGATGGAATGTTTCATGCGTCTAGCTCCAACTACCAATACGCCTTCAGAGGCTGTTAGTCCCCACTGTACGACCATAATCATGTCGGAAACCGTTCCACGTGAATCACCTGAGTACAAATGACAGCTCCGCCAATGCATTGCCCTTTCGTACCTTGTGTAGGAGATACTGCCACCATCTGTGTGAATGCATATCGCTGTCCCATGACATTCGTCGCGTCAGTGTGTAAGGTTGATGCATTAAGTTGTTCTGAAAGCGGTGCTGATATTCAACACAATAAAAGCGGGCTGTGAGCTATCTGGGGAAGTTAACCTTGCATTACTGACCAACTGTTTCACCAGGTATCCAGTCTAGCTTACCAAATTCCCAACCAGACTAACATTAATTATAATCTTTTAGTAGTCATCTTACGACAATCGGTGGTATATATATATATATATATATATATATATATGTATATATATATATATATATATATATATAAAGAGAATTTAAATAAAAAGAAATAAATCAGTTTATATTTGGACATTTATTTTAACATTGATCATTGTTCCGTTAAAATTTCGGCATATTAAGCTTGATTCATAACTAAACTGGTGCCTTATTTAGGATTGTGAAAATGTGAGTTTGTAATCTTACGGAACACATAAAATATGGAGCCAAGATTGGCAGACTGCATACAGCACTGCATTCATAAAATAACACACGAAGAACGTTGAAACATATGCAAGAGGAAATTAACCACAACCAATCGATTCAATTTTCACCCAAAGAAGTTACATTCGTAGCGCAATCCTGTCCGTCATGAAATTACCACACACTCATATACTAAATTCACACTAACTCTCTGTGAAATCTTCCCGAAAAGAATAGCTGAGGGCTACTTTGATGATTACTCTACATACTTCACGTGGTCAACTTGGTTTACACAAAGAGTGTAACCCCACAATAATTTTGATGATCAAAATAAATTACACCGAAACGCAATTTACAAAAGAAAACCTCGAACTGGTTACTATCGTCTTACTATTAACCTGATGGGTCAAACAATTGTATAAACACGTGGTACTGGTCTCACAAAGTACACCCCAGGTGGGTTAAACATAAAGAAAAGTTGCTATATTGAAAAACATTGTCAAGACGAGATGTTATAATCTCACGCACATTCGCATTTAAGATTGATGATCTTAGTTAGAGTTACATATCAACAACACGTGGTTCCACTTTACTCACAAAGTAGCGACACTTCAACTAGGGGAAGATATTCTGAACTTCACACTCGAATTACACTGCATTACAATTAAAGATAATATATTTTAGATCTAAACCTGAAATAAAGGTGATTACATTTTCAGTTAGGCTGAACTTAATAAATCCATTGTCCTACAGACTTAGCAGACACGCACTTAACCAGAGATCTTACCACTTCAGACACTCGCCGCGGACAGACTGGCGTGGGCCCCTACCGAGGCTACCTCACAGATACAAACGGAAGTGACCAGAGAGGCAGCTTCCTATACCAACATGAAAAGGGACGGACAGGACCATACCAAGAATAGAAACCTCTTTGCTTTTAGAAATCGTAGCTGCCTCTTCCAACGTTGCTCCTACTGTTCTCTAGCAGACCAGCTTGTCTGCTCTCATCAAGCATGCAACTAGAAACACATTTACTCATTCATCCTTTCACAGAGAAGGGAAGGGGTATGACAGTAACTTATCATATACAGTATATAAAAGAAAGCGGGTGTAGTTTCTGTATGAGACTGTGTGACATGAATTACATATAAACTGTGTTTTAAAGTGTATTAGTGTGACAGATCATTCTTGATTATGTGTTAAAGTAACACGTTCCACTGCTCAGTCTCATCCCAGATAGAGTCAGAAACACCACAGTAAATTTAGAAGTGGAATGTATGCCGTAAATGACAACAGATTTAGGAAATTAACATGAAAGGAATCCAACAGAGACCTTTCAAGTGTATGTGTCATATGTACAATGATGTAATTTTTCCGGTACCTTCAGTGATAAATTTGAATATGGCCTGCAAAATGTGTAGTGAATACAGCTAGTGGTAAATAAGCAATAAATTAAAACTTCATACTCAAGGCAGCAGTTCGACTGTGAGAACAGTGGCAATGTAGCGGGCGATAAACATTCTTCTTCTCATTGTTTTGTGGCGGTTATCAGCAAGAAAAAGTTTCATAATAATTTGAAATCATGCATATCACAATTCACCAATAACTCTCATTCTGAAATGCTAGATAATGAAGTATGACTACTGCTGCATCGTGGGCTACACTCCCGTTTTACGCCCACCCCTTTGACAAGTAGTTGGTTCTTGCCCCCACAGCGATTCGTCCCAACCAGCAGTTGCTATGTGTACCAAGTTGGTTGCAATTGGTCCAGTGGTTAAGTGGATGTGGAACACACTGTTACGTATCCCCGTGCACTTTGATTTTTATGTACAGTTTGATTGAATGTAAAATAATGTTATTCATTTGCTTGGTAGTAATAAAATCATGCATTAAACTTTTATGATCTTTGGCTATAATACAGTTTATATTGCATAGCACTTTAGGTAAACCAAATGTTGATTATCGTTGCAAACGCAAAAGATAAAATGCAGCTCTCACTACTGGTTTCTGTAGTTGAAAATTTAGCTTTGTACACTCTGACCTATTATGTTGGTATACGCGCAACTCTAAAAGATTTCCTGCTGTGAATGTATGATCGTTAATTTGCAAAACTATGTTCTCATAACTCTGATATTGCTTGTTAGAAATGAAACACTGTATCATTACTGTAACTGATTACGAAATTAGACATGTCTTTCTCTATTTTAGTCTCTGAACTGCGCTGAAAATTACTCTTATTACACGCACAGAAATTACAGTATGCAATGCTTGCCAGACATAAAAACTACAGTGAATTTTTTAATATTTGAACACTATTGATTGCCATGGCTAACACGAGAGCGTGAAACTAAAAATGAAAATGATTTTAATATTACTAGCCAGACCAGATTTCTACACAGCAGTCTTTGATTTCACAAAACTATAGTTTTAACTCTCTGATTTACGTAAATTATTTACGTCACTAATGTCTCACTATCAGTTGCCCATGTCCATCTGAAAATCACATAATAAAATCTGCAGTTCTCCTCTGTGGTCTCCGGGAAGCTGAAAGAAATAATTTTAATGTACAATTACCTGCCCTCTTAGTTGCGGGAAAACTGCTTTCATTCAATTATAGTTTGAGTTTGCCGCGGCAGCGGCTTCCAAGATCGTGGCGCAGCACTGCGTCACAAAAAATGCTAAATTCGCTGAAAAATGGGCTAAAAATGTTCGATGAAATACTGGTCAAGCGAGCTACAAATTATTGCAAGCATTTTTAACAATTTCTATATTCAGAATTAACACAAAATCAAAGTACACACCTTTTTTATACATCACTCCCCAACGGCGTCTTTCTCGATCAAAAAACAAATGAAAGCGAACTAAGCGTTCGAGAGAGCGTCACAAACTCTTAACAACATTCACGGCTACTAGAAGATAGAGACAGTAATGTCTGAGCCTCCACTACTTATAAGCTATTTAATATGCTAATATATATCTTTGTTATTTTTTAATAATCATTGTCTGCGTCGGTTTCCACACTCGCCGACCACAGACGTTGTTTGCAAAACTGACATACATAATATTATACAAACATAAAAATCCAAAATGATTATTTCTTTTATACACAATCCACATAATCGATATCTGTTCGTACAGAAATGAAATATAAGAACACAGATAAATGTTTTTTGCATATATTACACAGATTTTACAAGTGTCTTACTTGGGGATAATACATACATAGAAACATACATACGTACATATACAGGGTGAGTCACTAATTATTGCCACCAAGAATAACTCCGAAAGTATGATAGTAGTTGAAAAGTTTGTGGGCAAATGTTGGATGGGTCAACGGGGGTCATAATATGACGTTGGTTTTAAGTTGCTAGGTGGTGTCGCGTCAGAGGTATGAATTCAACATTTTTTTTTTTAATTGGGAAGTTGTAGTTTGGTACTTATTTTCTGATAACGGCTATCGAGACGAATTCAATTATGGGTAACATTAAGATCTCTGAAGGTCAACGAAGATAAAAAAACGCGGCATGAACGTCCATTTACAGAAGGATGTTCGAAGTGATGACCTTTGGTATCAGTACAGTGCTGCAGTCTTCTTATCATGGATTGAGTGGTATTCCTTATCACTTCGGCACTTATCGAAGCGTATGTTCTGACAATCCTCTTTCGTATATCGTGCAAATAGTAAATATTCACTGAGTACGGCGTAATCCATCTAACGTGTCATTGACATGTAAACACCATTCGACGGTTTCACAATACAACACTAACAGGAACGGTAAGACTAGTATCGTCGAATATGAATGATGTATTTCTCCGAAGAAGAAGTCGATATGTTTCTCATTTACGGAGAATGCCAAGGAAATTCAGTGAGAGCTAGAGACTTATACGCTGAAAGATATCCTCAACGTACTCACCCTACACGTCGTACATTTAAACAGTGTATGATAAATTGAGAACAACTGGATCTTTAACGAATCGGAAACATATCCGGCAAAGGAAAGTTACTAACGAGAAAACGGAAATTGGTACTCTTGCCACTGTGTTTCGAGATCCTTGTGTTAGTTCGCGTCAAATCGCAAGGGAACCTTGCATGAGCAAGAGTAGTGTTGGTCGTGTTCTACGTCGCCATGAATATCATCCTTACCATATCAGTCTCCACCAAGAACTAACTGGTACGAATTGTATGCGTCGCATTGAATTCTGCCGATGGGCTCAACTTCAGATTCGCAGGGATGACACATTTAATAATTTTATTTGAATTACTACGAGGCTACATTCATGAATCATGGAAATGTTAACTTGCATAACATACATTATTGGGGAACTGAAAATCCATGTTTTCTGCGCAACATTGTCGGTGATTGTATGGTGTGGTATTCTGGAGGACAGAATTGTAGGCCCCTGTTTCATCGTAGGAAATCTTAATGGTAGGAAGTACATCAAATTCCTGCAAGAAACATTAGGTGTCTTATTGGAAGAAGTTCCTTTAGGAAGAAGGAACAGAATGTGGTATCAACACGATGGGTGTCCGACACATTTTTCGCTGATGGCTAGAAATGAGTTGCAGAGACAATTCCCAAAGCGTTGGATTAGACGCGGAGGAGATGTGTCGTGGCCGGCTCGTTCGCCAGACTTGACGCCTCTGGATTTTTTCTTGTGGGGATTCGTAAAAGACATTATTTATAAAGACGTTCCAACTACACCTGAAGATATGCGAGAGAGAATTGTCAGAATATGTGCTTCGATAAGTGCCGAAGTTATAAGGAATACCACTCAATCCATGATAAAGAGACTGCAGCACTGCATTTATACCAATGGTCACCACTTTGAACATCTTCTGCTAATGGACGTTCATGCCACCTTTTTGACCTTCGTTGACCTTCAAAGACCTTACTGTCACACATCTTTGGATACGTCTCGATATCCGCTATCAGAAAATAAGTACCAAACTATATCATCCCATTTAAAAAAACGAATTTGACCTTCATATCTCTGAAACGACTCCACATAGCAAGAAAAAAAACAACGTCATATTATGGCCCCCGTTGTCCAATGCAACTTTCGTCCCACAAACTTTTCAGCTCCTATCACATTTTCTGAGTTATTCTTGATGGCAATAGTTAGTGACTCACTCTGTATATTGAAGACAGTATCCATTCGCTTCAATAAATGTTACAAGTATTTTGCCCTCATTGACAGAAATTAATATTAAAATTACTATTTCTTCTCTATTTCAAAATTTACGGTAATTCCTTTTATTGCTTGGTCGGTGTATAGACGCAATTAAACGGGGGATATGATGCAGTTCTGTGGATGAACGTGGCAGCTAAACGAAATATGGTGTTAGCATAAAGCACATTTCTCTTGAATGCGCCAAGTGAGATGTGTCTTTCCTTGTAGATGGATAACCATCAGAAGCGTCATGTTCTCATTCAGTGAGGAATTACGAAGCACTGTGGGACTCGACTCAAGACACTGTGGCACGGAATGATGAGCACAGCAAGTGAGCTCCACCACGTTGTTGGCTGCATACTGAGATGAGCATTCAGTAACTCACTACGATTATGTATATTGTGAATAGCAACGGTCCTACGACACTCCCCTGCGGCACACCTGAAATCACTCTTACTTCCGAATGAGAATGACGTGCTGCGTTCTGTTATCTAGGAACTCTTCAAACCAATCACACAATTGGTCTGATAGTTCATATGGTCTTACTTTGTTTATTAAACGACTGTGGGGAACTGTACCGAGCGCCTTGCGGAAGTCAAGAAACACGGCATCTACCTGGGAACCCGTGTCTATGGCCCTCTGAGTCTCGTGGAGGAATAGCGCGGGCTGGGTTTCACACGATCGTCTTTTTCGAAACCCATTCTGATCCGTACAGCCGGCCGCGGTGGCCGTGCGGTTCTAGGCGCTCAGTCCGGAACCGCGTGACTGCTACGGTCGCAGGTTCGAATCCTGCCTCGTGCATGGATGTGTGTGATGTCCTTAGGTTAGTTAGGTTTAAGTAGTTCTAGGGAACTGATGACCACAGATGATAAGTCCCATAGCGCTCAGAGCCATTTGAACCATTTGATCCGTACAGAGCAAATATCTAGTCTCCAGAAAAGTCATTTTACTCGAACATAATACATGTAAGAACGACAGGCTGCGGCAGTACTCTGACGAGGCATCAGCAGTATCCTTCTTGTAGAATGGATCGTAGACTGTGCAACACAGCATTTGAGGTTCATGTGGTATAATATGACGTATCGAGTTACTGGGTCATTTACCTGCTTAAGTTCTGCAGACCCACAGCATTTCTAGACTATACGCAAAATTTTAAATTTGGAGGACAACTTTTACTGGTCTCATAATTCACATACTCTTTCTTACTTTGCTGCTGGCGAATGTTCCGGGTTTTAGTGCCGTGGTCCGTGAAACTTTTTCGTTCCTCACGTTTCGTCCGAAGCTGCGCTGGCTCAGCGGAACTAGGAGCACATCTGAACATGTCTAACGCAACTTTGTACAAAAGACTAGAAAGGAAAAAGCTTCTTCGATCACGAATCACGACCTTACAATCGGGAAGATTTACCAGCAGCGAAGAGAACCGACCGTGAAAGCTTTCATTTCTGTCCTAAGCCTTTCAATAAAGCAAGTAAAATAGGTACATGAAATACGTTGACGGGGAGAAAAATTAGGATCTGAAGTTGGATGAGACTTTGATAATGAAAGTTGGTTATGTTTGTGGCCATGAAGCCTGTAGGGATGATGGTGTTTTGTGTCCTTGAAAACATTTTCAACGTAATACATGATTATGTTCTTAAAAATGGATTTGAACATTGATATTAATGTTGCGGAATGTCAGGAACAGTATGCCGGTAAGACTGCAGTTGCGCAGTGGATGGGTGGGCTAGAGTGTCTGTATCTAATGGGAGAGGTAAGCTAGGCTATAGTTGCAAGAATGCATAGAATCATTTCGTGGTGTGTGACGAGAGGGTGCCTGAAATTATCCTGAGAAATGACGTGGAATGTGTGGAGTTTTGAGAGAGGTGGGGCATGGTGGCAGAGCGTGGCAGCCGATTCTCTTACCGTTGTCAAACGGTAAGAGAATTGGTTTTGTGGGAGAAGTAAGACTCGTCAAGAAATTACAGGTGTGTGAGGTGATGTGAGAACGTTATGAGCTGGTACAGGATCAGGTTAGTGAGGGTAATTGGATATGGAAAGTGAGGCATTCTGGGACTGGTAAGGGGTGGTTCAACTAACGAGGGGCAGAAATCCCGCTACATCTGCGCAGTTGAGAATTACAAGTATGAGGGTCTTGTGGGTATGAATACCCATAGAGGCAGCGTTACTTTTTATGTTTAAGTTTCAAGGAAATGTCTTTCTGTCTGCTCCTGTGTTAATAGCCTACAGCTTCCGTCGACAGAACTACGTGAACCAGTCGCATTGATGTGACCACTGCCAATGTTCGACGTCAGTGTGCAATAATCGCCCATATGTGACAGGTGGCAGCACTCACTGTTGAGGGTATATAAGGCGCGCCGGGGATGGGTGAGGGGGGGGGGGGGGGACTCGAAAAACAGTGCAGTCGTTGTCGTAATGCGGAAATGGAGCGATTTATCTGACGTCCAAAATGACATGATCAGTGGCTTTCGGGCCATGGGTGGAAGCATTTCCGAATCGACTACGTTCGTAAACTGTTTGCGTGCCGCCGTGGTTAAAGTACACCATGCGTGGCTTAATGGCGTCGTTAAAAACTGATGGCGAGCCAACAGCAGCTCACCAGTACACCATGCATTGCATAACGCCGTCATCCAAAATTAGCGCTGAGCCAAATGTACTTCACCCCGAGCCATAGCTGACAGAGGTGAACGAAGTGTAGGGGCGAGTAGATGAGCAACTGACAGTCCAGATGAGTCAAGGGGCTCCGAACAGCGTCTCCTGAACGACCGTTTAGCGAACGTTGCTGCATATGAGCCTCCATTCTGACTGCTTTTCGCTGGCGACGAAAGCTGGAATTTGCACTCGAATACCGTAACTGGACGTCCACTGATTGGTGACAGGTGGCCTTTTCGGATGAATCACGTTTCATGCTCCAGCAGACAGGTGGCCGTTGTATAGGTCTGAAAGCAAACACCTTGCAACCAAGACACCTTGCAACCAAGAGGGAGCGTTATGGTCTAGGGAATGTTTTCGCGGCATTTCCTGGGTGATCTCAGCAGTCTAAGAGGCACAGTGGATCAACAGAAGTTTACCTCTATCCTTGTGGCCCATATTCACCCCTACATGCAGTTTGCTTCTCCTCGGCACGACAGCATCTACAAGCAAGGCAGTGTGACGTGTCACGCAGCCCGCAGTGTATGTGCATGGTTTGAAGAGCAGCAGGATGAGTTTATCGAAGTCCCCTGGCGCTGAACTCATCCAATCTAAACCCAATCGAGAATCTATAGGAACATCTCGATCTGGCTCTTTGCGCCATGATGCTGGACCAAGAAATCTTGCGCAACTGGAGTCGACATGGCTTGACATGACATCCCTGTCGATACATTCCAGAGCGTGACTGAATATCTTCCTGCGCATCTCGCAGCAGCCCATATTGCAAAAGGTGGTTATACAGGCTTTTAACAGATGGTTACATTAATGTGACTTCACAGTTTCTTTCACTGGTGAAAATGCATGAGGTGAGGTGTCTCGCACTATACGCCGTCCTCTTGTAGCTGCAAAGACGTTTATTTTTGTGATTTTTCAATGGGAAGCACTCGAATTATGACAAGCTCTGTCGGTGACTGGATATGCTGTTTAGTGATGACCTTGCACGGATGAGAGAATGTTTGGGTGGCAACTGTTACATTAACTTCCTACCAACTTTATAAAAAGATTTCTAAGTATAATATACGTTATTAATATTATTAACCTGAGCGGTCGTCATGCTCTAGCGTCATGCACGAACCTTGGTTCAATTTCTGTTACAGCCAGGGACTTTTTCTTGGTGGTAGGACTAGAACGAGATACACTCAGCATAGTAGTGGGTGGAGGTAGAAGGCACCACATTAAAACTCGGCGAGAACTTTCCAAGTGATTTATTGTTTCCAACTACAGTGGCATTATTCCTCCTGGTCTGCATCACAGGGCCCCGCAATGCTGAGAAAGAACCCCAGCGGCCCATGCAACAGAATGCTGTGTTATGCCGGCCTTGCACAGCCGCAGAATTGTGATGGCGTCAGGATATGCCGACAGTTGGCTCAGCAGTCTGTCTCCCTGCCGACTCAGCACTGCTCGGTGTGACCCGCAGGTGGCCATCTGCTGCTTCTTCTCGCCAGAGTTGCTGAGATTGCGGAGACGACAAGTGCCCGCGATCTGGCGTCCGAATCTGCGGCCCTCGCCTCGGGATGTCTCCGGCATGTGTTGGAAGCCAGGTCAACTGCCTGTGGTAGCGAGCCGTGGAGTGAGCTGCCACTGGCTGGCTGGCTACAGACCCCGTGTCAGCCTTAGTAGGTCGAACCAGTGACCCGCTGTGGACTGCAACACTGGTGCCCCATCTGCTGCTGTGTGTAGCTGGTGGTGTGACACACCCTTCATTAACTGCATTAAAGCATTGTAATGCCAATTGAAGAGTAACTAAAATGAGAATTAGCTGCTCCAAGACCTGGAAAGCCAACAACGAACAGGTTAGCGGTCTGCTGACTCTATACCATTCCATGCTTTATCCAAATGACACCATATGGCAGAGGATGGCATGGAGACCGGTCGTCACCACGCAGTCCTCTAGGCCTGATTGTGGAGTTGAGGATATAGTGTTATTAAACGGCCACAGAGAGCAGCTTAAACTGGTAACTGTAAAAGTCTCGCTCTACCGTGGCGGTTGGATGAAGGAGTGAAGAGACTGTCAACACTTTTAACAATTTTTGTAACTCCAACTTGCTTATCAGTCTCATGGCTGAGTGTCATATTAGTTACAGGGAGTCACTGAAACGACAGTCACGGTACTGGTTGTATTGTACTGTATCACAAGTATTAAACATTACGAAGTTTCTATGTAAACTGTGTTGTAGCTCCCATCTAAAGCATTTAGTTGAGGCCACTTCTATGGCGATGTGTCGATATGATAGCCGCAGAGAATAGCCATTAGAAGGCAAACAGCTGCACAACATTTAGTGAGTAGTGTACGTTATTTGACACGTACAGTTCCTGATATACAGGGTGTATCAAAAAGAATCATCTGATCTAAAAAAAAAGTCATAACTATTATGTTATTTGAGGTATGTGTGTAAACAATGTACTGTTGGAAAGAGCAAACTCTCGAGTTTTACATGGTTCCCGTTAGCAGCAACAGTGTGCGCCCACTTCAGTTCTACTAAAAATGGTGTCGGGACAATAGAAAGCAATTTGTGTTCAACGTTTTGCGCAGTGTGGGTCAGTAGAAACTGTTCAGCGCGACTTTCGCACTAGGTATGGTGTGGATCCTCCTGCAGCACAGAGCATTAGAAGATGGCATGAACAATTACGACAAACGGGTTGTTCGTGTAAAGGCAAATCACCGGGCCGTCCCCGAGTGTCTGACACAGACGTCGAACGCAGTCGCCATAATTCCACTAGGAGTGCGTAGAAATCCGTTCGCCGTGCAGCTTAAAATGCCTCCGATGTCCGCCTGGCGTGTGTTGCGTCGACGTTTACACATGAAACCATACAAAATTCAGCTACTACAAGCTCCTCGTGAAGGTGACAAACAACGTGTGGAGTTCCGCAATTTCGTTCATGGCACGATGGAGGATGACAGTTTTCTTCCACGCTTAGTGTTTAGAGACGTGGCAACATTCCATTTAAATGGAAAGGTTGCGAGGTGCCGGGGTGGAGAAGAGTCTGTACCTCTTTAATTCAGACGAATTTTGCATGATAACGAGACATGCAGTCGACCCCCTCCTTATCTACCAGCTAATTAATTATGAGCACAACGGTAATGGAAGCAAATGATGGTGGACCCTGCTAGTTAGTAAAATAAGGAATGCACACTCACAATAATTTAATAAAAATCGTAATGTACTCAAAAAAAGAGAACTTGATCCTAATAAACAACAGGAAATGGGATTCTGCCTATATCTACAAAATGATATGCGGATGAAATATCACAATGAGATTTATTATATATCAGAACATAAATGCACATCATTGTCGACACACACAGTAGGTTAAAGGATAGGGTGTACTGAAATATTACGAGAATAAGAATTGGCTCGAGAACAAGGGGCTCCTACTCTCTGTGATGCAATAGATTGACGATACTGACTGGAAGTCCTAATGATTCAAATATTAATGTCCCGACTATATAGCAGTATCGCAATTAGTAGTGAGAGTTCAAAAGGGATCACCTGGAGAAACAAGCAAGGTGGACTTGTAGCAAAGCGAGCGCGCGTGCTGCTGAGGGATTCAGTATAAAATTGAGAAGGTCCTACCATGCCGGAGCCGCAAAATACTGTACCAGTACTGAAATTTGCAGCACGTCGCCGATAGGCAGCGTCCTGATGATGTAAGCGCCGACTTCTGCCGTGCAGCAACTCTGTGTCAACCCCTGACCGCAAAGGCTCTCCGAGAATTCTAAGTTCTTCCGCAAATGAGCGACCAAGTCGCAAGACCATCGGACTCTGAGGAAGATCATATCCCGAATCCGCTGCCCGCGCAACCCAAGAGCGAAGCCAACATTGCTCTACTCCCTACTTTCCTCGAAAAACTGCGCATCAGCATTCAGTTCTGATTCCAAAATTCTCGCACACTGTCTCAGAACATCATTCGCGCCAATAGCGACCGTTCCCTCCAATTTCGAGCAGGGCTTTATGACGTCAACTAGCCTCAGTTTAAGTTGACCAATCATGCCTCTGTTATTCCGCTGAGGGCACTGAACTTGCCGTTTGACCGGCTACGAAAACAACCTGCCTAGACCACCGGCCATCCAGCGCCAGACAGTCGCACCCAGCAGGGCACGGTCCACAAGTATTCTCAGAATCAAGAGGACAACGCAGTCAGTCGGTGCCAGGAATCTTCGTTCCGGACGCGCCGGAACGGTAAACACATAAAAAGCGGCGACACTCAGACGTCTCGCAGGTCGTTTCGCCCTGTATAGAGTAGGTGAAACTCGACCGACGTCAGTCGTTCCGACAGGCGCTTAAGCCTATTGTACGAACCCCTCAGAATTTAGGGAATTGTAGCCCCCAATCGGAAACGCAGTGTGCTGCATCCTCCGATGCCCGCCTCCCACAGGCCACCCAGGGAAGTAAAACAACATGTTTAGGAATCAAGTGAAAAGTATTTTTTGAGCTCTCAGTACAAATACTCTCATTACAACAACCTTATTCGGTCCGTTACTACCGTGCAATGACATAGAACATTAATAAATTTGATGAAAATGAGAGGAGACATGCAAAAGAGGGCATGGAACCTCTTAAGGTGAACGTCATAATGTGAGAATATGGGGTATGGAACAACCACATGAAGTTGTACAACATGAAACGGACTCTCCAAAATTTAATGTGTTTTGTGCAGTTTCACGGGAAAAGGTGTGCTGTCCCTTTTTCTTTGCTGAAAACACTGTTATAAGAAGCACGTATCTCGATATGCTTGAGAACTTTCTTTTCCCTCGGTTAGAGACTGATTCGAACGAATTCATTTACCAACAGGATGGGGCACCACCACATCGGCGTCTGGAAGTGCGGGAATGTTTAAATCAAAGGATTATTGAACGATAGATTGGTCGCACTGGACCAAATGATTCAGCCTTAGATTACTGGCCTATTAGGTCACCAGACCTGACTGTATGTGATTATCTCTTGTGAGGGATATAAAAGACTTTACCCGGCCGCTGTGACCGAGCGGTTCTAGGCGCTTCAATCCGGAACCGGGGGACTGCTACGGTCGCAGGTTCGAATCCTGCCTCGGGCATGGATCTGTGTGATGTCCTTAGGTTAGTTAGGTTTAAGCAGTTCTAAGTGTAGTGGACTGATGACCTCAGACGTTAAGTCCAATAGTGCTTAGAGCCATTTGAACTATAAAAGACTTTGTTTATGTGCCTCCGTTACCAGTAACAGTGAATGAACTGAGACGTCGCATAACAGCAGCTGTAACTCAAGACATGCTCGCTGCAGTCTGGGAACAATTTGAATACCGCATTAACGTATGTCGTGCATCTCAAGTGGGCATGTTAACAACTGTGGAAAAGTATGAAAAAAAACTTTCTGAGTTTCTCGTTCATCAATAAACAAAATTCATTGTATTTTTTTATTAGTTTCAGAAATTAGACCTGCCAAATCGGATGATTCTTTTTGATACACCCTCTGCATTGGAAAACGTTGTCAGTAACGATAATTCATTGCATGATAACCAAATTTAGAATTGAAACGCAGGTGCTTGAACGCCATCCTGTGAAGCAATAGAGTGCCTGTGGTTGATTGCTTCAACTCGAGAGCACGACCGTGCGAAACCAGGCGTTTTCGGGTAGGCGTAAGTAGGGGTGAGCAAACTGGTGACGCGCTGCCAGTCAGGCAGTCTGGCCGTAGCCTAGGAGGTCGACTGTGGCTGCGTACCCGCGGGGTGGGGTTGCTGACGCTCGCGCAGAACGTGTACAGTAAGACTACCTGGCGGGTAACCTAAGGCCGGTATTACACTATCAAATTTCTTTGTCAAAGGTTTGATCAAAGATGCGATCAAATATTCGTCAATTATATTTGACAAAGATCTTTGATGTGGCGCTAAAAAGGGGTATTACACTGTCATCATATTTTTCGTCAAAGTTCAAGATGGCTTACAACAACAACTTGTTATTAACCGCAGCAGTTCCATGTACCACAACTGCACTGTGTGCACATGCGGAAGAGAAGCAGGAGAAAAAAAGGAGACGTATCTGGGTGAAACCGCGGGTTTTAAGACGACACGATGAAAGCATTCAACAAAACTTGTTACGTGAGCTTATAGTGAAGGACGTCAAGTCGTACATCAATTACTTAAGAATGGATGAGCATACATTTCTGTATGTGCTCAGTGAAGTGTATCCTCATATCACAAAGCACAATACTCACTCAATAACTGCTATATCTGCAAAAGACAGGCTCACTGTAACACTACGATTCCTTGCTACAGGAGAGTTAGGTTAGGTTAAGTCAGATCAGGTCTCCAATCTTCTTAATCTATTTTTGTATTAAGAGTGCCTCACGTTGCAAAGCGCTTAATCAGCTTCATACATCTCTATTAATTTTGTAGTTTTCGGTACACACCAATTGTATTTACCGGCCATGTTTATAAACACACTACAGATGACAGAACGCTGCAGCGATGCTAGCGCCCCACATGGTAACATGTCACATTGCAGTGAACAGAAGACAAGCGACTTCTTTGATCAAATCTACAGCGAGGCCCTAGATTTAATGAAATATTTAACGACATTTGACAAAGTTCCCTATTACACCATCAAGTTTCTTTGACAAAGATACTTGACAAAGATATTGGACAAAGAAATATGATAGTGTAATACCTGCGCCTGGCCCCGGGCCAGCCTGCGGGCACTCGCTTGTGTCCATGATCGATGGGGCAGCTTTGCAACAGCCTGAATTAAGATATGGCGGACAACCCACCTGCAGTTTAGATGCACTTCTGCGTTGGCAAACTGCAAACCGGGCTTCAGATGGCATCCAACGTCTCAGTTGAGACTGCTAATCAACAAACATTTTATCAGTTCACTTGTACAGTGTGCGCTCATAGTACAGCAGAGTCATACTTTTTGTAGTGCTCCTTGGTCTTCCAAATAAATCAGTTGTGCGAACGCATTGTTAATATGTACAGTGTGTGTGTGACTCACAGACCACTTTGAACCGTTGCACTATCTTTGCCTTGGGAGAGCACAGTTCGCGCGGGGATTGGAGGCGTGAGGGCAATGACAGTGAGACCACGAAGGTGAAACAGTTCGTCCTGGTGAGGAGGTGGGCGAGTTGGTACCTGGAAAGGAGGCGAGTAGCGTACCGGCAGCTGACACCTAGTACAAGTTCAGCAGGTAGCAGTCACCGGCTCTGAGCGTAGCAGTGATACCAGGGGGAGACACTAAGGGGGGTTCCTGGGTTGCGAACTACTATCAGTGCGGTTGGCTGCAAACCTTGCGAGGTTTGGGGAGCGGACTGACGAAAGTAAGGACCGTGTTCTGTGCTTCAGTGACCGACCGGACGTGGAGGTGGACGGCGAAACCCCGATGTGTTGAACTTGTGTGTGCGCTTGTGGGGCGGCGGGTGGAAATAATTGTTATATATACTGTTTTGTTTTTCCCGGCCGATTAGCAACTTATGTGGGGCTGCGGGTGGAAATAATTGTTATATAAAATGTTCCTATTATTTATTTAATGCTGTTGTTTGCCGTTCTCAACACTGGCTCTCTAACTACAATATTGGCAACCAGAAAGTGATTAGCAAAACGTGAAGCCTGTAATTAGAATTCCTAGTGCCCACTTCATCTGAGAAATACACTTATAGCTACAGCTTATAGCACTGAGGAATTAGGAGATTGTCTGGGATTCATAATCAAAAACGATTCTCTCTAAAATGTTCACTACATTCTGAAAGTCACAGACCAAAAAAAGAATCCACACAATCCAACTACCAGAGCAGTTCAGAGTCTAATGTGCTGATGCAACTATAACTGTTCAAATTAAATGTTTAAGTGAATGCTCGCCATAATTTGATGATAATGTTCATCAAACGCCACGCTAAATAATAGTAGAATATCTGTCCCATGGCGGCACGTGAAAATACGACATACGCAAACTGAAGATAGATCATTAAAGTCATCCCAGAATTTATACTTCACTTGAAAACGCTTTCATGGTTACGCGTATCCCGAGTAACTTATTACGGCATCCGAGGCTGTTTATAGCAATGATACCGACGATACGCGACTCCCGAGGCTGTTTATAGCAATGATACCGATACCGACGCGACGCGACTCCCGGCACGGGTGGTGCGCTAATCAACGTCTGGAGAGAACTGGGGCCTATGTCTCTCGCGCAGCATTCTTATATATAAAGCCGCGCTGCGGACGGCTAAGGGAATGCCTGATCAAATCCGCTCTGCCGACTAACCACTGGGCTAGTAATGCACCACTTCAAGTTATCGAATAAATTATCGTTTCCTTTGCTGATGGCCGATGAAGCTCTCAATTTAAACGTGCAATCAGCACACAGGTAAGTAATCATAATAAAAGTCTGACGTGGCTAGGTCAAATATTTCAGGCGATAGAATTAATTTAGTTACACTACACGCAGTAGACGAGCTCTGAACTTGCCCTTTGGAGATACGCTATCGCTATAGTTTTATAGTTATTCAGTTGAAACGTCTCACATCTTTATGATTATAGCGGATCTCCCTTCTACTTAAATTTAAACATCCTAGCCTTATTTATTCGCCTACTTAATCTATCTTGCTTCCTTAATTTTTAAGACAAAAACCAGAAAATCATGAATTTCAACTACAATTTTAATTTGTGAGATCCAGAATACTGTTTCTACTAAATTATTATGGAAAAGGAATCTAAATATAAATTTTTAAGTTTCTAGCTCTTTTCTGTTGCGCCAATGATTTTTACAGAAAAACGTCCAAATTTCGAAAACGGTTAAAGTTATTGAACTGACATTCAACACATATTGATTTAGTATTACTCCTGACATGCTAGAAACGTTTCAGGTTATTTTCTTGATTTTTAAAGTATTGCGCAACATTTATGACGTCAGAGCTAGTTACAGCGGACTGGCTGGCACACAATGGAAAGACTGATGTGAATTTTATATGGCGTGAGTAGTCTGCTTCCCTACAGGCTGCACGCTGCCCTCCCTGAATCGTTGTGCGGATGCGTCTGGTGAGCTTCTGATTTGGTTTGTCGGATGCGAGTGAGCCGATCATCGGCAGTAACCACAGTGGTAATTGCCATTTCCTGTACCAGTACTGTGACTGTCTGGTTTGGTAGTTGTCTGGTTCTGTTCGAAGTTGACGTCCTGTTCCATATCAGACGTTATATTATTGATCCCATTTTGTCTCTAGGCAGGAAAGTTGCGTGTGCACTCTTATATATGGTTCAAATGGCTCTGAGCACTATGGGAATTAACAGCTGTGGTCATCAGTCCCCTAGAACTTAGAACTACTTAAACCTAACTAACCTAAGGACATCACACACATCCATGCCCGAGGCAGGATTCGAACCTGCAACTGTAGTAGTCGCGCGGTTCCGGACTGAGCGCCTGAACCGCTAGACCACCGCGGCCGGCACTCTTATATACATATTGAATTTGTTTCTTTACTTAATGCTCCAGTGTGAGTGTTACTGGCCGGTCCCAACTTCCTAGTTGACTGCCGTAAAGCCGTCGGCACACGGATCGTGCCGTAGAACGTTAACATTGAGTGTGCCAAGTTCAACGTGCTGATGAACGCTCAGGAACGATGCGACTCGTGCATATGGTACGTGGGGCCCCAACGTGGTATACGCGATCGCAACGCACTCCAGCGGCAGTTGAGGGATGTTTCTAGTTCTTAAATCACACTGTTTACTCAAGGGGTGCGAATAAAATTCCCATGTTAGCTCTATTAAAACGCACATTTCCTCCATCGTCCACGAAAAGAAAAGTACCATGTCCAGTCAATAAGCACACACGTTTATAAAAGTTCCATTAGAAACAGTGCGGTACAAATTTGGAATACTTCTCCACATAAGATAAACATTATTTCATCATTCCCACATTTTAGTAACGCCCCAAGGTCAGTCTTACTTGATCACTGTTCCTACCCTGTAGCAGAATCTTTGCAACATGTGAATTATGAATCGAAAAGAAAAATGAGCAAAATATCTTTATACAAGTAGCGCAAGCTGTCCTATAGATTAAGCCAATCGAACAAGGTCACCCCGCAAGAGAAGGTGAACCTATATTTATATTACATCAAATATTATAGTATATACTCATATTAAACTAATAATAAAGTATCAGAACCTAATAAAAATGTGAATATTAGGAAAAAAATTTGTGAGTGTCAAGACGCGAACCCCTGCCCCAAACACTTAATTCCTCCATTTCCTCACAGGACTGTGACGCTACTCATTAAGCTTTTTTTTTTTTTCGATATAGTTCGTTGCGTTTGGTCTGGGCGGACGTCACAAGACATCCGTTAAGTTGATCGTTGATTCTTTGACTCAGTTTTTTTTATTACAGAGAGCACGCAGCCCTCTAACCGAACACGCTGAGCTACCGTGCCGGCATCGCTAAACCAACTACACACATGTTACTTGTAATCACAGTATTTACCCCACGCTGAAAACCTTAATCGTAGATATGTTGCTAATTGAAATTTAATTATAAGAAATTGTACCAAGAACACTGCGTTTTGGGTGGATCTTCAGTGTGTCGCTGCCTTCAGATACCCTACTTCCATAATACGCAAGTTACAATAATTCTTTTGCCACGAATATGATGTTTGTCATTATTTTATTGGAAACGAATCACACAGTTAACAATGGGTTTTCCAGTGATTCTCAATTTGCTGGTGCTCAGAAACGGCATATATACATATAGGCTTGAAATGAATGCCAATATGGCGCCTCATAACTCTGTACTGAAGGGAGACGTCGTGCGTGTGACGTAGGTGGCGTTGTGCCATCTCATTGGTCAACAGACAGACGCACGCTCAGAATATCTGACATGCCAGATATTGCTCTGACTAACGAACGTTCTATTCCACGCTACGACGTCAGAAACTCGGCACGCTCAACGTTCGGATGCACGGTCCGTTTGCCGACGGCTTAAGGCGTCGGATTTTTGGCGGAGCGCATTTATTTCTTAAGTGGGTTCATTTCACGTGACACATCCCGAATGTATTATTACTGGAGCGCAAAGTTTCATTTTTTGCCTTATTTGGTATTCATACCGCCAAGTTAGCGCTTTTTTTAATCATTTGTAATTAAGTCTCAATGAGGACTTAATTTTGCGTTTGTTACTACTATCTTTCTATACGTGGCTGTGATGTTATTTAAAAGGTTATGTTCTATCTGCTGTTAGTCAGAGGTTCGTTACGCATCCGAACGCGTTTGCTTGGGATTTAGTGCTCCACTCCCCGTGACGGTTACTTCCTTGTTGTTCTCCCACTTGACACGAATTTGATATAATTTGTGGTTGGCAGTCGAACTTCCTGCTCAGTAAATGTATTTTGAACTGTCTTTAGATTTTGGCCGCCTTACAAGTTTCATTTATTTGACTCTGTTAACTCACCGAAAAATTATTTACTTGTTTTTCTTCTTGCTGTAATTTTGACTGTCATGTGGCGGCATTCCGCCTATAGTAGACGTCTCGCCCAATTCCTGTACTATATTCTGTATTCCTCTGTTAATTAGGCTACCATTTGTGTTTCTTTTGGTGGGGCTTGGGTGAAATGTGCCTCGTTGATAGAGCAGGCGCAGCGTCCGAAAGCGGAGCCAAGTCCGCGCTCGACCGAATGTGCAGCTGGTCATGCACCACTTAATCTTTCCGAGCCCACATCGCTTTGCCAAGACAGGCTTGCATACCACGTCGATGTATTTATTTGTGTCTTAACCATTACGCACATACTGCAGCACTCGTTTCAATTTGTTTATTTCTAGCGCATGTAAATTTTTGAAGTGTTAACTGACTAATTTGCCAATTGAGTAATTACTAAATTTATGTACTTAAATGTGTTTACGCAAGTATGGCTCGGACAAATGAATAGTTAATAATCGTATTCCTTGTACGCACTGCTGGTGTTTAAACTGGCCAAATACTAGGAGATTTAAGATCTGTTAATTTCATTCACGACGCAATATTTAACATCAATATTGTCTCTTTATTTCTCTTGTATGCCTTAGAGCACCTCCGCTATCCGGCGTCATAGTAATATTCTTGTTTGCTGCTAATTTGTGGAGAGTACTTGTGTTTTGGATTGTAAATCTTAATGTTTCTTTCAACAAAGAATTTTTTTTCTCTTATTGAACTGCTTTAGTTTTTATTATTGTATTTAATCTGTTTGCTCTTAATCACTCTGTATGATTGGAAGTTATTCTGCTTCTTAATAGTCTGTACCTCTGGAGGTGTTTTTTTCAATAGATGTTAACAAATCAAACTTAGTATGTTCTGTTAAAACTAAGAGAAAGTTCACAACACCAGTGATATTCAGTCTCCCTTTGGCCCTGTATTTACTACTACTGACGGTCGTACGCGGGTTTGTGTGCCACGTATGTAAATTCGATCCTGGAATTTCTTATGAAAAGTTTGTCTCTTTTCATGTTGCCCAATTGATTTTTCGAGTTGTGAATCAGAAAGGAAAATTTTGTAAGTAATTTACAAAATTTGGGCAGGGAGCCAGCTCCAAAGTACAGCTATTATGATTATTTCAGGTGGCAACATGACCTAATTACATCTTTGAGTCTATACTCGGTAAGTTAGCTTTAAGTAGTGTGTATGAGAACATACTAATAATACGCAACCTTCAGCATGTCAGTGCAGTGAATGATTTGAAGCACATTAGGACTGTGCTGAAGATTCGGAAATTTAATAGTAAAAGTTGATTTCTGTTGCGTTTCAAAACTGTAGTGATAAATTCATGTTCTCAGTACTCGGTATACATGAGATTATGTACAGTGCAATACTGACCTCCTCGCACTTGTTATACGTCCAGTATACATGACTATAAATATTGTTTATCATGCACAGACAGCTTGTGAGAATTGTATTTAATGAAACATCGTATACTTTGATTCATTAAAAAGTAGCTGGTTCTTAATATCGAAATTTACAGTTTTTGTTTCAACTTAAACGCACAATAATTTATACACTGACGGAAAAAAAATCGCAATACCAAGAAGGGGTTGTGTGACATAAACGGAAATCAGCTGGTGTGATCTGACGTCTGAAAGATGTCTATCATGTTCCGTGCCAACTGCATCACTATGTGATCAAAAGTATCTGGACACCTGGCTGAAAATGACTTACAAGTTCGTGGCGCCCTCCATCGATAATGCTGGAATTCAGTATGGTGTTGGCCCAACCTTAGCTTTGATAACAGCTTCCACCCTCGCAGGCATATGTTCAGTCAGGTACTGGAAGGTTTCTTAGGGAATGGCAGCCCGTTGTTCTCGGAGTGCTGCACTGAGGAGAGGTATCGACGTCCGTTGGTGAGGCCTGGCACGATGTCGGCGTTCCAAAACATCCCTAAGGTGTTCTATACGATTCAGGCCAGGACTCTGTGCAGGCCAGTCCATTACAGGGATGTTATTGCCGTGTTACCACTCCGCCACAGGCCGTGAATTATGAACAGGTGCTCGATCGTTTTGAAAGATGCAGTCGCCATCCCCGAATTGCTCATCAACAGTGGGAAGCAAGAAGATGCTTAAAACATCAGTGCAGGCCTGTGCTGTGATAGTGCCACGCAAAACAACAAGGGGTGCAAGCCCACTCCATGGAAAACACGACCACACCATAACACCACGGCCTCCGAATTTTACTGTTGGCACTATACACGCTGGCATATGACGTTCACCGGCCATTCGCCATAGCCACACCCTGCCGTCGGATCGCCACATTGTGTACCGTGATTCGTCACTCCACACAACGTTTTTCCACTGTTCAATCGTCCAATGTTTACGCTCCTTACACCAAGCGAGGCGTCGTTTCGCATTTAACGGCGTGAACTGTGGCTTATGAGCAGCATATCGACTATAAAATCCAAGGTTTCTCACCTCCCGCCTGTCATAGTGTTTGCAGTGGATCCTGATGCAGTTTGGAATTCCTGTATGATAGTCTGGATAGATGTCTGCCTATTACACATTGTAAGGTAACGGGGGATAATATGGCTATACAATAACTTTGCTGGAAATGAAAATACCAGCTGTGGAAAAATGGATGGGATGTGAAAAGCACAGGGACAAGTCAATACATTTATAGACTTATCTTTCCGTGATAAAGAGAAGGCAGCGTTCAGCAGTTTCAGATGGTTTAAATTACTTGGTTACATGATTGCATGTAATTACTGTACGTGACTTTGCACTTAAGAAAATAATGTAGGGTGTGCTTTTAATGTGAGTCCTTGGATTTGCTGGATACCTAATCACTGAGACAGGAGTCATGCGAAATCGAGCTCTTCCAAGTAGCTCGTAATTTAAATTTAAGGCACAGTAGCAGAAATATGTTGGGCTGGTGTACTTCAATCAAAACGTTTCATAGTAGAATTAAGTTATAAAGATTTTTAGAACAACTGCAAAGTAAGTCATTATTTTATTATGAAGACACCACTCAGTTTCAATCTTTGTAGTGCCAGACAAGTATTTGTATGTCTCATATTTCGTGCAAAGACGTCATTAAATGAATGGAGAGGGGTGAAACTGTGCCAAAACATGGAGTTATTCCTAATTATGTAAATATGATAGAATGTCGTAAATTAGTTCTGATTTTAATTTTCCGTGCTTAAAAATAAAATTATGTATTAAATGCAGAGTGAAAATAGTGTAATGCAAAATCGACATGAAAATATTTGTTTCGTGTTTCGTAGTTCTGTTGTATAGCGTTTCGTTTTTTCAACTGCAACGAATTATAAAATTATGTGGTGGTAAATGTGTATAAAACTATATAACGTATTAAGTTTTAAGTATTTAAATCTTATAATAATTGTAAACGAATTGTAGCCATATTTAGAAATTATTTTGATTAATGTAGTGTCACGTGACCTGACACGGGACTGGGGATATGAGCGGGAAAAGGGGGTCTTTGGTCGTTGTCCGTTGTGGTGGTAAGTTCGGAGCGGCAAAGTGCCGCGAGTGTAAGCATGGATGCCAGGGTATGTGAATAAACTGTGAAGGTACACAAGGGGCTCAAATGGAACCGTTCACTACCAACCCCATTTGCAGATGAGCCACGTGAGAAATAGGTAGTGAACGAGCCCGTATACAGTTGCAACATTATGACCCTCTTCAACTGTCGGCGGTCTCTGTCAGTCAAAATGATCGCCGCGCGGGATTAGCCGAGCGGTCTTAGGCGCTGCAGTTATGGACTGTGCGGCTGGTCCCGGCGGAGGTTGTGGATGTGATAATCACTCCCAAAAACGTGATCGCATCGGACGGACAGACGGACAGATAATAATTGTCTGAAAACAAAAATTAAAATTTTCAGTCGAGGGAAGACTTGAACCAAGGACCTCTCACCCCACAGCTCCTCACGCTAACCACAGGACCAAGGCGCTCCTGACTGCACGCCGCTCTTGAAGTTGCATATGTTGCACGTGGACTACTCAGTTAATATATTTTGCTAATTTTTTTCATAGTTCCACACAACTTCTTCCTGTTTTCTCGATTGATCTGTCTTCAGTTTTTCAAGGCCTATCCACTGTTCCAACTTATAGCTAAATCTGAGGGGGGTGCGATGGGGAGGTTCCCTTGTCAGAACCATAAAAAAAAACTATGTGACTTAACATCTGAGGTCATCAGTCTCCTAGAACTTAGAACTACTTAAACCTAACTAACCTAAGGACATCACAAACTTCCATGCCCGAGGCAGGATTCGAACCTGCGACCGTAGCGGTCGCGCAGCTCCAGACTGTAGCGCCTTCAACAGCTCAGCCACCCTGGCCGGCGTATGTCAGTCAAGAGACGAGGTCGGCCTGTACGCTTTTATGCTGTTCGTGTCCCTTCACGTTTCCACTTCACTATTACATGGGAAACAGTGGACCTAGGGATGTTTAGGTGTGTGGAAATCTCAGATACTAAGTGACACCCAACCACCTGACGACGTTCGAAGTCCTTGAGTTCCGCGGAGCGCCGAATTCTGCTCTCCCACGATGTCTATTGACTACTGAGCTCGCTCATATGGAGCACCCGGCCGTAGGTAGCAGCCCATGCACCTAATGCGAAAATCGCATGTTTTCGAGAGTGTCCGGATACTTTTGATGACATTGTGTATGAATGGCGCTATTAGGTCGACAATGACGATGAAAATCACGTTTGCTTTAAATACACGCTGTAACGATTGTTGACCGTTAGTTACCTTTGAGATTGTATGTGGTGAGTTGATGTTAGCCAAGAATGTCTTTAAGGCAACAATGATGCCATTATCAAAACCTCACTGACTCTGAAAGAGGTCATGTAATAGGGCTACGCGAAACTGGATTCTGCGATATTGCAGAATGACTCGGCAGGAATGCAGCCACTGTACACGGCTGCTGGCAGCGGTGGTCACCAGAAGGTACGGTCGCAAGAAGACAGGGCTCTGGCGGGCCACGTGCCTCTACCGATAGGGAAGACCACGGTGTTCGGCGTGTGGATCTGGCGCATCGTCTACGCCTGGAGTTGCGGTTTGGGTTGCGATTTCTTATGACAGCAGGAGCACTCTCAGAGTCCCACACAAACTGACTGCAAATTTGTTCACCAGTCCGGTGATTCCACCTGTTGTGCTACCATTCATGAACAGCATTCCAGGGGCTGTCTTCTAACAGGATAACGCTCGGTCACATACCGCTCTTTCAAATTCTAAAGGTGGCAGGGCTAAAATACAGGGAGCGAAAGGCTATTTACAATTTGTACAGAAACCAGATGGCAGTTATAAGAGTCGAGGGACATGAAAGGGAAGCAGTGGTGGGGAAGGGAGTGAGACAGGGTTGTAGCCTCTCCCAGATGTTATTCCATCTGTATATTGAGCAAGCAGTAAAGGAAACAAAAGGAAAATTCAGAGTATGTATTAAAATCCATGGAGAAGAAATAAAAATTTCGAGGTTCGCCGATGACATTGTAATTCTGTCAGAGACAGCAAAGTACTTGGAAGAGCAGTTGAACGGAATGGACAGTGCCTTGAAAGGAGGATATAAGATGAACATCAACGAAAGCAAAACGAGGATAATGGAATGTAGTCGAATTAAGTCGGGTGATGCTGCGGGAATTAGATTAGGAAATGAGACAGTTAAAGTAGTAAAGGAGTTTTGCTATTTGTGGAGCAAAATAACTGATGATGGTCGAAGTAGAGAGGATATAAAATGCAGACTGGAAATGGCAAGGAAAGCGTTTCTGAAGAAGAGAAATTTGTTAACATCGAGTATCGATTTAAGTGTCAGGAAGTCGTTTCTGAAAGTATTTGTGTGGAGTGTAGCCATGTATGGAAGTGAAACATGGATGATAAATAGTTTGGATAAGAAGAGAATAGAAGCTTTCGAAAGGTGGTGTTACAGAAGAATGCTGAAAATTAGATGGGTAGATTACGTAACTAATGAGGAGGTATTGAATAGAATAGAGGAGGAGTTTGTGGCACAACTTGACAAGAAGAAGGGACCGGTTGGTAGGGCATTTTCTGAGGCATCAAGGGATCACATATTTAGCACTGGAGGGCAGCATGGAGAGTAAAAATCGTAGAGGGGGACCAAGAGTTGAATACACTAAACAGTTTCAGAAGGATGTAGGTTGCATTAAGTACTGGGAGATGAAGAAGCTTGCACAGGATAGAGTAGCATGGAGAGCTGCATCAAACCAGTCTCAGGACTGAAGACCACAACAACACAACATACCACTGTTGTAACCCAACATGCTCTACAGTGTTGATATATTTCGTTGCCTTGCTCGATTCAGCAACCAATCGAGCACATATGGGAGATCATTGGGCGACAGCTCCAGCGTCATCCAAAACCAGCATTAACCGCCCCAGTACTGACGGCCAAGTACAACGGCTACGGAACTTCATCCCACAGACTGATTGATGTCCAGCACCTGTACAGCACAATGCATGTACATTTACATTCTTGTATTCAACATTCAGGCAGTTACATCGGTTATTAACATACCTGCATTTCACATTTCCAGTGGCTTATCTTGCGTTTACATAAATTTGTCATCTTGCAATGATAGTCACTGAAATATATTGCGTAGACAGATGTATTCCCGAAATGTTATTACTCTACATTAATTATTTTTTGGTGTTGTGTTTTTTTCCGTAAGTGTATTACAGTACTTTACAACTTTTTTGTGTACTGCTGTACTGTATGACTGCATCAGTGTGTGAGAACATATAAGATTTGAGACAGTGCAACAGAATAGTAAATTTATTATTAGAGCAGGTACCCATTACCTGAAATGATGTAAATAAAATAATGAGTCCTTTGCATATATACGTCAGATCAGTGGCAAAGATAACTTGTCATCGAATTACCGAGACAGTGCACAGTTTATTTTTGTTAAAACAGTAGCAATCGAAAGAATAGTCATTCAAGTCATAGTTAAATAGTTCTAGTAAACCCGTTAAGAGTGAAGTCTGTTACAAGCGTACAAATCTTAAACCAATAATCCACAGCATATAAAATTTATAAACTCACTCATGGATCATTTTTGAGGATCTTTGGAACATGAGAAAGTTCGCCTGATGCCCAAAGTACGTCTTTAGCAACCTAATCACCACGAACGGGTGCTGGGTGTATCACTATAACACCGAGACGAAGGAGAAAAGCAAACAGTGGAAATATCTGGAACCACGAGAGCGGAAATAACCAAACCATCATCAGGCAAGGTGATGCTGATTGTTCTTTGGAACTGACTGGTGTGGTTCTGAGAAGTTGTGCTCGTAACTGGCAAACTCTGACAGCTGCATACTACCGAAATCTCGTGACAAGGTTACGAGCGCCTGGCACGGCGAAGCGTCGCAGAAAGACACACAGAGATGCTGGAGAAACTTAACTGGCTGACTCTTGAAGATAAACGCAAATTACGCCGAGAAAGTCTACTTATAGAGACTAGAAATGTAATACGTCCCTCTACATATCGCTCCAAAAGGGATCGTGTGACCAAGATTAGGTTCATTAGTGCACACACGGAGGCATTTAAAGAGTTGTTTTGAAAGAGTTGTTCTGACGCTCCATACGTGAATGGAAAGGGAAAAAGCCCTAATAACTGGTGCAGTGGAACTTACCCTCTTCCATGCACTTCACAGTGGTTTGCAGAATACAGATGAATATACATGTGAATCAGTTCAAGAGGGTGTTTTTGCTCTACGAAAATGTCCTAGGTCATTGTCCAAAGGACAGTCACACGCACAGCTCCATTAGGCTATCAGATTTTACCTCATTTCCCCGTATTTTACTTACATCACACCCTTTAGGTTCTTACTCTTTCCCTTGATAAAAAAGAAACACATTACGGTAGGCATTTCCATACTGACGACGATGTGATTTTCCAATTAGAACGTTTCCTGAACTGAAAATATATCCAACGCCACTCCCCGCCAAGTGATCCATTGTTGGGGAAAAAGTGTCGCATTGAAGACTGAATATATAGAGGAAGACTAACACCATCACCAAGTTTTATGTTGTAGTAGCTACATATTTCATTACAATCAAAAGCATTATAAAATCACAATCACAACAATCCAGGAGACTGCCTTACAAGGTCAGATCACTTGGACAAATAACAAATGAATTCCTTTAACCGGAACAAGACCGATAAAACTTGAAATTTGAATATGACTAGGTAAGTATACTCAGGTAAAGCTTTACTTAAATAGTACAAATGTCCATACAATTCCCATCAGAAATCTCATTACTTCCAATAAGCTGAGGAACAGATTAAGGGTGAGAACACAGATCTTTTAAGGTGTGGCTGGCAAACTTTCCTAAACAAACTCTGTACAAATGACTAAAACAGTTAGGGAGGTGCTTTAATTTTGACCAAACCAATCTTCAAATTTACTTATTAATCAACAATATTCTTAGAATGATTACCACTAGAACACGACCATATGATAATACCCCTAAAATGAGGTTGCTTCAATATTGCGCGTGAATTAGCGATAGACGCGAGCAGACCAAGGATTCAAATCAATACGAGAGATCAAAAATGGCTCAAATGGCTCTGAGCACTATGGGACTTAACATCTGTGGTCATCAGTCCCCTAGAACTTAGAACTACTTAAACCTAACTAACCTAAGGACAACACACACATCCACGCCCGAGGCAGGATTCGAACTGCGACCGTAGCAGTCGCGCGGCTCCGGACTGAGCGCCTAGAACCGCTAGACCACCGCGGCCGGCTACGAGAGATCCACGAGACAGGAAATGCCATGGAAATGTACTCAACTTTGCACTGCAATTGGACTTCAGATGCTGTAATTCTCTACCAGAAAGATGGAATCACGCAACAGTGACAACATAACCCAAGATGTAAAGGAGAGGACAGGGCTTTAAATATCTCTCTGCCCCCTTGGTGCTCTGCTCCCAGTATGATCGCGTCGACCGCTACCAATAATCTGTAACACAACACACATCAACGACAGACAATAAAAAATGGTTCAAATGGCTCTGAGCACTATGGGACTTAACATCTGAGGTCATCAGTCCCCTAGAACTTAGAACTACTTAAACCTAACTAACCTAAGGACATCACACACACCCATGCCCGAGGCAGGATTCGAACCTGCGACCATAGCGGACGCGCGGTTCCAGACTGTAGCGCCTAGAACCGCTCGGTCACCGTGGCCGGCCGGCAGACAACATTCTGAGACATAAACTACACAATCTTATCTAGATAACAGGTGATCAAGACAACTGAATAGAAACAAATTAGCCTCCATGAGTTACTTGGCCAGTGCCAGTCCTTAAACTTTATTTATAAGTTCGCTAAAAATCATGCCCTAAGGCTAAGATGACAAGAATTATCTCGTCGCACATTTAGACGCCAAACTACCAAATGAACTACAAGGTAGAATAGAGGACGTATCTCGGCGTGTCTTGAAACGCCAGAGTCGGACTTACTCACTACTCGTTGCACTTCCAGCTAAGTCTTTAACCACGCTTCATATCGGTTGGTTGGGAGTAGCCACACTTCCTCAATTGCCGTCAAGATAATTAGTCACGACACCGAGGTAAGTGATAAACAACCAAAACAATTCCAAAGGATTTTTAATACACTGGCATATTCAATTAAGCCGCACGCAACCCACCGAAGCAACTCGGCGACTCCAATTCAATCGGTTGGCGTAGCTTATAACAGACTCGAAGGAGCTTGTACTTCCGACCTCTAGGAAAACCAAAGCACCATGGACGGTGGATCTGCCCTCACGACTCAACACGCCGTAGCCGCTGGCCCCGCTCCTTCGTTGTCCGACCCCCTCGTCCTCTCGCCGTCCTGCCTACGTACACTGTCCCACGTGACTCTTGCTCACCGCCGATCCCGACACACCTCCCCAGCAGAGCTTTTTTTTCCTTTATGGTAATTTTAAACACCTATACAGGCGGGCTGTCAGCAGCATAGTACGCTGCTCTTCAGCCTTAAGTGGAACAATAAACATGACAGAGAGGTGATATATACAAGACAAAAAACGGCGGGCAAAAAATGGAGATACAAAAAAACAAACAAGAAGCCGTTCACGTTGGACGAAAAAAACACTAACACTTGGAGACACGGCGCACAAAACACGGAGAACGGCGACGGCACATGTGAACAGTTGAGTTGTAACTGCACAAAACACAAAACGATGCACACACACTAAACACTGATGGCGATGATCTCCGGCGCGCGAATGTTCACTGAGCGTGTACGAGTCCGGGGACCTGCCAAGAGAGGAGGTGGAGGAGGAGGAAGGGGAAATGGGAGAGGGGAGAGCAGAGATGCCATGGGCAAAGGAGGGAGGGGGAGGGAGGAAGGGGGAGGGGTAGCCCGAGGGAGAGTGGAGGAGGGAGGGGGGAAAGGAAAGAGAAGGGAAGGGAAAGGGGGGGAGGGAGGGTGCCTAAAGGAAAGGACACAGGAAGTGGGGGGGGAAGGATCAAAGTTAATAGGAGGGGTAGATGCAGGGGAGGAGGACATCATCTGGGAGGAGGAGCTGGCGGAAGCCACCTTGGGAGAGGGTAAGGAGGGTGGAGAGATGGAGACCGGGTGGGACATGGGAACACAGGCGCGGCAGCGGGCGGGGGTGGGTGAGGATCGGGGAGACGAGCGGGTGAGGAGGGTCGAGTTTACGGGAGGTGTACAGGATCCGTATCTTTTCAAGGAAAAGGAGGAGGTGGGGGAAGGGGATGAGATCATACAGGATCCACGTGGGGGAGGGGAGACGGATGCAATAGGCGAGGCCCAGCAGAGCGCACGCGCTGCCGTTAAATCCGCGCCGCCATAGATGAGCGGAAGACAAATAAGCATCGAAGTCGACTCAGAGATCAAAATGATGATCGATGGAAACTGACGCCAGAAAAACAGCAGCTCACTGACTTTTTCGAGATGATAATTAAAATATTTAAGATTGCAACATTGTAGTTAAATATAGTCTAAAAAGAAGACACTTTGGCACAACTACCGAATTGTCAGTGGTCACTGACTCCTCATTCCAGTCACTGGTGTCATGGACACTGCTGAGTGGCAACCTTGAATATAATTCTTGGTAAGTGATGACCACTCAAACTGGATAAAGATGCCCCCAAATAAAACAGTGTCTAAAATGAGGCAACTGATGGCGATACAAATAAGGCGAACTGTGAAATGAAATCACGGTTTGTGGTACCAGAGCGGACAATTCTCTGTCTGCCAAGAAAGGGGGTACAAAATGACCAATCAGTGGGATTGCAAGTCCTACACCAAGCAATCATCCTATCATTAATTCGTAAATTATTACTATTTTCGGTATCAAATGTAGGTATTTACAGAAAATTCGAACGTCACCTTGTAACAGCTGCACTTCAGTTTTTAAATCGTGACTATACTTTCCATCGTAGACCCTTCTTCAATGATAGGTAGCTAAAATGAATGACATATGTCGTTTCCAGCGCCTCGGAAGTCACGCTTCGTGCCAGCAAGCCTCACATCCGATACATCCATATCTACATTAGTACTCCCCAGTTCATAGTTTAGTGCCTGGTAGAGGGTTCATGTAACCATCTTCAAGTTATTTCTCTACTGTTCCACTCTCGAACGGCGCGAAGGAAGAACGAGCGCTTAAATATTTCTGAGCGAGCTCTGCTTTATCTTATTTCATTATGATGATCATTTCTCCCTATGGAGGTGGCCGACAAGAAAATGTTTTCGCAGTCGGAGGAAAAAGGAAATGAGCGTGTGCCATTGCTGCCCTGGAGGCACCGTCTGGGAAAGTTCGGCCGCCAAGTGCAAGTCTTACTTCAGTCGACGCCGCACTGGGCGACTTGCGCGCCGGTGATGAGGATGAAATGATGATAAGGACAACACAACACGCATTCCACGAGCGGAGAAAATTTCCTACTATTCCGGGAATTGAACCAGGGCCCGCTGCATGGGAGGCAAGCACGTTATCACCCAGCTAAGTAGGCCGACGCACTCGGAAGAGGAAGGTCGTGACTGAAATTTGACGAGAAAACCCTGCCGCAGCGAGAAACGCCTTTTATTTAATGATTGCTCCCCCCCCCCCCCCCCTCCATATTCACGTATAATGTATAATGTCCGTGGCATTCTCTCCCCTACTTCGCGATATTGCAAATCGAGCTGCCCTTCTTTGAACTTTCTCGATGTCTTCGATAAGTCCTGTCTGATGCAGAATCCACACTGCACAGCATTGCTCCAGAAGAGGGCGGACAAGCGTGGTATCAGTTGTCTCATTGGTAGATCTGTAGCACTATGAAAATGCCAATAAATCTTAGCCTTGTTTCTTTTCCCTGCAATCAACCCCAGTACCTCATACTCTCCACCTCTTCTCTCTCCTTCTGCTCCTCTCCCCTCTCTCTGTTCACCTTCTGTCCATTTCCTCCTCTCCCCTCTTCATCTACTCATTCTCCATCTCTCTGTCCATTTCGTCCCTCTATCTCTGGCCATCTTCTCTTCCCCTTCTCTGTCCAACTACTCCAACCCCTCTCCAAGCCTGTCTCACCTCCCCCTCTCTGTCCATCTCCTGCTCTTCCATATTCTCCTCCCCCTCTTTCTCTTCATCTCTTCCTCTCTCCTCTCTATCCATTTCCTCTTCACACCCCATCTGTCCATCTACTCCACCCTTATCGCAGACATCTTCTATTCCCCCCTCCCTGAGCTCATCCTCTTCTCCCTCTTCTCTCTATCCACCTTCCCACACATTCTATTTCACTTCCTCTTCCCCTCTTTCAGACCATTTCCTCTTTCCCCACTTTTTATCCATCCCCTCCTCTCCGTTTGCTCAGTCTATCTCTTCACCCTCATCCTTTCCCAATCTCCACCTGCCTCTCTTTTTGACCACCTCCACCTTCCCCCTCTCTCTGTCCATCCACTCTTCCTTGATATCCTTCTGCCCCCCTCTCTCTCTCCACCTTATCTTACCTCACACTCTGTCCACCTCCTCTTTCCCTCCTTCTGACCACCTCCTCCTTCCCCCTTTTTCTGTCCATATCTTCCTCCCTCCAGCTCTACTCATCAGCTCCTCCAACCTTTCTCTGTCTCCTTCTCTTCACATTCTATCTACTCCTCCTATCTCTATGCCCACCTCCTCCTCCATCCTTTCTTATCCATCTTCTCCTTTTCTGTCTCCATCTACTCCTGCCCTATCTCTGTGTCCATCTCCTCCTCCCACCTCTCTATATCGGCCTCCTCCTACCCCTGTCTATCTGTTCCTTCTCTGTTTCTGTATCTCCACCTCCTGCTTCCCCTCCCTTCCCAGTCCACAAACCCCACCACTGACTAGGTTGATGTGCCAAGCTTCTCACCTCAGAGTAACAACTGCAACCTACATTTTCAATTATTTGCTGGATGTATTCCAATTTCTGTTTTCTTCTACAGCTCGCTCCAGTACCATAGAAGCTATTCCCTGATGTCTTATAAGATCCCTTCCAGTCTCATAAATTGAGAGGGCAGTGTGCTGACCACATGCCTCTTCATATCTGCACCAAGTGACGCCTTTGAGCTAAGGTTGACACGGCGGCCGGTCGGTACCATTAAGCCTTCCTGGCCTGTTCTGGTAGAGTTTTTTTTAAAAAGACGCCCTACCATCCTGTCCCTTCTTCTTGTTAGTATTTTCCATATAATCCTTTCCTCACCAATTCTCCAGAGAACCTCCTCATTCCTTACCTTATTAGTCCGCCTAAATTTCAACAATCTTCGGTAGCACCACATCTAAAATATTTCGATTCTCTTCTTTTTCTGGTTTTCCCAATGTCCATACTTTACTACTATGCAATGCTGTGCTCAATATGTACGTTCTCAGAAATTTCTTCCTCAAACTAAAGCCGATGTTTGATACTAGTAGAGTTCTCTTGGCCAGGATGCGCTTTTTGCCAGTGCTTGTTCGCTTTTTATGTTCTTCGTGTTCTGTCCGTCATGGGTTATTTTGCTCCCTAAATAGCAGAATTCCTTAACTTCGTCTACTTCACAATCACCAATACTGATGTTAAGTTTCTTGCTGTTCTCATTTTAGCTACTTCTCATTAATTTCGTCTTCTTTCGATTTACTATCAACCTAAATCCTTCATTCCATTCAAAACCTCGTCTAATTCTTCTTGACTTTCACTGGGAATACCATTGTCTTCTGCGAATCTTATCATTGATATTCTTCCACCTTGAACTTTAATTCCACTCTTCAATCTGTCTTTTATTTCCGTCATTGCTTCTTCGATGTAAAGATTGAACAGTAGGAACGGAGGACTGTATCCCTAGTCTTACACCCTTGTTAGTTTGAACACTTCATTCTTGGTGTCCCACTGTTATTGTTCCCTCCTCTTTCTTGTATATACTGTATATTACCCGTCTTTCCTTATATCTCATCCGTATTTTTTCATAATTTCGAACATCTTACACTATTTTACATTGTCGAACCTCTTTTCCAGGTCGACAGATGCTGTGAACGTGTCTTCATTTTTCTTCAGTCTTCTTCCATTACCAGTCGCAATGTTATTACTGCCTTATCTTTGCCTTTACCTTTCCTATAGACAAACTGATTCCATTCTTCTGTACATTATTTTTGTCAGCACTTTGGACGCATGAGCTGTTATGCTGATAACGTAATAGTTCTCGCACTTCTCGGCTCTTGCTATCTTCGGAATTATGCCGATGACGTTTTCCCGAAAGCCTGCTGGTATATGGCCAGTGTCGTATATTCTACACACCAACGAGAGTAGTCTTTTTGTTGCCACTTTCCGGTTTTAGAAATTCCGATGGAATGTTATCTATCCCTTCTGCCTTGTTTGATCTTAAGTCTTCCAAAGCTGTTTTAAATGTTGATTGTAATTTTCTTCTTCTGTTACGCCATCAGAAACGTCATCTCATCAAAGAGACCTTCAACGTACGCTTTCCAAGTATCTGCTCTGTCCTCTTCATTTAACAGTGGAATCCCCGATACTGTCTTAATGTTACTGCTATTGCTTTTAATGTCTTCGAAGATTGTTTTAACATTTCTATATGTTGAGTCAGTCCTTCCGATAATAATTTCTTTTTCGATTTATTCACGTTTTTCATGGAGCAATTTCGCCTTAGCTTCCCTGCACTTCCTGTTTATTTCATTGCTAAGTGACTTGTATTTCTATATTCCTCGATTTCTCTGAACATTTTCGTACTTCATTCTTTTGTCGATCAACTGAAATATTTCTTTTGTTATCCGTGTTTTCTTCACTGTTACTTTCCTTGTACGCATGTTTCCCTTTGCACCTTCTTTTTAGAGGCGTCCATTCCTCTCCAACTGAACTACCCACTGATCTATTCATTATCGCAGTGCCTATAGCCTCAGAGAACTTCAAGCGTATCTCTTCATTCCGTAGTATCCCACTAATTTGCGCTTTGATTCTTCCTGACTGCTCTCTGAAACTTCAGCCTACTCTTCATCATTACTAAATCTGAGTCTGTAACTGTTCCTGGGTACGCCTTACAATCCAATATCTGATTTCGGAATCTCTCTCTGACCATGATATAATTTAACTGAAATTTTCCCATATCCTACTATCAAGCACAGCTCCTCTAATCCTTTATTCTTCCCCTTCTCCTAAAACCGCTTTCCAATCCCCCATGACTATTACATTTTCACCCTTTTACGTACTGAATCACCCGTTCAGTACCCTCATATACTTTCTCTATCTCGTCATCAAAAACTTGCGACATCGGCATTTATACCTGAACTATTGCAACCGGTGTTTATTTGTTGTCGGTTCTGATGACGACAACCCTACCACTGAATGGTTCACAGTAAATTACTTCCTGACCTACCTTTCTATTAATAACGTATGCCATTCCCATTATACCATTTTATGATGTTGTTAGTATTACCCTATACATATTCTTGCGTCATGAGCTACTCTTCTTTTTCTTCCTCACCAGGAAAGTACTTGGGCTCGAACAAACAGATCTGTATGAACGTTTGGTTACAGGACCATTATGTAACTCTGCATGTGCTGGTGGGTGTCGTTTTTCTGCAAAACTCTGCAATCATGCTCTAGATATCACTGTAGATGTAATTGTAGACGCCATACGCAATGCAGCAATCTTAACTATAAATGTAAATGCGGAATGTCAATAAAATGCTCCGAGCAATACGAATTACTGCAAAACGCACAGTGAGGAAATGCAAGTTGATCGCATGGCGTATTTGCACAGTGTTGAACGCCACGTCAATGACACTTTTGAAGCTGTTCACTGGTTCACCAATATCGTAGCCAGCGTTCTGCCACGCGTAACGAAGCATTGGTCTGTATACTCCCGCAGATAACTGATTGTAAATGACAGAATGCATATTCATGATAAAGAATCTGTCGAGCAATTTCGGCTGCATATTGCTGGAACGTAGTTTAACGAAGTTTGTTATTCTCTTGGCATATATTTTATATTGCCTGAAGAAATACACATCCAGAGGTTGTACATATTTTATAGTTTTAGGCG